>NC_136814.1:4459958-5059958 GCF_951394365.1 Tetrao urogallus
CCGATTGGCAGGCGCCGCCCGAAGCTCCCTCCCCGGGCCTCTCCCTTTCCCCTTCTCCCATTGGCCGTCCTCCCGCCGCAAGGCCGCGCCCCTCCGGCCGCGCTCCGATTGGCCGCGGGTCCGCCCGCCGCCGCCCTGCCGCCCTCCGGTTGGCGCTGCGGGGTCGCCGCGTCCCGCCCCGCTCCGCGGGCGCGCGCCGAGGCGGAGGCCGGCGCTGAGGGGTCGGCCCCAGCGCCACCGGCGGCAGCGGGATGGCGGCGGCGGCGGCGGTCGGCGCGTTGGGCTCGGGCCCCGCCGCGGGGCCCCCGGCGGCGGGTGGTGGGGCGACGGCGGCGGCCGCGGCCGCGGCGATGGCGGCGGCCGGCCCCGGTCCGGTGCCGGTGCCTATGAACCTCTTCGCGACGTGGGAGATCGACCGCTCGGCGCCTAGCTGCGTGCCCAGGTGAGCCGGGCGGAGCCCGCCGCCGGAGGGAGCGGGGCGCGGAGCGCGGAGCGGGGCGGGGGCTCCGGAGGCGGCACCCCGGGGGCCCGGAACCGGGCAGCCGTCGCAGGCCGCGATGGGAGGCCGAGGGGCTCCGAGGCGGCACCGTGGGCCGCTCCGTCACGGAGCCTCGCGCTGAGGGGCGGGGGGAGAAGGACTTGGGATCCATCCGGGCGCGGTGTCTGCGAGGGGCGTATTCCGGCGCCGCACAAAGAGGGAAGAAGTCATGGTTGCCGCGGGGTGTGAGAGCGGCGGTCCTGGTGGGGGGGAAGAAGGGCTCCGGGAGGCTTCGTCGCGAGGAGCGGCCGTGCCCTGGGGTTGCTCCCGCCGGTGCCGTGCCGCCGCCCGGATCGCCACACGTGTCGGCGGAGAGCAGGGCCGCCGTGCTGCTGCGTGGAGTGGGATGCGGCCGGGCATCGTCTGCCTGTGGGCTGGGTGCAACCGAGGGCGGGCGGTGAGCGGCAGGTCGGCTTCCCGCAGAATGGAGATGCGGTACGGAGCGGTGAGTCGAAGCACGTGGACGCGCGGTGTTCGGCGGTGTTGGAGAGAGGAGGAGCTGTGAGGACAAGTGGAACGTGCGGGAATAGCGGGGCTGCATTTTGCTGTGGGCGGTGGGATGCTGGTGGGTGAGTAGAAGGGGTGTGTCCCCGGTGTGGAAGTTGGAAGGAGTTGCTCTTGGGGGGATCGAGCAGTGCACCCCTCACAAGGATTGTTCCCGACGGCTTCTCTGTTGCTGTGAGGAGCAGCTATCAGCTCCAGTTTGGAGGAAACTTCTGTAAAGTTATGCCGGAGTAACATCTCTGGAACATCTCCAAATGCAGCACTTGTTGGCGTGGGTTCAGAGGAGGACTAAGAGGGTGAGGAAGGGTCTGGAGAACGAGGTGTGTGAGGAGCACTGAGGGCCCTGGGTTTGCTCAGAGCAGAGCTGAGCTGAGGAGAGGCCTGATGGCAGCTGCAGCTCTCCAGGGAGTGGAGGGCAGCGCTGAGCTCTGCTGTCTGTACAGCGACAGGGCTGAGGGAACGGCATGGAGCTGCATCAGGGGAGGGCAGGTGGGGGTGAGGGAAAGGCTGTGCCCCAGAGGGCGGTGGGCATGGCACAGGCTGCCCAGGGCAGTGGGCACGGCCCCGATGCCGGAGCTCAGGGAGCGCTGGGACACCACTGACACTGGGGCTGGGGTGCTGTGTGGGGCCGGGGGTTGGGCTCGGTGATCTTTGGGGGCTCCTTCCAGCTTTGGAGGTTCCCTGTTTCTGTTATTCTGTGGGTAGTAATTGATGGAAGCTGGCTCCCTTCAGAGGCCTAAGATCCAGCATGGCATGCAGCAGCACCTGTGGAACCAGCAGGGTTTGGAGAAGTCCCTTCAGGCCCTGTGAGCAGTTGTGGGGCTGCTGCTGCTGTGTTCCCTCATGGTCTGTGGCCTGAGCTTTCCTGAATGAGCAGATTGTAGGGAAGCTCCTTCTGTGTGGGTGGGTGGCTGTGAAACAAAAGGAAGACCCAGCCCCACATCTGAGCTGGGTTAATGGTGACCTTGCGTGCCATGCTCGCTGATGGCTCACCCATTTTCACTCTCTGGTCTGCTTGTGTAATTCATTAGTTTTGATGTGATGTTCTTCCAGGCAGAAACTTCACTGTGTTGTCCCATTGCCCAGCACAGGCAGTCTCTGGTCTGTACTGTTCTTTGGGAGTGGTAGTGGTGGCAAAACAATATCCATTCAAGGGTAATAATCCTTCTCCCTTGGGCTTTTCTGTCTGTTATGCATGAGTAGCCTTGATTTTCGCAGCCCTGTGTGTATCTAAGCAAAGGAGAGCTTTGTGCTCATTTTTATGCTGCACGATATGCTTTGCTGTTTTTCTGGACTGGATATAAGTTGTTGCTGTTGCTGCACTCCATCCTAAGTATTTCATTTCCACAGTTGCCACTGGATCAGCCTTTGTGGGGCTGTGCTGTTTGACTGTTAATGCAGGACTGTCAAAGGGTTGCATCTGAGCCTTGAGGATTTCAGAGAGGCAATCTGAACTGGTAGGGGTTGGCACCATGAGGTGTAAGCCTGGACCTACCGAAATTGCTCAGTGCTCTGACTGCAGGACTTGCAGTGTGTTTTAGGAGGATCTTGGTTCCATAAGGTGAACCATAGGATGTAATGGAAGTCTTTTCTGCTGGATCTCTTCTGTGCCAGTGAACAAAGTTACCATTTAGTTTGGGGTTTTGTTTGTGAGTTGCCTTGCTCTCCAAGCAGGGGTATTTTGGCCTTTCTTGTACCACTGAAGGGCTGTAGCCAGTCTTTGCTGTACATAAAATGCAAGAAATGAACCAGGACTTTGCCAAAGTGAAATGTCTGTCTGCATCAAAACAGTGTCTTACTGTGCTTTCATTGTTTCATGTGCTGATCAGCTAGCACATTTGGAAAAAAAATGTGTGAAAGGACTTTGTGCAAAGATGCTTTGAGTCTTGTTCTTTCTAAATAGTGGTTAATAGCACTGCTCTTCCTTTTACCCCCTTTAGTATCTGAGAGCCCAGAAGTGCACGTTCCTAGGGAATTAGGAAACAAGATAAGGCTGCCTGTTGGTGTTTGTTCTTGCTCCTTTTCCATGACACAGCTGCTGCGTTCAGTGTTATGTGGATGTTGTTTCAGTGATAAGTCATCGCGTTTCTAATCGGAGGTAAGAGCTACAAGTCTTGTTTTGACTAATGCATTAGTGTTGTCGAGCTCAGATTGCAAAGGCAGATTCTACCTGTGCTGACTGTGCTGTGAATGGTGCTAGGAGGGCACAGGTATGTTGCTTGTAGTCTGGAATACCTCCTGGTTTGGTACAACATATGAGTTCAACCCAGCCAGCCTTGCTGCCACCTTCACAGTGTGCTCAGATAGTTAGAAGAGCCCGGACCTGGAGAAGCACACTGATTAGGAGAAGCAGTGGCTTGGATTGATTCTGTGAGAGGTATTTCAGAAGATGCTCTGAATTCTCTTTCATTAAAACTTGCAAGTGCATGTTTTGGAAAGGTATGGCGTTGTCTTGGAAGGACAGTGATCTCTGCGAGTGCAACTGGAGATAGGCACAGGCTGCAGTGATCTTTCCAAGTGCTGAGAGTCGCACATCCCCCTCACTTGCATGGCTCTGAGGTCCTGTTGGACACCTTGCCATGGAAGATAGGTGTGTTTCCTGTGTGCTGCTGGCCACTGGCTTCTCTTTGCCCAAAGCACAAAAGCCTTGCTGCCAGCCCCGGTGTTCCTTTAGGGAATGATCTTACTCCAGCTGGAATAACAAGCATTTGCCTGTGATGTTCTTGGGCAGTTTTGCTGGGTAAGTTGAGGATTTTCATGGTGAACTTCCAACCCCGGGGAAAGCTGCTGTCTGGGTAAGCTACACCCCTGGGAGCGTTAAGTGGTTCCGGATCACTCCTTACAAAGGCACCAGGATGCCAGGGCAGCACGGCTCAGCTCTGGGCAGGGAGAGCTTGGAGAGGCCACGGATCTGTGCAAGGAAGGAGTCTCTTGTAACTGGTGCTGTTTGCCATGTTTGAATTACGATTTCCTCTTAGTCCTATATAGAAAACAAAATGTTCTAAACGGCCGTCTGATTGCTTATTATTCTTAATACTGTGGGTTTGGCTGTGAGCCTGCAAATATGTCTGAAATGCTGTCCACTGTCTGTCACTGCCTGCGCCTTGTCCGTCACTGAGCTCTCTTGGGGTTTCTGCTCTGTGCTGTGCTTCCCGTCTGTGTGTATGCTAATTGGGCTGCTGCCTGCTACTCCATCTTTCTGCTCATTAGTGGAACCCGGCACGAGCATCCCCTGCCAGGATGATTGATTGGGGTTGGGGAGGGGGGGGGGGGAAATGTGTGTGCTCCTTTCAGAATAATCATCTCGCCTTTCCTGAAGGCTTCGTGTTATTTGAAGTACCTGCTGTGCTGCCTCCCGGCTTTGCTCACCGGGGTTTCATTGACCAGGCTGCGTTAGCTCTGTTATCTGGCTGCTCATCAGATACGTTGTGCTGTGTTCCTATTGCGCTGGTAGGCACCGAGCGCTCGTTCCGCTTCCTCTGGCGTATGCAGGTATTTGTGATCCCCAGCAGCTGCACAATACGCACCCTCCTCCGAGGTGGAGATCACCTTTCTCCCTGGGAGCTGTGGGGTGCTTTGGTGTGTTCCTGTGCAGTGTGGGATGGTCCTAGATGAGATGGAACACGTGTCTGCTGTCCACTTGACGAGTCACTTCCTAAAAAGAGCCGGAGGTGAAAACCATCCCTTGTTTGATATTGTCCCAGCTGAGCACATCAGTGCCGTAGTCTGAGCACCTCAAGTTCTTCTCTTTCAGCACCCCGGGTGATAGGGGAGCTTTTTGAACTGCATCAAAGCTGTTTTCTCTGTGCATTTTTTCTGCTCACTGGCAGTGGATGAGATTAAGGGGAGACGCAGCCTTTCAGGTACCTCTGCACATCACAGCCGTGGTTCTGGAGACCACTCCCTGCTCTGCAGTGTGATTCATCCTCTGTGCACACAGCCCAAAATTACATGGTGTTTTTTTGCAGGCCCGTTGCGATGCAATCACTGTTATGATTTGCTGCCCATTGTCATCTCTCAGGAGTTTGCTATTCCTCCCATCTCACCGTCTAACCTAACGTGGGATTCTGCTCAGTAAATGAAAACTGTTGTGTTCTGGTTTTCCTGAGTCCTCTTTATTGCCTTCTTCGTGCTGATTTTTTTTTTTACACTTTCACTGCATGTCCTTCTTACCCTGTTTCTTGTTCCAGAGTGTCTCAAGTGACATGAGGGATCCAAAGCCAGTGTACATGGGATAGTTGCTTGTACAAAAAACACCCAGGTTACATGCTCATCTGTGTATTTAAACTGATTTTCTGTGTCTGTGATAACTGCATTCTCTTCATTACGGGCAGTTTGGGATAATGGCTGAACTCCCTGCTTAGGTTCCAATTTGCATAACTGAAGAAAAATCTTCTGCTACTCATTTTGTTGTCCTTTAACACTTTTCTTTACTAGGGAAGAATCAGGATTATAGAATCATAAAGGTTGGAAAATTCCTCCAGGATCATCAGGTCCAACCATCACTGCCATGCACACTAAACCATGTCCTTCAGTGCCACACTGGGGACATCCAAGGAGACAGGAGGCTGTCCCAAGGGCCGCTGAATGTCCCAGGACTTGGACATCTGAGCAGCTTCAGGGATGTCCCAGAAGATGTGGGGACAGTGGGACATCCATGCGAACATGAGGATATTAGAGGAGCCATGGGCAAGCATGAGGAGGTCTGGGACATCTGAGTGTTTGCAGGGACATCTTAAGGGCCACCAGGGATGTCCAAGGAGATATGTGGCCAACCAAGGCCCCCCCAGTGCCTACCTTCACCTGGAGCCGTGCATCCCAGCTGCAGAAGTGGATGTCTGGGGCACAGATGAGGTTGGCACTTTCACTAGTGCAGTGGCCATGCAATCACAGCTTGGGACTCTTCTCCAGCACCAATCACATTCATCCAAAATGCCTCCCTATTCATCCTGGTGCCTGATTTTCAGTAGAGCTTCAAGTAGTGTCTCTGAATCCATATTATTTACGTCAGCATTTTTAGGTGTACATTATTGATACGTTTCTATAATAGCTCCCTTTCACTTGTTCTGCATTTTTCCTGCATTCCTTTAGCTATCTTCTAGTAGTCTGCTGTGTTTTTACCCCACTTTATTTATACAACTATGTTATCTCATTGCTCCTTTCCCTCAAGGGCCCTGCATGCTCCTGCTGATAATCATGGCACTGTTCTTGCTTCTGTGATTGAGTAGTCCCTAGTTATGTTCTATTTCCCAAGTAGTTGGCTGGTGTTGTCAATGTAGGGGCTGCTACTTGTGGCCACACCTTATTATTGTTTGCCTTTTATTCTTCATTCTTTTCTGGTATTCAGAGGATGTTTTTTGGTAGCCTTCAGGTTTTCTTTCTCTGCGAGTGAGTTTCAGGCTCTTCCATGTTAGACTTGCACCTATGTTACAAAGTACTTGTTGCTGCATCTTAGGCACATGCATGGTTTTTCCTCCTGTAGACAAGGCTGCAAGTATTGTTTTTTTTTTTTTGTAATCACTTCTTGGTGGTGCTTAATTCATTGACACATTTAATTTTGGCCTGGAGACACTGCAAGCAAACTGTTCAGCAGCAGGCACAGTGCTGTGCTGCTGGTGCTCTAGCTGCATTCACACCGTGCTCTCAGCTCAGCTGGCAGTGCTGCATCTTTTCCTCAAGGTCTTGGGTTTGGGGACTGCAGTTCTGCTTTGTTTGCAGACAGAAAGCTTTAAAACCTGTTACTTTTGGGGGAAAAAAAAAAAGAGTGATTTTTAGCCATAGAAATGCTTTTACAAATCCCTTTATCGCTTATTGTAGCTGTGCTGAATGTGCTGCACCAGACTTCCACTTTGTTTTTTCTATTTGTCCTGCATCTGCGTTTGGGTAACAGCTTCCAAACAGCTGGAAGTTGGAAGTCGTGTCCCTTTTTGTTGCCCATAAGAAAACAATGGAAAAGTTGCTGCAACACGCAGCCATACCACTGCCTGATTGTTCAGTGAGCTCTTCCTAATGCTTCATGCAGCAGCAATGAGTTTTGTCATGTGCTTTTTGTTAACCAAGTTACTTATTTGAAATGGAGCAGGAAGATGACCTTGCAGTTGGACGCTGAAGTCAGGCTTGGATACAGATCTGCAGGAAGGTTTGGGAGCCCTGTGTGGACTGCCTGCTGAGATTTTAAGCTCCATTTGTGCTGAGGAAAGACGTTGCTCGTGGTAGGGGCAATTAATATCTGCACAGCGTGCAGTGGAGCGTGAGAGAGGCTAATGGCAGTGTGCTGCATGCGGTGTGCTCCGGGACAGGCTGTCTGGGCACATCGTAGGCCTTCCTCAGGAGATGCCTCTTGACAATGTGCTTATTATCTGGAAATCAGCGTGTGTGACAGGAGGCGCCGGGAGGCTGCATGGCCCGGTGTGGTGCATGCTGCCTGATGCACTGTAATGAAGCGCTGCCTGCTCCATAGGGGTTGGCTCTAGGCTCTGGTTAGGAACAGCAAAGGGGAAGCAGAGGTGAAATGATTCATCCAACAGCTAAGAAGTAGCGGAGAACAGGGATTAAATTTCCCTTCTCTGCCCGAACAAGATCTTAACTCTAAATTACTTCCTTCTGTAAAAGCGGTGCAGCCTCGCGGTAGCAGAGCCTGGGGGACGCAGTTATGTCACTGCAGCTCTCCTGTGCACGTGGCAGGGCGGCAGGGTTCGGTCTGCTTTGCCCTCAATTAATTCTCCTTTTTATTTTTTTCCTTCCAGTCCCCAAATGTTTGGGTGTTGTCAGTAATGGCAAACGAGTCAGCCTCACGTAGGAAACTGCTAAAAGCTACGACTGCTGGCCTGGAGCACCTGCAGGGATGGGGCACCCAGAACTTATCTGAAACTGAAGAAAGGGAGAAGGCAGCCTGCAAGGAGTTGATACAACTGCAGGAAAGGGGGTGGGAGGGAGCGTTGTATTTTCAGGCTAAGCTGTTTCATGCCTAGCAGTAGTTTAAGCACCATTTGAGTGGATATTTTTTTTTCCCCAGTGATGCA
Source organism: Tetrao urogallus (assembly GCF_951394365.1). NCBI lineage: Eukaryota > Metazoa > Chordata > Aves > Galliformes > Phasianidae > Tetrao > Tetrao urogallus. Next base: position 4,468,023 of record NC_136814.1, read on the forward strand.
TCTGTGTGGGTATTTAATGTGAAAGGATGCAGAGTGATGGGAGAATGGTTCCAAGGCACCCGGTTTCATTCATCCCTTGTGCAGCAAAGCGTGCTCGCTCTGCACGCAGAGGTAGAGGTGCCTGCAAGGCAGCGGGGTGAGAAGTGTCAGCTCTGTGCAGGCAGAGCAAGCAGCCCTAAGCACTGCTCTTAGGCAGCCGGGGGGAGGGCTTTAACACCTCCCTCGCCTGCCTCATCATTTCTGCCTGTTCAGAGCCCGGCCGAGAGGAGGGAAAGGAAATCTCTTAACCTTATTATTGATTGTGAATACAGTAAGCAATCCAATTACCGCCATCCTTTAATCCTGACACCATTGGACCCCAATTAGAAGTCTTGATTTTGTACCCCTGCAGGCAGGGATGTGGTGTCTGAAGGAATCCTCCAAAGCACTCTGTGCCTGGAGGAACTGGGAGGTGTGGGGCTTCGCACCCTGTGCCTGCAGTTTGTCCAAGGAGTGTGAGAGCTGCTGGCCTCTCTTGTTGAGACCTGAGCAATTCTTCACAGATCTAACTGGCATTTGGGAGACGTTGGGATTTTTTAAGTAGATCCTGATCATTTTATCATCTTGAGAAGAAGAATCTTGAAAAACGTGTTCCAAAGAGCACTTGTGCCACTGTGGCTGTATTTTTCCTCTCTGTAGTCAACAGAGCTGTGAAATCTGGAAAAGGCAGAGCTGTAGACTCTGGTAGCACGTAGCTATGGCAGGGGAGCAGCGCTTAATGGGTGAGATGCAGAAAAGCAAAAGTTGTTGGGAGTGGGATGACAGAGAGGGAGTGGAGCTGGTCTCTTCTCACTGGTGACAGGATAAAGGGATCTTGAGTAAATTTGTTCATATAGAAATTTGTTCATTTGTTCATATAGAAGCAGGCAGCATCTACCCGCAGAAGACTGAGCAGTTAGGTGCTGCCCCTCAGAAGATCTTGTTTCCTCTTCTGAAACATGACGAGGCACTTGTGGCTCATCCTCATGGCGGTGCCAGCACTGCTGTTGACATGAATATGAATAGACTTGGGGTCCCCAGTGACAAAAGATTAATAACTCTGCTTAATTACAACCTACTTTTTTTCCTAATACTGTGAATGTGAATGACTTTTCAAGGAGAGCTGGCTGTGGGATGTGCAGGGGGTTGGAACTCTTTGGAAGAAGGCAACCCTAAGTAGATCAAGGTTTAAAATCCAGGATAGCTTTGATCAAGCCATCTGTTCTAGTAAACGTTGAGAGAAGCTCCATGAGTGGCCAGCCTGGACATCCTTCTATGTAACCTCCTGTAGGGAACCTGCCTTTGCAGGAGGTTGGACTTGATGATTTTCAGAGATCCCTTCCAACCCCTATGATTGTGTGAGTGCAGCAGTTGTGATTGCAAGCCAAACAGACCCTGTTGAGTTGAGAAGCACTTGGTGATGTCCACTCCTGGGATGGTTACAGGCTCAGCTGTCCAGATGGAGCCATGTCTACAGAGCATCTTCCTCACGATAACTGGCAGCACTGTGAGAGGTCGTAAAGGGAGATGTGGCGTTAATGTGGTGTTCTGCCAGCAGTAGTTATATGATGGTACAGATAAAGCATGTGAGGTTTTAGAATTCAATTCCCTTCCAGTGCAGAAATCAATTCAGTCCAATGCAGAGCGAGTACTGCTGACAGAGCTCTAGGAGGAGCCCGAATTGCCAGTAATGCAGATTAATTGATGTCTGATGTGGTATCTCTGGCCAAGCAATAGGGTGAAACCGAGATGGAGTCTCTCAGCTGGTAGTGAGAAAAGGAATCTAAAATAAATAAAATGCTTGGGGAAAAAAAGAACAATCTTCTGGTGATCACATGAGGGTTTTTAGGACTACCTTTGAGTGCCCCACCTCTTGGTTCTTGGCTAACTGTATAAAGTGAAGGCACTGCAAGAGAAATAGTTCCTTTCTGGTGTTGAGAGCTCATCTCATGCTGCCTGAAAGGAGACTTTCAAGCCATTTCTTTCCTTGTTTTGCAGTAGTAATTCTTCCTGCAAGATGTGTGATGCGTGCTCTGCAGAGCATCTGCTGCTCTTCAGAGATGTAACCGAAATGGGTGTGCTCACACATATACACAAAAACAAATAATCCCCTTTGGCAGGAACACATTGGAAGTGCTTGCATTGCAAAAGACTTTTGAATTTCAGGTCTGAGGGAAGTTGTTTTTTCTGACCAAGTCCAAAGCCATTTTGTAACTGTATAAAGTGCAATAGGGACACAAGCCCATGGGGTTTTCTTAGGATCTGTCTCATACCCAGAGTTCTCAAGCTTTTCTCCTTTTCCTAAACATGCAGGTTGTGTAATGGGCAGGAGATGCTGAGTGGGAGCCAGCCATTTGCACTCACCGTTTCTCTTCCCTCTATATTTGCAGGTTTTGCACTACCTGGAGATTTCCTATATTTCAGCCTTGCTGTTTGGGATTAGATAAAACGGGTAAAGAGGGAGGGAGTCTGTTTTATGCCTAGTGATGTTCTTGTGCATGGACAGCCTGTGGTGTCTGGGAGGAGAAGCTACTGAGCAAACTGCTCAGTAGCTGAGTAGGTCTGCAGATAGCATCATGGAGCAGCTGGTAGGAAGGTGGTAGTAAAGCGCTCAGGTGAGTGAGAAATAAAGTTGTGGGGAGTTTTTCAGGCCTGGGAGTGTGTAAGAGGTTGGCTGTGACTGGCTAAAAGAGCTTTTCAGGAAGCCTTCTGTTGCACTTAAAGCTGTGTGTACAGCCACTGCCAATCATAGATCTCCTGACGATGGTTTTAATGTGCTGTCTGAACATCTACAGCCAGAGACACAAAGGTTTGCTGAGTTTTCACCCCATTAATAACGAGTTGCTTGTGTGGAAGGCAGGCACACAGAAAATTCACCTAAGCTGGATGCTTCCTTCCCTGCTGTGCTTTGGCGAGTGAAACTCGTGAGCCCTCTTGCAATAAAAATGCAAGCCCACAGTGAGTGCCCTCTAAATATAAATGCTCAAGCATGGCTGCTTTTTTCTTCTCTAGCGGAGAGACACCAGGGCCTACAAAAACATCTTGCTCTTCCACGTGGGCACACCTGAGAGCAGGAGCATTTAGAGTTGCTGGGGGCTCGTGGGGCAGCTCTCTTTCCCACCCACCTTTCTTTCCCATCTTCTCAGAAGTCGATGTGTGCTTTCCGTTGTGTTGCCAGTGGGAGGTTTCCTTTAAAGCTTTGTGATTCTTAACGCAGACTTTGGCTTCTTTTTGCTTTGCCTGCTGAGGTATGCTTTGGGGGAATGTCAGCCTCTGAATGTCAAGCCTGGTAGCGTTCCTGTCCTAGAGAGTCATGATGATTTGAAGGCATGTGCAGCTTTTGCTCTGAAGGAAGGTGTCTAGAATGATCAGGAATTTTCCATCAGGACAAGCTGTGTGTTTCCCAGGGACTGCAGCCTGTAGGTGAAAGGGATGAGGTGCTCGTAAAACGTGGCTCTCCAAATCCAGCCTCCATGCTGTGAGTGTCTGGGCTCCATCCTGTGAAGACAATGGGATGTAAGCTCCTGCTCCTGATGGCAGGCAGCCTGCGGTCGCTGCTCCAGAGCATAACAAACTTGATGAGTGTTGGCTCGTTCCTCGGACACCTACTTTAAAGCAAGTCTGAGAAAGCTGAGCTTTGAGGTGTGCAGCAAGGTTTTTTTTTTCCTCTCCTGTCCTTTGGGATGTATTTCAAGCTGTTTCTCAATGGCTGTTGGCAGGCTTCCAGTCTTGCTGCCTTGCTGAATCACCTGTAGTGCGAGTAGTTTAGTAACACATGAGAATTACGGAAAGCATAAGGTGGTGTGAAGGCAGCGTGTAAAATACACTGTTGTGCCCAGGGAACGCAGATGGGAAAGCCTGAAAGTGGTGTTTGGGGTGACTTATTAGGATGAGGTGGTGTGAAAACCCAGCGCTCTCAGCAGCTGACATCCCCAGCAGGATCCTCAGCAGGCTGGTAGGAGTTGTTTGCTCTCCAGCCCAAAGGAGAGAAGAGCAGCGTGGCTGAAAAGCCTCCCTGTTGTTGTAGGTGGGACTCCAAAGCCAGCAGCAGCACTGACAGCAGGCAGAAGGACATTTGGATGAAAATCTGCTTTGAAACAGAGCTCGCGCTTACAGTGGCAATGGGATCTGGCAGTCCTTTGGGCAGGTACTACAGTATCAGGTCTGTAGGTTCAGGTAATTGAGTGATGGAGCCATGGAAGAGAAGATAGGGAAGGGAAGAGCCAACCAGGGGACCAAGCAGCAAGCTCCTGTAGTGGGAGATGGCTGCAGGCAGCTTCTGCAGGTGCTGGTATGCAGCAGGACTCCAGCGTCTGCTCATGGGGGCTCGTTTTAGCTTGGGTATGCAGGTAAACTGCCTCTAGCTTCTGCACATAGCTACAAGAGTCAGGTTTGTGAGAAACTGCTCTGCAGCTGTAACTAAGTATCCTTGCTTTCTGGGAATGACCTTGCTTCTTCTGATACACAATGCTTTATTGTCCCCGCTGTTTTATAGGAGGCCATGGTATCTTTCATCTCATGCAAGACAAGCAGCTGGGCCACCCAACCCAAAGCTGTTGTGTGAGTGCTTGTGGCAGCACAGCCAGTGCTGTCAGCTGACATCGTGGTAGCAGATTGCGGGACTCGGCACAGGGCAAAACATGGAATGAAAGTACTCAAATCAAGCCAGCAATGCTATTGTGATGGGGCTGCGTTCACACTACGGTGTGATGAAGGAGAAAAAGATTAGAGTATCCCCAGAGTGGCTAATTGCAGTAGCCTCACTTTGGCTGGAAGCCGTGCCGAGCCATCTCGATGCTGGTCTGAAAAGAGACAAATAGCTGTTTTATGAGGTTTGTTCTTTGCTGGATTGGCAGCTTGAGTCAGTTCATCATGTGTTCAAACACATGGTGGTGACGGGGAGCTGCGGGGAGCTGGGAACAAGGCACAGGCTTCTGGTGGAGGAGGATGATGGCCAGGTTCGCTGCTTTCCCTGGCTGTGCCCTCTGAAAAAGCCATGCCTGTGTCACTGAAGAGCTGGGGCGGTGTTTGATTCCTGTGAACATCTCTTACGAGGGCCTGTGTAAGAACTCATCCTTCCTGATTGTGTTTGAGGCTGTTAGAGAATTTCCTGGGCACGGAGTGTTTTAGGCCCATGACTTACCTGGGGCTGCATTCGGCAGGAGAGCGACCACGCGTTACAAGGGATTAAACATCAGTCAAGAGTGTGGCTCCCAGCCAGAGGTGAGTGCTGGGCAGGTCAGCAGTTGTGCTCAGACACCAGCTTAATCAAAAGCCATGCAAAACCAAGAATAACTGCCAGAAAGAGCTAACAAATAACTCCTGAAATGTGCAAATACCCCTGAAATCGCAGTGTCGAGCTGTGCTGTTGCAGAGGGAGGCCAAAGCAGTGCTGACAGAAGTGCAAATGGTGGCCGAGTCTCACGTTTCAGCTTGTCTCTGGAATTGCTGGAATCATTTGTACTTTCTACGTGGCAATTAGGAGCGATCCGAGGGACTGACAGGAGCCATTGCAGTAAGCCTGCTAACTCCTGCTAATGCCGTAAGCCAAGGGGATTGGAGTGTTGTATGGCTGAGGCTTAAGCCAGGTGTTTAACATCAGGTGCTCAAGTTCAGGCTCTGAGAGCTGATGTAAACAAAAAGGAAGGGAAAATACCCGGTTTTCTATCAGGGATTTTGGAAAATGCTGGAAGACTGCTGTGCCCTGAATTGCTGTCAGCCCTCATAAAGTGGTTCTGAGCATTACTCACTCCACTGAGTCTCGTGTTACGTTTTTATTGTCTGTTGTGCTTCGGAAGGCTGGGCAGTGAACAAGCTGGCTGCATTGCACACAGTGTGTGTGCTGCTCTGGAAGAGGCGTGTGCAGCCCTCAGATGGGAAAACCTGTGGGAAGAATCCATCCTGATGGCTGTGTGGGGTCTGCCCGATGGTGCCTTCGCAGCCTGGCTTTGCTGGGTGCTGACATCCCAGCTGCTCTGGTGTCCCTTGGAGAGCCCCCATGCATACAGTTGAGCTTGGTTGGGCTTTTCTATGCCTGCAATCCCATAAGCAGGGTAACTGGCTGCCATCCAGCTGCCGGAAGGGCTCTTTCTGAATTTTCTGAGCGTGGTGGTCTCTGGTGGCGTGGGTTTGCAGAGTTGCTGTGGCAACCCACATCGCTTCCCCCAAGCCCCAGCCTGGTTCCCAGCTTCCCAATTAGCCTGGCTATTCATCCTGCTGTGTGAGATGGAGCAGCCCCTGAAGGGCAGGAAGCCTGTCTTCCCCAGGGGCTGCAGGGCCTTCCCCCAGCTGCCTCCCTGCTGCTCCTGCCTGCTCCCCCCTGCCACAGCAAAAGGTTCAGTGCATTTAGGTCAGAGTGAGCTAAGCCACAGTTTAAATCAAGCTTTTTGGAAGTAATTTGCCGTTTTCATTTAGGTGGAAAACAAAACCAAAAACATTGGTAACTTGAGCAGAAGCACAGCTCTTAACACAGCACTCACTGCAAGGCAGCTGGTTCCTCTGAAGTTTGTTTGAGTGGAATACTTCAAACAGGGCCTTGAGCTGAGCCCTCGTAGGCAGAATATTTAGAGGTAATTTAGGACCTGGTGCTTTCCAACAGAGGCACTCCCTGGGATGTGCAGCCAGTGCATGTCTGTCCTGTTCCCCCCATCCTGGCTCTGCGTGCTCCCCAGTTAGCTCCTGAAGCCCCAGTGCCTACTCATGAGGATGCTTTTAGAGTGTGTCTCTCTTTGAGTGTTACAATGTGAGTCAACATGGGAGAAAACGGAACTTCCCATTTGATGTGGATGTCTCCTGACTGATAACCAACTGGTAAATTAAATGCCAAACATGCTGTAAAACAGGGGCATTAAGGATTGAAGAGAGGTAGCAGTATCTTTTTGTTTCTTTTAGACTGAATTTTAAACACGTCCATATTGTTAGGCATTGTGAGGTATTACGTACACATCTGGACTGAAATTTTCTTGTTTTCCATTCAGGATTTTGATCCTTGTTTTTCTTGTGAGGTGCCTAGCACTATGCACTTAATATTCAGGGCAAGCTGAGCATACAGTGTTCTTCAAAAGCTATTAAAATCTTTATTTTTCAGTCCAGCAAGTTCTGTGTAAGGAGTCCCTGGTTACTGTTGGACATGCGGAGTTATTCCTCCTGAGTACCTGAACAAGTAACTGTGATGGAGCTAATCATGGTCACAGCCATGAGTCTTTCTGGCTGGGAGGAAAGCCAGCCTCAGCATCTGTACCCTCAACAGCCTTATTTGTGTCAGATCAGCTCAGCTCTGTTGTGTTGAAGGTGTGCTGGGAGGTGCTTCCTCACAGCATACCTGTTTTTCCAGGCCTCGAGAGCTGCCAGGTGGAAGTGTGTGCCCGATGGCTTCATGGTGCATGGTGACTGCACCAGTTGTCCTTTTGACACCATCCAAGCCTCACAGTTTGCTGACAGGGACTTCTGGCTTACTGCTGTTCACTGGCTGAACCCTGCAGGCATCTTAAGTATTGTATGTGGATGATAAGAAAACAACAGAGAAGCAAATATGCAGTCAGGGCTTGAATTCTTGCAGAGCTCTTAGTGATGTCACAAGGCACAGGAGTGGAGGTGCCTTGTAATGCCTGTGTGAAGTGTTCCTGTATGCCGGGCACTGGAGCCTGGGTGCTGCAGGGGTTGTGCACGGGTAGAGAAGAGCAGTTTGCTGAAGGCTAGCACAAGTTGTGAGCTTCAGTCTGGGCACGTGACTGTGTGTGCCATGTAGATAACTGTGTGAGCTCTTGGGTTTCAGATTTGGGTTTGCAGCGCATCATGTCCATTCCTAGCCTTCCATGGGGGTGACTGGGAGTCTGACTGAAGTAAGGGTTGGAGTGGTGCTGGGTACGAAATTGCTGTAACTTGTTCCTACTTCTGCTATTTCAGAAAGTGCTCTCAAATATTTGTGTAACATCTCATTGCGTTTTCCTGCTGGCTTGCCAGGGCTGGTTGCCTTAGACACCAGGGCTCTGGTAACTAGGACAACAAGATCGAGCAGGCAAAGGTAGAAATAATGGTAATAACTTTCTCAACTCCTTCTGAAATAGGCTTGTATCAACTGACACCACGCATGGGGTGACTGCTAGCAGCTTGTTCTCCATTGCTGACTGCTAACCTCGGGTCCTGCCACGGGAAGTGAGCCTGCCAGGCACATGTGGATGGGCTGACCCCTCTTCTCCACACTGAATGCTGGGGCTGGAGAGGAGTCCAGGAGGTGCTTAAGGCATTGACTTTCTGCAATCCAACACCCCTCACCAAGACTCCCTTCTCTGCCCCCATATGAATTCGATATTGTCAGGCAGTGTACAGAAGGAGGGACTGTCTCCTTGGGAGTGGTGGGCTTGGGAAGTGTACCACGTCTGCCTTTGGTTCAGCTCCCAAAAAGGGAAATACTTTTGGCTTCTTTGCTCACCTGGTAAGGATTAAAAGAAATTCCATTGCCAGCTGTGCTTGGTCAAAACCGTCTGCAAGAAACCTGCTTCTGATGTCTTGGTTGGCTGCACGTGTAGAGGTGGGGTCAGAAGTGTCAGCACCAGAGTGACTGAGCTGTTTCTGTGCTGGTCATGGTATCCAGCGAGCGGCTGAACTCTGCCCGGGGTATCCATGCAGCCTAATGAAAAGCTTAAGTTAAAGATCTGAGCCTTAAAAATAACTGCTCTGATGGGCTCCAGGCATCCCGTTGACAGATAGTACCTAGGCTGGGCCTATGGAACACGCTTCTGCTGTGGGTGTTGTCTCCCAGTTTAAGCAAGTATCTCAGTTTAAGAGCAGTGCTTTCTGTTTTTGAGAGTGATTTGTTTGTTTCCTGCCTTTTCTGCAAGATCCCGTTCGCGGGCTGTGCACGTGGGGCATGTACACAGGGTCTGTGACAGGCTGCGCTGGTGAGGAGCAGTCAGTCTGTGGTAGGAGCTGTAAATGCTCACACAGTAAAGAAGTGGTTGGGCAATATCTCACAGTAATGAGTTGGGTTGTTTTTTTTTTACTGACCACAAGGATCGCAGTCATCAACATGAAGAGATGTACTTTAATTGTGCATGTTGACTGCTGTGTTTCATTCAGGTGGCCTGGGGCTAGCCTTCCTGGGGCCTGGCTGTCAGGCTGTCACCTCGTACCAGTGCCATGGTGGTTGAGCAGCCTTGCCACAGGCCGGGAGTTTGAGGGAAGCCATGGCCCCAAGAGCTGAGCAGCCTTCTGGAGGAAGTTCTCAGAGGGGCATCTTCTGGGTAACAGGATGTGACAGAAGGCACCAAATGCTGCAGCACCAACACTGTGGCTTTGTCCTCCTGTGGCCCCGTGACCGTCTGGTGCTGTGGGAGAGGTGCTGTGCAGTGCGCGCCCCTGTGCACGGCAGCAGTCAAGTGTGCCTGCAGGAGCTCTGGGAGCCTCCTGGAAGGCAGGCAGGCAAGCGAGGGTGTCTGGTGTGGCTGTGTGTTCTGGGGAAGCTCTCTCTGTGTGTTCACGCTACTTCTTCCCACGCCTCTGGGAGCTGTATGGGTTCAGTAGCGTGTCTGACACGTTTTAGAGGCTGCCAAGCTCCGTTTGCTCTCTCAAGGCTTGAGAAATGGGATGCTTGAGACAGTAACTTCAGTTAATTTAACATCAGCGACTGTGTGTGGTTCCCCCTTCCTTCCAACGTGATGCAGTAGCTCATAGGATTTCAACCTTGAGAATGGATAACCTTGAGAATCACTGCAAGTCAGGACTGGTTTGCCTTCTCATCCCTAGGTGGAAAGGTACCACAGCTTTGCTGTCTTTGCTTTGGTGGACTAGTGGGGATGAGAGTCTCACGCAGACAGGTGGTACCTGGCAAGGGCAGAGTCTGTCAGCAGAGCTGGGGTGCCGCTCAGAGGGGCAGCAGAGCTGTGAGGGGTCTGGAGCACAAGTGTGATGGGGAGCGGCTGAGGAACCGGGGCTGTTCGGTCTGCAGAAGAGGAGGCTCAGGGCAGACCTCGTGGCTCTGCAACCCCCTGAAAGGAGGCTGTGTGAGGAGGGGTCGGCCTCTGCTGTCAGGGAACGGCCATAGGACGAGAGGGGATGGCCTCACGTTGTGCCAGGGGAGGTTCGGGTTGGCTGCTAGGAACAATTCCTTCTCCAGAAGTGATTCTGCACTGACACAGCTGCCCAGGGAGCGGTGGGGTCACCTGGAGGAGTCCCAGAGCCGTGGGATGTAGCACTGAGGGACGTGGGCAGCGGGCTGGGATTGGACTTGGTGATCTTTGCTAACAATTCTATGAGCATATGATACTGAGAAACACTGTTCCAAGAACAGAAGATTATTTGATAAACGTAGTTTGGGATTTGTGCAAGAGCATCAAAGAAGGTTAGGATGGAAGTAATTCTGTTGCATTTTTAGCCTTGACATTTCAAACCAATGAACTTTATTTTATTGGCACTTGAGACTGGGGAGACTTTAACAAAATGAAGGGGAAAAACAAAGCCCAAATGAGGCCCCAGCTCTGTGACACTGCCTCAATATCTACACAGTCACTGCTTGAGCTGGGTGGGCCTAAGAACTAGGGGATGGCTGTAGGTCTGTGAGATGTAGTTAATAGGCTGTTTGGATTTCCGAAATGCCTTCAACCAGGTTTCTCGGGAGCTTCTTAGAAAGCTATGCTGCTGCAGAACAAAGGGGAAAGTCCTCACGTGGGTAAATAATGGTTTAAATAAATGACAGGAGTGTATAATCAGTTGTCATGGTGAAGTTGTCATGTCAGTTGTCATGTCAGCAGCAAAGATCTGGAAGGGTATGTGTACTCAGGTGCCTGTTTGCTGTAATCCTACATAGAAATCCTCCTTGGAGAAGACTGGTATAGCAGTGCAGAACTCTGACCCCGTGGTGTCTGTCAGGGGCCCATCTCCACACACACTCACTCATACATACTCTCTCTCTCTGCAGAGCTGTACCTGCCTGAGTTTATTTAGAGAGCATTTGTGACACTATGCTGAAGGCTCAGATGTGGCTTAGATTTGCATTGCAGGGATGCAAGTTTTGCTGTTCAGGCTCAGCCCTCCTTTTTCTTTCTGCCTTGACAGTGTTAAGAATCTAACCCTGTCTCTCTCTGGTGAAATAATGGTTTTGAAGCCCTTGAAACTTTCCAGAGATCAGCACTCACATTTAAAGTAGGAGTGTTCCTTCGGGCAGTTTCTGAAGTGAGGGATGATACGAGACTTCTTCCCTTTCCTTAGAAACTGGAACATCCGTACAGAGTCCTGAGGGAGAGCATCATGCATGTCTTAAGGAGCACGTTTCCATCAGACTGGTGCTGTGCAAGGCACCCTGGCAGCTGAGGCCAAGCTGACCATGTCAGTCTGACCCAGCCACAAGTTTTGATGAGCTCTATGTTTTCTTTGCATTCATGCCATTATGCAGGAACTAGCATTTGATTCTACCCAGACCCTGAGGTGGGCTTGTGCTGGTGGCGGGGCTCAGGGACTCCTGGCTCTCCCCATGTAATGCTGCTCCAGGGAAGTACTGCCTGCTCTCTAGGAGCTGCTTGCTGGCACGTGGGAGCTCATTGCCATTCAGGGGAAGTAGCTGAAACTTCTCTGGAAAAGTAGGTCAGGGAAATCTGCCCATCAGGAATGTCTGGAGGGAGAAAAGGGGATGTGATGAAGGTGATAGCAGCCTAGCACAGTTCAATTCCATCTGTTTCTATTGAAGAGGTTTGTGGCTTTAATGTAAATCAGAAAGGCATCTATAGATATGATATTAGAAAAAAATGATTCTCAGAGCAGCGAAGCACTGGCACAGGCTGCCTGGGGAGGTGGTGGGGTCACCATCCCTGGGGTGCTCCAGAGCCATGGGGATGTCCATGTCCCACTGAGGGACGTGGTTAGTAGGGTTAGGTGGGTTGGTGGTTGGACTAGGGGATCTTAGAGGTCTCTTCCAACCTTAAAGATGCTGTGATTATATGTAAAAAGCCAGTTCTTGTTAAAGTGGCACCTGAGCTTGAGTCCTAAGTGGGACCCTTGGATCTGGCTCCTCCATGCCCTTGGGCACTGCACTCTCCCTCTCTGCACCCTCGAGACACGCAGCAAGGCAGGGAGCACTGGGGGTCCATGCTGAACAAGCAGCAGCTTTGCTAAGCTGTGCAGTGTGGTGGGAGGATGAGGCGAATCCTCTTCATCTCTTGCAGTAGCAACAAAAAGAGATGAGTGCAAACAGCTGCATTTTTGCTGGTTGCTTTTTAGCTAGAGGGTGGTGATGGAAGGATTTCTCTCACTTGCTTTCCAGCACAGCTGTGGGAGAGAGATTTGGTTCACCAGAGTGGTAGCATTGGTTCAGATGAGGCTTAGTGGGAGTTGAGCATTGCTGTCCAACTTCTGGCCACCTGGCTGGTTTGCATAGCTCTTGCTTGCACCCCGCATTCTCCCGACAGGAGTGCTTTTGATCCTAATCCAAATGTCTCTGTTTCCTCTTAGCTGAGAGCTCTTCAGGCAAGGCTCTTATTTGCCAACAGAATGCTTTGGGGTTTTGTTTGTTTGTTTTACAAATAACTGTGCATGTACGGGAGGGTGGTTGGAGAAGAAGCCTCAGAAACAGCAGCAGCCTCTTCAGCTGTAGTAGTTGAGCTGTCCTTGCATCACTCAGCGCTATCAGCATTGAGGTAGCAACAACCCTTCTCTTCCTCTTTCCAAAGAGGCTCTGTTACTAGTCTTTAGTTATAGGAGTAATACGTGCAGCTTCAGTCTCCTGCTCTGCTGATGACCAAAATCCAAATCTAAATCAAGAAGCGCCTTCAAGCGCTGTGCTCAGCAGAAAGCATTTCAAGATGGTAGTGCTTCAACAGCTCCTATCATAAAGGCAAGGCCCGGGGGAGGAGGCTTGCTTCAGAAAACTCACCAAGACTTGTGCAAAAAAAAAAATCAATCTTGAGATGCAGCACATGAATACATCTTCGTGTCAATGCTTTTGGCAACATGCACTCACCCATGACTTTGGCCGGTGCAGATGGGTGGGCCTCAGGCCTTTTTGAGGGAGGTCAAGATGTTCAAGGCCAGGCTGGATGGGACCCTGGGCAACATGCCTGATATAGTTAGTGGTCAGGAACCCTGCTCACGGCTGGGGAGTTAGATCTTTGTGGTCCCTCCCAACCCAAGCCACTCTATGATTCTTTGGTATGATTTTTTGGTGAATGCTTATTTTAGGAGTCCTTGGAGTCTTGGATGGGAGTTGGATCCTTTGTCCCTTTTGGTGATGGAAAGAGAACCATGCGAGGCTGTTAGACACCATAAGCTTCCTTCTTCCAGGATGGGCCAGAGGTGGAATTATCAGCTTCTAACAGTCGTGCTGCTCATTCTGCTGCTATCAACAGACTCTGAGGCTCTGCTGCAAGCTTGCATCTGCCCTTCTTGCATTCTGGGGCAACTCAGCTACGTGGAAGAAGCTTTGTGTACCTTCTCACAGAGGCAGGCTGAAGTCAGTAGTCCACTTCTGGGCATCCCTCTACCACCTGCTGTTCAGCAGCATGGGCTCAGAGTGGTCAACAAGGTGAAGTGCACCCACTCAGCTGTGAACTCCTAGTGGCCTTTCCTCCAGGGATCCTATGTAATCATAGGGTCACACAGTGTATTCATTTCTAGCTTACTTTTTTAGGAGTGGAAGAGTGACTCATCTTGTGTTTACTAGATGGATAAGTCGTACAATTAATCTGCTTTTGTATGAAAATGAGAATTGAGTTTAAATCTCCAAAGCCAGCCCTTTAAATTGGCTCACTGAGGCTATTTTAGGTATAGTGGATTATAAGAACATTCAACCAAACACGTTTTTCATGGAAAACCCAATTAATTGGATGGAGGATCATTATTCATGAGTAGTCAAACCAATGGATTCTGGTCAGTATTTTCCAGGAGCCTGAAGCTAGCAGATCTTATCTTGTATACCCTCTTACTGACTTGGCACTTCAAAGGGGAAAAACAGCTTTCTGCTCCTTCAAGCTCTGAGTTGGTTTCTTCTGCTTTGCAACTTGCAATTAAAACCAAGTGTTTCATTTCAGTTTGCTTGTGGTATTCTCCATTTATCCAGGGCAGGAGGTGGCTGGTTGGGCTCTCAGCTAACCCTGCTTCCAGATGTCTGCCCTGTGAGTTCCCTCAACTTGCTGCTTTCAGTTCTTTGAAGCTAAGAAGCATTTTACTGCCATTTCTTTTAAATTATTATTACCATTATTATTAGCTGCATGGTAGGATGACTGTTAAAATCTGTGTCCGTTTTACTTAAGTGTATTTCTCTTTTTCCAAATACTTGAATACAATATCTCCACTTTTGTGTCCACTCTGAGGAGCGCTGTGTTGGCTCTTGTCTGCACACATCTGGTCTGGAGGAAGGCAGCTGCAGAGGTGATTGAATGGCAGGGATTTCTGCAAGCATTCTTGTGCTGAGGATGCTCAGCATGACAGAACCTGCAGGGCAGCTCAGGACTGCTGAAGCAGGAGGCTCTTGGCCCAGATGATGAATGGTCAGCATTGCACAGGCCCCAGAAAGTGCATCCACCTGGAAAGCACAGTGCATCCATGACCAAGGACCCTGTGGTCTGAGAAGGGCTGTATGTGTTCTTAACCTGGCCCCGTTGTAAAACCCTGACCTGGAGCAGTGTGCCCTGTGAACTGCAAGTGATTGTCAGGCTCAGGTGCTGTCCTTCCAGGACTTGCTGCCTGACTTCTGTTCCTCCTTGGCTTTCCTGGAAGCAGGAGCTCTTGCCCGTGATGGTCCTGCTCTCGCAGGATGCTCTTGCTTCTTCTGATGTGACCTTCTTCCTTCCTTTGATTGTGTTGTGTGTCCTCATCCTGTCCTTGCTGGCATCCTTCATCTCTTCTGATTACAGAGTTGGATGCTGTCTAGAAGCTCTTTTGGCACTGAACCTGGATGCTTGGGTTACGTGGGGCAAAGCAGTAAGATTGTGTGCAGAGGAGACAGAAGTTCTAGATAAGACTCCTAAAATCCCTGTAGCCAGAAAGGCTACTTGCAGAGTATTCAGTTTTGACTAGGGCACAATCAGACACGTTGTGCTTTGTGGCAGTGCTGGAGAGTTAGACTCGTGTTTTGTGTTTGTTTGTTTTCCATACAGGAATGATGTACTTTGGCTGTTGCAATGTGAGGATGGCAGGGTTGTGTATGTCGTGGTGAGGGCAAAGGTAACTCCAGTGGGGTCCAATTAAATGGCCTGTATGTGCCTCTCTAATTACCTCTTGATTTTAAGCAGGGATTATTCTTGTAAAGCCTTACTTAAATTTGCCAGGGCAATTTCAATGCATATCAAGCTTTTTAAAAGTGTAGGTGACACCGGAGGACATTGGTGGTATTTGCTTCTATGAACAGGACCAGATTGCTCCCATTCCCTCCACTGAAGACAGCTCCATGGCACTGAGATGGTTCTTCCAGACAGCAAGGCCAGGGCTGCAGTGAGAGCTTTGCTAAAGCTGGGCAGCATGGCTTTGGAGCACACTGCACTGACTGTGGGTGCTCCCTAATGGGGAGCTGGTGGCGACTATTGCAGTACATTGGACTGAGTATGGGAACCTTGGACACACTGGGCTGCTGGTGCTGTGCAGGAATCAGGGGAAGCATCCTGTGCCTGCAGTGATGGTGGAACTGTTGCTTCTGTGACAGATTGGCCTAAAGGACTGTTCTGAGCATCTCCTGCCCAGCTGGTTGCCCCTGGCCCTGCCACTGCCAGGGATGAGGCTCACCTTCAAAGGCCAGGTACTCCAAGGGTGTCTGTGGGGTTTGGGCAAAGCAGCTTGTACTTGGGAATCCCTAAAGGATGTGTTTCTGTGACCAGCTTTTTGCCAGGAAGCAGAGGGAGCCCTGCATGCTTCTTGAAAGGACATCTTCAGATAGAGAAGGCAAACATAGGGTGCTCCTAACAAGCTATGAATGATTTGGGACCTTGGCTTCTCTGGTCTTGTGTTTTGTTGTGGTTTCTGCCCATTGCTATGCATGCCATTGATAATTTGGCTGGGTTTCATCTTTTAGATGCTTGCCTCTTGGCCCTGGGGTCTGAAGATAGCGTGGTCTCACCAGGCTGCTGTGCTACCCCTCCCTCCAGGCATGGGGCATGTTTGTCTGAACCTTTTGCAGCATTTCTTTGTGAGGAACTGCCAGATATTTCTGAATGAGTTTTTTTCGTTTGAGAGGTACCTTCCTGAGATGCCCAGATCCTGGGCCTTTGGTGAGGTTGGCTCCTTTGATGTTGATGACGTCCTTGAAATTCTGTCCTTCTCTTAAACATTGTCACCAGCTAGTTTACAATCACGTGCAGTCTTAATTATTGCCAGCCCTTCTTTGCCACTTTCCTCCATACTGGATAGGCAGATCCAGAGCTGCCTCTTCTGACTGTTTTCAAAACTCTCCAGTATTTGGCCTTGAACTAGCTTTTATTTCTTTTATACGTTCCCATTCGCAGTTTGATCAGTGAACCAAAACAAGTCACGTTTTTGTCCCTTCTACTTCACTTGGCTGGTACTGTCTTATGAAGGTACAGGTGGGTGCCAGACTTCAAACTGGCCAAAAAGAAAAGGTTTGAAGCTGAACCAGTGGGAGAAACCTTAAACGAAGGCTGAGTATATCTGGGAAGGCAGCGCAGCAGCTTTGTTACAATAGCAGCCCTCCAGCTGGTGCAGTTATCAGGGACAGTAGTACTAGCCTGTGATGATTTGTTAGGGCATTTCTCTGCTGCTGACTTTTCCTAGCACAGAGCAGCGTGACCAGACTGTAAAATGGCATTGTGAGCTGCCAGCTTTGTGTCTGACTTGAATCAGATTGAATGTTAGCAGGAGAAGAACTTTGTTGGGAAACATGCAGTACCCATTAGTGCTTTTGTCTTCACACTTAGCCCTGAGGAAGAGAATGATTTTGCATATCATGTTAGGTATTGAGAAGCTTGTGCCTTCTGGGCAATATCAGCAGATGCATCACTTGGCTGTGCTGCATCCTCCTTCACACCTGGCTGCCCCACACACAGGTAGCACACAGCTCTGAGCCTCTGGGTGGCAGCCCATGCAGCTTTGGAATGCATTGAGTGGAGCAGCTGGATGCAGTGTGCTCAAGGGCAAACCACTGACCAACCCAGAGCTGATGAGAGATTAAAGAGTTAGGCACACTTCCAAGGGCTGATTGAGGCAGGGCATGCCTGAAAAACGTCTGTATGCTGTGAGACAGTGACATTTAATGCCATTACAGATGGACTGCCCAGGCAGATGAGAGCACCTGGGGCTGCTGGGGTGGACTTCCTCTCCCGTGAGGACGGAGAAATCTGCTCCGGGGCCACGAGGGTCAAGGAGACAAGATGGATGTAGCTGCTGTAGAAGACACTGTTTTCTTCCATTTTGCTCTCCCATTTGTCCTAACAGAGGATGTTGCCTTGTGCTTTGGTGGCATGCACCCTTCTGACACCAACACTCTCACCTGTTCCTGGTGTGCCTTTGCTCTCTTCCCCTATGTAGGGTTATGAAACTGGACTAGGTTTCTCCTATGTGTGCACCAGCAGCATCTCATTGCGACGAAGTGCAGTACCTTGACTTCACAAGGCTGGGAGAGTGTCCTGGGCAGCACTGTGCTGGGCACAGCGTATTTCTGTGCTCTTCTCCATCAAAGGTGAGCTAGGCAGGCCTCTGGGCAAAGCAAATCAAACTGTTTCTACAAGCATCTGGGCCTGGGTGCTGCAGGGAGAGCTTCAGGGCATCTCTAGTGCTTGAAGTGCCTGATCTTGGCTCACTGCCTCCTGCACTCCAGGGGTAGGGTTTGCAGGAAGCAAACAGAGAAAGGAGCAGGAATACACAGCCCGGTCCTTTGTGAGCCTTGCTGAACAGCTGGCATCCCTCCAGGAGCCCTGTCTCAGAGGTGGGTATCACCTTGGAAAACAAACTGGAGCTGTCAGAGTCAGGAAAAACATCAAAGAGCTGCTAAACAGCTGCTGTTGAAGGCTTAGCCTGCAGCTGTGCATCTCATAGCATTAGTATTGACAAGGATGCGTGAAGGAGCGCTGCTGAGAAGGGTGGGTGTGCTCCAGCATTTGTAGATGGCATAGGAGCTTCAGGAAAAACCCAAGCAGCCTGGCTGCTGCCACTTGAAGTCAGTCACAATATTCAGGAAAATAATACTTGCCCAGAGCTGTAACTCACCAGTGGTCAGTGAGCCAAGCACGGAGCAGTGCAGGACGCCAGCACACCCTGTTCACCCTGAGCTCAGACCTGCCTCTGCCAGGAACCTTTTCCAGCCCACGGGTAAGTTTTGGGCAGCTGTGCAGCTCCCATTTTGCATAGTGCTTGTAAAGCTGCTGCTCCCCCTTCCTCTGGTGTAGCCAGATCTTTGTATTGAGACAAGAGGTAGGTCAGAATTGTTTTCCTCTCCCCATTAATTGCTCTTGATGCGTACCACAGGCTACTGGGCAAAGCTCTAGCCTGTTCTTCCTGTACCGTGCACACCTTGTGTTTTCTTCCCTTTTTCCTTGCCCCTCCAGCAGCCAGAATCATGGTACCTCTGGTTTCTGGGTTGTGTTGCCCTGGCATCAAGGGCTTTAGGGATTTGCTGAAACATTGGCTGTGCAGTGCGACAGTGAAACCATCCATGGTGTGTGTCATCTGGGAACTGCCATTGCCTGCAGGGGAAATGGACTGGGAGGGTCTTCAGACCAGAGCCAGGGCTCTGATGCTGGAACTGAATTTCACTGAATGTATGTGTTGCAGGAAATTTGCTTTTCAAGGTACGCTCACAAGGCAAGTTGGTCACAGTGATAAAAAAGTTCCATCGGACTTCAGAACAAAAATTCCAACTCATTTTACTGGGGAGGAAGGAAACGGCTCGCTAGCAGCAGCCTGGATCTGGGAAGGGAAAAAGTACACCTATTTGGGGATGGGAGTGGCTCAAAGTATGAGTTTGGTGCCTGTGTTGTTTGTGTATTCTGAAAAATTTCACCTGTTGTGATCATTGTGGATCAGTCCCGTCCTGTAGGGATCTGCAGGGATTAGTGGGGGACCCACTGCTGGCCAGAAATGGCATTAAACCCAAAGCAGTGACACAGATCTGGGCGATGCACAGACTGATTAAGTAACAGATAAAAAGAGGGTCATTAGGGGTTGCCAAGCTGCTGAGGAGCACTGTTTTAAAAAAGTTGTACTCAATTGCTGGAAATAAATATGTGTAGACTCCAGAACATGCATGCTAATCTGTCTGGGAAGGGAGGTGGTGCTGCAGAATGCAGGGTTTTGGACAGGGTTTGGGGTTGCAGGGTCCCAGTTGTGCCTGAGCAAGCGAGATCTTATCAGGGATGCAAGAGCCCCGTTGTTTCAGGTTGAGGCAATAGTCAGAGCTTGTAAGTATGCACGTACTCTTCCTTGAGGAGAAACACCAGGTACTGATGGGATTCCCGAATTCCTCTGGGCGGAGTACAATGAGGAGACTGCTTTGGATAAGGAGCACAGCTGCCAGGTAGAGCTGTAGTCTTCCAGTATCCTCAAAGGCTCCTTTAGAGTCCCTGGAAAGCCAGTCAGTGCTGGCTGGGGAGTGGTGCTAGCTATGCTTAGCCCCTCTGCGAGCTTTTCCCTGGTTCAGCTGCTAGCTGCTGTTCCCATGCTGGCCGTCTCATGGACACCAGCTGATCCTTTGATTGCTGAGCTCAGTTTCCTCGGTGGGTTCTTCACCAGGACGTGTTTCCACGTTTAGCTCTGGTGACACCGTGCAAGGAACAGCTGAGTTGTGATGTCTGCACGGGAACATTCGCCATAACTAAGTCCGGGATAAGAGTGGATTTAAGTACTTTGGTTTATAAATAAACAGCACTCGTGGCCAAGGTAGGTTTAAGCAGAGCTGGCAACGGTCCTGCTAGGGAAGGGATCTCATCACCACATGGCCTGCTGTTGGACTTCCTGTCGCATGCTAATCCGTTAAGCCTGCTTTAGCTCCGTTAATTTTCCTTCTTCCCTTTTTTCCCCAATGGGCTGGCTCAGTGGCTCGTGAATGCCAGCGTCCCTTGGCCAAGCCCGTGCGTGCGGCTGGGCTGAGCATCCAGGCTGCCTTCCGAGCACCGGGTACCATGTGGCACAGCCCCAGGGATGGTGGTGCCTGAATGTGTCCCATTCTCTCTGTCTTACAGGCTCTGCAGTCTGCGCCTGAAGAAACTCACAGTGCTGAAAGAGCTGGACAAAGAGCTGAGCTCTGTGCTTATCGCCGTGAAGATTCAGGTAGGCTCCTCTCCCTGCTGCTGCCTGATGGCGGCGAGCCCGTCCTTGTGCCCTCCGTGAAGTGCTGGTCTGTGCATCCCTCCCTCTGTGCTGACCCCTCGTTCCTGTGTCATTTAGCAGCCTTGGGGAGATTTGGGCTCCCAGGTAGGTAGCAGTGATGTTGCAGGAATAGGTGCAAGCTGCCTGGTGCTGGTGGGCATCAGGGATGAATGTAGGTAGGCACTGGGACTGAGAGCATCCTGCCTCAGCCAAGGTTATGCTCTCAGGCTGCTGTTGGAAGGTCAGCATCCCTACCCCATTATTTCCAACCCCTTAAGCTAACCTTAGGTGTGGGTGCTTTCTGACAGCACTCTCTGTCTGGATTCCCATCCTGAGTGGGGCAGGAGGGCTGTGTGATGGATGGGGCAGCTCTGTTCATGCCTTCTGCTGCCATGCGCACCCAAAACAGTCTTACTGCTGCCTCAGCTGCCCTCCCCTTTTCACCATACCTCTTCTCTGAACCAGGGAGAAGGAAAGGCAGAGGGAGTTTGCCGCTGTCTCATACGTGCGGTCCAGCCCTCGCTGCGGCTGCTGGTGGAGAGAAGTCCTCGGGGGTGCAGCCGTATGCTCTGCCAAGGGACATCACTGGAGGAGCCTCCTAAGCGGGCTGCCCTCTCCGCAGCTCCCCTAACCCAGCTGGGGTGCCGGTGTCCTTCCTTCGTTCTTGTCAGCAGGCTGGGAAGCCGCTGATCCCATTGAACGCACCGTGGGGCGGGAGCTCAGCAGCTTTGCGCTCCCACAGAGCTCTTTGTGCTGCACACATTAGGACCTAAATCCTGGATTAGTGCTGGAAGCTACTGCGTTACTGGAGCTCCAGGAGCTGGGATTTGCCTTCATGGCAGGCCTGATTCGTTGCCCAGAAGGATCTGAAAGCTAAATGTCTGAAACAAGGGGCCTGGAGGGAGGAAATCAGGAAGGTGCTGTAGTCCACGCATAGTTTGTCAGCATCCTGCTTGGCTGGCTGCATGTATGGTGCCATGCAGGAAAGCTGAAAGCACTGGCTGTGCCCCCTCGATGTGGGCACTCGTGAGGGAGCGAGCTGGGCAGGAGAGAGCTGCCTGGCCACAGGAACGAGGGAACAACCAAGGCTGGGCTGCGGATGCCAGCAGCGCAGGGCTGGGGCTGGAAGTGGGCTGGCTGCATGGAGACCCACATGTCTGGGAGGGCTGTGCTGCTACCTGGGCTGCCTCCGCGGGCCTGAGCAGCTGCCTTGCCAGGGCTGTGACTGCCAAGGCTTCCTGGAAGGCAGATGGAAGCTGTAGGCAGCTTCAATGCAACCTGCCTACAGAACAATCTCAGATGGATCCATTCCTCCCGCTCCTCTCCTAGGTAACAGATGAGTCACACTTGCAAATAGCTGTTTGAAGGCTGCCCAGCAAGTGTTGCCATCTCTTGGATGGAAGCAGATGATGCATGCAGTTTGTGGAGGACCTGCAGCTTCCCAAGTAGGCAACTGGGGACTGGTGGAAAGGGCAGCTATGTTCTCTCCCATTTCAGTGGTAGCTCTGCTGGATTGGGGTAAGGCTGTCAGGAAGCAGCTGCTCCGAAAGGCACCTTATGTGGAAACAAGGCTCTGACCCTGCCTGGTGCTGCCAGGTATGCCTGGCTTAGCACCATAAAGGTGCCATTATCTCGTCTTGGCTCCATAACTGTGATTATGGTGTGAAGGGAAATGCAATTCTGCTTCTTGGCAGAGAGACATCATCGTTTGGGAACTCCCCATTTTGAGCTGTGAGTAGGGGAAGCTGTCAAAGAAAGAGGAAAAGAAGTCCCTGTGCTCCCAGAGCAGGTGCTGTGGGAGGAATGCAGCTGCTCACTGGATGCAGCTGGTGGCTCTGGTTCAGCCTTTGTTGGGTTTTCTGCCTCTTGTCATGAGTAGAAGGTACTTGCAGGGTTTTCTGTCCACACCTCACTTCACAGGGTTCCTTCTGGTCTTATTACAACTATTTGTTTGGAGATTTTCTACTCCTAAGCAATTCCAGTTACTCCTTAAGGAACCAAATTTCCTGATGATATTTAAAAAGTTGTTCTTTCCCCAAAAGCTTCTTCACCTCAAATTTTGGGTGGTGCTTTTCTGTCTGTTTTGGCCTGTTTTCAAGATGTGGCAATGACCGGGAGCCAGGTTTTTGCCTCAGTGGACAAGAAAAGGTCAACGCCTGTCACCTGTCGGGTAGTACAGGGCTTTCCTTTGCCGTAGCTCTGTCCTCAGAAGTAACATCTTCCTGAAGAATAACTGCACTGGGCCATGTAGCCTGATGAAAGACCAAATCTTTGGTGGAAAGCCTCTCCATAACAAACAGCAAACAGTAAATGTGTCAAAGTAAATGCTTGTAGCGGTGACCACCTACCATCTCAATAAAGAGCAATGCAGGAAGGAAGAGTCGGTGCGTTCTTGGCCAGGAAAGCTCACAGATGGTGAAGGGGATTAGCTCCACCTCCTCTCTTCCGTCTCAGGAAGCCTTTTCACAGGGAAAGCCTTACTCCTGGCATAGTTGCTGGGAGCTGTGTTGCAGACAGCTCTTGGAAACCAAGGACTGTTTCTGTAGAGCTTGTCTTTGCTGTGGAGTCGGTGAGAACTGTGACACTGCATTACTGCAAGGTGTGGAGGCCTTTCTCGCTTCCTCTCTTTAGTTTTTGGGTTTTTTTTTTTTTCTTCCTTTTTTAGCCTGGATAACATCAGCAGTGGCAGTGCAGGAAAAGCCTTCAACCAGTGCCACTCAGGCTGGCCTGACGCTGCTGCAGTTCCCATCAGCGGAGCACCGTTGGTACTCTCTGCCCATCACCACCTCCTTTGATTGCAGAAGGGATGTAACTTCGGTTTCTGTTACTGGGCTACCTGCTTTCTACTTGGCTTTTGGGACTGCTGACCCATTTGCAGCGGACACAAGGAGAGCAGGAGGCTCTAGCCTTGTGTTTCTCTAGGATTTGGCTCCATTGCTGAAAGGGTCTCTGGTCGTGGCTGACTTAGACTTCTGCTGGCCATGGCATCTTTGAGGCCTTTGGCAGCTCAGGAGAAATGCAGGGTTTGCAAGGTGGCTCTGAGAGATGGGACAGAGCAGAGCCTATGTACGTGGTGCAGTGGTCTGCATGCTCCAGCTTAGCTGTGTGCACTTACTGATCTTCTCGTAGGGTTCAAAGCGAGTCCTGAGATCGAATGAATATGTTCTCCCACCTGGAGGCCTGATGGAGACCGAGCTGGAGCTGACCTTCTCATTGCAGGTACCTTGTCACTCTCCTGGTGCTTCCCTCACACAGCATTCCTTGGCAAGTTCAGCTTTAGGGGCTGGCTGTGAAGGGGGCAGCCTCTGAGGAGGGCTTGGATCGTAACAGTACAGGTTGATGCTGCTGGCCAGCTGCTCCAGTGCTTTGGGGATTGTTTTGCTGGGCAGCGGGGATTTGGAGGGTAATGTAATGGTCTTTGAGCAGGCCAGATCCTGTTGTATATCAACACTGGGGAAGAGTTCTCTACCTACCCTTGTGCTGTGCTGAGCCCTGCTGTCATGCTGCCATCTCCTTATGCTTCCCTTCCCCAGTACCCACACTTTCTCAAGAGAGATGGCAATAAACTGCAGATCATGCTGCAGAGGAGGAAGAGGTACAAGAACCGCACAATCCTGGGCTACAAGACCCTTGCTGTGGGCATCATTAACATGGCTGAGGTATGGGGTGCTGGGATCAGGGGGGGGAGCTTGGCATGACCTCCCTGTACCAGTGCAGGAAAGGGAGCTCCGCTGGCTGGCAGGCATTCAGTGCTGAGTGCTCTGGCTTTTTTTGGCTCCCCATGAGGCAGAGGAGCGGGCTGCCAGTCACCTGTATCACCTGCCAGGGGGCTTGTCTGTCTGTCTGCCTAGGTGATGCAGCACCCAACGGATGGAGGGCAACTCCTGAGCCTCCACAGCAACATGAAGGATGTGAACATCCGAGTGGCTGAAATCAGCATCTACTCTTTGTCCAGTCAACCCATTGACCATGAGGATGGGAGTGTCCCCTCTGGTCCTAAAATCAAAGCTTCAGGTGTGTTAGTGCTCATCACAGACCAAAATGCAAACATTTTGGGTAGGGCATGGATGATGGTCTGCGTCCCCAAGCACCTGCCAGCAATATTGGTCATTTGGCCTTGACATTGTCGTGTTCAGCTGAGGCATCTGCAGTATCTGCTTTCAGATCGCTCACCAGACATTGATAACTACTCTGAAGAAGAGGATGACAGCTTCTCCTCAGAGCAGGAGGCCAGCGATGATGCTGTGCAGGGCCAGGTAAGGGAGGTCTGGTTTACATTTTGATCCCATCTCTTGGGCAAGGTCTCACATCTCCCTAGCAAACATTTGTCATGGTTTCAGAGGGTAGAGAGCCACAATACCTGGCAGCAGGAAGGACTGTGGGCTGCAGCCAAACCCAAAATGGGGCATGGAACTTTGGAGAGCTGCAGTGTATTTGGGTGAGCCACAGGTCTCACCCACGTGTCCTTGGAGCTGTCTAGTCTGCAGCAGAAATCCCCCTGCAGAACACTCTCCACCTTGCACCATGGATTCTCTGCCATCTGCCTGTGTTAAAAGACCAAAAACTGCCCTGAGCTGCCCTCTCTCTGGGAGATGATAAGAGGTTTTCAGAAGTAGAAGTGTGGGTCTGAAAATAGTCAGGTGGCAGAGCCATCCCAGCCCTGTAGTGAGTTGTGCCACTGCTGGTTGCTGTTCTCCTGTTGTGGGGCATACCCTCAAGGACAAGAAAGCCAGTAGTACCGTGCTCATCAGGAGCAGGGGCAATCCCAGATCCATTCAGCTTTGATCACATTACCTGTCCCACCATACCAGACTGATAAATCACAGCTCCGTGCTCTTGGAAGCTGTGTGTGTCCTCGAGGCTCATTCCTGGAAGAACATGTCTGTATGATCCAGGTTTCTCATTGGCTGCAGGAATCCCTGGCTTATGTACTTGGTTTCTTTTCTAACCCCAAAAGTCTAATCTCTGCTGTTACTGGACAAAGAAGAGCACTAGGGTCAGCATGCTTTATGTACAAGCTGTTTCTCCCTGCTCTCCCTCCTGCTCTGCGTTAGAGGCTGAGGGCAAGTAAGCAGGGACAATAAGCAGGGCTTGTAGCCGTTCTCCCAGGTGTACAGGAAGGGTGTTGTACTCTCTGAGCTAACCCTGGAGAGGGGAGGCCAAGAGAGGCACACATGGGCCATGGAGAGGTTGGTGAGTGCAGAGAGAAGAGTTTTAGATTGCAGCAGTGGCTGTTGCAGAAGGCTGCTGTCCCTCCTCTGGACCTTGCTGCCGCATTTCCTTCCTGGAGAAGGAGAGGCTCTAGGGAAGAAGGTCTGTTTGGGGAGAAAGCTAAAGGGGGAGAAATAAGGTGTGTGGAGAAGGGCAGGAAAAGTGAGAAGCAAGGCTCTGGGAGCAGAGTGGACCAAAGCTTTTCAAATTGGGAGGTAAGTGTGGGGCAGGAAGATTCGAGGAGATGCTGCTTCATGGAGCATCTAGCTCTGATGTTCTGTGGTCTCTTGCCTGCAGGATCTGTTTGATGAAGAGGATGACTTAAGGAAAACCAAGAAGGCTAGGAGGAAAATGATCCGAACCACATCAATGACCAGAGTAACATCCACGTTTCCAATGTGTTCAAAGCAATGGAAAAGACTGAATTTCTCCCCTCCCTGAAGGGAACGGGATTGGGTTTTGGGGGGCAGGAGGTACTGGTACAGAGCAGGTGGCAGAGCCCTTGGTTCTGAGCAGAACAGGAAACCATCCTGCCATTACTGAGGTAGCTTGTTGCTCATAGCCATACCACAGCTTGTGGCCTGTACTATGCTTAGCTTGGCTTTATGTAGATTGTATTCTGTGGCTTCTGTGACATGATCTCTCACTAATTGAGGAGAAGGAAGACTGCTATGAGGAAGGCCATTAGCAGCCCTTCTGCTGCCCTGGCAGCCCCCTGATTTCCAGGCATTTCCTTGTCCCTGTCTGCATAAGCCCTGCAGATCCCTGGGTGCCTTCTCACTGAGTTTGTTCCCCTTATTCTCTTGATTGAAAGCAGCATTCCTCAAAGAGGTGTCCTGGGAGAAGGGGATTTAAATGGAGAGGAAGTGCTATTTCAGCCTGTAGCAAAGAAAGTCAGAGTCTTTACGAGCACCCTCCGTTGTGCTCATATACAGCAACTTCCTGTGCAGTCCAGAGTTAGTCCAAATCCAACAACAAGTTTAAGGAGGAAGGGAGATTGCAGCTGAGCATGGGCCTATAGACCCAGAAAAGTACCAGTGGCCTGTTAAAGACTGGGGGCTGTGCATTAAGCATCTTGAAACTTGTTTTGATAGTTTTGCTGATCTTTATTTCTCTCCTTTGTTTTGTTTTAGCAACCAAACTTCAAGCAGAAGTTTGTGGCTTTGCTGAAGAGGTTTAAAGTGACAGAGGAGGTAAGAAGCAGAAAGGCTGACCCACCTGGCAGCATCTCTTTGCAGATGTGTAGATATCAGAGGTGCTGGAGGTGCGAGGCATGAGCTGCAGCCACTCTGGAGTATTCCCAAAGGTGTTGTGAGATATAGCACAGACTGGGGCTTGGACTTTCCAAAGCTTTCTACTGCAAGAAGGCAGCTCTGAGCCTAATGATCAAATCCAGGACACCTTCCAAAAGTTCTTGTTGGGGAGAGTGGCCATGCTTGGAAGGGTGCTGTCATACACTGGCTGCGTACCAGGAAATGGCATTGCAGGGACTGCGTTCAACCTGCTCATCACTAAGAGCAGCCTCGTATCAGCATTTGGGTAGCTGGCTTAGGCTGTGAGCCTGCTGTGAGCTCATGGCACTGCTAGTGGAGCTCTGCCAAGGTGTCTGAACTCCAGGGGCTGTGGCTGCCTGAGATTCCTTCAGATGTCATGCTCGTGGCAATCTCCTGTGGCCAGTGACAATGTCACTTGCTCCTTTTGCAGGCTAGATTTGGCTCCCTGAGGTCAGAGCTGCAGCGCTGCTAGGAGGGAGCCTGTGCATGCCTTGTCTGGAATGGAGGTAACTCTGTATCTCTTCATTGCCCTCTGGGCTTGGTCCCACAGGTCCTGGATTCTGACCCTGTAGACCAGACCCAGGAGGTGGAGGAAGACCTGGGCTTGCTCTATGACAGCCTGGAAGAGTGCAACAACAGTGACAGTGGCCCAGAAATTGAGGACAACGAGAGTGTGCACAGTACACCCAAGCCCACCTTGAGGTAAGGATCACAGAAAGCCACAGGCCGATAACACAGTCCACGGAGCCTGGAGGAATGCTTTCTGATGCTTTTCTGTTGCTTGGACTAATGCAGGCATTGTCCCCCCTCTGCTCCCATTGCCACCTTCTCTTGACACATCTGAGCTCATCCCTTTCATATCCTGTTTAAAAACCATCTCAAAACTGCCCATTAAAATTGTGTTCGTTCATATTTAGTTTCATTTAATTTCCTCCCAGTCCAGCATCTGACACTGTTCCTGATCTGCTGGAAGAGTTTCTCCTTGATCTAAGCCCCTGCTGTTCCCAGCTCTGATATCTTTCTGCTAACAGTCCTGACCGTCTCAGTTTCTCATACCAAAGCATGCCTGTCTTTTGAGTGCATTGTCTCATGACTGCTAGGGCTGGTTCCTGTGTCTCTGTGGGGTCTGCATGCAGTGTTCCAGCCAGAGGTGTATGGCTAGCAACCATCAGTGATGTTCCTCATCCTACTTAGTCTCCTTGTGTACCTTATGGCTTGCCTTGCCCTCCCAAACACTGCTGACTTTGGCACAGAGGTCTCCAGTGGACCATGCAATGGAACCAGGCTTTTCTCCCACGTGTTCCGCATTCACCTGGCCTCTCTGCTCCTGGCTGTTCTGTTTCTGTGCTGTCCTTTTGTGACAAAGTTGCCTTCTATCTTCCTTCTGCTTGGCTGCTTCACAGTGCCCCAGGTCTCTTCTAGCCAAGCCAAGATTACTTGTCCTTGTTGTTTCTATAGTTAAGTGTTTAAATCTAGTTTGGAGTAGTTTGAATCCCTGCTGAAGGTACTCAGCAGGGTAGCAGGCTTGGTCTGCGTAGGCAAGATGTGTGAAAACTGCTGGATTCAGGAAGCACTTCGAGGCACTGGGGAAGGAAGAGGAACAGTGGTCATATCCCTCAAATCTACAAGCTGTTGTAAGAAGATGGCAGATGTGTGGGCAGGAGGGACCTGCATAGGTGGTCTGCTTGGATCTCTAGAAGGAATTTCATGTGGGCTCTCTCCCAAGGCTTTAAAGAAACAAAGGTGCTGTGAAAGAAAAAGGAAGCTCTCCTTTTGGTCAGACAGCACTTAGCACACATAACTATTTAAACTATGTAAACTGAGAGAAAAGTCTGTTAAGAGTGTTTAAATGTAAGACCTGGCTCTGACCCTGCAAATCCCTACTTGCAGACATCTGCTTTCTGGGAAAGCATCCGGGACAAGTGCTGGTTTGTGCTTGCACCTTACAGCCTTCCTTCCTTGGTCATTTGCTCTTTCTGGTAGGGAACCCTGTTATGCTGTGGGCTGCTTTTCAGCCCATTCAGTGTCCCTAGCTTGGTTTGCTTTCTGTTGTCTCAGTTTCTGGCAGTGCTGAGTGTGTATCTCTTTGAATTCCTGTTAAAGGCTCTGTACTTTTTTTGAGTAGAAATGAGAGCCATGTATAGGCTGTGTGTTTCTGATGCCCCGCAGAGCATTCCCACCTTTGTCTGAAGACCAAAAGCAAAGGAGCAAATGTCTCCTTAGGTTCTGAGAATGTGGATGGGGTGAGGTGGTAGTTCCTTGGGAACAGAAAGGCCGTGCAGAAAGCTTACATAAAGCTGAACCTGCTGAGGCTCTGTCTCGATCATACCAGCAGGAGAGCCTCTACGTTGCAGAGCAAGGAAAGCTGAGGGTTGCAGGAGAGCTCCGTGCTGAGTGTGATACATCCTGTAGTGATGAAAGCTGCTGGATTGCAAGCCAGAGGAGGACAGACGGGCACAGCTTGATTGGGGCAAGGGGGAAACAGCCCCTTTTTAAGGGGGTGCTGAAAGCTAGGCCAGAAGTATGCAATGCAGTGCAATGCAGAGGCATCCAACCTAACAAAAAACAAGGCATGAAAACACCTGTTTGTTGAGGTGGCAGTGACATCAGGGTGTGCCGTGTCCTGGTAGGATTACTGGAACAGTACAAAGGAGTGTGAGAGAAAACTCCCTGCAATTCTTGTGGCTTGTGTTTTTAATGCAGTCAGTATGGATCAAATCATTGGCTGAGAAAAGGCAAGGGTAAAACAAAGGCTGCACAGTGTGGCGACAGTGCCTGAGATCCTGTAGTGGACATTGGAGGGGTGGAGAGAGCAGAAACATGCTAATAATAGGAGGCATCAGTTATCCTTGTGTGAGCTGGGGAAAAGAGGTCATCAGGGCACAAAGCTGACTCTAAATCTGTTGCTCTTGTAAATGACTGCATTGTGAAGGAGCTGGTCATGGAACTAGTGAGGGGAAATCAGCCAGGACTTCTCCCGGACAGTGTACAGACACTGCTGCTGAGGAGCTGCTCTGTTGTGGGGACCATCGCTTACTGCATTGAAATGCCACTGTAGGAGCAGTGAAAGCAAAGAACCCAGCAAACACTGTTGTTCCTGGAAGCGTGGCGTGCTGCACGCAAATAAGGAGATGTGTTTGAAGGGAAGCAGCCAAGATGTTCAGAAGCCTGAGCATTCTGCAGGTAACCCGCAGAAAGTTGCAGGTGCATCCAGTTGAGAACAACAGAGAGCAGTGGCAACTCTGGCCAAGTCCTAACAGCTGTGCCCACAATGTTGCAGCCAGCAGAGCCTCCAGGAAACTGGAAGCGAGCGTCGTTTGGTCAGGCTGCTGAGCACGTGGGTGTCTGCCCCTGTGTCCCACTAGGGACCCCTTTGCAGTGCTCTGTGCTTGGGATAGGCTGGCGGGGGCGTGCTGGGATCGCGGTGACTTTGTTCCTCTCTTATTCCTGCCTTTTTCTCTCCCATCTGTCTGTCTGTCCGTCCGTCCGTCTGTCTGTTTCTCTGCAGGCGTTTCTTTGAGGGAGTCTCTCATTCTGGTTCCCAGACTGAGATCGGCAGTCTGCACAGCCAGAAAGGGCAGGACCAAGAGTCGGGCAGCCCTGTGAGTTACACCACCACCACCACCTCCTGCCCCTTCCCTCCCCGGCCAGCCCAGCATCCCCTCAGTGCCTGCAGCTCCCTCTGAGACCGTTCCTCCCAGCAGCGCCTGCCTGGGGCTGCTCCTTCCCTTCTTTCCTCTTCTTTCTCCCAGTGCAGGCAGACAGGTAGTGATGGCCTTTCAGGCAAGGCAGGGGGATGTCCTCTGGGGCTGTCCCAGAGCGCGGGGGCATGTGTTCCGCGAGGTCCCACAGCAGGCATGAGTCATTCCCCACACAGGGCGCTCCATCCCGCTCTGATCCTGCTCCCTGTCCCCCAGGGCGAAGCAGAAAAACGGAAGCCAGGAGCGCCACGAGCACAGGAAGAGCCAGGAGCCGAGGTCCCTGTGGTGGTGAGTTCAGCATGTGGGGCTGGAGCGAGAGCGGGAGATAGGGCTGCAGGAGATGCAGCCCTGAGGCCCTGCAGCCTTTGCTCTCCTGTGGGATCTATCCTGGATTGGGGTCCCCGTGGGCATGTGGAGCATGGTGTGTGCAACATGACCATGTGTGGCCCTCAGGAGCTGGCTGCAGAGGAGCCGTGTCCCCGGCTGGCCCCCCCTGAGGCTGCCACCAGGGAGAGCAGCGTGGACAGGCTGGCCCAGCTGGGCCCCGGAACCAAATCTGAGCTCCCCAGTGCTGTGTCACCCAGGTAAGGTGGCTCTGGGCCCGGGGCCATTGCTGAGAAAGCTCACACCGACACCTCACAGTGAGCAGGGCAGTGGTGGAGATGGGACATCTCCCCTTCCCGGTGTCATGTCTTCTGCTTCTTGCTCACAGCAAGGCAGAGAGCAAGCAGTTGTGGCGTCCCCGCAGCACCTCAGTGAAGGACCGGCAGAGCTCCAAGGGACAGAGTGGCCGCACCAGCAGCCTGGACAGTGAGAGCTCCCCGGACTCGTGGCACAGCACCCAGGTGAGGCCCGGTGCCATCTCACCTGATGGTGACCTGACTGCTGAGAGCCCCGATGGGCCTTTTGTCACAGCTGCCCACAGCTGGGGCACCCTGCTGGGCTTAACCTTGGTGGGGATGTTGTCCTAGGTGCCCCGAAAATCTGTTTATGATCAGCTGAACCAAATCCTGGTCTCAGATGAGCAGCTTCCAGAGAGCATCGTGCTGGTGAATGTCGCTGAATGGCAGGGGCAGGTGAGTAGAGGCAGAGGGAGAGCTGGATGTGTGTGGGTCCCACAGGCTTGTCTCAGCTGTGGCAGGGTGTCCAGGGACCTTGGCCAGCTGTGCCTTTCTCTGCCCAGAGCGTGGCCCATCCCTGGGGAACACAGTGCATTCGCAGCACTGAGCTACATACTTAAGTCTGTCCATTTCCTCCATCATCTGCCATATGCTGATGTTGCTGGATCCTCAAGGCATGACATCCAGAGAAGTCCCAGAAGGGACAGACTGCGTGCCTTGTGCAGTTGCTTTGTGCTCAGGGCTTTGTTGGATACCTCAGGTGAGGTGCTGCAGTCCCCCTGCTGGCACTGGGCTCTGGGGAGAGGAAGCAGCACAGTTTCCAAGGCAGGCTTTGTGACAGAAGAAAAACTCCTTGGGTCGAGGCATGCTGCATGTCCACGCTCTGCCTCTTGTCCTGATGTGGGGATGCTCGAGTGCTCAGCCCAGGATGTGCTGTGCTCCATCCCAAAGGGGAGTGGGGCCCGGGCAGGTGCTTATCCCAAGTCCTCTCCCTTGGCAGTATGTGAGCGAGCAGCTCCAGGCGCACAAGCAGCTGGTCGTTTCCACCTGCTCAGTGGCAGACATCCAGGCAGCCTTCAACACCACCGTCTCCCGTATCCAGCGATAGTGAGTATAGCTTGGGCTTGGTCTGGCAGCTCCCTCTGGCTGCCAGGAAGGGTGCTGGGTGCCTTTGGGGCTCAGTGGGATACTGGAGCTGTGGATGCAGCTATAGGAGCCGGTGTAGGCCTGGGGGGAGAGCAGGAGATTCCAGCCCACGTGAGCTGGGAATAGGCAGCAGCAGGGTTCTGGTGCTAGGCACGTTCCCTACCCTCGTGCTGCTGCATGCTTATTCTAACGGGGAGTCCGTCACAGTCTCTTCTCTTCTCCCTTCGGCAGCTGTAACTGTAACTCCCACATGCCCCCCCCAGTGAAGGTAGTTGTGGCAGGGGATCAGAGCTACCTGAGTGTTGTCCTTCGGTTCTTCGTGGAACAGCTGGCCAGCAAGACGCCTGACTGGCTCAACTACCTTCGTTTCCTGCTGGTGCCACTGGGTGAGAGCTGCCACTGGACTGGCCACCGGGATGCCCTCCACCATGCTGTGCTCCCCTGCACGGAGCCAACACTGCTCTTCTCCCCACACAGGCTCTCACCCTCTCGCCAAGTACCTGGCTTCGGTGGATAACAAGTACAGCACTCTGTTCCTGGACACAGCGTGGCGGGAGCTGTTCAGCAGGGCTGAGCCCCCCACTGCAGGTGAGGAGTGGGGCTGCTGGGGCTGGCGGTGCCCAGCTGTCCCCGGGGCCCTCACTGCTCCCTCTGCCTGCAGACACTGTGGACATTGCGGGCCGTGTTGCCCAGTTCATTGCTGGAGCCAGCCTGTCTCACCAGCTGCCCATCTCCGAGGCCATGCTGACCTACAAGCAGAAGAGGTGAGCGTGGCCTGGGGGTGCCTTGTGCAGCCCCAGTGTGGGTTGTGCCTGGGACAGGGCTGAGGGAGATGGGGGATGAGCTGAGCAAGGCCACCTGCTGCCCCCTAACCCCTCTGTAGCAACTGGGGGCTGTGGCAACCCCAGCAATGGGGTCTGACCACCTGGGCTGGGCTGGGCTGAGGGCCGCCAGCCAGCGCTGTGCTGCCCGGGGGTTGGCGCTCGTGTTCCGGCTGCACTCTCACCTCTCCCTTCTCTTGGTTTCTGGCACCCAAGGAAGAGAAGTCTCTATTTTGATTTTTATATCAGGTATTGGCTTGTGCTTGCTGTGCCGCTGCCTGGCCCTCCCTCCCCCCTCCTATGTGCGTCCACCCCCTGTGCCGTGCAGAGGAGCCATGGCCCCAAAACGGGGCAGGGCTGCCCTCCCGCATGCCAGCCTCTCCCAGCACCAGAGGAGCCAACTCCTTGCCTCCTTGTGTAGTGTGCCCTGTGCTGCCATGTCGGGGACAGGGAGTCCCATGGGAGGGAGGGCAGAGAAAGAGGGTCCTGGTGGCCAGGAGCCAGCATTGGCCCCTGCCAGTGTGGGGGTCCCAGGACTACTAGGTTGGCCAGCATGGCAGGCATGCCCAGCCCCTCACCAGCCTCTCTTCCTTGTGCAGCCCTGATGAGGATTCCTGCCAGAAGTTCATACCCTTTGTAGGGGTAAGTGTGTTGAGGAGCCAGCAGGCAGCTGGGCTCCAGGGGGAGAAGGGGCAGTGCGCAGCCCTGCTGGTACCAGCACTGGGGACCATCTGACTTGTCTCTCCTTGTAGGTTGTGAAGGTGGGCCTGGTGGAGCAGTCCTTCAGTGCCTCTGGTGAGTTCCTGTGAGCCCCCAGTTTGTGCCTCACCATGGTGAGGTCCCGTCAGTGTCCCCCTGAACCCCTCGTTTCCTCTACAGTGGACTCAGATGATGCCACAGCCTGCACCCCTTCGCTGCTGAGCTCGGTGCCAGCTGCTGGCAGTGCATCCCCCTATGGCAAGGAGACTGTGAGCACCCCACCACCCTCCCCATCTGTCAGCAGCGGCCTCTCAGGTGCTGGGTAAGGATCTGGGGCTGGCGCAGGAGACTTGGAGGTGCTCTCTGGCCAGGCTGCTGCATCCTAGGGTAATGGGGCCAGTGTGCTCCCAGGGCAGGCTGCAGCTGGGCCATGGGGTGCTGCCCATCTTCTCCAGGTCTTTGAGCCCTGGCGTGGAGGTGATGGGCCTGCAGGTGGACTACTGGACAACGCAAGGGCTGGATAGGAAGAAGGAGGGCGAAAAGCGGGAGACGGGCATCAAGAACACACTCAAGAGCAACTTCCGCTCGCTCCAGGTCAGCCGCATCCCCGGCGTCGGGGAGCTGGTGCCGCCCAGCACTATGGCCATGACTGTGGTTACCAAGGAGAAGAACAAGAAAGGTAACTCCCGAACCCATCCTGGGGTGCTCTGCAGTGCAGGGCCACAGCCAGTTGCACCAAAGGCAGTGGGAGGGCAGGCTGAGAGAAGGCAGCCTTCCCTGGG
Organism: Tetrao urogallus; assembly: GCF_951394365.1. NCBI lineage: Eukaryota > Metazoa > Chordata > Aves > Galliformes > Phasianidae > Tetrao > Tetrao urogallus. Next base: position 4,502,530 of record NC_136814.1, read on the forward strand.
GTGAGGGCTGCCACCCACTGCCCAGTGGGTACGTGCTAACGCTGGCATTGTGTCTCTGGCCCTCAGTGATGTTCCTGAGCAAGAAACCAAAAGAGAAGGACCTAGAACCCAAAAGCCAAGTCATCGAAGGGATCACACGCCTCATCTGCACAGCCAAGCACCAGAACACCATGCTGCGAGGTGAGGACAGGCATTAGCCTCTAAGGACACCCAGCCAGGCAGCCCTGGCTGCCTGGGGTAGGGCTGTGCCTTACTGTGCCATCTCCTGTCAGTCTCCATAGATGGGGTGGAATGGAACGACGTGAAGTTTTTCCAGCTGGCAGCACAGTGGCCAACACACGTCAAGTATCTCCCCGTGGGCATCTTCGGCTACTCAAAGAGCGTGTGAGATGCGGTGCAGTCCTGAAGCAGAGCTGTGGAGGGTTTATGGGAGGAGGCACAGAGACAGAGGTGCTCCCATGCCCCTGTTCCATGGCCCTGAAGAGGGAACACCACACCCACACCACTCCCTGTGAGCCAAGATCCATGAAGGTGAGGCCGCTGAGACTGGGTCCGTGCATCCTCCGCTACCAGCCAGGGCACCACGCCATCTGCCTCCCCTGCCCCCCACAGCAGCCTGGGACAAGGGCTGGCACCGGCCACGAGCCTGACTGGGCTTTGGGTCCCCTCTCCCCCAGCTCTGCAGCTGCCAGGGCCCCAGCTGGGCTGGGCCTGGGCAGTATCCCAGCGCTGGAGCCAGAGTGGAGCTGTGCAGGGTGGGGGCCAGTGCTGAGCAGGGCCCCTCCACCTGCCCTTCACCAGACCAGGCTGCCAGGCCTGCCCCATGGGGCTGAGCCTCAGCAGTTCCCCTGTCCCTGTGCAGCCCCGGTGCTGCTGCCACTGTCACGTCCATGTCCTGGCCAGCCCTGCCCCCCCACAGTGCTGCCAGCTGGAGGTAGAGCATGGGGGCACCTGGATTTTTGTTGGTTTTTTTTTTGTTGGTTTTTTTTTTTTTTTTTACAAGATTCTATTTTTTTTAAATTTATTGTACGGTTACTTTTCAGGATTAATTTTAATAAATTAATGCTGGTACCATTATGGCAGGGCTGTGTAGTTCCCTCTGTGCCCAAGGGCAACAATGCAAAGGCAGGTTGGCTCCTGCTGCCCCTCCAGTAGGTAGGGCTGAGGGTAACATCTCTCCTCGCAAGCCCAGGGTCAGCTGCAGCTCTCTTGACACGTTAGCAGATGTGCAGCCAAGCTTGTTTATTCCCACTAAAGCCCCAAGTCCACCGGAAGTGATGGACTGGGCTCAGCTCATGCCCTGCCAGCTCAGTCCTTCTCTACCGAAAGGTGGAGAATGTCTGTCTCCTTTCAGCAGAGGCTGGGTTTGCTGCTGTCTTGATCTCTACAGTCTGGAAGGCAACCTGGGGCTGGGCCTGGGCCTGGGATAGGGCTGGTGGGGGCTCAGCAGAGACGTACTCCAGGACATGAGGCCTCTCGTCCTGGCGCCGGAGGTAGCCCTGGTTCAGCAGGTGCAGGACACAGGACAGCACGTCCACACTGTGACAGCAGAAGCTCAGGAACTGCAGGCCTGGCCCCAGCTCACCCTTCTCACAGGCATCGATCACCTGCAGCAGCACAAGAACGCATCACTCTTCACTCATCACCCGGCAGCCCCTCTCTGCCCCCCAAACCTTCAGCCTCTGTACCTTAAACACCAGGTTATCGATGTGCAGCTGCTTTTCCGCCTTGAGGATGCGGGTAATGAGGCAGCAGAGGACATTCCTTTTCCTCTCCAAGGCACTGCTCTCAGCCCTCTCTGCCCGCAGGTACCTCTGCCGGGGCAGCAGCCTCAGCTGGCGGCCAGAGGCATGGGCCAGGGCCGCCCGGTTCAGCCGCAGGGCACCTGGAGCTGCACCCGGCCCACGGTCAGCCAGGCCCCGAGCTGGTCCCTGAAGGAGCCCCAGGAGGCAACCAGTGGGGCCAGGCCAGCACTGCCCCAGGGAGATACCCAGCCCCACACTCACCCCCCTGTGTGCAGCTCTGCACCAGGATGCCATCACCGTGGGTCAGCGGGGCCAGGGCCTGGTGCACCAGCTTGGCAGGGAGCCCCGTCGCCTGCAGCAGAGCCTCCACCGCCACCTCCTGCAGAGGAACGGAGAGCGATGGCCAGGCAGGAACATCCCTGCCACAAGCACTGCTGGAAGCCCCCCCAGAAGGCAACACCAGCCACGTCCCTCTGGCTCTACGGCCCCGGCTCCTACCTCAGTGCTGTTGAAGCGCAGCAGGATGTACATCTGCAGCGTGGACACGTGGAGGACGCAGTCTCCGAAGCGCAGCTCAGCGTGGCCCAGCCACGTCCACTGCAGCCACCGGGGCCTCGTGCACCCCCAGCCCAGCCGGCTCTGGCCTGCCAGGGCAGCGTCAGCCTCGCAGGCGCTCCCGGTGCCCCCGCACCGCCGGCTGGGAGCCCCGACCCCACATCCACCGCACTCACTGTGCCGCCAGAAGGCCGTGAACTCATCCAGCGGGGAGCTCAGCGCCGCCGGGAAGAACCTCCGGGGCTCCTCCATGTAGCACGGCGGGGACACGGGCCAGCAGCGCGGGGACAGCACCAGCACCTCCACCTCCGGCGTATCTGCCATGGGGGCCTCCCCTGGAGCCTGGGGACGGAGGGCGGCTCAGGACGGGTCCGGGACCCTGCCAGAACAGGGCAGCCCCTGACCCCAGCCCTCTGCCCCTCACCTCAGCCTCGGGGCTCTCTGTGCCCAGGCCACGCTCCAGCAGCCGCCGGTCTCGCTCCTGCAGCCGGAAGAGGCGGAAGAGCCGCCGCAGCTCCTCCGACTCCGCCAGGTCGCTCAGCATCTCCTGGGGGAAGCGGCGGGGGAAGCACGGCCCCATCTGCTCCACCACGGCCCCTTCCAGCCAGGAGGGCCCCTGCGCCAGCAGCCGGTCCCCCAGGTACAGCCTGCCACAGCCATGGGTCAGGGCTAATTCAGCCATGCGGCTGCTGGCCCCACCACAGCCGGGACAGGCCCCTGCAGGGCCACGGAGCCCCGCAGTCCCGTGGCCCTTCCCTCCCAAGGCACAGCAGGGGCAGTGCACTCACCGGTAGAAGTGCTCAAAGGTGTGGGCAAACTCCAGGCCGCTGAAGATGATGAAGGGCTCCAGGATCTGCTGCAGCTGCCCTGTGCTGCCCTCAGCCCCGTGCAGCTCCTGCACCTTCCTGTCCAGGTAGCGGGCGAACCGCTCGCTCACCTGTGCAGGAACAGGAATGGCCGTGTGGGCACGGGGCAGCCGCAGCGGGGACCCAGGGACAACAGGGAGCCCCTGGGCACTCGGAAGGGGACACGCTGACCCAGCCCAGGCAGGGAGCACACCCGGGCTGCATGACCACAGCTGCGCACAGGTGCCGGCGAGGGCCACGCTGGGCCCTGGACTCACGTGCAGGGTGGTCAGGAAGGAGAGCCGCTGCAGAGCCCCGGCGAAGCCCTGGCCCAGGGCTGCCACGAAGGCGGCCCGCTGCCCGAAGAGCTCCTCCGTGGCACCGCGCAGGCGCCAGTACAGCGCACAGTACCGCTCCACAACGTCCGGTGCCTGCCCCGACATCTCCAGGAACCGCTGCACCTGCGGGCACGGCCGAGGGGTGAGCTGCAGCGGGACCGACACGGGCCCAGCCGGCACCCACCGCCCCGCACCCTACCTGCCGCTGCACCACGCCACGCCAGCACCACACCGCATCCCGCAGGCCGCCAGACTTCTCTGCCACCGCCACCCGGGCTGGCGCCTCCTTGTTCCTGCCCTCCTTCCCGCCTGCCAAGACATGGCTGAGGCTCAGCCCCGCACGCCGCCACCCCTTGCCCGGCCCCACACGAAGGCGACCCTGCGCTCACTGGCTGCTCCTGCCTCCGCCGGCTCCGCGCCCGGGTCCACGAGCACCAGGAGCTGGGTCAGGCGCCGCACACAGGAACCGAAGGCGCCACCGTGGGACTGCTCTGCGCTCCCCAGGTACTCGCCCAGCAGCCAGGCCAGGGGGCTGATGCCGCTCGGGTCTGCCGGGACGCAGAGACTCAGGGGGAGCCTCGGGCACCGCGGGGAGGGCCCGGGAGGACGGCGGTACCTGGGCTGGTGATGCTCTGCACCACGGGGGTCACCAGGGCCTCCCAGCACGCCCTGCCCAGGGCTCGGGCCGCCTCGTTATCGGGAAGGAAGCGGTCGGCGAAGTCTTGCTCGTGCTGTAATGCCCGGTTCAGCCTGAAACGGACAGGGGGCAGCACGGGACGGCACCAAACGCCCACCGACCGCACACGGAACCGCCTCGCCTGGCCGCAGCCCCACTCCTCCTAGGGCAGGACTCAGCCCCACGGTGCCCCCTCGGGCTGCCTGCACCACCCCTGCCGCCTCGGGACCCCAGGGACAGACAGCACAGCCCACGCACCACTCACTTGCCAAAGAGCTGCAGCAGCTGTCCCCGATCCTGGTGGATCTCCTGGCACCAGGCGTGCGCCCGAGCACTGCAGAAGAGGAACGTGCGCCGGCACAGCTGCTCCTTGAAGATGGGCCACAAGGTGGGCTTGGGCCCCAGCACCTCGATGCCACGCACACGCGTGTCGATGCCGCCCTACGGAAAAGCACAACCCTGAGCTCCCGGTGCATCCCTGACACCCACTGCCATGCCCCAGGCTGGCTGCAGCTCCCACCTGCTGGCACCGCTTCACCCGGATCTGGATGACGGGCCAGAAGCGTGTCATGTTCTCCAGCAGCACCACCCTGCTGGCCGAGGGCAGGACGGTCACCTGCGGGCACACGGCAGCTCTCAGCACGGGCAGTGAGAGCAGCCACCCTCGCACTCCCGGTCAGCCCTTGTGCAGCCATGGCCAGGATCACCTCCACGGCCCAGCAGCACCGGTACAACTCACTGCGTTCAGCTCCGTACGGACATCAGCGGGGCTGTCCCCTCCCAGCACCACCACGCGGGCCGGCATGTAGCTCGAGTCCTCGCTGGCCACCAGCATGCTCATCTCCCTGTGGCGAGGCAAACACAGAGCTGCCCCGCAGCCCCCACACACCTCCAGCAGCCCGAGCGGGGGGCCTCAGGGACAGCACGCGTGGAGCCCCGCAGCCATCTCCTCCCCGCACAGCCCTACCTGACCACCACCCCGCACTGCATGTGGATGGTGATGTAGTGGGAGCCGGTGCTGCCGTTCGACTCCCAGTAGGTCTTGGGGTTCCTGTCCGTCAGCTTGCTGGCGCGGTGCGGGTTGGAGGAGACCTGCACCTTCTCCCAGCACTTGTCCTCCTTCACCTCCACGCTGGAGCCTGCAGGGAGCGCACACGCAGCCTCCAGCTGTTGCTGGGACACACACCGGCACGGGGCCCGGCTCCCACTCGCGCTCACCTCGGCACAGGTTGCGCAGAAAGATGTCAAAGAAGGGGACGCTGATGGGCCGCTGGATGCGGCGGTGCTCCTCAATCTGCCCCAGCACCACCTGGGGATGGGGATGGGGCCATGCCGTCAGTGGGGGCCGCATCCTTCACCCCAAGCCGGGTAGCTTGGACACCCAGCCCACCTGGATGCAGCCGGCCAAGATGCTGCCCGTCAGCTTCTTGTAGAGCGCGGCGTGCCTCTCGCAGTCGCTCACCAGCTCTAGCAGGGCCGGTGCCAGCGGCAGGGCCGGGCCGTGCTTGTCCAGGGCTTTGGCCACAGCCTCACGGGCGCCTGCACGGCACATCCCCACGGCACAGTCTTTGCTGGCGGTAGCCAGGCGGTGCAGGAAGCCCACCGCCTCCTGCACCACCTGCGGGGACACGGCCCTGAGCCGGCGGCACGCAGCACAGCCCTCCCTGCCCCCGGGAGCACCGCGGCCCTCTCACCTCACGGTCGCCGCTGTGGGCGCTCAGGAAGGACAGGCACGGCTCCACGCACTCATGCCAGGGCAGCGCGTCCTCCCGGTAACCGTCCAGGAACACGCTCAGGATTCTGCACGACATACGGCGACGCTCAGGCTGGGGCACGAGGCGGCCCTGCCCTGGGCTCCCACACTCTGACCGAGCCCCACCTGAGGATCCGCAGCCCCATGGCCTTCTCCACCCCCGGCAGCTCGAGGCTGCGCAGCAGCGGATGGAAGCACCGGCGCTCCTGCAGCTGCCGGGATGCCTCACCCGCAGGCATGGCGGCCACGCCGCAGAGCTGCCGTTCCAGGGCCACCACCACGTCCTCGGGCAGCGCACCGTCCCACAGGCCGCCTGCGGGCACCCGTGCCTCCCTCGCCTCCAGCAGCAGGGCCTCGGTGCCTGTGGGACAGGCAGCACACGACGGGATCCTCAGCCCCCGCCTGCGGGGCCGTGGCACGGAGGGCCGCCCGCGCAGTACCTGGCATCTCGGGACTGCAGGACAGCCGGTGCTCCGCCAGGCGGTTGATGACGCCCAGGGCCAGCATGGCGTTGGGGCAGCCGGCGTCCCGCCCGGCCCGCCAGCAGCTCTGCAGCACCGCGGGGAGATCACAGCCCACCAGCTGTTCCGCCAGGCCTCGGTGCCCGTCCACCAGCATCCTCACCACCAGCAGCCCGTTCTGCACGCCCGAGGAGCCCCTGCAGGGATGCGGCCATGTGGGCGCCTTCCTCCCCAGCTGCGGAGCTCCCCAGGACTCGCCCAGCCCCGTCCCTACCCTGGCACGCCCTGCATGGCACGGATGGCAGCGGGGATGGCAGCCAGCAGGCCGGGTGAGCCCTCGCCGCAGGCAGAGCCGATGCTGGCAAAGATCTCCCGCATCATCTGCGCGTCGGCGTGGCTCAGCATCGACGGCTTCCCGCCGGCACCTCCGGCTCCCACCAGCACCTTCAGGGCCTGCGTGGCCCGCAGCGGCTCAGCAGGCGGCGGGCACCAAAGCGGGCCCCGCCAACCCCTGAGCTCCCGCACGCACTCACCGCCAGGCCGGCCTGCTGCACCAGGGCCGAGGCCGCGTGCTGCCGCATGCAGGCCAGCACCGCCCGCACACCTCCCTCTGTGGCGAAGGGCACGCACCACTCACACCTCTCCATCAGCAGGGCCGCCAGCCGCAGCACCAGCGCCGCCGGGCACGACTCGGCCTCCACAGCGCCCAGCAGCTCCACCACCGCCTGCACCAGCTTCTCCCTGCGCGGCCGAGGGCACCTCAGCAGGGACCCCCAGAGCCGCCTTCGCCTGCCCACGCCGCCCCACCGCGCTCGGATCGCTCCACGCGAGCCCACCTGGGGCACAGAGACGCGAGAGCCGCCCCTCTCAGCCCCGCACCTGGTCCCCGGCCCGCCCTGGGCCTCGCTGCAGTGCCGCTCCTGCTCCCGGTCCTCCTCCAGCACCTTCACCACGTGCCGCAGCCCGGCCGCGCGCAGCTCCGCCTCGCAGTCACCGCGCAGGATCGCGTCCGCCACGCGCCGCACCTCGGCCAGGCAGCCGCCCTCGCAGCCGCCCCACGCTGCAGGAGGGAGGGAGGGAGGCCGCGACATCGCCAGCAGCACCCGCGGCAGCTCCCAGAGTTGGGCCCGCAGCCCCGGCACCCGCCGGCCTCCTCCCCCGGGCCGCCTCCCGCGCCCGCAGCCTCCCTCGGTCGGGCCCTCACCTTCGCTCCGCTCCGCCGCCCGCGAGAAGCGCAGCCCTTCCCTCTCCAGGAGCTCACGGAACAGCTGGGAATCCGGCCTGAGGGCCGCGGCTGCGGAAAGCTCTTCCTTCGCCACCTCGGCCGGCACAGCTCCGGGCTCATCGCCTTCTGAGCGCGCCGTGGCACCGCCCCCGCCGCGCTGCTCGGCCGCGCTCCCCAAGTGCTTGGCGTACACACGGGAGCCGCGCAGCTCGCTCTGAGCGCTGCCCCGAAGCCGCTTCTCCACGTCCTGCAGCACCTTCTGGGCCAGCTCCGCAGGGACCGGCAGCTGCAGCAGGGCGTCCTCGGCCGGCTCCGACGGCTGCGTGGACGGAGATACGTCAACCCGCACGGACACGCGACGGACCCCGCGCCCCTGGGACGGCCCGGGTCCAACCGGACAGAGGTGCTGCACCGACACGCAGCCCCACACCCTTCCCCAGCACCGCGCGCCCGCTCCCTCGGGCTTCCCCGTGCCGCTCCGGCCCGCACCTGCTCAGCGCGCTCCCGCTGGATGAGTCGGACGATCTCCTCCTGCTCCTGCGCTTCCAGCTTCTTCACAAAGAAGAGCAGCTCCCACCACTCAGCGCGGCTCAGGGTCGCTGCGGCTCTGCTCGGCCGCTCCCCCAGGTAAGGCAGCGAGTACAGCCCCCCCGGGGGCTTGGAGAAAAGCGGCTGTGCAGCTGCAGGACAGCAGAGAGAGGAAAGGCACCGTCAGCTTCCCTCCGCAGAGCCATCCTTTGCTGCACAGCCCTCACTCCCACAGTGAGGACCTCCCCGATCCGTCCCAGTGAGGGACAGGGAGGTGATAAGAGGGCAGCAAGAGGCAGGGAGCGGAGCTGGAAGCAGAGCCCTGGAGCGGGGCAGGTGGGGACTGCAGTCGTCTCTGAAGCCTCTTGGGGCCAAAACTAGGCACCTCTTGTGCCAAATTATTCCCTCTAGACCTGGATCTGAGAATAAGCTGTGTGCCCACCTGGCCTGATGCTTACCTGCTACCAGCTTGTGGCTGTATCTCAGAGTGGACACCTTCTCTCGGCCCTCATGCTCCTCCTGCCCAGAAGAGCCAATGATCTCCACCATGTGCCAGTGAACCCAGTACGTGCAGCCTGAGGCATACCAGTACACCTGCAGAGGAGAGCCAAAACCACACGACTGAGGAAATGCACAGCAAGCCCCACTGGTCCCACACAAGGCTAAGGTATTTTCCACACCACACAATGTCCCCCAACAGCCCCATCCTCCCAGCAGCAGATACCTGCACAGGCGGCGTGCCATCATTACTCTGACGAAATTCACCCTCATCACCTGCGCTGACCTGTTCGTAGTCCTCCAGCATGCGCACCCGCATGCCGTGCATCAGGTTTTCCTGCACATACTCCACATAGCTGCTGCGGCTTGGGAAGGCCGAGCGTGTCTTGAAGGTGCTGGGCTCATTTGGTGCAGGAGCAGGGGCTGCTGGAGCAGCACTGGAGGATGTGGGCTGGTGCTGGAAGATGGAGCGGGAGGTGCGAGGCTTCGCCTCCTGCTGGGATGGTGACTCCGGCTTGTGGCTGTGGTCCCAGCCCATCACGTGCACCAGCTCCAAGATGAGGTTTGCCATAGCCATGCTGAACTCAAACTCCTGCTTCACACGGCTGCTCTTCTGCCGCTCCTCGCTCTGCTCCTCGCCGCTGTTGAGCTTGTCCAGGAGAGAAGTGACGCACAGGTAGCGCTTCACCAGGGCGAACAGCTGCTTCCCGGGGATCTGCAACAGGCAGGGCTGTCAGACCGCAGCTGGCCAAGCACCTCACTCCCTCACCAGCTCATTCACAGCTCTGCAATGCCTGCGCACACAGCTCCTCTCAGCCCACCCTGCCCACAGACAGGCTCTCCTCCTGCTTCCTCACTGCACCTCAGCCTCGAGCCAGGCCCAGACCCTGCGCCAGCCCTTGCAATGCCAGGTCCTGGCCTGCTGCCCACTGTCACTACCTGAGGAAGATGAATGCCCTCAAAGGACACGCAGTGCTCTTCAGAGGATGTTGTCTCAGCAAACAGCTCCAGCAAGGTGTAACGGCTGTCAAAATCCATGTGCTGCTCGATGCCATCCTGCTGGCTCAGAGACAGAAGTACATGAGCCCAGCTCCCTGCAACAACAACAGAAAACATTTAGGCTCCCTAACAGAGAACCCTCACACCTCGATGCACTAATCAACCTGACTGCAGCAGGCAAGGATTGGCTTTGTTGCTCAGGACAACCCAACATATAGGGCACCTCTGAACCACAGCAGCTCCTCTCTGACGAGAGCCTCGGGCAGGATCAGCCTCCGCTCAGCGGGGCCCGAGGAGAGGCTCCACACCGACGACGGCAGAGAGCCAACGGCCCCGCAAGGCCCCGCTCCCCGAGCCCCCGCCCTACCGAAAGAGCGGCGCCCTCGGCGGCAGCCCCCACCTGCGTCGTGCGAAGCCAGAGCCCTCAGCATCTCGCCGGCGCCGCGGCAGATCGCCTTCTCCTCGTGGCACAGCATCTCCGTCAGCAGCTCGAGGGCTCCCGTCTCCTCGAAGGCGCCCGCCAGCGCGCCGATGCCGGCGTACGCGCTCAGCACGCGGACGGTGTGGAGGACGGAGGACGCGGGGGCCCCGCCGCCGGCCAGCTGCCGGCCGGCTCGCCGCACCAGGCTCCCGACGTCGGCCTTCATCTCCAGCAGCGACGCCTCGTCCGGCGCCGCGGGCAGCGGGCCGGGCGCCCTCTCCTCCTCCGCCCGCGGCCCCGCCCGCTGCCCCTCGCCCAGCAGCGCCGGGCAGCCGGCGCGGACCTCCTCCGCCGACAGCCACATGGCCACGCTCTCCGAGCGGAGCCCCGCGGAGGAGGAGCCGCCGCCGCCGCCCGCCGCCCGCTCCTCCGCGCCGACCACGCGCCACCGCACCAGGTACTCCGGGGCGCCGTCGGGGCCGCGCCGCTGCCGCAGCAGCTCCTGCGGGTAGGCCTGCAGCTGGGGGCCCAGCTGCACCAGCAGCCCGCCCTCGCGCCTCTCGTTCGCCATGCTGCCGGACGGCGCTGCGGGGAGCGCCGAGGGACGCGGGGAGCGGCGCGGCGTGTCCGCCCGCCCGCCAGGGGGCGCCCCGCGGCGCGATCGCCCCGCCGCCACCGGATGGTCCGCTGCCGCCGTCCCAGCCCGGCTCGCCGCCGCTTCCGGGTGGGCGGGGGGGCGGGGGCGTGCGCGGCGGGCGGTGCCGACGGGAGCCGAGCGGGGCCGAGAGTCCTCGGAGGCGCCTCGTGGGCTCGGCTGTCGCATCGGTCCTGTTCTGTGACGGCTGGCTGGGAGGCGGGGCTGCCGGACCGGGCCTGGCGGTAGGACCGAGGAGGTGCCTTGGAGCACCTTCCAACCAATCCGTCCTACGGGAAGGATTCGCCTAGGGCGGGTCCTACCTGGCCGACCTAGACGCCTTCTGCATCAGAGGCCTGCATTAGGAGGGCCACTGATGTCATCCAGCTGCATGTCAGTAAGGCCACTGATGCTGTCCTCCGTAACATCCTTCTCTCCAAGTTGGAAAGATAACCATTCCATGGATGAGGAACTGGTCGTCAGCAGCTCAGTGTCCAGATGAAGATCAGTGCCAATCAGGGTCCCTCAGGGGTCAATATCTGCGACCTTTAACATCAGTGACACGGAGTCAGTGGGATCAAGAGTGCCCTCGGCAGTTTGCAGGTGACACTGAGCTGTGTGGTGTGGTGAACACACCCAAGGGATGGGATGCCATCACAGAGACCTAGACAGGCTGAGCAGTGGGGCCCAGGAGAAGCCCACGAGGTTCAACAAAGCCAAGTGCAAGGTCTTGTTCTTAGGCTGTGGCAACCCTGACTATCAGTACAAAATGAGGATATAAGAATGGAGCACAGCCGTGCTGAAAAAGACCCAGCGATAGTGGTGGATGACAGCTGGATGTAAGCCAGCACTGTGCCCTTACAGCCCAAAGAGCCAACCACACCCTGAGCTGCATCCAAAGCAGCGTGGCCAGCAGGGTGAGGGAGGGGATCTGCCCCTCTGCTCTGTGCTGTGAGACCTCACCTGGAGCACTGCGACCAGATGGGGAGTGCTCAGTACAGGAGACACGGAGCTGTTGGAGAGCGTTCAGAGGAGGGCCTCAAAAATGAGCCCAGGGATGGAACACCTCCCTGTGAGGACAGGCTGAGAGCTGGGCTGCGCAGCTGGAGAAGGGAAGGCTCTGGGAGACCTGAAAGCAGCTTTTCAGTACCTGACTAGGGGGTGTAAGAAAGGAGGGGAAAGACTCTTTAGCTTTAGGACAGTGTGATACGACAAAGGGAATATGGTTTCAAACTAAAAAAGAGGTTAAGACTGGATGCAAGGAAGAAAGATTTTTTTATAGGGGTGGTGAATGGCCCAGGTTGCCCAGAGCTGCAGTGGAAGTTCCATCCTTGGAAATACTCAAGGTTGGATTGGATGGGGCTCTGAGCACCTGATTGAGCTGTAGATTGCAGGGGAGTTGGAATAGATGGCCTTTAAGTGTCCCTTTCAACTCATAAGATTCTATGATTCTAAGTGTCCAGGCAGGAGAGCGTCTGACTACCTGATTTTGTGGAGCCCCAAGCCCACCAAGGCTCCAGACAGCTACAGCAGTCTGTGGCCCAGCACCCATCTCTCCCCCTCAGGAAGGGCAGCGGTAACACAACAGCGCTGGTGTGCAGAACGTTTTATTGGCCCTGGCCTCACTACTGTGTTGTGATGCGGGGCAAGTTGACGTAGCTCTTCATGGGTGGCAGCGGCTTGATCTTACGGCCAGCCCAGCCGCCCTTGCGATGCCATAAGCCTGTGTGCGGGCGCTTGCCCAGCCAGCGGTTGCGGCCGGCCTTTCCGATCACCCGCTTGTTGTGGTCGACATTGGACACGCGGCCCACTGTGGCCACGCAGGTCTCCAGCACCTGGAGGATGGAAAAGAGCTGTGAGCCTCCTTGCTGGCACCCGGGTTGTCAGGATGGGGATGGCACGGCTCCCCCACCTGCATGTGTCTCTTGGAGGGCAGCTGCACGATGGCCGTCCCGTTTACCTTCCTCAGCAACACTCCGCAGGTCCCTGCAGCAGGTGAGAGGAAGCAGCTGTGCTGAGCAGTGGGACAAAGCCTTAAAGCCACTGCCACCTCTTTCTGAGGAAGAAACCTCAGGGCATCGTCAGGAAGCACTGTTCCACCCCTCTGGAGGGCTGTGTTGCACCCAAATGCAGGGAGAAGACAGCAACCCCCTGTGTGACGCACCGGCAGCCCGGATGTACTGCGCTCCCTTCCCAGGGTGGCTCTCCAAGTTGCAGATGAGCGTGCCCACAGGCAGGGCCCCCAGCGGGTAGGCGTCCCCTTCCTTGGCCAACACTGCAAGGCAAAGCTGTGAGCTGGAGCGAGGCAACTCACAGGCTGCAGGCAGGGCTGGCCCGGGGTTGGGGACACACCTGCCATCCTTCCGATGTGTGAGGAGTTCTTGATCAGGTCCCCAGGCTGCATGTTCTCTGTGGCAATGATCCAGCGCTTCCGATTGCCACCAGCTACCAGGGCAATGTCAGCTGACCTGCACATGGAATCACAGGCTCATTAAGGTTGGAAAAAAACACTGAGGACACAAAGTCTATTTGTCAGCCCATAACCACGGAATCATTAGTTCCAGAAAAGCCCACTAAGATCACCCAGTTCAACCCCACCGTGCCACTGCCCACGTCCCTCAGTGCCACATCCCATGGCTCTGGGACTCCTCCAGGTGACCCCACCGCTCCCTGGGCAGCTGTGTCAGTGCAGAATCACTTCTGGAGAAGGAATTGTTCCTAGCAGCCAACCCGAACCTCCCCTGGCACAACGTGAGGCCATCCCCTCTCGTCCTATGGCCGTTCCCTGCGAGTAGAGGCCGACCCCGCCTCACACAGCCTCCTTTCAGGGGGTTGCAGAGCCACGAGGTCTGCCCTGAGCCTCCTCTTCTGCAGACCGAACAGCCCCGGTTCCCTCAGCTCCCCGCAGTCCGTGTGCTACAGACGAAGCACGCCCGACCCAGCACTCGCCTGCAAGGGTCGTATCGGACGGCGATGACCTTCTCAGTGCCCTCGTCGTACCGTAGCCGCTGGAAGTCGATCATTCGGTACCGCCGTTTGTGTCCCCCGCCGATGCCCCGCACTCGGATGCGCCCTGCGGGCCGGGAGAGCGGTTCCAGCCGCGCCCCCTCGGCCGTCCCTCCCGCCGTCCCCTGGCCTCGCCCTCCCACCTGTGTGATCGCGGCCGCCCGTCTTCTTCATGCCCACGGGCCGCACCGTGTACTTGACGCGGCACTTCCACATGGGGTCCGTGGTGCAGAGCGGCGCGGAGCCGCACAGCCCGCGCCGGGCGGCCGCCAGAGCCCCGCCGGGAGGAAACGGCGGCGGCGGCACGAGGGCCCGGGCGATGGCCGCGCGAGGTGCCGACACCGCGAGCGCCCCAAAGGCCCGGCACAGCGCCGCCGCCGCCGCCGCCATCTTGCGCGCCCCGCACCGCGCATGCGGCAGAGGGCGGGAGCGAGCCGGCCGGCGGCGGCCATGTCGTGCTTAAAGGGGCTGCGCCCGGCGGGGGGCGGAGAGCGGCTGGGCGGCCCTGTCGTCGGGCCCCACCTCCCCGCCCCGCACCCGCAGCGCCCCGCGTCGAGCAGGTAGGTCGCGGGGCCGCGGCGCGGGGCTCGGTGCTCTGCCGCGGGTTGGGGCGCGGCCCGGGGTGGGCTCGGCGTGGGGCGGCCCGGGCGGGTGCTGGTGGCCGGGCCGGGAGGGCCGGGACGAGCCGAGGGCGGCGGTGCGGGAGCCGCGGGCCGGGCCCGGCGGGCGGTGGCCGCTGGCCGCGACGGGGTGAGGCCGGCACCGCGAGAGCGGACTTCGTCGCCAAGCTGCGCCCTCGGCCGGGCGGGCCTGCGGGAGGCCTGCGGCCGGCCGGCCGCTCTATAATTAGGCCGCGTCCTCAGCGCCGGGAATGGCTTTCGGCGGAGGTTAAATAATAGCCCGGCTGCGGCCCCGCTGCCTCGTTAGTGTGAGTGCGCGGCTCGCCCTCGGGAGCCGGGGAGCGGAGAACCACGGGGCTCCGGGGCGCGTGCAGGCTGTGCGCTCCGCGGCCGCGGACCGTGCTGTGCCGTTCGTCGTCCCTGTGAAGAAGCCGGAGAACGAGCGTTTCCCGGCAGCTCCTGCCCGCCCTGCGCGGTGCTGACACCCCGGGCTCCCGGCGGTCCCGTCCCGTGTCCGCCCTGTTCTGCGGGCACGGCCGTAGCGCGGTCGGGGAGTTCCCTGCGGCTCCGCCGGCTTGGCTTTAGAACCTGGGACTGGAGCAGCGGTAGTGAGACAGGTGAGGCTGATGCCAGGCAGGGATGCGGGAGCTCCAGCTGGAAGTATAAGGTGTAGCTGGAAGCCCTGGGGGTGCGCGTGCGAAATTCGGCCTCTTGTAACTCGGTCGGCACTCGGGAGCAGTTTGGCGGCCGGCTCCTGTGGATCCCTAGAGATGGGAGCGCGGGGCTCGGTGTGTGTGGCTCTTTCTGCGCTCCCAGCAGAGCGCCCAACGTAATGCCTCTGGAGCCTGACTGCATCTCCTCCCCTCCCCCTGCCGCAGTGTGGTTGGCTGCTGAGCGCCTGGTGCCCGCGTTTCTGCTAGAACGGGGGGCAGCGCGGCACTCATCGCTGGAGCTGCGCATCGCCGCCGCCCGTCCTTCTCCGCGGCTCTGGGGCATCCGGGAGTGCCGGCACTGGACGAGCCGCTGCAGGCATCCAGGTACTGCTGCTCTGCGGTGCGGGGTGGGCGGAAGATTCCCATCTGGTGACTGTGAAGGGCAGGGTGCCCAGCCGTCCTGTAACAAAGGACCGCTTTGAGCTGCGATTTCGAGGAGAGCTGACGGAAACTTTTCTCCTGGGAAGCTTATGGTTAGGCAGGTAGGCGCAGAATTGCTCTGTGGTAGCGCTTGAGAGGGATGAAGGGATTTCCCTGGTTTGCTTGTCCCAAGGATATGCAGCGGGCGTGCCTCCTGCTGCCAGACAAAGCCGGAGGAATGATGACGGAGGCAGCTCCCTAGCATACAGCAACGGCTCGCAAACTTTCAGAGCCTTGTTCCCACACGAGCCTCCCTTCCGCAAATAAAGGGCGTACAAAGCTGTTCCCAAACAGAACTGCACCCTGGGCAGGGGGGCAGTTCCTGGTAAATATCTGGGAGGGAAAAGATGCAGCTAGGAGGTGACCGGAGAGGGCTGGGGGATGGTGCTGCGGCAGAGTGCTCTGGTCAGGCAGCCGGGAGAAATTTGCACAATGATGAGAGGCAGCAGCAGCAGAGGCTTCCCTGAGCCCTGCCTGGCTGGCAGCTGGTGCTCTCCTTTGGCTTTGCCTGAGCTGCTCCGTGCTAGGGTCTCCTCTAGTGCCCTTGGGCTCTGTTCCCGGTGCCTCCTCGTCCGGCGTGGAGAGGTGGAAAAAACCACTCTGCGAAAAGAAGGGTGGTGTTCAGTGCGTGTGGGTCAAAGATCCAGCCCGCCCAGACGCAGAGTAAATAAACATGGCTGAGCTTTGCTGCAGTTGGCAGAAGGAGAAGGAAGCGTGTGTTCTCCTCAGCTGTTTCAGAGGAATGCCCAGGTAGGAACAACAGCATTAACACCGGAGACTTAAATGGATCTCGGGGGCACGAGGGACACGTTTCAAGACGTTGGCGGAATTGTTGGATAAAGGCTTGATTTGCTAGGAAAGAGCCACGTAGCTCCAACTGGTCCAGGGAGCCAGAGGTAAGCAGGATCCTTTGTTTATTATGCAGGTAACACTTTGGTTCTGTGGATTTGGCAGCCTCATTACAGTTTGAGACCCGTTTGTTTCTGGAAATAGCCTATAGTCAGCTGGTCTCTGCAGCTGTTCCAGGTATGCAGTGGAGAGGGTGTGGGTGCTGTGGTGCCTGTCAGGGTCCACAGCAGCTCCCAGCTGCCTGCTGGGCTGTCCCTGTGCTCCTGAGGCACATCCAGCGCGTGGCTCTCCGATTAGACAGATGCCTGTGGAGGCATCGACTCCTGGGAATTATTCTGCCTGCTTTAATACCACTTCATGCTGTCAGGGCAAGGTAATGGCTCTCGCTCTGTATTCTGTACAGCAAGACTCCCAATCAGATTTTGAAGCTAGGGAGAGATGCGTGTCCTGGCTTTGTTCCAGCTGCTTAGCTCTCGTCTCCTCTAGCCCGGAAACAGGTTTTAATGGTATTCCTCTATAGGCTCTTGCACAGCAGATGCAGAGTGGATTTGGTGAGCCACTGCAGACATGAGCAAGAGTTTAAAAACAAAGTCTTAGCAGCTGGTCTGGAGATGCTAGCACAGTTTTGCTGGTAGATGTGATAAAGATTGCAATTCCTCTGGTTCTAGTGGCCCAGTGAAAGGTGTGTTTTCCTGGACAGCTGGGAGAATAACCCAGCATGAGCTGCTGGAAGGCACAGACTGGCTTTCTGCTAGTGTACTGGTCTATTTATTTCTTTTTATTGTACCTTTGTTGTCTCCAATGTCTGTATTCTGTGATTGCTGAAGAGCAGAAGTAGTAAGCCCTTCTGATCTTGAAAGGAATGCTCTGAAACAAAGCCAACCAGATCAGCTTCTCCATCTCCCTCAGAGCAGGTATGGTTTTGGAATACCTGCTTTAGTAACACAGGATTGCTTACCCTGGTCATCTGCTGTCAACCACAACAAACCTCGGTAGCTTTTGATGTACTGTTTTTAGGTGTGCACAGGAAAACAGGAGGGGAAGAGAAGCTTCCAGGTCCTTTCTGAGCTTGGATCACTGTGGCCAAGTGCCCAGAAAGCCAGCTTACCACCACCTTGCCACAGGTTTCAGAAGGGTTATGCTAATTGAATTTTCTGTTAGAGATCAGAGGGTGGTGAGGAGCTGAAGCTTCTGGGGCAGAGAGGAATGCTTTATGCTGAGGGGAAGAGCATGAAGGAAGACTCCGTTCTATTTTTGTGGGAGAGCCCTTCCACATGAGCTGCAAGCCTGCTTCCCGAGTCCTAGTTCATGCCCATGGGACTCTAACAGCCTGCTGGTTAGTACAGGCTTTCCCAACGGAGGCCTTCTGGCATCTAGAAGAGCTCCTGGTGCTTCACACCCTGCTGGAGCTGGCATGTGTCAGCTGCTGCTGAAAGAAGCAGTTCTGGCCCTGGTCCCTGTCCAGGGCGTAGGGAGGGCTGGGTCCTTTCCAGCAGCACAGTCAACTTGTGCTGAGTTACAAATGACTGTAAAGCCTGGGGAAACTGGTTGGATGAAGCATTTCTGTGCTCGAAGACTGGCTTTAAAACCCTGCAGGAAGGTGTGTGGATGCTGAGGAGAGTCCCATGTTTGGGCTGCGGGAGAATATAGGTGAGAGCTCTTTCTCAGTTCCCAGCTCTGCTGTTGGATGGCGATTGCATTGCTTCTCTTTCTGTGTTACAGAGAAGCCCTGTCCTCTTGTGACCTGGTGAAAGGGTACGTGTGCTACATTCCCTTTCCTTGGGCACCCGGTCGGTGTCCAGTGCCAGGGTGCCTGGTCCCTTTGTCCTGGAGTGGAGCTTAGCCAAGGGAAATGCAATGAGGAGTTTATCAGATAGAATTTCAGATTAGAATTGTCGTCTTTTTGTTCTACCCTGGATAGTCAAGCTGTATGTTAGGAGTCCGAAGAGAGTGTAGGATCTCCATCTTGGGAGATAAGCAATTCTTGACTGTACACAGCCATCAGGTTCCTGATCAGAGTGGGGGGGATGGATCAGTGATATCAAAACATCCCTTTGAAATAATACAACACCCATCACAGGCCCTTTAATTAGGGAGGAAGTTACAACACAGCATTCTGTTCAGTGTACGTGAGATCATCTGTGTGTCATTTAAGTTAAAATAAAGTGAGGCTGTCTACAGTGCAGGAAGTGTCCACACTGGGGTTGGGGGACAACTTGGGACAGAAGATGGGGCTCTTAGGTGCTCCTTTCTAGGTCTTGGCGTGGAAAAACTTGTAAGCCAGAGGTAAGTGGTGGCAGAGCCTCATGCCTATCAGAGCTGAGGTAGCATCTCTAGCCTCTGGGGTTGCAGCTCAGATAGACCCCGGGTTGTTGCTCCCAGGGTGCTGACCCCTTACTCATCTGTTAGTGTGTTCTTAGTGGCTCTAAGGGAGCGAGAGATGTGCCTGGCATTGCTGGCACTGGTGGCAAGCATCACAGGGCACTGTTCCTGTTCTGCGTCACATGAACCTCAGCAGGCATGAGACTTTTGCTGCCTAATTTCTGGCTATTTGTCCTCTAATTTCTGGCTGTTATTCACAGCTTGTAGGAGCTCTTAATGCTACCCTGAAGCTGATTGCACACCCATCTGTCTCTCCACTTGCAAAACATCCTCCCCTTGTCTTTGTTCCTAAAGCCTTAACACGTGTGTGTGCAGCTGCTTGTAGCTGTGAAGTCCTCGGATGCTGCGCCTCTTATGTGCTGTGCAGTAGAGGAGCCTGGAAGTGCTGATTGCTGGACGTGCAGCCTGGCAGCAGCTTGTCCCTTCTGCAGGCTCTGCTGTGGGGGCCCTGGGGTGGTGACCCTGAGCACAGTGGCTCTGCAGTGCTGTGGAAGGGTGCGAGTTTCCTGGCAGCGTCAGCATGCCCTGTTGTGCAGGGAAGCCTTGGTGGCTCTGTGCAGCTGGTCGCCATCTCTCATGGTCTGTTTGTTTTCTGACGCTATGGTATCAAAATATGGAACAAGCTTGTGACACCACCACCTCTGTGATAGTTAAGCCTTGTTGCTCTGCTTGCTTTTTACTGCTTTTATTTTATTTTTTTTGGTGTCCAGGGTATTAGCTCCACGTTTTCGTGTGGTATCCCTTAGGAGTGGAGAATCTGTTGTAGCTTCGTGGGCATCCCCCTGTCCTAAAAGCTCTTTGTTGTTTAATGGCAATGAGCTGGCAGAGGACCAAAAGCAGAAAAAAAAGAAAGGAAACAACAGAACCTTTTGGGCACCTGTCAGGCAGGTCAGCCTTACTTGCTGTGCTAGGCAGCAAAAGCACATCCCACAGCACAAGACCGGGATAATTATTGTGAAAATAAGCTTTCAGTCATCTGTTTCAATTTCTAAAATGCTACCATGGATATTTATCTCCCAAACTTGTTCGCTTTTGCCATGAATCAGTCTTATTCTTTTCCACAGGAAGCTGTTTTGCAGAACCCAGTCATTTTCCTGCAATTACCATATTTGCAGATCGCTCTCTCTTTCAGAAGAGTTTGCTGCTAAAATCTGCGCTCACTTCTCTCCAGAAAGCCCTGGCAGGCCATCTGCAGCTTGAAGGAAGCTGCAATTATTGTCCTGACAGCATCGCTTGTGCAAGCTGTGACAGTACCCTGCCTCTTACGTATACTTGGTCTAGGAACATGCAGAGAGTCAGCGAGGTGAAAGGAATTTGTTGAGGCGTGCACAGAGGTAATGCCCACCTGAAGTCTGTTTCTGTTGTACTTGAGCCCTGGTTTCTCTGGTCCCAGTTTCGTTGCTCTCTGTAGCCTCCTAGCATTAGGCATCGTGATGTAATCGTTCAGATTCACTTGGACCCGTTTCGTCTGGCATCCTTGTCTCTGTGGCAGCAGTTGTGGGTTTGAGATACAGGCAGGGAAGTTTTGAGCTCTTTCCTCTTTAAGCTCTTGCGTGTGGGAGTGCTTTTTGGAGGCAGTGGGCTGGTGAAACTGCTGATGCTTAGTGCTTCCCCGGTGTTGCACTTGCATGCAGGAAGAAGGTTTGTGCCTAGGAGGATGTGACAGCTGGTGGATTCCCAGCTGGTTGCTGCGGCTGCCACAAAGCTCAGTGCACGCATGTTCCTTCCCTGCCTTCCTGCGGCACCCCTCCAAATGAGAGCAGTGGCAGGGAGGGGAGGCCAGTCCTAGCAGCTCTCCTTAAGTAGGGAAGACGTGCCAAGTAGAGCGGAAACGTGCTGGTTGGAGGCCTGAGCTGCTGCACCCCCTGAGCTGTGGGGAAGGCAGCAGGAAGAACCAGGAGCTGGGTGCCGTGGCTCCCCAGGAACTTGCTGGAAAAGCTTGCTTTCTCCTAGTCTGCAACTCCTCCTTCCAAAGGCAAATGCTGGTGTATCCGCTCCTCTCTGCAGGAGCCTCTGAGTGCGTTTTCATCCCGCAGAAAGGACACTGCATGCTCTTCACTGAATGTGTGGGAGTAGGAAGAGTGCTTATGCAGCAGCCTCAGCCTGCCTGACCTTGGCGTTGGTTGCCATAGAGTGTGTTTCCTCTCCGAGGGCTGTGCATACACTGTGGACCCACCAGCCCTCTGGAGAGTGAGAAATAAGGCTCTGTAGGGAAGAATGCACGCTTCAGAGGGATAAGAAGTCATCTTCCAGCAGTGTTTGTGGGTTATCTTCGCTCCGCAAAAAGTATTTAAGGGGCTTCCTTGCAGCTGTCTCTTGTCGGTGTTTGGTAGCATGCAACCCCTGTGCAGTTCTCAGGTCTTGCACCTCCCAGGCAGTCTGCTCTCCACCCTGCAACAGGAGGCTGGAGCTGAGTGCTGAGTGTGTTGTACCTAGCAGGGCTGTGCTCCTGGAACATCAGCTTCAAGGAGAAAGTCAGGGACTGCAGAGGTGTTCACAGTCAGTGACTGAAGAGGAAATGACAGTGGTATGCCTTGAGGATCTGCAGTTCTGGGGTAGGATTCTGTTGGTCCTGGGGACTTTGGAATGCTCTAGTCTTTTTCTTCTGGAAGAGCTGAACAAACAGGATGTTGCTGGAATAGAGACTGGTGTTTTAACACACAGGTCAGCAGTTTCTCACCTGATTAGTAGTTCTGCACACAGCGGGATTAATGAGGCTGATTTCCCATGGATCTGGGTCTTGTCTCAGAGCTTGCAAGCTCTGGTGGCTTTCTGTCCTGGTCCATGACATGTACTTCTTCCCAGTGCTTGAGGTATTGTACTCCACAAAGATGGCTGCAAGAGCTCTGACCCTCCCTAAAAGGATGCAGCAGTGCTTCCTGGAAACTGTCAGCATTTCATGGCTAATCCAGTAAACAGGGACAGATGAATCACTCAATCAATCCACCAGATGTCTTATGAAAAAGTGGGAAAGGACATTGCTAGTTGAACTTTGGGCTAGATGGGATTATCTAGGAATGGGTAGCTGAGCAATTTGGAAATCAGGATTTAGGTGGTGGTCAGCTCACATCAGACTTATTGGCAACAGTCTGTTCCCCGGTATCTTAGAGACCTACTTCATGCCATTCTTACCATTTCCCAGTCTGCTTTTGAGAAGACTAAATGTTGCGTTCCAGATGAGACTGCTCAGTATAAGATGGAGAATGCACAGGGTAACCACATGTGGAGCGTGGCAGGGGCTCAAAGGGGAAGGATGCAGTGAGATACAGTGCAGGGCTGGTGCTGGATGATGAAGCAAAAGTCAAGTCAGTGTTGTGACTATGGGACTTGGTGGGGAGGAACTCAGTTCGTACTTAAGGTAAGAATGGTCTTCAAGAACCGCAGTGTTTCTGCCCTGCTGAGGTCTGTGAAGGTCTCTGCTGGGTGTTGAGAGTTTGCACTTCTGCAGGGATGTGCATGACTGGAATAGGAGCCAGAGAGGAGTTCAGTTTGTAATACAACTTGAGGAACTCTTGGAGGAGTGATGAGGAGAAGACTGGACCCCGCTGTTGCTCAGCACAAAGACACTGGTAGCTGAGCTGGGGGATCCTCCTGGGCAGAGCGTGGAGCCGGGGAGGAGAGAAACCCTGCCAAGAAAAAGTGCTGCTCTCCCTCTTACTCTGCCTGGGGAGGCATTTCTGCACACTCCGTAATCCTAGGCACCCTAGAGCTCAAATAGTGCAGGAAGACAAAAATCACTTGATGCCCTTGTGCAAGTAGCTTGATGTTTTTCTGCTGTGCGTCTGGGAAGAATGGGAAAAAGGGAAGGAGTAGAGAGTTGTGCCAACCTGAGGTGTCCTTGAGCTGGTAGCAGGGTGAAGAAGGCTGGAAGAGCCATTGCTGTTTGGAGCTGACACCCACACAAGGATGACAGCAGTGGAAATCTAGCAATTCCTGCATGTAAGCTTTCCCACAAAGATGGGATTCAGTTAATGCTGGTGGTGTTACATCCCTTACTGCTGCTGGGGTCATTCTGTGCCTGACCTGAGATTTTCAGGGCATATGCTTTTTGTCAGGGAATTTTTGTTGGCCTGGTAAAGCTACTGGTGCCGCCCTGCTTGAGAGATGATCTTCTGGGAGATTGGCCTTTGAGGAAGCAGAATGCCTTGAGCTGGCATCCCTCTGCTTTCTGTTCCCTTTCTTCCACAATCAGAAGAGGTGTTGAGCTCTGACAGCCTCCTTGCATCAGTGGTTTGTGGTAGGAGGTGCACAATCCCAGCTGGCAACTACAAATCTCTGCTCCTAAATGGAAACCAGATCAGTTTTCCTTGCTGTTGGGAGTGTGGAGGTGTTGGAGATCAGCTCTGAATTGAGCCTTTTTGTCTCCTGTCCGCATGTGTCACCTGCACTGGCTGTCAGTGCTCAGTGCCACAGAAAGGGAGATGCATCCCCTGTGTGCTGCTGAAGGGAGAAAGAAGGGAGGGCAAAGTGAAAAGGCTTAATGTGGGCAGCCAGTTGCCTCCTGAAGGAGGCTGTGATGCTTGTGTCTGTTTATAGCTCTTTGAAACAACACTGAAGTCCTCAAGTTTTGGTGCTCTCTCTCTCTCTGTAGGGCTGCAGGACCAGGACTATGTCCACCATGGTGTACCCAAGGGAGGAGAAACTGGACAAACTGAGCCAAGAGGAGATAATTTCTAACACCAAGCTGGTGATGCAGGGGCTGGAGGCTCTCAAGAATGAACACAACTCCATCCTGCACAGCTTGCTGGAGACCATCAAGTGTCTGAAGAAGGATGAAGAAGCCAACCTTGTGCATGAGAAATCCAACCTGCTCCGCAAGTCAGTGGAGATGATTGAACTGGGGCTTGGAGAAGCTCAGGTGAGAATGGCTGGTGCCATCCCACGTGGTACCTGGGGCTGACAGGGGGAGGCAAGCGTGTGGCTGTTACCAATAAGCTGCAGGGGTAGCACTGGGCTGAGGGTGGTCTCCAGTTGTGCGTGAGGGAGATAAAAGGTTATCATCCATACTGACTGTGGCTGGGACTCTTGACAAGGTGATGATGGCACTGTCCAACCATCTGAATGCGGTGGAGTCAGAGAAGCAGAAGTTGCGTGCTCAGGTACGGAGGCTGTGCCAGGAGAACCAGTGGCTGCGTGACGAGCTTGCCAACACCCAGCAGAAGCTGCAGCGCAGTGAACAAACTGTGGCTCAGCTGGAGGAGGAGAAGAAACACCTGGAGTTCATGAACCAGCTGAAGAAGTATGATGAGGATGTCTCTCCTTCGGTATGCCCTTGCCCTGTCAAGCAGCAGCCTTTTCTGTTGGGGGGTTGGACCAGTAGGATTGCCTGAATGCAACAGCCTTGTTCCGGATGTTACCCCTTCCCAGCTGCAGTGCACAGCAGTGCTTGTAATTAGAGGAAGCCTGCCTGGGACAGGGTCTTTGGTAAAACATGGAAGAGAGTGCCAAGATATGATGGGGGGAAACTTGGTTTTGTTGGGTGGAAGAAAGGTGGTAGTAGGGATGACCAAGAGGTTAAGGGTATTGGTGGCAGCTGAGTCAGCCCAAGCTGTTGTTCTCTGATTCCTATCTTCTCAGGAGGAGAAAGAAGGTGACTCCACCAAGGACTCCCTGGATGATCTGTTTCCAAACGAGGAGGAGGAACATGGTCCTGGATGTGAGTGCTTGCTCATGCTTAGTTACTGCCTGTATCTGTTCAAACCTGCTGTGCCAAATGTGCCCTGGTGTATTCTGTGCCTGCAGTGCCCCACCAGCATAGCAGTGCAGTAGCAGCTGCCCAGCAAGGAGGCTATGAGATTCCTGCACGCTTGCGCACCCTCCACAACCTTGTCATCCAGTATGCTTCACAAGGACGCTATGAGGTGGCTGTGCCGCTCTGCAAGCAGGCGCTGGAGGACCTGGAGAAGACATCAGGCCATGATCACCCTGACGTGGCCACCATGCTCAACATCCTGGCGTTGGTGTACAGGTGAGGGTGGGGAGGGCAGGACTGAGCCAGGAGGAGGGCTCTTCCTCTTCAGTTTACCAGGTTAACACATTCTGTCCTATCCGGTGGTAAGGATTTCTCCCAGCTTTCAATGATCTGCCTTTCAAAAAAGGTTTTGCATAGATGAAGTATTTGGACCACCAAACTCCCCGATAAGTAAACTGAGGAAGGGGGAAAGGAGAGGGCTGCTGGAGGCTGATCTTTGTGGAGGGAGGAGTGTTGCTCATGGTTCTGCTTGCCACAGGCTGTGGTGTCCAAAACACAGGTGACTAACTGGCTTTGCACTGCAGGGATCAGAATAAATACAAGGAGGCAGCACATCTCTTGAATGATGCTCTCTCCATCCGTGAGAAGACCCTGGGTAAAGACCACCCTGCAGTGAGTACCTGCCTTCTCTTTTAGTCACTTCTTTCGACCACTGTGTATGCCACTGGAGCTAGTGCAGTGCCCCTTTCCCCTGTGACTTGTCTGCAACCTGGCCCCTTGGTGCTGGGCTGCCAGGGATAGCAGTGTGCCCTGTGATGGCTGGGGTGCTGTTTACATGGTATTATGAGGGCACTGTGTCATATTTTCTGCTGTCTTGTTCAGTATGGCCAATCAGGAGATGGCACCTCTGGGATTCTGCTGTGTAGGCAAGATAACTTTCTGCCTCTGGACCTCTTTATCTACAGAAGCATCTGTACTGCAGGGGTGAAAGAATGGGACAGTTACTGCTGCTTACTCCCCAGGTTGGTCCCACTGAATTTGGCTTTGTTTCACAGAGAGACTTATATCTATGCAGGTGGCTGCAACTTTGAACAATCTGGCTGTTCTCTATGGCAAGAGAGGGAAGTACAAAGAAGCAGAGCCACTTTGTAAGCGAGCCCTGGAGATCCGTGAGAAGGTACTGGTCTCATATGCTCTCCTTCCTTCCAGCTCAACCTTCTGGTTTTCTTTCCCTACCTTACTGTACCTGAAAGATCCAGGACCCACCTAGTCTCTTCAGCTGCTGATTGTGCCACCGCTTTTCTTGTCCCTCCAGTGTTTGCAGTGTTTAGAAAGGCCTGATGGGAGGTGGGAGCTAGAATTTTTCCACTTAACCTCTGTAGTCCTTTGCTCCTGGCTGACGAGTGGATGCCCTCTGGGTTGGGCTGGAGCTGCTTAAATGTCCCCCAGATGTTCGTTTCAATTTAAGTATTGTTGTCTTGTGACTTCTGTGTATCCAGGTCCTAGGCAAAGACCATCCTGATGTGGCCAAGCAACTGAACAATCTGGCCCTGCTGTGCCAGAACCAAGGCAAATATGAGGAGGTGGAGTACTATTACTGCAGGGCCCTAGAGATCTATGAGAGCTGCCTGGGTCCTGATGATCCCAATGTAGCCAAGACCAAGAACAACCTGGTGAGACCCTGGGAAGAGGCCATGTGGGAATGGGTGGTGGTGTCGTAGTAGACACACTGCTTGGTGTCTGGAGGAAACAGGGAGATAGCTGGGAGAAGTGGGGAGGGTTAATTTGTGTTGCCCGGTGGGATTGGAGCTGTTTTCTTGGTTGCAGGCCTCCTGTTACTTGAAGCAAGGCAAATACAGTAATGCAGAGGTGCTGTACAAGGAGATCCTTACCCGTGCTCACGTGAAGGAGTTCGGCTCTGTGGATGGTTTGTACACACTCTACTGGGGCAAGAGTGAACAGTTTGCTCTTCCCCCACCCGCGTGGTAGAGAGATGGGATACCTTGCAGAGCCCTTGTTTTTTGGGCAGGCCTCGAGACACTGCCATTCTAGCTTGTTATGCTGCTTCACTTCTTTCAGAAGGAGTCTTAGCGAGCTCTAGCTTTCAGTCTGCTAGGTTGGCAAGCAGCTGTGGCTTAACAGGGAAGAAGAGCGTAGTGCTTCTCAGGCATGAGTTGAAGTTTCTCCTGTAGTTCTGACACAGGCAGGGGAAGAACTTGTTCCCTCTTTCCTATGCTTTGCGCTTGCAGTGTCAGTTGCCTTTCTTGTGGCTGTAGCCAGTGCCTGGAAGCTCTGTGATGAGCTGCTGGCTTTGGAGATGGTGCTGGGCTGTGCAGAGAGCAGAGCAGTAGTGGAAGTGGCAGAGTAACAGATAAATCGGTGAGTGGAGCTGTCTTTCATTTTTTCCCCACACAGAAGAACACAAGCCAATCTGGATGCATGCAGAGGAGAGAGAGGAGATGAGCAAGGTGAGTCTGCGCTCGCGGTGCAGCCTCTTGACAGAAGCAAGAGCCCCGACAGGGGAAGGAGATCCTGGGGTTTTGATGCCCTCGTATCACAACCAGACTTTCCTTTCTGCAGTCTGAAGAGCTGTTGTGGCCACTGATAAAGGAGTGGGGTGTGGAATTGGGGAGGTATGGTCATTCATTGGGGCACTGAGGAATGGAGGCCCATCAGAGGACCTGATATTTTACTTGGAGTGGGGAGTTATTCAGCACCTCAACAATGGCTGCATGCTCTCCGTTTTAGTGAAACCTCTAAGGCAAGCAGATGATGGAAGATGGTTGATGACAGAGTTGTGCTGCAGGGTTTTGGTGCTGCCAGTACCCAGAGCACATCTTGAGGCTGCCTGGAAGTGGGTTAAGAACACACTACTGTTGTCACCTTGCTTAGCAGGCAGGTCCGAACCATATGGAAAAGAACTCCGAACAGGTTTCTAGCTGCTCGATGTCTTAACTGGCCTCTGAATGAGGGCCTTGGATTTGGCAGAGAGGCTTTCTGTTGCAGCTGATAAACGCAGCAGAGTTGAGTTTGCTTTTTTGCCAGGAGGACGAAACAGCAGAGTGAATGGCCGCTACTACAAAAAAACGTACTGGCTGTACCACATTGCAAGAGAAATTGGGTGGAGTGGGGCCCAGGCTCGCCTTCTTACTCTGGAGTTGAGAAACTTCTTTCTGATGGTGTCTTTAGAGAAGTACAACATCATGAGCAGACTGTTGCAGTGTGGAGCTATGCTCCAGTTAACACAAGCTTTGCAGCAGGGGTGAGAGAACAGAATGCCTTTGGGAAATAATCCTTGTCTAAATTTGCTGTCCAAACCAGGCCCATTGAAACTATACTGTCCCCTTCTCTCCCAGGCCTGTAGAGCAGGCCTGGAAGTCCAGCCTTGTAGGACAGATCTACAGCTGGAAATTTAATTAATTTTGCAGCCTGGGCAAGAATTGAGCTGCTTTTCCTGCCCCTGAGATGGCTGTCTCTAGGCAGCTGCCCAGGTTCAGTGGCATAACAGATCTGATGTGGTCTTCCTAGCTGGGTGTTGGTGACTGCAGACCTTGACTCTAGGCTCCCTTCCCACTGACAGGCACTCAGCAGCCTTCCCTTTGGTTTTGGTCACCTTGGTTTTGAGTCCTGAGTGCTTCTAACCCTGTGCTCACCCAGGCTCTGATGCAAAGAAACCCAAGTGTGACTCTGGCTTGGGAAAGCACCTGCGTGTGGGATAACGATCCAAGAACTGCAGTGGGGCTTTGTAAGGAAAGTGATCCCTGCAAGGGCAGTTTCTTCCAGGCTGGGACGATTGTCAGAGGGAATGCACAGCTGTGGAGCTGCTGTTCCTGGCAGAGGCAGGACCAGTTTTATGGTGCAGAAGCTATGGAATTTGTAGGTTTTGGTAAAGCATTTTAACATTTTGCATGCCAGTGTCGGGAGTGCCATGTACTTCCAGCCACTGCTTTTGAGCTTTGTTGTCCTTGCTACCTTTGGTACCACAGAAGGGGCAAGGAGATGGGAACAGGCTCTTTGCTGGAGGTAGGGCATCACGTCGTCTTGTCTCAAATCATTTGCAGCAAAAAGGTTTTGACCTTTCTCTCTAGGAACCTGCTGGGACTTCATTGCAACACTTGTGTGTTGTGTTTTCAGAGGCTGGGCTGGTGTGAGGGTACAGCCTTGGACTTGACCCTGGTGCCAGTGTGAGAGCACAGGCCAGGGGGTGGCTAACAGCAGTCTTTTCACCCAACAGAGCAAGCACAGAGACAGTGCTCCCTACGCCGAGTATGGTGGCTGGTACAAGGCCTGCAAGGTTAGCAGGTAAGAGAGGTTTGTGGGCAGCTCTAGGCAGTGGGTGAGGCGTCCCCAGGGCTCCCACTCACCTGCTGCTTGTTCCCATAGCCCAACTGTGAACACCACTCTGAGGAACCTGGGTGCGCTGTACCGGCGCCAGGGCAAGCTTGAGGCGGCGGAGACCTTGGAGGAGTGTGCAGTTCGCTCTCGGAGGCAGGTAAGCCCCCACGGACCTTCCCTGGTGGGTGGGAGGATGCTGTGGGACTCGGGGCTAGCAGGCTGTGGCGTTGCCCTGCCAGCGATGAGGGTTGTGCTATGCCTTGCAGCCTGTCTGTGACTTGTATTCCCTGGAACGGCTCAGTGGTTGAGGTTTCATTTGTGCAGGGGGTACGCTTGTGTTTGCATGTGTGGGATTGCACTGGTGTATGTATGTATAGATGGAGCATCTGTTGGGGTGTGTGTATGTGTGTAGAAATACAGCTGTGTTAGGGCTATGAAGCTTTGTCAGCTGAGTGGAGTCTGCACTTGGTGAGGTGTGTTCTTCCTACTAATTTGTCCAGGAATTACAGCTCCTGTACTGGGAAACCTGTGGTGTAAGTACCCAGCACAAAGAGTGAGGGACAGCAAAAAGCTTCACGCATCAAAACATGAAGGGGGGAAAAAAAAGGCCGTCAGCTTTTTGAGGCAGCAAGCTCTTGTCACTCAGGGTGGCATATAGCTTATAAGGCATTCCCTGAACAAGAGCTACTGAATTCAGGATGCTGTTTGGCTCCTTGTCCTTCTTGTTTGGGAGAATTCTGGCTGTGATGGGACGATGACTGAGAGAGGGAGAAGGACCAGGCAGATAACAGCATTGAAGAGCAAAGTCTGGTGCTTCCTTATTCCTTTCTATTTGCAGGGCATTGACCCAATCAACCAGACGAAGGTGGTGGAGATCCTGAAGGAGGGTGATGGCACAGAGAGACGTCGGAGCCTGGGTGGCAGCGTCAAGTACGAGAATGCCACAGACGGTAGCGAGGAAGTGAGTATGGGCGTGGAATGGAGCGGGGTAAGTACAAGACACCATCAAGAATGGCCTCAGCTGGCTGCTGGAGGGAAGGGACAGCCTGGCTCAGGGCTCTCCCCGCGTGGCCTGTCGTGGCATCCTTGTCTACCTCCATTTGTTCCCTGCATACTTCCTTCTCCTCTTTCTTGGCATGAGCCAGCCCACAAAGGTGCGCGTCTGGGCCTGGCTTGTCGTGTACAGGCCAGGCACTCTGAAGAGTTCTCACTTCTAGGGGGCTTCCAGTTCCTGGCAGTGCACAGCATGAGCTGGTCCTGGCCTGCCCTTAATCTTAGCCTTGGCGACCTTATTAACACCTCTCCCTGCTGCTCTCCTCTTGAGGCTGTGGCTGAGTGTCAGCCCCATCTCAGGCCCACACAGCCTCTGTGAGCAACTTGCCTTTCTGTCCTGCAGCGCACCACAAGTGATGCTGGGTCTGGGGAGGTGTGTGTGTGTGTGTGTGTGTGTGTGTGTGTGCGCGCGTGTGTTTGGTGGGGCTGTGATTGTGTCTGCAATGTAAGGAAATAGTCCACAGCCAACACCTTTACAGTCCTCTTGTGGTCTCGTGCCCCTCCTGTGGGCTGTGGTCAAACAGGGGTTGGAAAAGGCAGGTTTTCTTGGGATGCCTGGCTGGGCTGACCGGCAGTGTCAAAAGAGGCTGCTGTTAGCTGAGGCTCATTCAGGGTGACCCAAGCTTACTGTTCTTGCCCTGAGACTGAAGGGCACTGTGGTCACTGGTACTGAGTTTGGAGGAAGGTAGCGGTCCAGGTCTGGGACAGGTGGTTTCTTCAAGGAGGAGGATGGAGAAGAGGCAACAAGTGAGCATGGTGCTGGTGGATGCTTGGCTTGAGGGCTGCTGGAGCTGTTAATGCTTACCATTCTTCCTGCAGACTCTGGCTGAGAGTGTAGTGTAGCTGGCACCTAGGGCTGGCTGCAGCCTGGCATAAGCGATGCACTGAGCATGAATCCTCTACTCCCCCTCACATCTGCTGTCACTAACCCTTCCCCACGTGGCCATTCTCACCCGCATGAGCTGTTCCCCTTCTTTCTTCCTCTTCCCTGTTGCCATGACAGCCCCTCAACATCCAAACCTAAAGCCTGGCTCTCTTGATTGTGGATTGTACCCCGAAGGTGGCTGGAGAGGGCCTGGGGAGCTGAGCTTTGAAGGGGCCCAGCAGCTCCTCCAGATGCAAGGCTGTTCTTTGTCTCAGCTATTCATCTTCAAGGGTGAAGAGGGTCTTAGTCCTGGCCCTCATGTTCCCTGTTAGTAGAGGGGGGAGAGTGGAGGAAGGAGGGCTGCATCATTGGATTGGGATCACCCAGTCCCTGACCTGGTTGGTGACTGCAGCACCTCCTGGCTGTGGTTGGCATTGGCTGATTGCTTTCTGCAATGCAGCATAGGCCTTGCTGCTGGCCTCTGAGCTATCAGCTGAAGGCAAGCAGACAGTGTCACCCTCTCCTACAGCCTTGACCCAACAGATGGGGATATCCCCTGCACCTACGATTCTTTCCCAAGGGGCTTGTCAGGGCTGCCCACAGTCAGCTGTATGGAAGGGGTTTGGGGGGGCTAACTCAGCACCCTAGGGATATGGCTGCTGTCATGTGGTGCTTGACACCACTCTTCCTAGCTGGCTGCACACACAGCCAGCTCCCTCTGCCCAGCCAGCACCCTGCAGCTCCCCCCTGGAGAAGGCTGGGGCAGCTCCCTCTTCTGTCACAGTCAGTTGTTCCTTGCACTGCTGTGGAGATCTTGGGTTGTAGTGCCCAGGCCCACCTCTGTTACCATTCCTTTAGCTACCAGCTGCTGCAGAAATAGCTCTGGATGCCCCAAGAACACCAGTGACTGTACCCTGCTGCCCAGGGTAGCTCTAGAAACTCTGAAGCTCTATTTGTGGCCCAGTTAAAATATGAGCTTGCTAATTTAGCTTCACCACCGTCCCTCCCCACCTAAAAGTGGCCCATGGTCACTGCATGCAGCCTGGGACCTGACCCACCAGCTCCCTGGACTGCCTGCAACCTCATGGGCTTGTAAACTTTGTCTTTCTCCTTTCTGTGCACTAGGCTTAAATGCCTCCCGAGACTCCCTCTTTCCCCTCCACCGCAATCAATCACCTGGATGTTTGTGTTGTATCTTCCAACTTTATCCTCCACACCATCCCTCCTTCCTCGGCAAGGACTCCACGCCAGTCCCCCAACCCTCCCGGCGCGTGAGGGCACCACAGCACCTGCAGAGGAGTGCCTGGGGCCTCGTTCCAGTCCCATGGCCAGCAAGAGCAGGAGGAATCTGCATGGAGCTGCCTGCTCCCCCCTGGTCAGGGTGGTGGGCCACCATCCCCTTGTGTGCCCTCACCTCCCAGCCTGCCCTTGCACAGCTCTGGGGACCAAGCCTGCAGGGGATTGTCTTCAGGTGTATTGACTTCACCATCATTAGGCATCCTGAACCCTCATAGCTTGTTCCCTCCATCTCTGCAGAGGCCAGGATGGAGGTGTGAAGATGGGAGGGCTGTTTAGGGACACAGAGGCCCAGCCTTGGCAGGACTGTTGTGTGCCCAGTTATTTTCTTCCCTGTAGGCATAGCTGATGTTAGTGCCCTGTAGTGAACCTGCGCTGACCACCAATGAGTTGGGCTCTACCTGCAGCACAGGGCAGCCTCC
Organism: Tetrao urogallus; assembly: GCF_951394365.1. Classification (NCBI taxonomy): domain Eukaryota; kingdom Metazoa; phylum Chordata; class Aves; order Galliformes; family Phasianidae; genus Tetrao; species Tetrao urogallus. The sequence goes on from NC_136814.1 coordinate 4,534,861, forward strand.
CTCTTGCTCTCCTCCTCCTGCTGAGCTCTGCAGCTTAGGGCCAGCACGTGGATCTCTGCAGGGCATGGGGATGGAGGGTGGCCCATAGCTACTGCACATCTGAGCTGGGATTGGGAGTAACAGTCAAGGGCTGTGCATCAGACAGGGACGTGCAAGGGCGCATTGTTGCCAACTCCTGAACTGATACTGAGTTTCTTGCTTGGTGGTGTTATCGGCTGCCTGTTGCTCCAGGGTCGTTGGTTGTGTGCCCTGAGAGAAGAAGAGGTGAGGGTGAAGCTATATGCTGTTTCTTGGAGGCAGAGGGAAGAAGGGTGGGAGGAGAGCAGAACTCTTCTGTGATCAGTTAGAAGTGGTTGGGATGGAGAACAGCTTGGTTTGAAGTAGAGCAGGTGAGAGAAAAAGGAGGTGCAGAGAAGGGTGTGAGGAAAGGAAGAGCTGGGGCTTGGTGAGTTCCAAGCATGAGTGGGAGGTGAGCTGGCTGAAGAGGGATTTGTGCAGGAGGTAAGGCTTTCCAGGGAAGAACAGGCCACGTTGCTGAGGGAGGAGTTGTTGAACACAGGACGTGGCTTACGAGGTGTGGCCCTTGGGGTTGTGACTTGCTGTCCTTCCTCATGTAGAGGGCAGGATTGTCACTCTGTTGCTCCCAGGGAGGCAGTGCTGCCCTGGGCTTCGTGAGGGTGGCTCAGTGCCTGTGATGGGACTCCACCAGAGTGCTGTCAGTCACTGCTGAAGAAGGGGATGTTTCCTAAGGCCTTGAGCCTCATGCCCTCAGATGCAGACCTTCATCCTACCTCCTATAAGAGGCGAGCCTGGGGAGGCTGCAGGCAGCAGGACAGAGCCCACAGGCCAGCGCAGGATTCCCCCCCTCCCTTATTTATTTAAGTAGGTAGTTTCTCTCATGCTAGTCATCTGGTAGGCTGTAATAATAAATGTGCTTGTGTCTGTCTGGACCTGGCTTTCCTGCGGTGATGCAGAGGCCTCGGGGCATTTGCATACTGCTCTCCTGGGAACTGGTGCTTGCTGAAAGGAGATCTAGGGGCTTAGGGCTCTAGGGCCGTGCCTTCCCTGCCCCTCTCTCCTGCTGCTGCTCCATGGTGTTGGAGCGTGGTGAGTCCCCAGAGTTCAGGCCTCAGCACCACCTGCCTCTGCTTTGCCTGCCATGGACCTGGTGCTGTAACAACTGTACCTGTGATTAAAGGGAGACAGACCTGAACCGCTGCCCTGTGCTTCTTTCCATGCTTTGTAGGCCAGCATTGGTCAGCCCTGGGGCGGTGGGGGCAAAATGCTGCTGGATCAGGTGTGGGTGCTCAGTGTCTGTGTGTATGCAGGGGCATGTGCTGCTGCGTGGACGGTGTGGGCGCATCTCTTCTGGGCTGAGCATCGGGGCAGGACTCGGCTCCCTGCTTCAAACTGGGGTTGCTTCCAACCGTAGCTCTGCAGTCACACTGTAGGGCTGACGTGGAGCATCTGAGGTTGGTTCTTTCTCAACTGCTGTTTTCATTAGCCAGAAAAATACCCCACTGTGTCCTCTGGTGCTGAGCTTTGCATGCTCTTAAATCCTGCCTGAGTCCTTTGCCTCCATGAAGCAGACGGCACGAGTGTGCAGAGGAGAGTGACTCAGTGCTGAAGCTGCTGCTAGTGCTTTGAGTGCTCTCGTCCTGGTGGGTGCAGTGAGGTGGGTGCTCTGCGGTAAACCAAGTGCCTTCCATGTTCTGGGTTAAAAATAACCTGCAGAAGAGGGAGTGGGGAGAGAAAGAAGGCTATTTTTAATCCAGCACGCAGCAGAACTCGGTTCTGGCATTGAGCTGCAGTTAGCCTGCATCACTGTAGCTGGGCAAGTGTGGCTCTGTTCACCACTCCTGACTGTAGAGCTTATTTGGGTCCTGGGCAGCTTCTTGCTGCCTCTGTACCATGGTCCTGCTCCACTGCCCCAGCATTGCTCCCTTTTCTACCTCTGGCTGCTGCGTCCTGGCAAAAAGAACAGAGCTTGACATGACGGTACCCTGCCAGGAGGGTGGTAGCACAGGGGCTACTGGTGGCAGGGCTCTTTTGCTTCTTCCCCATCCCCTACTTTGGTAGTGCCATGCTGATGGCCGGCTCTTCTAAAACCCACCTAGGATGCCTGCTGGAGGAGCTGAATGCTTGCCTTGCTAATGCTGATGGTGCTTTCTGCATTCCTGGTGCGTGGGTGCCTTGCTGCAACAGCACACAGATCCTAGTTTGGAAGCCCTTTGCTCATTACCACAAAGAGGCTCATTTGGTTTATCCAGGAACAGATGGGACCAGAATCAGGAGAAAGGGTTGCTGTTAGGAAACATCCTGTTCACCTGGTAGGGGGGGGTCTAGGGCTGGATCAGCATTGGGTAACCAGAGCAGGGAAGTGTTTCCCTGGTGCCAGGGTGATTCCTGGAAACCTGGGAAAGAGCAGGAGGGGCCTTAAGGCAGAGCCTGCAGAGCTGCACAAACAATCCTGGGGCTCTGGCTGCTGCTGGCCGAGGCCAGGGGGCATTCTGCTCATGGAGACTATGTAAGGGTATCACACTTGCTCATAAAGAGCAGAGGGCTTTGGTGGTGCCTTACCTCCATTTTCTTACTGCCTCCTTGTGTCGGGAGAGGCAGCCCTTGAGGCCAATAGGACTGGCACCCAGGAAGACTGCTGTTAGCAGATCATAAGAGCAAAAGCAGTCCCTCATCAGCAGTGATGTTGCAACCCTCCTTAAGGAGGTTCCTGGCTATGCAGCAGAGTTTGGTGATGGTGGTACAAGGTGGCCTCATACTGGCAGCATGTGCTCTGTATGTGTGGAGCAAATCCAGATGGGCTGGAGCCTGGCATGGGCTGAGTGCCCCGTAAGGGGCCCCAACAGCAGACAGACAGAGGAGCGCGTCCCCCGTGGAGTGGAGCTGCCTGCACTGCTCAGCAACTACAGAGATCATTGAGAGAGTCTTGGGGGGGCTTCCAAGGTGGGCTGAGTGAGTGTGGTGCGCAGAGTGGTGCTGCCTGACACGAGTGTAGCTGTGAAACCAGCAAGCTGGAGCAGGATGAACACTGCATGGAGAGAGAGAATGGCACTGGTGGAGAGAGAAGGAGGGGAGTTGGGCCTGGTCTCCATACTAGGAAGAGAGTCTTTGAGGCAAACGACCCAGCAGCACATCCTGGCCCAACCAAAAGTATCCCTCAGCGTGGGGATTCCCACCAGCACCTGCTCGGACCTCCTCATAGCTGCCAGCTGAGCCGTAGGAGACGGAACAGGGCCAGGGCTGCCTGGTGCGGCCTGGTTCACAGCACGCTCGAGCTTTCTTTGTGCTGCTCAGTCCTCGCCCCCTGGCTTGTGTCTCCGTCTCCAGGACGGCAGCGGTACCCTCCAGCGCAGCAGCTCCCTGGGGAAAATCCGGGATGTGATCCGGCGGAGCAGCGAGATGTTGGTCAAGAAGCTGCAGGGCAACGGGCCCCTGGAGCCCAGGAACACCAGGTAGGGGCTACGGCCTGGGTCCTGCCGGGCCGCGGTGCCGCTGCGGGATCGGGCGTCAGACGACCCCTCTTCTCTGCTTTCTCGTAGCATGAAGCGAGCCGCCTCGCTAAACTACCTGCACAAGTCTAGCGATGCTTCGTTCGAGGTGAGCGGCGGAGCAGGAGCTGGGGGGGCCTGGCGCTGGGGGCCCGTGCTGACACACGCCGTGTTTTTCAGGGTACCCAAGGGCTCCGCGCAGAGAGCAGAGGCCTCAGCGCCAGCAGCATGGATCTCTCCTCGCACAGCTCCCTGCTCGCTTCCAACTGAGCGCCCGCGGCAACTTGCCGCAGCTTTGCGCTGCGTGGGGCAGCGCCCGGCCCCCTCCCCACCTCCACCGCTCCGTTCTCCTCACCGCGGGCTCTCGGGCCGCCCTTTGCCGCCCCACCCCGGGCCGGGGGAGCCCCTAGCTAGTTTGGGAAGCGCAGCCCGCACGCGTGCTCCTGTCCCGAGCGAGCGGGGGCCGGGCGGGTAGGGGGGTGCGGGCCATCACCGGCTCACGGCGCCGCACCCGGAGCACCGCCGCTCACCCCCGCCGCCCGGACCGCCGCACCCGGGGGCGCCCGGACCGCAGCACCGCCCGGCATCGCCCACCCGGGGGCGCGGCGAGGCGGGGAGGGGGCAGAGCCCCGCCGCCATCCCGGCTCCCCTCGGCTGCTGTATGTTATTTTATGAAATAAAGCCACGACCCTCCCCGTGACGCCGGGCGCTCCTTGGGGCGGGGGGGGGGGGCCGCGCGCGGGTCTCGGGGGCGGGGAGCGATGACGACGGCGGCGATGACAGCGCGGTGACGCCCCGGAGGGCCGTTCCCTTCCGGAGCGGGGCGGAGGGCGATGGCGCGCATCACGCTGGAAGACCTGGACAGGCTGGGCGACGAGGAGGAGGAGGGCGAGGAGGAAGGGGGGGAGGACGAGGAGGACGAGGAGGAGCGGGGCCGGCTGTTCGCGCACTGGGAGGCCGTGGCCAGCACGCACCGGGTGAACCTGCCCCGAGGTGAGCGCCGGGGGAGCCCGGCTGAGGGGCGGCCCGGCCCGGGGGTGCCTCCGCGCCTCCACGCCCGGCCCGCCGCCCCCGCGCCGCGCTTTGCCTTGCAGACATGGCGGGCCCCATCGTCCAGATGAACCGGCACAGACAGACGCGGGAGGCCGTGCCCCACGTCGCCCTGTCGCAGCACGGCAAGGTGAGGCCCCGCTTCTCCGCTCCCGCTGAGCTCGCGCCGTCCCGCTCCCGGCCATGGAGCTGCCGGGCCGGGCCGTCGCACCGGGGCCGGCCTGCACTGTGTAGGCTGCGCTGCCTGCGGGAGAAGGGAGGGCTGGGCCCGCAGTGCGCCCTGCGGCTCCGGCTCCAGCGCTGCGAGCGCTCTGGGTGCCACTGTAAGAAAGACGTGAAACTACTCGAGAGTGTGCGCAGGAGGGCTGCAGGGCTGGGGAAGGCTCTGCTTGAGGGGCACTGAGAGCCCTGGGTTTGCTCAGAGCAGAGCAGAGCAGAGCAGCGGAGGGGAGGCCTGATGGCAGCTGCAGCTCTCCCAGGGAGCGGAGGGCAGCGCTGAGCTCTGCTGTCTGTACAGCGACAGGGCTGAGGGAACGGCATGGAGCTGCGTCAGGGGAGGGCAGGTGGGGGTGAGGGGAAGGCTGTGCCCCAGAGGGCGGTGGGCATGGCACAGGCTGCCCAGGGCAGTGGGCACGGCCCCGATGCCGGAGCTCAGGGAGCGCTGGGACACCACTGACGCTGGGGCTGGGGTGCTGTGTGGGGCCGGGGGTTGGGCTCGGTGATCCTCGGGGGTCCCTTCCAGCTCGGGATGTTCCCTGATTCTACAGTTCTGTTTGTCAGACTGAGCGTGTCCTGTGCGTCAAAACTGCTGTTCCAAACCTGGTGGCTTCTGCCTGAAGATCTCCCGCTCTTGCTAAATTGCACACCTCCGCTAATCTCTTACACAAAAAGGTGCTTTGAGAAATAACTGCAAAGAAGCGCTCGTCAGACTGGTTCTTGTGTCTCTTCAAGCTTGGTTGGGCTCGCTACCAAGAAGATATCTGTCAGTTGTCTTCTAGATGAGGAGAGCTTAACCAGTTTCTTCTGGGCTGAGGTCCAGCAGTGCTGCCTGTGGAACACGTCTCAGCATGTGGGTTGTGCAGCTCTGAGCTGGGCTGCTCCACGCTTCCTCTTTCCTGCTCTTCTGGGTCTCAGGGCTTAATCTGGGCTCTTCTGTACCTCCCCCATTGTGGGCAGGATTGCAGCCCAGCACTCCACGGTGCCTGAAGACCTTCTGTTGCCAATGGCACCTCCACTGTTTGAAGAGGATTCTTGGAGTTCAGCTCTGGGGCTGCGCGAGATGAGAGCCACCTCCTGGCACAAGTGCAGGGGCACTCAACTGTGGGCCCTTGTGGACACGTTCCCCAGGCTTGGGCGGGTGGTAGAGCTTGGTGGCTCCTCTTGAGCTTCATGCCATCCTCTTGGAAGCACTCAAATAACTGCACCACCTGCAGAGCCTTGCTGACCTCGGCACTGAGCATCAGAATCCCCACCCCACATGGCAGGGAGCTGTTGCCACCAGGTACAAGTGAGGCATCGTCACTCTTTCTCTTGCCCAGGTCTCGTCTTCTGGAGCGGTGGTGGGTCAGTGTAAGGGCCAGACTGCGGGAGGACCCGGCACTGTGCCCTGCTGGATTCTCAGATGTTGTCACAATGAGAATTAGACAGTATTTCATGGGCTTCCCCTATCTGGCAAATGCTGCTGCTCTGCTTTGCTTGGTGGGATGTTGGCAGGCATGGCTCCATCTGGAGGGTGTCTCCCTTGTCTCTTGTCGGGCTTCTCCAGAAAAGCGAGCATCTGTCATGAGCTTGTGACCCATTCCGCAGCACTGTCTGTTCCCTTTGCACCAGCTGCGCTCATGTCTCTTCGTCTTCACGTCTCTCCTTGGTATGGGAGAAGGATCCAAGAGGGACTTTGTTCCAACCATCTCAGCCCCTCCTTCCTCCCGTGCTGCTTAGCATCCCACACGCACACAGCGCTCCAGTGCTGCGCCCCGGGATCCACTCAGCCCTTCTGGAGGCCTTTGGGTGCCTGGAATCAGGAACATCCTTGTGCATAGGCAGGACAGTGATGGCGTGGAGCAGAGTCCTGCGCTCCCTGCTGAGGATGCACTGCATTCCGTGTGCATGCCAGGAGCCTCCAAGCCTCCCCCCTCCCTGTCCCATGTCTGTGCTGCCCCTTTTGCTGACTTCTGCCCGCTGGCATTACGTGTCGCTGCCTGAGACGTGTGTGTGACACCAGCTCCCCTCGCATTCTCCGGCCTCCCGTGTCAGCAGGGCCCGTCTCCCCGCTTCCCGCTGATGTGCCCTTGTCCTGTGGCCTGTTTCAGTGCGAGGAAGCGGCCTACGAGGAGCGGCAGTACCCAGCTGGGAAGTGGGCCTGTGTCACCAAGGGTGAGCCCCTGTATGAGCAGAGCATCTCCCTGAGCTTCATGAAGCTCATGCGCTACATCTGCAAGGAGAACTCTGTAGGTGTGTGCAGGCAGGACCGAAGGGGCCAGTGGGGGGGAGCGGGGCGGGGGGCCGGGCTGCCAGCCCAGCTGCCTCACCATGCCCACCACCTCCTGGCAGGTTGCTATCTGGGCATGACCGTCCCGGTGCTCAATGAAATCCACCTGACCAAGGAGGGGACCGAGCTGGAGCGCGAGGTGCTCACTGCCTACTACATCCCAGGAGAGTTCCAGCAAAACCCTCCTGCCCCCATGGACCCCGAAATCCACATCACCGAGAGGGCACCGCTCCGGGTGATAACCAGGTGACCGTGGGGCGCCGTGGGCAGGGGCTGTGCCGGCAGCGAGCCGCCCCGCCACTGACGTTGCTCCCCTTGCCACAGGGTGTTCTATGGGGTGACCACCGAGGAGACCATTCTGCGGGAGATCTCTCTCTTCTGGGAGCTCCTGGGTTCCACGGATGCTGTGCTGCAGGAAACCTACATCGTGGCCGTCTATGAAAACCCCAGCATCCCTCAGCGCCGCAACGAGATCTGGTTCATCCGCCGGGCAGAGTGAGGCCCCGCTGCTGTGCTGCGCTACGCTTGGCGAGCTCTGACCTGGAGGAGACGGCCACGCGCCCTCACCCACCGCTCACCCACACACCCAGCTGGGGCACCCAGCCGGCACGCCGCACCAGGCGGTGACTGAGGGCTCGCCCGGCTGCGCTCCTCCGGCCGCGGGCGCGGGCTGCGGACTCGTGCCGGCCGTGTAGTGTCCGGGTGCCAAATGGCCGCCCGCGAGGCGTCGGGCTCCGCGTGGGCCTCCGCGATTGCTGCACGGAGCCGCCGGAGTGCTGCCGCGGGGACAGGGGGATCCGAGGGGAGAGGGCCGGTTGCGGGCACGGTCGCCCGGCAGCCGGGAGGGACGGGTGCCACGGTGCCGAGGGCACCTGGAGCAGCGCGATTCCCCGGGGGAGGCCGGTGGTGCCAACTCAATAAACCCGCTCGCACCGCTGCGGCCGTGGGTCCCTTGCTGCGGGGAGCGGGGAAACCGCGGGAGAGTCTCACCGGGACCCGCTTCCAGCTTCCACCTGCGGCTGCCCCGACCCCGGCCGCAACCGCAGCGGATTCGGGCAGCGGGAAGCGGCGGTTTCTCCGCGGCGGCGGCCGGGGCTCGGCGGCCTCGCGGGCACGGAGCACACGCGGGCTGGGGGCAGCCGCTCCGGCAGACCCGACGGAGGGCGGCGCTCCCCACCCTCCCCGGCCCCGCCCGGTTTCCGCCTGCCGGCCCTCCCCCGGAAGCCCCTCCCGGCGGCGGTGGCGGCGGCGGGCGGGGCGGCGGCGGCGGCGGCATGGCCCGGGCGCGGGGTGCGCTGTGAGCGGCGCGGGGCGAGGATGGCGGCGGTGCGGGCGCTGCTGCTGCTCGGTGAGTACGGGCGCGGCGTTCCGACAGCCCGGGATTCGGCTCCGCGCGGCGCTGCGGGGGCTGCGCGCCCCGCCCTGGGAGCCCCGCGCTGGGGGGTGGGCGGTGGGCAGCGCCGCGTCCGGGGGCGCCTCGCTTGTTGCCGGGCCGCGCTCTGCCCGCAGCGGGTGGCACCGCGGCCCTCAGGGTGTGCGCGGCTCCGCACGGCTCTGCGGTCGGAGCAGCTATTCGCTGAGTCGACGCTTCTGGAGAGGCAGAAAATCCCGAACGGGAGATGTCCTTCTGCGGGGGCCTCCAGCTCCTAAAGGAGAGAACCTCCGAGAAGAGGAGCGAACGGATGAGATCCGGCGTTAAGGCGCTTGGGCGGCTCTGCTCGCTGAGCCGGGGCTGCCATCTGCCTCCCGGCGCTCCCGCCGCCGTGGGGATGCTGCGGTTGCCGCGCTGTGCCGGTCCCCGCGTGTCCCCGTCTGTCCCCTTGGCGCTGGGCGCACGGCCCGGATCTCGGTCCCCCGCGGCCACCGGGCGGAGGAAGGGAGAGGGGAGAGGCAGCGGGCGGCCGGGCGCTTCACAAAGACGCGAGGGCGGTGAGGCCCGGCTGCGGGTATCTGCCGGGGGAACCTGACACTGGTATTTTTCTTTCCTTCCTTGCCATTCATCTGCTGGTCAAGCCGCGGAGATCAAAGCCGTCCTCCGGCAATTACACGTGGGCCTAAGTCAATAGCCGGACCCACACCTCTCTCGGTGAATAAACACTCCTTCCTCTCTGAGCGTTTCCAAGCGCAGCCCTCAGAGCTGGAATGCGAACTATTCCGCGGAGCAGCGGGTGTTTCCACAGCCCTCCAGGTCCGGCGGCTCGGAACAACCGCGCATTTAGCAGCGGGCGCGGGTACAAACGTGCCCTTTGTGAGCGCAGGGAAGCGCTCCCCTCCTCGGGTCGGGACCTCGGGGAGCGGGGAGCATCTCCCGTCTGCGGGGAGTTGCGATCGGGGGCTGCGAAAGCGGTCGGCAGCGAGTTGGTTTGGGGGCACCGGGGTGGTCCGCTGCCACGTCCCGTTCCGTGCCCGCGGGATGTTTGGGGGCCGTCCGATTGCCGCTCGGTAATTCCGTGCTCCCGCTCAGGAAGCAGATGTTATCTGGTGCCGTGGGGCTGCAGCGCGGCGCGCCTCGTGCCCCGGCGTGCCCGGGGAGCGGTCCTGCAGCCGGGCTGCGAGGATCGGGGCTCCGTGGGAGAGCCGGTGGGTGGCAGGTGAGGCTGCTGCGGGGCGGCAGGCGCTCCGTGCGGCCGCTGTCGACGTCTGGAGGTGTCCCCGGTGAGCCCACAGCAGTGCAGGCGTGCGGTGTGTGTGGGTCAGGGCGCTGGCCGTGGGTGGACACGATGATCTTAGTGGTCTTTTCTAACCTTAGTGATTTTGTGATTCGGATTGGGCTGTCCAGAGGTTTGTCCCACGCTCCCCTTCAGCACGGGATGGGGATGAGCCATTGCTGCCCCACGGGTCACAGCAGGGACTCCATTTTGGGCCGTGCCTTTGTTTGGGGAAACGCTCGGCAGCAAGTGCCATCGCCGTGTCTCTACCTGTGCTTCCTTCCCATCTGTGCATCCCCTGCCGAGGAGCCGTGGAAGATCCACAAGCCAAACACAAGTGCTCTTTGTTTCAAAGCATCAATTTGCGTTGGCAGCCAGGTCTGCAGCGCATGTGCTTTTCATTCACTTCTGCTCCGGCTCTGTTCCTCACTCTGAGTGCCAGCATTTTTTTAATTTTTTATTTTATTATTTGATACAAAAATGTTTTTCCTGAGCTTAAAAGGCTGAGCCGTGCAGTACTTCTAGTCTCAGTGTAAGCCTTGCCATTTCTTGGAGACACAATCCTTGCCTACACGTGGAAGAGCCAGCTCTCCTGTCCTATGAGAGGTGACCGATGTGTGCTGTCCCAGCAGCAGAGAGGGAATGGGGACTCAGAGCAGCTTGCAGCTTCCAAGAGCAGAGGTGGTGGACCACTGGCCTCCCTTCGTGTCAAGCAAAGCCCTGGTTGAACAGAGCAGGCTTCTGCTGAGTTTTGGGTGGTTGTGGGCTAGGGTGTGCTCTGCTGGGCCTCTTGAGTGCCTTCATTGAACCCACGATGTCAGGTGGTGGAGACTTTCGTGAGGCCAGGACAGGTTATGGCAGCCTTTGTGTCCTGCAGGGAAACTGGTATGGGCAGACTCCTGTCTGGGAGACCAGGTGGCACAGCAGCTTTTGGCTGTGTGAACCCTCCAGCTCTGGTGAGCAAGATGGTGTGGGCTGGGAAAAGCAGCAGCACTCCTGGGGCTGGTGATGGGACTGGGAGCTCCTTCAAGACGAGGGACGTGGTTTAGTGGGCACGGTGGTGATGTGTTGGCAATCAGAATAGATGACCTTAGAGATCTTTTTCAACTGTAATGATTCTATGACTTTGTGGCACGGCTGGGATTTAAGCAACCTCCTTTCAGCTTCCATCCTAGAGGACAGGAATGCTGCTGGGTGCAGTTCAAGCCAGCCTGTATAGTGCCAGTGTCACGGCAGTCCCTCCAGCTCTGTACCCAGCACCTAAGGTGTGATCGGCGCCATGGAGAGCCCAAGCCTCCTCCTGGCTGCAGAGGGCAGGGCCAATGTGCCAGTGGGCAGCTCAGGCTGGGCTGTCCTCTCTGTCAAACACCATGCTGGCACGAAATAGGCACAGTGTTGCTTAAGACCTCAGATAAACACTTTCCTCATTAGGATGGCTTGTTGGCTTCTTCAAGAGCACAAAGAAAGCCTTTGATTCCAAAACATACAGCGACTTTCCAAATGGTTAAAGGCAGGACATGCTGTGGCTTGCAAGTGCCTTTGTTGCTCTCGGTGCGGCGTGCTTTGGTGTGTGTCCCTGCAGCCCCAGGGAGGTCCGTTGCCTGCTCTGTGGCAGCCACCAGCAGTGCCCGTGTCAGTGGGAGGAGAGGTGGTGTTCCTCGTCTTTCCCAGCAGGAACAAGAAGGACAACCAGCTGGCTGGTAGGGCTCCGTGCAGGGCTGCGCGTGCAGCTCTCCCACACCATCCCTGGGAGCAGAGAGAAGTTCGTGCTGCTGAGGAGAGGCTGCAGCTGCCCTGGAGAGGGGCCAGTGTGGATAGTCGTCTCCAGCAGCTGAAGATTCGTGCAGATCATTGCAGACCAAAGAAAACAGAGCTTCCTGCATGTTGCTCATTGTTTTCCTTGGTTCTTCTCCCGCCTTGCTGCCTGTCGTGAGCTCTGAAAGCCTGGGAGCATCCTGAAGTGGTGAGTGCTCCGAGAAATGCCAGTCCCCAGGATGAGCCTTGTCCTGTAGCCCCGCGATGGCTGGGTGTCATCCAGGCATTTAGAGGGCTCTGTGTCCTCCGGCCAGGTTCAAGCGGATGTTTAGCCAAGTTCCAAGTGAAAGGCTAGCTATGGAGATGACAGATGTGACTTCTCCACTGGGTTAACTACTGAAGGCTCTCCTGTTGCCCGGCTCTGAGCTGTGGTGTCCACATCCACTCATAGCATCTCTTGTGTCTTCTGGGAGCCAAGCCACCACTGGTGGGGAATGAGATATCAGAGGTGGGCTGCTGAGATTGCTAGGTGATTGCTGGAAATCACAGAGACCTTTAGGATAGAAGTTCTGGGCCTTTCTGTAATTCGGCACTTTGCATTGGGTGTATCTGCAGCAAACATTCTGCAGAGTTATTGATTTGTGAGAGTACTCCAGAAAGTGCTCTGCTTACGTCTTCTTCCCACACGGTGACTTTTCTCCATTTTTAGCAGAGGTAATGTAGCAGTATTTCATAGAGAAACTGCCTTTTAATTAATATTATATGAGCACAGGAAATACTAGCTTCTCTGTCTACTTACCTATTTCTGTGGCTTTTAATATAGGCTCATAATTGGCCCTGATGAAAATAAACACGGATCTGTTCCTTTCTGTTCCCTCTGCCAATGGGGAAAGAGAAGGAGCGAGATGAAGCCTGCAGTCCTGCAGGGTGTGGTGAGAGGCAGGTATGGGGAGGTGTGGGTGATGCTTCATGCCCAGGAGGCAGGCAGAGTGACAAAGAATGGGAATGAGCAGGCAGTGCGTGGCCGTCTGTGTTGATTAGTGTCCCCACAGTGCTTGTGAGCCTGTAGGAACAGGAGAGGCACCGCCGCAGCCGGTGGAGCGAGCCCCTTTCAGGTCTCTCCCCAGTGGCCTTTTGGCAGCTCCGTTTGTCTCCTGTGCTGCTGGGAGCACGGGGCATGTTTTGGCTGCTGGGAAGAGCTGGTGTGTCGTCGGGAGTGCCTTTCCCAGGAGCTTTTCTCGCCTTTGAAGGGAAGAGGAGCAAACAGGTCAAACCTGCATGAAACCAAGTGGAGAAGCAGGATGCTTCAGAGGCTAGCTCACCTCAAGGTGGACCCATGGTACAGCCTGGGCTCCAGCCTGGTTTTGACTCCATCCCTGCACACTCTCCTTTTGAGGCTGGAGGGATGGCGCAGAGCCTCAGTATACGCCGTTCACCTACAGGGGTGGCAGAATGGAGAGGGATGCCAAGGTGTTTCCTTGTGCTGGTATCAGTGCAAGTTCTTGTCTGCACCTCCTCCTGGTGAGCCCCTCAGCTGCTGTCCCCTTGCTCTTTTGCTCCTGGGGTGCTTATGCAGCCTAAGTTGAGCCATGTCTACCTTGGGGTCTGCCAGATAAGGAACCCCTCTGCCTGTCCTGCTCCAGAAAGCAAGTTTAGCAAGGCATCCTCACAGAGTGCATCTGAGGGCCAGTGCAAGTCTGGGCAGTTTTCCTCCCACTGGTGTGATAGGTGGCATCATGCACTGAAGTACAGCAGCTCACCCGAGTAGCTTTGGTGCCAAATGTAGCCGTTCTCCAGCAGGCAGGCCTGGGAGGTCTCACTGGTTTGGACAGTGAGCTGCCAGCCTGGCACCATGGCCAACAGCAGCAGCTGCTGTTCTGCGCCTGCATGGTGATGGAATAGCCAGCCTTCCTGGCTGTGTGCTTCCCCTCCTTGTGATGTTTCCCTTGTCCTGGCCTCCTCCTCCTCCTCCCCCCACATCCCTCTCTCATCTCTGCAGCTTGAGCTTCTGTTCTCTGGGCTGGCTGGGGCTCCTGTTTGCTGAAGGGGAGCACCAGGCAGCTCTGTAGAGCTTAGTCTGGTGTTTCCCATCATCTGCTGGAAAAGATGAGGAAGGGAGGAAAGCATGAAGCCCTGGCCAGGGGCTCCCTCCACACACGCAGCACTGCTGTAAAGTCCTTCTTGGCTGGATTTGGGATACAGGAGCCAGAGTGAGGGGGTGAAGATACAGCAGTGACAGCTACCATGATGCTAGTGTGGCCTGGTAGGTCATGTGTCGTGGTTGGACTTGGAAATCTTGAAGATCTTTTCAGGCCTAGATGGTTCTGGTCCTGATTATCGTGAGACAAGTTCTTGAGTGGTCACAGAATTGTGGAATATCTGGAGTTGGAATGGACCCAACTCATTTTGCAAACTTTCGTATGAGAGATTAGACGAGGTGTGTGACTTAACAAGAACAGGAGAGCTTCAGGCAGAGGCCACCAGCAGTGAATGAATAAATCAGCAGTCATGACAATCAACAGCAAATACCGAGGTCTGACAAAGAGCTTTCATAAAATCACAGAACATCCCGAGCTGGAAGGGACCCCCGAGGATCACCGAGCCCAACCCCCGGCCCCACACTGCACCCCAGCCCCAGTGTCAGTGGTGTCCCAGCGCTCCCTGAGCTCCGGCATCGGGGCCGTGCCCACTGCCCCGGGCAGCCTGTGCCATGCCCACCGCCCTCTGGGGCACAGCCTTTCCCTCACCCCCACCTGCCCTCCCCTGATGCAGCTCCATGCCGTTCCCTCAGCCCTGTTGCTGTGCAGACAGCAGAGCTCAGCGCTGCCCTCCGCTCCCTGGGAGAGCTGCAGCTGCCATCAGGCCTCCCCTCCGCTCCTCTGCTCTGCGCTGAGCAAATGAAGATGACGCAATGCGATTTGGTTGCTGCAGGGTCTCTCCTTGTGCCCTGAGCCATCTCTGGTGCTGGCAGGAGTTTCCTGGCCCTTCATTGTCACCTGAGCTCTCCTGCACCACCAAAGGGGTTTTGCATGGTAATGACTTTTGCATTCTCGAGGGTCCTCACTCAATTTTGGGGAAGCATTTTGTCGTACTTCAAAGCCACAGTGCAGGGAGCACATGGCTCATCCTGACTTTACTTGACATCTGTCTGCTGTGCTTCCTTTAATGGGAGAGAAACAAAACAGCCTTGCTGTGTCAGCCAGAAAGCCTTGCCTTCATAGGATCATGGAACCACAGAATCATCTGGCTTGGGTAAGACCTTCAAGATGACCAAGTCCAGCTGTCCATCAGACCTACTGCATCCCATTGCTTAACCATGTCCCTTAGTGCCACGTCCACACGTGTCTTAAACAACTCTAGGGAGGGGGACTTGCTGCTTCCCTGGGAAGCCTGTTCCAGTGCTTGACCACCCTTTCCATGAAGAAATTCTTAACGATGCCCAACTTAAGCCTCCCCTGGCACAATTTGAGACCGTTTCTTCTCAATACTTGGGGCAGGAGTCTGACATTCTCCTTGCTGCAGCCTCCTTTCAGGCATTTGTAGAGCAGTGACTCCTGTTGTCCTTTTCCAGACTGACCATCCCCAGTTCCCTCAGCCGCTCCCCATCACATTTGTGCCCCAGACCCCTCACAGCTCTGCTGCCCTTCTCTGGACACGCTGCAGCCCTCGGTGTCTTTCTTGCAGTGAGGGCCCAGCACTGAGCGCAGCACTCAAGGTGCGGCCAGTGCGGAGGGACGCTCACCTTCTAGTCTTATTAGCCGTGCTATTTCTGATGCAGGCTTCTTGGCCACCTGGGCATTCTGCTGGCTTCTGTTCAACCCACCCAGACCAGATGTGTCTCCAACCTGCTGCGTGCTGCTGGTAGCACGCGTCAGCCATAAATCAGCGTTCCTGAGGAGGCCAGGGAATTGCTGGAGGGCTCCGAGAGCGCCTGGGAGAGTCAGTTGGCAGCACCAGTGGGTGCAGTGAGCTCAGCGCTGGTGCTGAGTCACCCTCAAAGCATGTGTGCTCCTCACTGGGGCTTGGCAGCCCAGCCGACACGAGGTCTGCGCGGGAGCCTTTGGCTGACGGGCCGTTAAGGAGGGTTTAATTGAGCCAGCAGGATTTCCAGCTCCAACCGCCAGGCTTGCGGCCTTCTCATCTTGCTTGCTGCTCTGTCTCGAGGGCTTGGTGGTATTGGCTCTGGCTTCAGCTTGAAGGTCGGGCAGCACCTGATGTACTTCTCTGCGGTGATCCTCTGCATTGCAGGGGCGGTGGGCTCGGAGATCTGTGCCTCGTGGTGTGAGGCTAGCTGGGCTTGGGTGGCTGTGGGCCACCACACAGCCCTGTGCACTGCATCCTTTCCCTGGAGTTGCTCCCACCAGGGATGCCCAGGCATCCTCTTGTGACAGCTGCCAGGAGGATGGACACAGCCCTGCGTGCAAGGCATGGTTCAGAGCATTGTCAGCCTGCCTTCCAGATGGCCGGGGAGTTGTTCTGACCGAGGCCAACTGTGCTGGTTCAGCAGCCCGAGCCAGCTGTGGGAGACGCCGTAGCTGCTGGGATTCCCTGGCTCGGTGTAGCATCCCCACTGCAGGAGCAAGGTGCTGGGCATCCGCCATCAAACCAAGACTGCTAACGAATCCCTTGGCCTTGGAGACCACCTGCCTAGCATGCGGGCTGTCCCACCAGACTGGGAGCAGCCCTGCTCTTTCTGAGAGTGAGGAGGAACCTTCCAGAAAGGCCTCATCACTCCATGGGTTCAGAGCGATGATCCTGGTGCTGTTCTGGACCTCGCTCCCCACCACCACCCTGTCCTCAGCCATGTTGCTTTGGGTGGCTCTGCTTTTATCCTGCTGCCTGGAGGCCACGCAGGTAAGCTGGTCCTCGTGCAGAGCCTTTCTCTGGGTTGATACTGGGATGTTTTCCCACAGTGGATGTTTGAGCAGCTCCTGTTCCTGCTTCTGAACTGCGTGGGGTGGACTGTTCCCCTTCCCACGGCCAGCTGCCCCCAGCACAGTGCTGTGAGCACTGCCTCCATGTTCACTCCATGACTGATTTACAGCCCTCGACCCCCCGGTGGCTTTGTTCTGCTTTCGTGCAATAACTGCTCAGAAATTTGGCTGTGCCATTCCTGAGGACGGGCCCTGGAAAGGCAGGGAGAGTTGCTAGCCATGGGGAAGAGAATCCCCGCAGCTCCCAGTCTCTCTGAACAGTGCTGGGGAGGCTAATGGGAATTGCACTACATGTTTATAGGGTTTTTTTCTGCTTCTTTTTTTTTCTTAATTCTCAAGCTTGATTTGAAGGCTTGAGTGGAATTCTTGGTGGTTGCCCTGTATGCAGAGGTTGGTGGGGAGAGGTGCTGTGGTCCCCACCACGGAGCAGCTGAGGCTCGATGTTCTGCAGGGAGCCAAGACGCTCCCAAACAAGGGCCTGCATCTGCCGTGCATTGCAGGGCTCCTGCTGTGGGCCGTGATGTTCTGTGGTGGCCCGGGTCTGGTGCAAATGCAGTCTTACATTGTCACACAGGGCTGGAGGTGAGGAAGGAGTGATCCAGCTCTGCAGTTTTCATCTGGGACCCAAGCCAAACTGTGGGATGTACTGTGAGATGAGCAGATGCTTCCAGCTGTTACAGGATTGGGATGCCTCTGTGTGTACTTTGAACTTGGGTTGCTTTATCTCTGGATCAGTAAATCCCACTTGGAAGGCTGCATATCTGGGTGCTTTGCGACAGGACTCTTGGAAGAATTTCTGGTCCCTTTTGGTTGCCAGGTGTGTGGCATGGCCAAAGGGACAAAGAGAGAGTGTTTTCCTGCATCCCTCATTGTCTTGGCCTGCCCTTGGAGCTCCTGGTGCTGGAAGCCAGAGCCACTCTAGCACAGCATCTCTTGGAAACGTGGGGTTGGACCCGTCCAGCTGTGCTGGTGACTCACATAGGGATAATCTTTTTCCCAGGCACGAGGCAAGTTTTTCTTTTTACTTTAACTAGAGTGGGACACATTGTGGTTTTAAAAGGCTAACGTGATGGGTGCCCAAAGGCGTTCCAGATGTCGAGCTTGCTCAGACCAGACTCGCCATGCTCGGAGCTCCTTGCCTGCATCAAACCATTTCCATCTGGCCTGGCGGGGGAGAGGGGTTTATTGCAACTCGACCCATTTGAGAGGCTTTCTCAACTGGAGCCTCTCGCAGAGAGGAACGTGCTGGCTGGAAATCATTTGGAGATGCAAATCTCTCTGGGTGTTTGGCTTGGCTGCTGTTTCTGCAGTATCTGCTAAGCAGTGGAATAGACTGTGCACGGAGCAGGCGCGCTCTGAGCGGCTGCTTTACGTGGCTGTAGGGACCAACCCACCAGGCGGTGGAGTTGCTTGTGTTATTCAGCTGTAATGATTTTTTTCTTGCCTTGCTGGTGCAAGTGAGTGTGCTGGCTCCGTGGTTGAGACCAGGAGGGGATGAAAAGCTGACCCGTGTGTCGTTCCGTGCCAAAAATCTGCATTTACAGGAGCGTGTTTGTAATGAACTGTGCCAGGAAACACATGGCTTGCTCGAGCCGTGAATGGGAGGTCTGTACGGGGCCCTGCACACACTGAGAGCCTTGCCAGGACAAAGAGCAGATGCTGGCGTGCCGTTCTTGCCTGGTGGCAAGGCACTGCTGGCAGGAAAGAATGGCTGCTGGCTGTTTGGAGTGATGGACCTCCATGGGGGGGAGAGAGAGAAGAGGGTGGTTTTCCATGTCTCGATGGAGATGATTTGATCCTGAGATTGGGGCTGCCCATGCCCGTGCCACATTGAGCTCCCTGGGGCATGGGACTCGAGAGCAAGCTGCTCGGTGCTTTCTGCTGAGGTTGGATGCTCTTTTCCTATGAAGGCTGCCTCTGGGGGGTGCTGCCTTGATGGCTGTGCCACCTGTGTGCCCTGGAGCCAGAAGGGGCAGCTGTACCCCTGGAGGCACCAGGCCCCACGCTGCCAGCAGGTGAGGGGAGTGGCAGTCCCCTGTGCTGTGTGCTGCACAGCCTCATCGCCAGCACTGCCAGCGGCCTGAGTGCCGCACTACAAAAAAGACGTGCCCAGAAGTACCTCCTCTCTGCAGAAAGGTGGTCACTGCAGGGTGCCCAGGTCCTTCTGCAGTGTTTGAGGTCCTCTCTGCCAGGTAGCCGTGCCCTGTGCCACAACTCCCTGGAGGAGCTGGCTGGTTTTGCACCCGGCTCTTTCCATTGCATCCTGGTACCTTTGGTGTTGGTTTTCTTTTTTTGCCCTCTTCAGCTGAGCAGATGTGGAACTTCCTGCTGATGGGAGAAGATAGTTCCCTTCTGGGGAGGATGCATGCAGTGTGTATGCTCTGTGTTTTGCTGCCCTGAGCGCTGCAGATGCATTGTAGTTCCTCTCATCCACATACCCAGCGTTAAAGGAGCTGGCTTGCACATGTGGCAGGGCAAAGGCAGGGTGAACTTTGCGGAATCGCTCTGGGAGGCAAGGCTGCAGGATAGCACTGCTGTGGCCTAGCTGCAAGCTGCAGAATCCCCACAGACCTTTCCAAACCAGGAAACCTTACAGCCTTTTCCTAATTCCTATTCTCATGCCTTTAGCATGTTTGGTGGCCAGCAGCTTTGGGATTACTCACATCCTTACGTCAGCCGTGGTGTCTCAAGAGCCAGCTAACCTAGGCTTTTGGGGGTCAAAAAGAATAATATGAGTCCTTTCTTTATTCCCTTGTGTCCTCAGCCCAGAGCTTGCCCAGCTCACTGATGCCACGATATGGGTGGCCCCTGGTGGGGAGGGGCATGGATGTCCCAAAGCGACACGCAGCACTGCTGCCTGCTCCCAGCTCTGCTTCCCAGCGTGGCTGTAGGTGAGCTGCAGGCATGGCAGGGATCAGGGCTGTGCAGCAGCTGAGGGCTTTGTGGTCGAGGCTGCATTCCCCAGCGATGTCGTTAGTCAGGGAGACAATGATCTTTTCGGATCGCTTCAAGATGCGGGCCGCCAGGCGGGGCAGGGATTGTGCTGCCTGGCCGCCTCGGTTCGTGCAGAGCTGCAGCTGCCAGATGGGCTTGGAGGAGTTTGGGAGGAAGGTGTAGGGGCCAAGTCTTGGGGACATCCCAAGCCCAAAAGGTGCATTGAGATCCGCTTGGTGGCAATTCAAGCCAGAAATGCAAGTGTTTGCGTGAGGGTGTTTTCCTGGGAATTTGCCGTTTGCAACCTTAAAGCGATGAAATTAATTTTGAGCAGGGCAGTATCTCAGTGCATGAAGGGCGCTGTGTTCCTGGATCTGGATCCTTGCTGTGAGAATGCACTCGGAGCTGGCATGTGGCGGAGCCTTCTCTCCTCTTCCCACTGGTGCCTGTCCCTCCCCTTTGTGGGGTCTGGCAATGCCACCAGGGGACCCACAGGTACCAGTGCTGCTTTCCTGCACCATTCACTCAACCTCCGTCAGCTGCCTCACCTGGAAGCTTCCATGGTTCCATTAAATACACCTTGGGTGAAACTGCGCTGGGTGTTTGCAAGCGTGCTGAGTTTAAAACCACATTTATCCAACTGGGCCGAAGCTTTCCTGAAGAGCTCTGTGCAGCCACAGCTAAAATGATTTTAGGCCAGAAACATGTGTTGAGGGTTTCTTCCCCCAGCCGGGGATGGTTTGTGTCACATGCACATGCAGCTCACTGGTGCTTGCCAGCGCGCGCATTTAGAAGAGCTGCTTGGCTGGGCCCAGCCACACTACGAGGGAAGGGCTCTGCTCTGGCTTGGGTTTACTGAGCTGGCTTCCTGTGCACATAGTAGAAGTGGTGTTGCATGAGTATTTTTTCAGGTGGCGATGCTGCCCAGCCTGGATTAGCTTGTGAAGTCGCACGCCGTGGTGGAGACGTCTGATCAGACAGAGCGGAGCCAGTTCTGCCCCCACTCAGGTGCTGCAGGAGCTCTCATCTGCCAACTCGGGCCACTCTGGAGGACTCCAGCAGCTCAGCCCTATGTGACCATTGCTGTGCCACACAGCGACGCTGAGGGCTCTGCTTCCCCTCTCCAAACACTGGGCTCTGCTTCTGTGAATTGAGAGCGTCCAATTCTGGGCTTCTTGTGTCTTCTACTTCCAAATGGCTGTTCCATATCCAGCTGCTACCCGTACAATCATTAAGATTGGAAAAGGCGTCCATGGTCAGCTAGTCCAACTGTTGCCCATAACCGTGATGGCTGCTAAACCACATCCCATGTTTCCTTACAGCCCAAATCTCACTCGTTGGGTTCCAGCTTATGCAGCCAGTGTTTCCATGGCACTTTGGATGCCGCTGTCAGAACACAGCACAGGTCTCTGGCTCTTACTGCGCTTTGATGCTTACTTATCCCAGTTTGCTTTGGCAGGCACACTCGATGAGGTTGTTCATGGCATGGATCTCACCTGACCTGAGCTGGTTGCGTCCGTTTCTGAGGTTGGAAGACACAAATGCTTCCTCCTATTTCACCAGGGAGCTGGATCCCAGTGCCTCCTAACATCTTATCAAATCTGTGCTTCCCCTGTGGAACTCATAGCGAGCTTTGTCCACGTTCCCTGTCCCTCTGCAGAGCTGTCCTCGTGCAGAGCTGGGAGCGCATCGCTCCGGCCGCTTTCTTCCTCTCCTTCGTGAGAGAGCACTTCAAAGATGTTCGACATCTGTCTGGCTTGGCTTCCTTCCTCACAGAGCGCAGTGCTGGGAGCACAGCCCTGCAGCTATCGGCGTGCGCTGAATTGCCCTTTGTCTGCTCGCCTCTCTGCGGCCAGCTGGTAACCAGAGCAGAGCGCCTGCATGGCTGGCTGCGGCCAGGCGGCAGCCGGACAGCGGAACGCTGGTGCTGTCCCCAGCAGCCACACTGAGCGCTGTCTGCAGGTCCCCCAGGCACTGAGGCTTCTTGTTTGGAGGGAGGATGCTTGGGTTTTCCAGCGCCGCAGGAAGCTGCAGCATGGGTTTGCTCGCTCGTGTCTTTTGCTCAATGAGCTCAGGCTTCACAGCTGGGTGGGGCTTGGGGCTAGTGGCCTGCTTCCTCCCTGCAAAGAGATGCTTCCAGCCATCCAGAGCCACCCCGTGGCCGCTATCGGGCCCTGTGGTCAGCCACTGCAATTTCTAGTTTAGATTTCGGCTGGCAAGTGTAGATGCTCTGCGCTGTGCTCCAGCAGCTATGTTCATTCGCAGGGGTGATCCTTGTTCCAGAGCAGTTTTTTGCTAGGTAATATCTGAGTATGTGAGATAGAGTCGTGGTCCCAAGGAGAGAGGGTTTGAGGAAAGCCTGGAAATAGCTCATGTGTTCTGCTCTGGGATGATCTTGCTGCATGGTTAAGGCTTAGGGCATGTCCCAAAGAAGCAGATCAGGAGGGGTGCAAAGAAATACCTGAGCTGCCCAAAGATCCAGCTTTTTGGCAGCAGAATCCCTAGTCTGGATGCTGTGAGATGCCTCCGTGTGCAGGCTGGACGTACAGCAGCCACAGCTGGAACCCCATGGACCTGTGCTTGGCTCAAAGCAGCCCCCTCCACAGTTGCTGGGAGGTGAGAGCCTTAGAGCACCAAGCCTCTTTGAATGTAGGTGCGGGAGTAGCCACGATTGATGAGCTCTACAGGGGATTGTGCTTTGGAAGATGTTTCTCCTCATGCTGCACTTTCAGCTAGAAACTAGAGACCAGTGTGAGTGGCAGTGCTTCCCCACTGCTCTCCGCGCATCCACGTGCTCTAAGTGTGCCCTCCTTTCTCTGTCCTGCAGCGGTGGGGGCTCAGGCAGCCATCCGTTTTGCCAAGGAGCCGTACTCACAGGATGCCCTGCATGGCCGCAGTGCCATCCTCCGCTGCGAGGTGGAGGAGCCCACCTACGTGGAATTTGAGTGGCTGCAGAACGGGCTCCCCATCCAGGACACGGAGCAGCGCTTCAAGGAAGGCAGCAACCTCCAGTTTGCTGCTGTCGACCGGCATCGCGATGCTGGGAGCTTCCAGTGCGTGGCGAGGAACGTGCAGACCGGGGAGGAGGCTCGCACAGCCAACGCGTCCTTCAATATCAAGTGTGAGTTTGGGGCAAGGGCACGGTGCTCTCTTGGGAGGGTGTGGGACTGGGAATGCCTGCTGGTGTGTGGGGAGATAGTTGGACAAGGACTGAGGAAGCACAGCATAGGCCAGGTAACTGGGGTGCCGGAAAATGGTCTTCAGTTGTACCAGGGGAGGTTTAGATTGGATATCAGGAAGAATTTCTTCAGGAAAAGGGTGGTCGGGTGTTGGAACAGCCTGCCAGGGAGGTGGTGGAGTCCCCATCCATGGAGGTGTTTAAGAAGTGTGTGTCTGGAGTACTTTGAGACATACGTTGGAAATGTTAGGTTGGCGGTTGGACTTGATGATCCTAAGGGTTTTTTCCAACCTAAAAGATCCCTCTCCAGCCCACACATCCGTCATGCCTTTTAGGCCTTTACATCTTGTGATGTCGCCAAGGCTCTCAGAGATGCTGCCTTCCCCATTTGTATAGATGAAATGGGGATGTTACAGCACCAAGCGCGTCCTGAGCGCTGCAGGTCCTTTCAGAGCCCATCTCATCCCTTAAGGAACAGCTACACAGGGCAGAGAGAGACATTTGCAGGGTGGTGTCCCTTTGCACCAAGCTGCCTGGTTTTTCCTGCGTTGGCACCCAGCTGGGCTCAAGAACCAGCCGCTTGAGGCTTCCTTTGATCGCGCAGGGATCGAGACGGGCGGCGTGATGCTGAAGCAGCCGGCCAGCGCAGCTGAGATCCAGCCCTCCTCCACGGTGGTGCTGCGGTGTCACATCGACGGCCACCCGCGGTAAGGGTTGCCTCCCAAGGAGCCCGGCCGGAGGTCCCCCCCCCGCGCCTTCGCCGCGCGCTCTTCCCCTCTCTCTGTCTCTCTCTCCTCCTCTCTCCTGCGAGGACGCAGTAGAGTCTAGGGAAGGCGAAAAGCAGGATTGAGCCTGCGGCCGAGCACCGGGGGAGAAGGCAAACGGCTTCCTCGGAGCCGCGTAGCGAGGAGCACAGTAAGGACGGGCTGTCACAGCCTGGTCGCTGCGCTGCTTGGTGTGCTGCGGTCACTCTCCGTCGCTTTCCGATCATGTCCCGTCCACTTGGCTGCATGTCTCATAGCTTCGTGTGTGTGTCGGGGCCAGCGGTGGGAGCGGAGAGCCAGGGAAAGGGCCATCTCTGGGCTGTCCCCTCCGCACACCCACTCGCCAGGGAGCCCAGCAGCCGCTCGGCGCCCGCTCACCCTCTCGCCCCTGTCTCGCAGCCCCACATGGCAGTGGTTTCGGGACGGCGCTCCGCTCCCCGACGGCCGCGGCACCTATTCTGTCAGCAGCAAGGAGCGGACCCTCACCCTGCGCAGCGCCAGCCCCGATGACAACGGTCTCTACTACTGCTGTGCCCGCAGCGCCGTTGGCTCCGTGTGCAGCCAGGACAACTTCACACTGAATATCATCGGTGAGTCGTGTCCCCAATGTCCCCAGTGCCCGGGCCGGGGGCTCTGTTTTGGGTTTCCTGAAGCACAGTGTTAAGCTGCGGGCTGCTCTGCTTTTCTTACCCTCCGGTGGTCTCTGTTGCTGCAGATGAGAGCTTCCCCCAGGCGGTGATCGTCCCGCAGGACCTCATCGTGACCAAGAATGAAGAGGCCATGTTTGATTGCCAGTTTGCAGCCGTGCCCCCTCCCACGCAGGAGTGGCTCTTTGAAGACAGCCCCATCACCAACAGATCCAAGTAACAGGGACCCCAGTGATGTGGGCAGGGCTGGGAAGAGTGGGGAGGGAGCAGCAGAAATAAATGAGAGAGGCCAAATGCTGGCTATGCCCAAGGGCAAGTGTTCAACATCAGGCTGGCCACTGGAGAGTTGGTTTCTCAGCTTGGATGATTTGGGTTTGACATAGCCTTGTTCCTTATGTGGAGCCTTCATCAGCGAAAGACTTACAAAATGCTTTGTTCCTGAAGAAATCAGTGAGGCCGTGAGTCTGAGATGCCTGTGCGTGACAATCCCCAGCACTGGGGATGTCTCCCAGCCACAAATGTTTGTGTGTGGTGATTCATGGAGCCAGCGCCCCAGACACCCACTCAAGACAGTTCGCAGAGCCAGGGACACGTTCCAGTACCAGATACCCACAAGTGGTGTTCCCCAGGCTCAGGGATGCCTCCCAGCCTCCAGCATCACGTGGCAGTTCACTGGGCTGATGGCTGTCTTGCAGCTCCAGCTGCCTGCATGTGGTGACTCCCAAAGCCAGAAACGCTTGTGGGCCCCAAACACCCATGTGTGCTGTGATCCCTGCAGCCTAGGATGTCCTTGCAGAGATTGCCCATGCATGGTGATCCCCATGCATCTCCCAGCCCAGCCAGGTTGCCTGTAATGGGGATGTTGGGCCAGAGATGTCTCAGAGGGACTGTGCCAGGCAAGCGGTGCCACCTGGGGCCACATGCCCCATGGCCTGGCAGCTCCTGGGCGCCACCTTGTGCCCCTTTTTCCCTTTCCTGGCTGAGCCATCTTTTGGAGCTGGCTCATTTTGGGGTGCATCTTTCTGGAAGCCAGCTCTGCTCCAAGGAAAAGACTTCTCTTAGCACATCTCCTTGGTGAAGCCTGCATCTCACTTCCTCCTTCATTCTGCTTCCCCTGCCTTGGTTTGGCACAAAGACCTCCCCATTTGTTCTGTGGGTTGCTGTGGGACATCACGGGGCTTTGGCTCTGCCCCACGTCCTGCAGAAACGCCTCCTGAGGTCTGCTTCTCCCCTCATGCCCAGGACAACTGTGTTTGCCAATGGCTCCCTGCTGATCACCCAGGTGAAGGCCCGCAGCACCGGTGTCTACAAGTGCATTGGCCATGGGCAGAAGGGCAAAGCTCTCGTGCTGAAGGCGACTCTGCGGCTGGCAGGTGAGGTCCTGGTGACGGGGCGGGCAGTGGGTCTCATAGCTGCACTGACCCTCTTGAGCTGTGGGATCACATAGTAACCATAATAGGCCGGTAAGCTGGTACATATAGCTTGTGCACATTTTCCCTTGGCTGGTGGCTCCTGTGGGGACAGCGATGTTGGCAGGATGGCCACACTGCCCTGTTTGAGCCCAGCTGTCTGTTGTTCCTCTCAGAGATCGAAGAGATGGCACCCTTCTCCCCGAAGGTGTTGACGGCGAACCAGGGGCACCGTGTGTCCTGTGCTGCCCCACGGGGTGTACCCACGCCCCAGGTCTGGTGGGAGAGAAACCAGGAGCGGGTCCCCACTGCTGGCAGGGTGTACCAAGAGGCAGAGCAGCTCGTTTTCACCAGCATCACCGAGGCAGATGCGGGGACCTATACATGCCATGCTGCCAACAAGGCTGGGGAGAAGAAACAGGAGCTGAGCATCACCGTGGCTAGTAGGCAGCTTTCTGAGGAGGGCTGGGAGCATTGGAAGGGGCTGAAGGGGTGGTTGGGGAGAGCTGGGGTGGGATGTGGCATTCCTGCATGTTTCATGACTGGTTGCAAACTGCCTATCCTGGCCAAGCTGGTACTGGCTGGATGGATGGGTGGTGAGTAGACCTGTGTGACCCCTCGCTTCCATGCTTAGCGGTACCCAAGTGGGTGGAGATGCCCAAGGACAGCCAGCTGGAGGAGAGCAAACCAGGATACCTGCATTGCCTCAGCAAGGCTTCCCTGAAACCTACAGTCACCTGGTACCGCAATGGCGTCTCCATCTCTGAGGTGAGGTGACAGGGCAAGCCCCCATGGCTGCTTTTCTTTGCACTGTGCTCAGGTCCAGAATGCCTGGTGCTGCTCTGGACTCTACCTCCATCCCCCTGGCACCTGGGGGCTCAGAGGGCTGTCCCTAGCCGGCCTTGTGCTCACGGGATGGTGGTTGGAGAAATGGGTCTGCCCCTGTCTAGGACTTGATGTGGCCAAGCCCTGGATTGACAGAGTGCCACGGACAGGGTCTGAGCCCAGTGCTGATGACTGTCGTTTCTGCTTCCCTACCCCATCTCTGGGCAGGACTCACGCTTTGAAATCTCAGAGAACGGGACGCTGCGCATCAACAACGTGGAGGTGTATGATGGGACTATGTACAAGTGTGTGAGCAGCACGCCGGCGGGCAGCATCGAGGGATACGCACGGGTGCACGTGCTAGGTATGCTGGCAAGCACTTGGTGTCCATTCCATGCAGGGAGCTCTCTTGCCTGCAGGAGAGCCTTTGGTGCCTCCCGTGGCCAGGGCACCTAACGGCACCTCTGTCTCTTGCAGAGAAGTTAAAGTTCACCCCTCCACCCCAGCCGCTGCAGTGCATGGAGTTCAATAAGGAGGTTACGGTGTCCTGCTCAGCCACTGGCCGGGAAAAACCCACCATCCAGTGGACTAAAACAGGTGAAGGGGACTTGGATGGGATCTGTCTGTCTTTTATATGGATACCAGGAGCATCTCAGAATGGTTGAGATGGGAAGGCATCTCTGGAGGCTGTTTGCTCCAACTGCTCAAGCACTGCCACCTAGAACTGCTCGCCCAGGACCATGTCCATATGGCTTCTGAACTTGTGTTGGCCCACTTCAGATGGGGGGAAGCTGCTGTGTGGCACAGTGTATCACCTGTGGCTGCTACATCCCTCTTCTTGCCGTTCTGCAGATGGGAGTAGCCTGCCATCCCATGTCAGCCACAGAGCTGGCATCTTGTCCTTCCACAAGGTGAGCAGGAGCGACTCAGGAAACTACACGTGCATTGCCTCCAACAACCCACAGGGTGAGATCCGTGCCACTGTGCAGCTGGTGGTGGCAGGTGAGGGTTCTTCAGCAAGCTTTCCTGTTCTGTTGGGGCTCCTGGGTGGCACTTGGGTAGGTGGCATGTCCTTCCAAGGGAGGAGATGTCTGGCCTGACCCCAAGCTCTGCCCCATGCTGCTTGAGTATCTGGTGTGCCAATGTGTTGAGTACAACCCTAGAGGGCACGTGCCATGCTGCTGTGCTGGCCCTGCCCTCTTGCATGTGCTCAGTGTCGCTCCCAGGAGCTGACAGCCTCCATGTCGGCCTCTCTGCCTCCAGTTTATGTCACCTTCAAGCTGGAACCAGAGCCTACAACTGTGTACCAGGGGCACACAGCCATGTTCCAGTGCCAGGCAGAGGGGGACCCCGTGCCACATATCCAGTGGAAAGGGAAAGACAAGATTTTGGATCCCAGCAAGCTTCTGCCCAGGTACACAGCCTCCATTCCATCCTGTCCCAGGATTCAGCTGTCCCAACTGGGACAGGATTCAGCCCTTGTCCCTAGCTAGAAGGGCACACAGTCAGTTGTCTCCATATCCGGGGGCCTGGGCTTTCTTAGCTTCAGCTCGTTGATTGTTCTTGGGCACTGCATGGCACGGGATGCAGAACTGTTACAGCAGGGATATGAGGCAGCGCTGTCCTGGGGATACGAGGCTGCAGGTGCCCCAAGCCTGCCTGTGCCCTCTCATGTGTGCAAAGGGCTCTGTGTGGTTGGCAGGATTCAGATCATGCCCAATGGCTCCCTGGTCATTTACGATGTCACCACCGAGGACTCTGGAAAATACACCTGTATTGCCGGCAACAGCTGCAACATCAAGCACCGCGAGGCCTTCCTCTATGTTGTAGGTGAGGGAGGTGCCCCGTGCTGGGACGTGGCCTCCTGCCATCGCGGGCCCCACTGCTTCCCTCAGCACATTCTCGAGGAGGGTTTGGGAAATCCCTTTGTGCCCTGATGGCTTTGGTGCTCTCTGTCCCACAGACAAGCCGGCAGCAGAAGAGGATGAGGGACTCGGCAGCCACACGCCCTACAAAATGATCCAGACCATCGGGCTGTCGGTGGGAGCAGCTGTCGCCTACATTATTATTGTGCTGGGGCTGATGTTCTACTGCAAGAAGCGGAGGAAAGCCAAGAGGCTGAAGAAGCACCCGGAGGGCGAGGAGCCCGAGATGGAGTGTCTGAACGGTGAGGCCATCACCCTCGATGGTGGGGGCTTCCCTGGCAGCCCCATAGCACTGAGGTGGAGCGGATGAGGGTGAGCAGGGAGCTCCTGGGGCACAAGGGGCTGCTGCTCACCCTTAGGGTCTCAGGCTGTTGGTTTTGGCTGTGGCTGGTGGCAGGAAGCTTCTGCCAGGTGAGAAATAGGCCAGGAAAAGGTGCTCTTCTGTAAACCTGAACCCAAGATACCTCTGCAGCATCATTTTCGCTTCCAAAAGCTGCTTTAGTTCTTCCTTGGGCATCATGTTTGTTCTTATGTCAGTGATCCCAGGGAGGACTTCTGAGTGATGGGGAGTGGTCAAGTTTGCTTCCTATGTAGTTCCCTGGACCTCTTCCTGCACCAGTTCTCCAGCATGCCGCCTCGGCCTGATTTCTGGCAGTTGCTGTGAGGTCCTGGCAAAATATCACAAAGGCGTTTGTCAGCTGTTTTCCCTCTTGTATGGATTCTTTGAAGTTGGAACCAAACCTCCAGAAGTCTGGCTGTGGAACCTTCTGAGAGCCAGGATGCTCCTCTGCAGTTCTGTGCTCTAGTGCTGTCCCCTCTGCAAGCTCTTCACGTAGCCAACTTGCAGACAGCCCATGTGCCAGCAGACTCTGGCCATCATCCTCTTCCTTGGAAAGGATTTGTTTGAATCCTTTCTCTCGTTTCCTATTTTGTTTTGTTTTTTTTCTCATTTTATTCTAATCTGTCTTTATTATATTTTTCTTTCTATGCCAGTAGGCTTTGCCTTTTCTTATTCCCTTCATGTGGAACTAGGTTAACTCTCAGAGAGTTGTGTCCTCAGTAGTTGTAGCTCTTGCTCAGCTGCACAGATGTCTGCACTTCTCTCTGGCACTTCCATAGCCTCCCTTGGAGAAGTGGTTTGTGTTTTCCTTCCGATGGAATGACCCCCAACATCACTTGTGCTGTGGTCCCCGGTTAGCGAGGTGACCTGAAGTATCTCAGCTACACCTGGTGATAGGAGTTCCCTGCCTGGATACCAGCTGGCTTTGCCAGTGCCAGACAGATTGAACCTTCCTGTGGATTTGAGGTGGCCACAGATTTGCTTTCCATGGATTTTCTGTAAATCGATGTATTCCTAACAAGTCGGTCATCTTTTGAGGTCACATCCCTCATGGATGTGGCATGTGCATCCTCTGCTCCTCCTCAGTGTCCCTCCATCTGACTGTGCTGCTTTTTTGGGTGAATATGGAGGGTATTTGGGAGGTTAACCGCCCTGGAATCTGATGGGAGTATTGAATTTCCACATTGGCACACGCTGATTTCTCCAGGAGGTGCTCACATGGTGCAGGCAGGTGGGCAAAGCAGGGCTTTGTGCTTGGTTCCCCTTTAATACTTCTGGATGCCCAAATGAAACTTCATCCCTCGTGGTCCCTTTGTTATCACCTGTCTTGTCAGAGCTCTGTGAAAGATGGGGATGTCTGCTCAAAAGCACTGCCACCCACTGGCGCTGTCTCTCAGCAGCAGAGTCCTTGCTCTGCAGCCTTTGGTATTTTCTTGGCACGGTTGCAGTGGTCTTGTATCATCCTCTTGGCTTCGGGCTTCTAGTCTTGAGACACCATCAGTCACTGCTGCAGACAGCAGAGGCTCAAACAGCCTGTAAGTGCTGTGCTGCTGGCAATTAGCATAGAAGCAGGGTGAGCACAAGTAGTACGGAGCTTTGATTTATTGGGCAGATGGTGTTTTTTTGCTGTGGCCTTCTGCAAGCACTGCTCCAGCCTGTGGGCGAGGACAGCGTGTCAGTGGCCACAGCTCTGAAGTTAGCACATCTCAGTCTTCATGGCACCAGCCTGCCCATGGCAAAGCCAGGTACGACCAGGTGTTTTCTTGTTGCTTGCCACTAGGCAAGCTGAGATGGAGTGCTCTCAGCAATGCACGGTGATGCTGCACGTGTGTCACCTTAGCTCAGTGCTGTGCTCTGCACTTTACATTCAGCCCATAAAAGTTTTGCTTCCTAGTGCTTGGTCTGATCCAAGCAGTACGTGCACAAAAAGGCACCGTTTGCTTTCTACACCACATTCTCTTTGCTACAAACACAGATCTCTCTGCTTTCTTATGGCAGTAAAGATTTCTGCTGCTCACTCGCTTCTCTTTGTGTCAGGGAAGTTTCTAGTGGGCTTCCTAATCATAAAGTCTGCTGGTATTAACTGTAAGGACAGCACTCTTTAGTGCTGCTTTAATCCAGGTGGTAAAAGAAAGTCCAAGCTGCCCTGGTGTGGCGGGTTCCAGGTTACAAGGAGGTAAGCATCACAGGAGCAGAGGGTCAGGTCAGATGGACCCAAGGGTTTCTTGAATGTTAGCATGGGCAGGGCCCACTCTACCTCATGTCTGATGTGCTCTGGTTGTGCAGACTTCTATCCACAGGCAGTTGTGATGTAGCCACCCCTGGGGGATGTCAGCGTGGTGTGGGACAGACAAGGCCAGATGGGGCTAGTTGGCTCTGGGACCAAAGCCATTGCTCAGCATCTGATTTCAGGGCTGGCAGAGGTGGGGCCAGACGTGAGCCCACAGGGAGCAGCTGTGGGGAGGGCACTCTGTGGGGCTAGGCAGCAGGCTAGGGTGCTTGAGGTGTCCAGAAGGGGCTGTTGCCCAGTGTGATGTTGCTGGCACAGCCTGGCAGGATGCTGAAGCCATGTGTACATCCCTTGCAGGTGGTACTTTGCTGCAGAATGGGCAGACGACAGCAGAGATCCAGGAGGAGGTGGCCTTGACCAACCTGGGCAGCAGCTCTGGGGCCAGCAAGCGGCACAGTGCCGCTGACAAGATGCACTTCCCTCGTTCCAACCTGCAGACAATCACTACCTTGGGTATGCTGGGCCACCCTGTCCTGCTTCTCAACAAGAAACTCCTGGTCTAACCTCCAGTGTGTGTGTGCCAGCCAGGAAACTCAGTGCACTGGGGCACAGAAGGTCCTGCTGCTGCCAGGCTACCTGTCCTAATGCATGCTGTATCCCTCTGTGCTGCTCTGCACTTCCAGGTAGGGGGGAATTCGGTGAAGTCTTCCTGGCCAAGGCAAAAGGTGCAGAGGATGGCGAGGGCGAAACGCTGGTGCTGGTGAAGAGCCTGCAGACAAGGGATGAGCAGCTGCAGCTGGACTTCAGGCGCGAGGCAGAGATGTTTGGCAAGCTGAACCATGCCAACGTGGTGCGACTGCTGGGGCTGTGCCGTGAGGCTGAACCGCACTACATGGTCCTGGAGTATGTGGATTTGGTAAGGGTCCTGCCAGCAGCTCCTGAGCCTGATGTGGATCGTTGTCAGGGGAGACTAGGGCTGGTGGGATAGAAAGCCCTTTGGAGCATGGATGACCTTCTGGAAGCACGGGCCTGCTTGCCATGACCTTAGCCCTTAGGGAGATACTAGCTTGCCCTACAGGGACCAGGAGGGCCGTGGCCCATGAAACAAGGCTCCCTGTGAGCTCACCATGTCTAGACACTATGGGGACCAATGAGCGTTGGTAGAGCATTGCCTCTGAGCTTTCGTCTATCTCCTAGGGGGACCTGAAGCAGTTCCTGAGAATCTCCAAGAGCAAGGATGAGTCCCTGAAGCCTCAGCCCCTCAGCACCAAGCACAAGGTGAGCGTGTGGCTTTGAAAGCACCACAGCGCTGGGGCTGCTGGGGAGGGCTGCCGGTGCCAACGTCTCGCTGGGGCCAGGTGTCTCTCTGCACGCAGGTGGCCCTGGGGATGGAGCACCTCTCCAACGGCAGGTTCGTGCACCGGGACTTGGCGGCCAGGAACTGCCTGGTGAGCGCCCAGAGGCAGGTCAAGGTCTCAGCCCTGAGTCTCAGCAAGGATGTGTACAACAGGTCAGCCGGGATCCCGGTGGGGGGTGGGGATACGGCGTGGTGCCCATCTCACTCACCACCTGCAACTGTCCTGCCGGCAGCGAGTACTACCACTTCCGCCAGGCCTGGATCCCGCTGCGCTGGATGCCGCCCGAAGCCGTGCTGGAGGACGAGTTCTCCACCAAGTCAGACGTGTGGTCCTTCGGGGTGCTCATGTGGGAGGTGTTCACGCAGGGGGAGATGCCGTACGCCCCGCTGGCGGATGATGAGGTCCTAGCAGGTATGCGGTGCGCCTCGTGCGTTCTGGCCTCCGTCCTTTTCTTGGGGCCAGCCAGGCCGTGTGATGGGCACGGGACTGAGGGTCTGCGTGGTGGATGCTCCTCGCTCCCCATGGAGGGGATCGTGCCTCCTCCCAACATCCTTTTGCTTTTGCTTCTTTGCCAGGTCTGCAGTCAGGAAAGACGAAGCTCCCGCAGCCCGAGGGCTGCCCTTCACGCCTCGCCAAGCTGATGCAGCGCTGCTGGGCGCCCAGCCCCAAGGACCGACCCTCCTTCAGCGAGCTCGCAGCCGCCCTCGGGGACAGCCCGGCTGACAGCAAAGCCTGAGCACCTTGCTGGGGAAGGATGCGGCGGGGCGGGCGGGGGCTCTGCGGCTGCCCCCAGCGCTCCCGCAGCCTTCGCTGAGCCTGACCCCAACACACGGCACCAGCGGCTGCTGGACTCAAAGCACAAGCCAGTGTACTCCCCTCACACACCCCTCTCCTCCATGGGTCCAAAAAGCCCGTGGGCTGCTGGCACCGGGCTCGCCCTCCCCGCTCGCCACGTGCATATCTGTCCGTCCGTCTGTGCTAGGCATGCCTGCGGGCATGGGCCCGCCATCAGGAACCCGAAGTGCCTGGCATATGAAGGAGACGCTCCACCACCTTTCCCCACATCCCTTCCCCGTGCCTTTTTTTGTACGACTCCTGGGGGCAGCGCTCTCCTCCTCCTCCCCCCTCCCCGGCACGCTGCCTCCTCCCCACCATAGTATTTCTGTTACTGGAACGCAGCCTAGAGTGGGTTAGTTTGTTTGCTTGAGCGGAGGGTACCGCAGCCAAGAATGGTTGGGTTTTGTTGGGTTTATATGTGCTGCTCTCAATAAAGAAGGCTTTTTTTTTTTTTTTTTTTCTTCCTCTCTTTTTTCGGTGTCTTTGGTGGCACTGCTGTCACTGCCTGCTTGATCTTTCTTCCCGGGGTCAGGAACCCAGGTCTGCAGGAGATTCCTGCCATTACATCTTGTGCATCTCTTGGCAAGGAGAAGCCCTGTGCTGGGGCAGTCCCTGCAGCATGACAAATGTGTCCCCTGTGCGTGGCAGTGAGGGTTTGGGACAGTCGCAGAGAAGCTGTGAGCTCTCCAACATCAGAGATGCTCAGCCCTGGACTGGATGGGCCCTGAGCAACCTGCTTGAAGTTGGCTATGCTTTGACCATCAATGGAGCGATGGTCCAGTGCGTGGGATCCCCTGTTGGCCGGGGGAAGGCTCAGTGCAGAGCATGAGAAGGGTTCACTTCTGGAAATTTGCTAGAGTCGTGTAGGTTGTAAAAGACCTTCACAATCATCACGTCCAACCATCAAGCTGACCTATCGCATCCCACTGCACACCAAAGCCCATGGGGAGTTGAGATGTGGCTGCAGCCAGCTGAGGGAATCTGGCAGTCAGCACCCTGACCCCTTGCCTCCACAGCTCCTCCAAATGGCCTGAATGCAGCTGCTGGCACTGAGTGCAACAGCAGGAGCCGCTGTGGCTGGAGGGCTCAGGATGTGCCCTCAGTTTCCCCTTGGAGTCCTCTCAGTGGATCATAGCAGAGCCGGTATGTCAGATCCAGTAAGCACCCCTTTGGTGTGCATCCTGCCTTGCTGCCCTTGTTTAAGACACGAGCAGTTGGAGCTATGGGAAGCAGTGTCAGGATAGGGTGCTCAGCCTCACCCCGATAGATGGCGAGGGCTCCAGTGCCTGCCCACCACGTGCGTATGGGAAGGCACCAGAGCTAGGACAAACTCCAGACCCAGAGGGTGCAGAAAGACTGGGGGCTGGGGCTGTGTATTTTTGGGAGTGATGTCATGAAAAAGCTCTGTATCCTCGGGGACAAGGCAGATGTTGGCCAAACTAATTGGAAACAGCGGGCTGAACAAATAGGGCCCTAGCTAAATGCAGCACAGGGGAGCGGGCTGTTGGAGCATCCCACTCCAGCCCCTGCTGGAGGAGAGGACTTGGACAGCTGACAGGGATGGGGTCCCATTGCCCAAACCCAAGTGGAAGGAACGAAGAGCCTTGGGAAAGGAAGACAGCCTGCTATACCCAGGGCTGGAGAGAAGCATGGCTGGCTGCATTACAGCAAGGGGCCACCTAGCAACCCCAACCCCAAGCATGTATGGCACAGAACGAGGTGCAAGCAGCAGGCACTCGTTGTCCCAGCTGCCAAATGCCTGCAGCATAAGGATCTCCAGGGCCCTGCGTCTCCACATGCCCTTGAGAGCTGTTGTTGCTCTAATGTTCCCCAGCTGCCCTCAGCCCCTGCACACCCAGAGGTCCACGAGCAGTGCCATGGGGCACAGGCTCACCCCACCACTCACTCGGCTTTCTTCTACTGCCCCGTGGTGCTTGGGTGGGTGCATTAAGGCCCTGTGGGGAACCAATGGGGCCAAATTGCTCAAAGCAGCCTCACCTGGGACCTCCCACTCAGGGGAGTGGCTCAGGAGCTGCACTTAAGCTTAAACCAAGGCTGCTAGGCTTGCTTTGGTCTGCTGTGTAGGTGCTGCTGATTTAGCCTGGCTGCTAGCACGTGTTGTAGCTCTCTTATCCAGCCTGGCTCTGAGCCTATCTCCTGGTGGGTACGCAAGCAGCTGTAGGAGGACTGTGCCCAGCACCTAGCTTACCCTGCTCTTGTCAGGTACTGTGGGACTGCTGTTGAGGGCTTTGCCTGATTTGTGTCTCCCTGTCATTCCCATTTAGAGAGGCCTAGGAGGGGGCTGTTACTGCCACCCCAACCCAGCCTCAGCATAGATGTCTCTGAGCACATCCCTTAGACCAGGCCTGAGGCCTCTGAGGGGCTCACCCCTCAGCCCAAGAGCTCCAGGCCTGAAGAGTGGTGTGAAGAGAACCCCAGCTCTGGTGCACGCGGTGTCTGCACACCCGTGCTGGGCAGGGAACCTGTCTACCACATATGGTACAGAGGAGCAGCCCTTCGTGGGCCACCTGCACCAGGTGTGGCCAGCACTGGGCCCCGGGGCAGGGCAGCCAGGGCATGTGATGGGAAGCATGTGAGCCCCAGCACCCTGTGGGAGCTATAAATGGCATGTGTGCTCACTGGAGGAGCACGGCTGGGGGGAAGCCAAGGGGGGGTGTTTGTTTCGGCTGCCACGTTGCTCCAGAGGAGGCTGTACCCAGAGAAGAGCAGGCGGCTGCGAGGGCTGGGGGTGAGGGCAGAGACCCCTGTGCCACAAGGCCTGCGGGCAGCATGGCAGCACTCTGGCTGGGCTGGGGATGGACTAGATGAGCTCCTACAGCTGTCTGGGTATTCAGCTGGATGGAGGCAGTCCTGCGTGGAAGCAGCTAGCTCCCATCCCTCCTCCCGAGGTGGCAGAGGTGGCTGTACACTGTCCTGCAGCCACGATGCTGTGTCCCGCAGGCACTCTGTGTGTATGCTCGTGTGGCCTAGAGCCTCCCTGTGCCTCAATGGCTCTCCCTGACTCTGAGCAGAGGAAAGGAAGCGCTCTGCAAAGCGTGAAGCTGGAGGCTCGGCATGGCTCTGCGGTCCCTCCGAGGACAGTAGCTCCTGGGTACGGGGACAGGGAAGGCGGGCTCGGGGGGCGATGAACCGCATTCCCCTCCCTCCCGCCCCGCGCAGCCCGCCCCGTCCATGCGGCGCGCGGCCCCTTTAAGAGCGCCGTGCATGTTTCAATCCGCGGGTGACGCGAAAGCGGTCGGAACGTATGCAAATCGGCCGCCGGGCGGCAGCCAATGGGCGGCGGCGCCGGGCTGCCGGCGGCCAATAGCGCGGCGCCTCCCGGCGGGGCGCCGGCTCGCCCCATATAAGGAGCGGCTTCTCCATAAAAGGCAACATTGTATCGCTTTATATGGGGGCGGCGCGGCGCGGCGGGGGCGGCGGAGCGGGGCCGTGAGCGCGGAGCGGGGCCATGGCGGGGCCGGCCTGACCCGGCCCGGCCCGACGCGACCCGCCGCGATGTTGCCGAGCCAGGCCGGGGCCGGGAACGGCGCCGCCGCCGCGCTGGCCCGCGGCGCGGGCCTGGGCCGCTCGCCGGTGCCGCGCGGGGCGAACGGCGGCGGCGGCGGCGGGGCGGCGGCGGGGCCGCCCGGGGCCCGGCTGGAGCGGGAGGCGCTGTACAGCGGCAGCGAGGGCGACTCGGAGTCGGCGGAGGAGGAGGAGCTGGGCGGAGAGCGGCGCGGCCTCAAGCGCGGCCTGGCCGAGGCGGCGGCGGCGGCTGCGGCGGCGGCGGTGGCGGTGCCCGCGGCGGGAGGAGCGGCGGCGGCCACGGCGGCGTTCGGGAGCGGCGGAGCGGGCGGCGGGGCGGTGAGCGGCGCCAAGCCCGGCAAGAAGACGCGGGGCCGGGTGAAGATCAAGATGGAGTTCATCGACAACAAGCTGCGGCGCTACACCACCTTCAGCAAGAGGAAGACCGGCATCATGAAGAAGGTGCGGCCCCGGGGCACCGGGAGCGGCCCGGAAGCGCGGGGCGGGGGGCGGATGCGGGAAAGCGCGGGGCCGGGGGGGGGGGGGGGGGGGGATCGGAGCGGGGCGCGGGGAGGAGGGGGCGCCCGCCCGCCGCAGCATCCCCCGCGGAGGGGTCCCCGCGCGGCCGTGACGCCCCGTGCCGCCCCGCAGGCCTACGAGCTGTCGACGCTGACGGGCACCCAGGTGCTGCTGCTGGTGGCCAGCGAGACGGGCCATGTGTACACCTTCGCCACCCGCAAGCTGCAGCCCATGATCACCAGCGAGACGGGCAAGGCGCTCATCCAGACGTGCCTCAACTCCCCCGACTCGCCGCCGCGCTCCGACCCCACCACCGACCAGCGCATGAGCGCCACGGGCTTCGAGGAGACCGACCTCACCTACCAGGTGTCCGAGTCGGACAGCAGCGGGGAGACCAAGGTGAGGCCCCGCTGGGGGCTGGGCTCCCTCCTGCGCCGCTCGGCCTCTGGGCGCCGTTATCTCTCCCCGGGCGTCTCCATGCACTCGCACTCATTGATAAAAATTTGATTCTGCCTCCATGGCCTTATAAGGCCTGGTTTCCCTCGCCAGAGTCCCTGGCAGGGCCCCTCACATTCCTTATAAGCTGCAGCTGTCTCTTGCTTTGGTGCTGTTTTGGAAGGGGGCAGGGAGGACATGGGGAATGGAAACACTTGGCCGGACCGAGTGTTCCTGCTCTCTGCTTGGCGGCCTGCTGCTGGGAAGCCCCGGGGCAGGGCAGCTCCTCGAGGGGCTCCAGTGGTTGTGCGCACAGATGCTCAGAGATGTGCAGAGACCAAGGGCTGTGCTGCAGCTCCCTGGGTCCACTTGGGTGCTGTGAGCTCCGCTGTACCCGTTCCAGCGGGATGAACAGCAGCATTCTGCTCTTCCAGCTAGCTTTGCTCTGTGTATGTATGCCAGCCTTGCCCTGTGGAGGCTACTCAGTGTGCAACAGAACCCAATGAGGGTGCTTGAGAACCCTTTGCTGTTGGTGTAACCCCAAAGACTGAGCACAAACCCAGCTTGGTGCCTTGGGGATCCTTGTGCGTGTTTGCATCCCACATCATCTCTGGTTGTGGTGCTGCTGGTACTTGGGGAAGGGATTTCTGCTCTCCCTCTATGTATGCTGCTCAGCCCCATAAATACTATTGAGGGGGAAATATTTGCTAGGGATCCCGGAGGAACTGTTGATGGGATAAAGTGCTGTGGGCTGGGTGCCCCCGAGCCAGGGCTGGGCCCTGGAAGGCTTCCCACTGATGGGAACCCAGCTGCCCCAGGCTGGCGTGACTCCCTTGGGTGCCTGATGGGAGCTCTGCCAGCCCTTCCCAGCAGGCGTGGGGCAGGAAGGGCTGCGCGTGCCACTGACTTGTCCCTGGTGCAGGGCTTGTTCACACAGCGTCCTTTAAGGTTTCCGCTGGAAATGCTGCCAGGTGGCCCCAAAGGAAACGTGCTCTTGTGGAGTGGTCACTTTGCAGAGATCTGAACCTGCTTCTCTCTGGTGCCAGCCCAGCTTGGTGCCGTTTGGCTTAGGCTCCAGGCACAGCCCTGCTGATGCTCTGAGAGCTGCTCCCTGTACGGACAGGACCTGCAGGTGTTTGGCTGCAGCAGCAGCGTGAGGAGCTGTGCAGCCAGCAGCAGCTGCGAGGTCGTCCTGCTGTGCCAAGCTCCAGAGCCTGCCCTGGAGAGCAGCTGGGATGGCAGCAGGGTCAGGGGGATGCTGTGCTCTTAGGACAGCTCCAGCCTCCCAGCAGAGCTGTTGTGTGCTGATCTGGGCCATCCACCAGAGGACCCAGTGCCCTGTTTGGAAGGAGATCAGAGTTGGAATAGGAGCTTGGGGTGGAGGAAAGATGGGGCTTTTTGCCTCACCTGGAGTGCAGAGCAGGTAGTGGAGTGCAGAGTGGGATCCCTTCTGTGTAGCACCTGGGCCAGCGTGTACAGGATTATCCTAAATCTGTGGTTCATTGGGTACCCTTGCTGAGAGTGGCTCATCGCTTGGCTCTTGCATGCAGACTGGGCTCAGTGGGGTGCTGGGGTGGGTCAGGGTGCCCAGGGGCTCAGGAGCATCCCAGACAGGTGGGAGGAGCGGGCGTCCAACCCAGTTCTCCGTGCTGTCACTGCAACCTAGGAGTGGCAAGTTGGAGATGGCAGGCTGGGGAGGACAGAGTTGGGTGTGTGGGTTGGCGCCCCTTTGTTTTTCTGTTTGTACTATGGTTTGCCCTCGTGTTTTAAGGGAGTCCTGGGGTGCTCTGTGTGCACATCTCAGGCTGCCTTTCCCATGCCCCAGAGGATGTAGTGTGGAGATGTTACAGGCCCTTGGGCGTGCAGAGCTGTGTGTGAGGATGAGGGAGCTGGGCCGTTCCAGCTGGAAGTGAGCCCACTGTGCTGTGGCTCACACAGCCAAGTGGGCTTCATGGCCCAGGTGGGAGTGTGCCTGTGGCTCCCACGTTGCGGGGGGCTGTGGCTGAGCTAATGGAAAGTGCCTGCGCTGGGCGCCGCGCCGTGATCACGTGCCTCTTCTAATTTGGACGTGGGGGGACCGCAGTGCCAAGGCAGAGGGGCTCTGCTCTCCTCCCTCGACGGGCCCTGGGGCAGGGCCGAGTGCCCAGGATTGGCTCCCCCCTGTCTAAAATGGGCTGCCTTCCCTTTTTTAGCTGTTCGCAGAGCTGTGAATTCCTGGCTGCTGGCAGCCTGACAAGCCGGGAACAAGGCGCAGCACGTGGGAGCGCTGGGCCCGCCGTGCTGCGGGAGGGCTGCGAGCGTGCCCGTCTTAACCCTTCCTTGGCAGCACGGGGGTACAGCCCTCAGAGCCTGAGCTGTCACCCCTTCTCATTCCCCAGGATGTGCTGAAACCGACCTTCACTGTCACCAACCTGCCAGGGACAACGTCCACCATCCAGACGGCACCTACCACCTCGTCCTCCATGCAGGTCAGCAGCGGCCCCTCGTTCCCCATCACGAATTACCTGGCGCCAGTGTCTGCCAGCATCAGCCCCAGTGCCGTCACCAGTGCCAACGGGACAGTGCTGAAGACTACTGGAGCCAGTGCAGTGACATCCGGGGGCCTCATGCAGATACCCACCGGCTTCACCCTCATGTCAGGTCAGTGCTGCTCGGTGCGGAGCGCCGTGTCCATCTGTCTGTCTCTGCACTGGAAACATGTTGAGAATGGGAGACCTGGCTGCAGGTGGAGGCAGTGGTTGCTGCTTTAGGATGATCATGGCTGGGACGCTTTGCTCGAGCGGTGACAGTTCCTTTAGGGCCCTGCTGCTGGGAACGGTGTGGTAGCAGGGGTACCCCAGGGCAGCACTGAGAAGCCTGGAGGGAGCAAAAAGAGCTGATGGTGATGAAGCCTTTTTTTCTCCCTCCTTTTGGCAGGTGCTTCCCTGTCTCTGGGGACCCCTGCCATTCCTCTCCCTCATTTACAGCCGCACTTGCTGGCTCTTTCCAGCCAGCAGGGCCAGGCGGTCGCGGGTGCAGCTGGACAGCTACATCAGGCACAGCACACGGTCTTCCACTTCCCTGCCAGAGCTGGAGGGCAGATCGTGTCGCTGACAGGTCAGCACTTGCTTCTGCTGCGTTCATTTTAGGCTGGGGGGTGAACGGAGGCTCCTGCAGGGTCCCTGTCCTTGCTCAGGGAGCTGACCCCAGCTGGGAGCTGAGGGGAGTGGTGGAAGGAGGGAGACTATGGTGCTAAGATACCCTATGGATGTGGTTTTGAGTGCTAGTGTTTGACTCTAAGCAACTGTCATGCTTAGATCTGTAGTTGGCTGCTGAGCCACGGTGCAGAAGATTGGTGATGAAAGAGGCAGAGGTGTTGCTGTGTGGGCATTGTCCTTGGCAGGAATCTCTTATTGTACCAACTGGAGGGCTCTCTGAGTGCTGTGCTAGGGCTGGGGTACCATCTCCTTGGTACCAGCACTGAGGGCGAGACTGTATTCTTGTGTTGTGCTTGCTTGTTTCTGTGCTGTTAAGTCTGATGGCCTCTTACTGCTCCTGCGGGCCCACACAAGGGGACCATATTTCCCTTCTGGTCTGGAGGAGCTAAGAGAATAATCAGTGATTCTGTGTTTCTGGTGCATTGCGTAGGGAGATACCCAACCTGTGGCTTCTGGTGCAGTGTGTGGGTAGATGCCCGACCTGGGGTTTCTGTCTGGCATCACTTGCTGTTCCCTCTGGAGGCAAAACATGAGCCTGAGGGGGAGCTTCGTGTCCTGCTCAGTGTCTGCATAGCCATGCTGAGAGCCGTGTGGTGAGCAGGCTGGCCCAGAGGCTGTGTGGCTGTGCCCGTGCGGCTCTGGGCTGCATGCTGGGGCAGCTGTGCTCTTGTTCCTGTGCAAGGCACTGCAGTGTCTTTGGGGTGGCTGTTCCTGAGTGCCCTGCGGAGAATGATGCTAGGCTCTGGAGGGTGAAGACCCTGCTGGAAGGTGGGCTCTTGCTGTTCTGGTTAACGCTGTGAGCCTGGCTTTGTGGAGCTGCTTGAGCAATGGGCTGTGCTGGGGCCCTCTCCTCCCAGCATCTTCTGTGCTGCGTCCTTGTGGAGCCAGGAATGGTAATGAGGGCCACTGACATTCCTGAACTATACCTAGATGTTGGACAGAAGCTGCTGTGGCATTTCCTTTTCCCTCCAGTGCCCTGCAGGCCACCTGACCCCTCCTTGGCCCTTGTGTGCCAGCAGTGTGATGGGCCATGTGTGGAGCTGTGCATGGCCAGAGAGGGATGAAGACTGACAGACTGAAGGCTTCCTTCTCTCCCCAGGTGGCACCATGGCTCAGCAAGTCCCTGTCCAGGCGATCCAGGTGCACCAGGCACCGCAGCAAACGTCTCCCTCCAGTGACAGCAGCACTGACCTTACTCAGACCTCTCCCAGTGGAACAGGTAATAGGGACTTTATGATAACTGTGTTCTCTCTTCCTTCCTAACCACTGTTGGTACTGACTCACCCCTGCTCCTGGCCCAGCATCATTCAGTCCAGCTATCCCAACCAAGCTGACAGTTCCCCAGATTTATTTATCCCTATTACCAGCTCCCATGCTGTGCTGCTTCTAGATGGGTGCTGCTGTGCAGAGTACCTCAGCAGATTTCAGAGCCTCTCTTGGTGCGTTACTTGCTTTTCATAGAATCATTAAGGATGGAGGAGACCCTTAAGGTCTCCAAGTCCAACCATCAAGCCATCCCCACCATGCCTACCAACCAAGTCCCTCAGTGCCACAACCCCACAGCTCTGGGACACCTCCAGGGATGGTGAGCCCATCACTCCTTGGGCAGCTGTGGCACTGTCTCAGTGCTCTTTCAGAGAAGAAATGTTTACTAAGAAACGACCTGAACCTATCCTGGTGCAACTTCAGGTCATCACCTCTCATCCTTATCCTGCAACAGGGAACTGGGAGCATGTTGCCAGGCTCTCCCTAGTTCTCAGATGGTTTCTTATTGATCCAGCATTGCCCCTTGTACAAGGTATTAGTTTGCATGTTCTTGAGACTTTGTATGTACAGAGGCACCTTTTTTTGCTACCAAAAAAAAAAAAAAAAAAGTGCCTGGATGCAGATTGAACCAACAGCTTAATCAGCTTCATCAGGAAACCTGTGACATGGTTTGAGTTCAGTCTTGGGAAACTTGGCTATAAGGCTGCCTTGCCCTCAGTTCTCACTGATCAAAGCTCTCTTGCTTGTTCCCTGGGTTTCTTGGGAGAACAATGTGGCTACCTCCACATGTCTGCTGCTTGCATGTGTGGGGGCTGAGGGAGTGTGGCTGAGCAGGTGTGCAAGTGTGGCAGGCTCCTGCAGTGTGGCTCACGTGTCGTTTGTCCTGCTG
The DNA here is from genome assembly GCF_951394365.1 of Tetrao urogallus. NCBI lineage: Eukaryota > Metazoa > Chordata > Aves > Galliformes > Phasianidae > Tetrao > Tetrao urogallus. The sequence continues at coordinate 4,577,520 of NC_136814.1, forward strand.
CCAGTGACCCTCCCAGCGACCATCATGACGTCGTCTGTGCCAACCACCGTGGGTGGCCACATGATGTACCCCAGCCCGCACGCGGTGATGTACGCGCCCACCTCTGGCCTTGCGGATGGTGGACTTGCAGTCCTCAATGCTTTCTCGCAGGCACCCTCAGCAATGCAGGTGTCCCACAGCCAGGTCCAGGATCAGGGTAAGTCTGGGTTGGTGCTTTTCTGGGGGGCTCTCATTTTTGCATGTGTTTTTTGCTACATATTGATCCCTCAGGGTTTTCTTTTAAGCCGTTGTATCTGTCGAAAAGACCCAGCAAGAGTCTGTGCTTTTTAGAACCAGCTCTTCTCCTATGTAAAGGATTCCTTGAGCCATTTGCTGGGGGAGAGGATGAAAGTTGCTGGTGTGGGGAGCGTGGAAATGGGGCAGGCAGTGGCGGGTGGGGGGAGCCAGGAAGACTGGAGAAGAAGCGTAGGTGCATGAGGGGCCAAAACAGTATGAAGGCACGCATGCAGGATGTGGATTGAAGGCTTATGCTGGGCTCCCAGCGTCTGGAAAACGATGTCATTTGTGTCATTCCCTCTGTGGCAGGTGGCGTCCCCCAGGTATTCTTGACAGCCCCATCAGGCACCGTTCAGATCCCAGTCTCAGCTGTCCAGCTTCACCAGGTAGGTGCAGAGCAGTGCCTGCAGATGTGGTGGGGGCTGTCACTGTTTTCCCTCTGGGGCGGTGCTGGTCCTGCTCTGCCTGGACATCCTTTATGGGCCTGGGCACTTGAGTAGGACCAGTCCTCAGGTCTCGGAGAGCTGGGGGAGCTATTTGTGCCACCTACACGTGGGCAAGAAGTTCTTGCCCTCTTGGGTGAGGGATGCTGGCTTGCTGGTGGAAGCAGTCTTAAGGGCATGCTGTCCCTCAGCTCCTCCCTTCTCTCTCTAGATGGCTGTCATTGGGCAGCAGAGCAGCAGCGGCAGCAGCCTGACGGAGCTGCAGGTGGTCAACTTGGACACCTCGCACAACGCCAAGAGTGACTGAGAGGCCTCTGCTGCTGGCCTTGTGCCGTCCCTGGCTTGTCGTGCTGGGGCTGGCAGCAACTCTCGTACAGACTGCACCAGTTATTTATTGTTGCCTTTTCACGTTTCCTTCATCCACACATGCACACACACACGCACCCACCCACCCACACACACAGCATGCAAGGGGCTGCAGGACCCGCCTGGGGAGAAGCTGCGCTGAGGCCGTGCAGGGCTGGGGGCCGTTGGGATGCTCGTCTCTCGCCAGCCAAAGAAGCTTGTCTCTTGAGGGAAGGGTGTGCTCCGTGCTGTACATAAATCCTGGGGGCCTTCCCCAGCTGGAGGCCCTTAGGGGTGCTCACCCTGTCTGTGGGTGTTTGTGTGGGGCTGGGGCCTGGAGCTGTCCTGCAGAGCTGCACAGGCCTCAGCAATGTGCCTTTGTGGGGGGGATGGGTCCCGGCTGCGGCAGCTCTCCCTGGCCTCTGCAGGGAGCAAGCGGCCTACTTGGACGTGCATCTCTGGTTGGGTCTGGTGTATGGCCCCAGCCTCCTCACGTGCACTACAGCAAGGCCTCCGCCCTCAGTGCCTCCTTGCTGGGCTGCCTGGTGGGTTGGCAGCTGCAGCACACAGCGGGTGCCCAGCAGTTCAGCAAGGCCCTAGGGGAGAGGGGGGGCTTTGCTGCCAGCTCAGTCCCGTGCTCCCATCTCGGCCCTCGTGCTGCTTGTGGACTCCATATGCCCAAGGGGGGACGTGACTGGATCTTTTCCGCATCCCTCTGCTGCAGCTCCAGCCACCGCTTTCTAAATTTTCTGATGCAAGGTGGAGAAGCAACTCCAGTGCCAAAGGGAAGAGTCCGTGGGGCACTGAGCTGCTGGTGGGCAGCATGCTCCTCCTGGGAGCACCGGGGCTGGAGGAGCCTCAGCAGGGCCACGGGAGAAGGACTGGAGTGTGCTTGGTCCTGCATGGGAGCTGCTCCCTGGCCCTGCAGGGAGAGCGAGCGAGCAAGGAGCTGCTGCATCCTTAGGGGGAGGAGCAGCTACTGTAACTTCTTTTTTTAAGTTAAAGACAAAAGAAGCCTTGGGGGGGAAAAAAGAGGAAAAAAAAAAAAAAGAAAAAAAAAAAAAAAAGAAAATGACTTTATTTTTCTAAGTGTTAAACTCAGTATTTATGTAATACTTTAAGGAATAAAAGTTTGGCTCCTGTACAGTTTTCATGGGGTTTGTACCGGGGGGATGGGAGAGGGGTGGGTGGGTGTGGAGGCAGGAAGGGGCCTTGCTTTTGAGTTTGTATTGTAACCTTGGACATGTTCCCTCCGCATTAGCGTTTAACTGTGCCGTGCTGGGCTGTCCCCAGCCCTCCCTGGGGGATGAGGGGCTGGCAGCAGCCGATCTCCGCTCTCCCTGCCCGTAGTGCAGGTGGCACCTCCTGAACTCCCATCTGAGGGTCTGGGCTGGAGTTTCCCTCTCCACAGCCTCAGCTTGTGCTGTTTTTTAGTGCACAGATGTGGATGAGTTCCTTCCATGACCTGTGCAGAGAGCTTGGGGTGTGCGTTAACCTTGACCCAAGGCCGTCATCAGGGCCGTGCTTTGCTCTGCTTTGCTCGTGCTGGCCCTGCGGGGCTGTGATGGCAGTGCTGCTGCTGGGCATCTCCTCCCTGCCTCCCCAAAGGCAACTGCTGGTTAAACGCTAATGGTGTCTTTTATTTAAGTGCAGACTTGTAAGAACACTCGTGTATCAGGGACGAAATGGCATTTATTGTGTGGTGACATTTTTAATTCATTTTACTGGTTTGAGGGTTGTGTGTGCGTGCGTGCGTGCATGTGTGCGGGTGTGTGTGTGTGCATAGGTGTGTGTGGGATTTTTTTTTTCCCCTCCAGTTTCCAGGGTTGTGTTTCTGGAAGGATGTGGAAGTAATCACAGTACTATGTACAGAGCTTTCTTTTGTATGGAAAAAAAAAAAAAATTACTCTTTCAATAAATGTTATCATTTTGTGCACAGAGCTGGCGTCTTGTCTGTGCTTTGCAGGTGGTTAGGGAAAAAAAACCAGCATCAATGGATAGGGATGAGATGGGGCAGAAATCAAAGGAAGAAGGGCATGTGGTGACCATCAGTGGTGCAGGGACTGCAGTGTCCTTGCTCTTAGTGCAACAGCTGTGTTTCCATGGCAGAGCATTAGCAGCACCTCATGCGTGTGCCAATAAGCACAATGATGTTGCAGGTGCAGCACGTGCATGGAATGTCAGCTGCTGTGAACAGAAATAGGGGTGGTTGTGCATGTGCTGCCAGTCTTCATGGTGTTTTGTGGCAGTTAGGAACAATGTTTTCCCTTGATCAGTGCAAATATTCTGTACTTATCTCTACGGGAGATGAAGGGACTCATAAAGGCAAATTGCCTCTTCAGTTTCATGAGTACCAGGGGTAGGAATGAGATTGGGCACATCCACATAGTTGCTTCAGGATCAAATAAGAAAGCAAATTCTCAGCAGTTTAGCCTTTAATTTAATGTCAGGTACGGCAGGGAGGTGATTGTTCTCTGCTCTGCCCTCATGAAGCCCCACTTGGAGCACTGTGTCCAGGCCTGAACTCCCTGGCACAAGAAGGACGTGGAGCTGTTGGAGTGGGTCCAGAGCATGGCACAAAGATGCTCAGATGGCTGAAGCACCTCTCCTATGTAGAAAGGCTGAGGGAGGTGGGCTTGTTCAGCCTGGAGAAGACAAGGCTGTGGGGAGACTTCATTGCAGCCTTCCAGTACTTGAGATCTTATAAGTAGGAGGGAGAGCACCTTCTCATATGGTCTGATAGTGATAGGACAACGGAAAATAGATTTAAAGAGGGGAGATTGAGGTTAGGTGTTAGGAGGTAATTGTTTACTCAGAGGCAGTGAGATGATGGAACAAATTTCCTGGAGAGCTGTGGGTGCCCCATCCCTGGAGGTGCCCAAGGCCATGTTGGATGGGCCCTGGGCAGCTTGAGCTGGTGAGTGAGAGAAGTGCCCAAAGGTTGTCTTCAAGAAGGAGAACTGGGAGAATTACAGGCCAAGAAGATTGATATTGACCACAAGGCGATGGAGCAACTTGCACTGGAAACTATATGGTGGACAAGAAGTTGGCTGGGAGCTGTCAGCATGGATTCAAAAAGAGGAAGTAATGACCAACTTGAAACACTTCTGTGGTAAAGTGATTAGCTTGGTAGGTGAGGACAGAGCAGTACACTGACCATCTGGACTTCAGTAAGGCTTTTGACCCTGTCTCCCACGAGATCCTTTTAGAGAAGCTGTTGATATATGGGCTGGATAGGTGGACAGCGAAGCAAACTGAAAGCCCAGAGGGCAGTAATCAGTGGCAAAAATCGAATTGGAGGCCAGCAATGGTGAACCCAGGGGATGAGACCGGTTCTGGTCTGGTCAGTACCTTCACTAACGGTGTGGGTGATGGGGCAGCGTGCCAACACTGGCAGGAGTGGCGCTGCGCTGCCGAACGGGGGAACTCGAGTAGTCTGTAGAAATGAAGTTCAACAAGAGCAAACTCCTGCCTCTGGGGAGGAGCAACGTGCCGGCACATACTGCAGTCTGGCTGAGAAAGACAGAGGGGTCCCGGTGGGATCCAAGCTGACCTGGAGCCAGCTACCATGCTCCGGCTGCGAGGAAGCCTAACGCTCCGCCGGCCTTTCCAGGCACAGCATTGACAACAGGCGGAGAAAGGGGAGCCCGCCCCTCCCTCGCCGGGCCTCTGCTTGCACGGACTCTACGCCGCCACCCCGAGCGCCGCTCCCGCACAGGCCCGCCAGGCGCAGGCTCGGGCGCGGCTGCAGGCGGTGCCGTCCCCGCTCCCCGCCCCGCCCGGCGGCAGCGCGCAGGCGCCTCGCGTGGCCGGACGCGGAAACGGGCGCGGCGGCGGCTGTGGGCCGGCCCCGTGCTGTCGGCCGGACGCGGGGCCGGGCCCGGAGCTAGAGCGGCGGGCGGAGGCGAGCGGGGAGGCCCGGAGGCGGAGCTAGGCCGCGGGGTGAGCGGAGCGGCCTGGAGGCGTCGCGGCTGCTCCGTGGAGGGCAGGGGCGAGCGAGGGAAGCGTGTGCGGCGCGGTGCCGTGAACCTGCGGGCAGGGAGTGCCTGCGTGCGCCGTGCGGGAGAAGAGCCGTTCGGCTCGTGGGGAGGCTGCCGTGCTGCACGCGGGAGGGCAACTCGGCCCTTTGTTACCGGGAGACCGCAAGGACCGCAGCTGGGCGCCGCTGGATTGCTGCGACCTGCCGGGAAAGCACAACTGAAGGTATAGGCGTATATATATTTAATGTGTTTATTTTCAAGGATGACGTGTGTGACCATCAGCTGTACAGGGTGCTGCTTCACCGCTCTCGTGCCTGGACGTGTCAGTGACCCAAGAGAGCCCATCTCTGCATTCCCAGCACAAGCTGCCTGGGCTCTGTGAGAACCTTCTGTTCTTATCAGGCCGATCCAGCTTCCTCTGCGGTGATGAAGTCGGTCCTTTACTTGGCTAACTGATTGCTGGCACTCGGTCTTAAATAGAAAATTGCTTCGTGCTCTTCTTTGCCTGGATGATAGTGAGGTGTTGCGACTTACGTAGCTCAGAGATGTGTAGAACAATCAGGCAGCGTGGCTGGTGGATCTGCCTAGCAACTAAATGTTTTAAAGGCAAATTTATACCCGAGAAGAGGAAATAGTGACCGGGGAGGAGTGGCTTTTAGATAATGATGAGCATGAGCTGAAAAACAGCTGGTTATTTTCCTCAAGGACTGGTGACTCCTGTTGGTTCCAGTGCCACAGTGGGAGGCAGCGTCTGCCTGAAGCCTTGAGTCTGCATGACCTTGCAGTCTGCGCTCAGACACAGAATAACAAGTGCAAAAGCAGAAGTGCAGAAGTGCAGAAGCAGCGACTTCTGCAGGGTTGGGTTGTGGTCAGGGGTGAAAACAGGGCCCAGCTCTCCAGTTTTGATTTTCTGCCATGGAGTCGTAAAATGGCTTGGGTTGGAAGGGATCTTAAAGATCATCTAGTTCCAACGACCTGTCACGGGCAGGGCTGCCACCCCCTAGATCAGATATTAGATCATGTTCTGTCTTACGAGAGGGCCTGAACAAGAATGTTTTCCCTTGGAGATTTTGTGAGGAGAGCTGCTTTCTGCGTGTACCGGTAATTCTGGGGACAGGGCTAGTACAAGAAACAGGCTCATCGTCTTGAAGTGAGATCATGAACTTCTGCAAGATGGGGTTTCCTTCAGAGCTTTATTCTTGTTTCAGAATCTCAAAATGTAAAACTTGCACCTTGGCGGCTTCGACTGGTGAGGAACCGAGGTGCCGGCTCACGGCTTCCCTACACGTAGCTCAGAGATGCTAACCTGCTCCCTTCTTTTCCCGCAGCGCCGTCCGGCAGCATGGTGAACGAGAGGCGCGAGGGCGGGCTGCTGGTGCAGCTGGGCCCCCAGCTGCAGGCCTACCCGCAGGAGCTGCTGCGGCAGCGGCGCGGCCCCGACGGCGCCCCGGAGTACCTGGTGCGGTGGCGCGTGGTCGGCGCGGAGGAGCGGGCGGCGGGCGGCGGCGGCGGCGGCTCCTCCGCGAGGCTCCGCTCGGAGAGCGTGGCCATGTGGCTGTCGGCGGAGGAGGTCCGCGCCGGCTGCCCGGCGCTGCTGGGCGAGGGGCAGCGGGCGGGGCCGCGGGCGGAGGAGGAGAGGGCGCCCGGCCCGCCGCCCGCGGCGCCGGACGAGGCGTCGCTGCTGGAGATGAAGGCCGACGTCGGGAGCCTGGTGCGGCGAGCCGGCCGGCAGCTGGCCGGCGGCGGGGCCCCCGCGTCCTCCGTCCTCCACACCGTCCGCGTGCTGAGCGCGTACGCCGGCATCGGCGCGCTGGCGGGCGCCTTCGAGGAGACGGGAGCCCTCGAGCTGCTGACGGAGATGCTGTGCCACGAGGAGAAGGCGATCTGCCGCGGCGCCGGCGAGATGCTGAGGGCTCTGGCTTCGCACGACGCAGGTGGGGGCTGCCGCCGAGGGCGCCGCTCTTTCGGTAGGGCGGGGGCTCGGGGAGCGGGGCCTTGCGGGGCCGTTGGCTCTCTGCCGTCGTCGGTGTGGAGCCTCTCCTCGGGCCCCGCTGAGCGGAGGCTGATCCTGCCCGAGGCTCTCGTCAGAGAGGAGCTGCCGTGGCTCGGAGGTGCCCGATGTGTTGGGCGCAGCCGATGGGTTGCTGTGGGCCAGCAGAAGTGGTGGAGTGTCCGCCTGGCATGTAGTGTCCCACAAGAGTTGTCTGGCTTGTCCTGTCCTGGTGCTGAGTTCGCACTACTGTGGGAACCCTGGGGGGCAGATTGGGGTTAAAATGTGACCCTTATTGTTTCCTGGACATCTGCTTTGGAGTCAGTAGTTTGGGATTGCTGGTTTGGGGGGAATCCAAACAGCCCTTGGGATGCAGAAATGTGTTATTTGGCAGAGCAAAATGTCATCAGTTTAATTCAAAGGATAGACTGCATATCATAGAACCATAGAATCAAAAAGTGGAAAAGGCTACTAAATGATCATCCTGTCCAGTTGCCAACCCATCCCCACCATGCCCGCTGACCATGTCTCTCAGTAACACATCTTCCTGTTTCTTGAACACCTCCAGGGATGGTGACCCCACCACCCTCCTGGACAGCCTATGCCACTGTCTCACTGTTCTTTCAGAGAATAAGTGTTTCCTAGCAGCCAACCCAAACCTCCCCTGGCACAACGTGAGGCCATCCCCTCTCGTCCTATGGCCATTCCCTGGGGGCAGAGGCCGACCCTGTCTCACACAGCCTCCTTTCGGGTTGCTGCAGAGAGCCATAAGGTCTCCCTTGAGCCTCCTCTTCTCCAGACTGAACAGCCCCGGTTCCCTCAGTCGCTCCCTGTCACATTTGTGCCCCAGACCCCTCACAGCTCTGCTGCCCTTCTCTGGACACGCTGCAGCCCTCGGTGTCTTTCCTGCAGTGAGGGCCCAGCACTGAGCGCATCACTCGAGGTGCAGCCTCACCAGGGCCAGTGCGGAGGGACGCTCACCTCCTGCTCCTGCTGGCCACACTCCTGCTGACACACGCCGGGGTGCCGTTGGCCTTCTTGGCCACCTGGGCACACTGCTGGCTCACGTTCAGCCGGCTGTCAGCTAACGGCCTCGCAGCCTTTACCTCCGCACAGCTTGCCAGCCACTGCCCCAAGGCTGAAGCACTGCGTGGGACTTGTGTGACCAAAGTAGAGCACCTGGCACTTGGTCTTGTTGAAGCTCATACAATTGGCCTCTGCGATTTGATCTGGTCTATCCAGATGCAGGTTCCCACTGCCCTCAGGCAGATCAACACTTTCTCACAACTTACTGTCATACTCAAACTTACTAAGGGTGTGTTCAATCCCCTTGTCCAGATAATAAATAAAAATACTAAACAGGGCACTGAGCAGCAGAACAGTTTCTTGCCTTCCAAAGTCTGTCTGATGCAAGGAGGATGATGTAAGAGTGCTCTTTAGTGAGCTTGAATGTTTTCTGTTGTTGTTACAGGGAGTCGGACCTGTATCCTTCTGTCTCTGAGTCAGCAGGATGGCATCGAGCAGCACATGGACTTTGATGGCCGTTACACCTTGCTGGAGCTGTTTGCTGAGATGATGTCCTCTGAAGAGCACTGCGTGTTCTTTGAGGGCATTCATCTTCCCCAGGTAGTGGCAAGGCCTGACAGTTCTGGAATGGGCAGGAATGAGAGTACAGCCTAGAGCTGGCTGATGTCCTGCTTGTTTGGGAAAGAAGGGTGGTTGACAGTAGGCAGCTGAGCAGGACCTGGTATTATGAGGGCTGGCGCAGGGTCTGGGCCTGGCTCGAGGCTGAGGTGCAGTGAGGAAGCAGGAGGAGAGCCTGTCTGTGGGCAGGGTGGGCTGAGAGGAGCTGTGTGCGCAGGCATTGCAGAGCTGTGAATGAGCTGGTGAGGGAGTGAGGTGCTTGGCCAGCTGCGGTCTGACAGCCCTGCCTGTTGCAGATCCCCGGGAAGCAGCTGTTCGCCCTGGTGAAGCGCTACCTGTGCGTCACTTCTCTCCTGGACAAGCTCAACAGCGGCGAGGAGCAGAGCGAGGAGCGGCAGAAGAGCAGCCGTGTGAAGCAGGAGTTTGAGTTCAGCATGGCTATGGCAAACCTCATCTTGGAGCTGGTGCACCTGATGGGCTGGGACCACAGCCACAAGCCGGAGTCACCATCCCAGCAGGAGGCGAAGCCTCGCACCTCCTGCTCCATCTTCCAGCCTAAAACCCCAGCCTGCATTGCTAACCCAGTGGCTGTGCACTCTTCTAACCGTGGTTGCCAGAAAAAGCCAAATTGTGCCTTTCTGACCCCATCAGACTTTGCTGACCGGAGTGACTATGTGGAGTATTTGAAGGCACACCTTGTGTGCGGCATGCGGGTGCGCATGCTGGAGGACTGTGGTGATGTTAGAGCTGGGGATGAGGGCAAGTTTCTTCAGGGCAGTTATAAGATGCACACAGCACAGGTAGGTCGCTAGTGGAAGAAGTCTGGCTGGGATGGCAGAGGGGAAGAGGGGAGTAACGGGTGACTGGTGATTTCTTAATGGTATCTTCATATGTTTGAGGCTGGACTGTAGGTGTACTGTGATTTGGGCTAAATCTGTCCTGTCAAAGAAGTCACCTTTCAGAGCTGAAAGTGACGGTTCTGAAATAAGCTTTCCTGTTGAGTATGATCTGTCCTGCTAAGAGTTCTCAGCTTCTGTAGAGGTGGCTGTATCCTGGGACAGTTGTTTTCCCTGCTTACATCTAGGGGGTAGTTTGGGAACAGGTTAGCTGCACACAGCAAGAGCTACTTGAACACCTTGTGCCTTTAGAAATGCCCTTTGGGTGAGTGGACCTTAAGAACTTGTTACAAAAAAAGAAAGCTGTGAGTGTTGCACTATTGCAGTAGAATTGATGAGCTTGTATCAGAGGTCAGGGAAAAGGCCTCAATACTGTAGGAAGAGCAGAGGGCCTATCTGTTGGCATTCAGCTCTAGCCATCCCCAGAACATCCTGCAAATGTTGTGTGGGTAAGACTATGCTGGAACAGCTGGGCCTAGAGTCAGGCCTGGGGCTGGAAGAGCATTTGAGTGGGCACTGGGAGTTGTTTGCTCCAGCTTGGACTTCTTTCTTGAGACTTCTGTCCTGGAGCCTTAAGTTCAGTGAGGGCTGTTGTGACAATGGGACGGGGAGCTGATGGGCTTTGTGCAACACTCCAGTCTATGTGTGGTTATTTCTGCTCATTGTCTACCATTCTGGTGCTTTGGCCAAGTCTTTGAGCCTGCCCAACCCTGCAGCTAGAGTTGCAATCACTTCTTGTAAGAAGTCAAGCTTTAGCTGACTGTCATCCACAGGTAGAGGGCTGTATCTGCTTCTGTCTTCTATTCAGTCCAGCACTGTGTGAATCATAGGATCACAGAATATCCCAAGTTGGAAGGACCCGTAAGGATCATCGTGTCTGATTCCTGGCTCCAAACGCATAGTTTGGTTATGGAGATAGTTTGAAGCCGGTCTAATTGGTCATGGCTGTACCTCTTCAGCCTCTTCAGCTTAGAGGCTTCCTTACTTCCAGCTGATTTCTGCAGATAGCAGGTAGTCTGCAAAGGGGCCACTCTGCATGTAACTGATACTCAAAAATCAATCAAAAAACCTCACTGATATTTGTAGAAATGCATGACTTCCTAGTGCTCGTTCCAAATCTCTCTTGCTGTAACCAAAGCTTGCTCCTAATCCTTCCAGAGAAAAGGCAGAGAATTTGAAATTACCTTCTGCACATTTAAAGACCATCACTTTTTGTTACATACAAACTCCTTTTTGGCAACTAACTTACCCTGATTACTCCAAGCTCATCAGCTGCCTCTTGGTTTTGGAGCACTTCTTGCAGCTGCAGCTCAACCAGCCAGCTTAAAATGCTCAGAAATGTGCTGGTGGGATGCTGGCAGCCTTATCTGCTGGTGTAGTGGTGGATATTACAAGCACGTGCCTGTACTGGGAGAGCATAACTGCTAGGGCAGTTTGTGCTGTGCCAGTTCAGCTTGCCCATCTTTCTGCTGTTTTCCAGTTCTGTTTTTTCCCCTTCAGACTCCCAAGATCCTGGCTTCAGATTTCTTGCCCAGATCCTCTACTTAATCCCTTTCTTCTCTGGTTTAAAAGTTTCCCATCTGGTGCTCTGTGCTTTTCTGAAGTTTACAATAGAAATTGAGCTTTTAATCTATAAAATCAGTTACTTCACTAAAGAAAATGAATGTGTGTCAACCTGCCGAGCTGAAACTTGACACAGGTTTACATGTTACTTCAAATTTGTTATTTATCTTCAACACCTTTAGTTATTCTTTCCACTAAAATATGCTTTAAAATTGTATGTACTGCTGAAGTCAGAGCACTGGAGCTGTTCTGATGATTTTTATTTTTTTAAACCATTTCTTCCCTCAAATCGTGTGTTCAAGAAACAATTTCTTGTGCTCAAGAAACCTTGAGGTGTTGCACTGAGGGATGTGATTTAGTGGGAAATATTAGTGGTAGGGGGAGGGTTGGGCTGGATGATCTTGGAGGTCTTCTCCAACGATTCAGTAAGCATTGTCTTAAACAACGAACCTGTCTTTAGGTTCATTGATCACTTGAGAACATCTCTGAATAACAGCAATCCTTCCGGATTCCCAGCTGTGCCTTCTGGCAGATTACTTGGCATCTTGTTTCTCTTTCAGTTGCAGATTTGTGTCCCTCTTCCCCCCTGTTGATTTGCTTTCTCTGTCACATGTATTTCAGCAAAACACATCCTTAGTTTTGGACCATGCAGAGATGATTTTTTCGTTGTGGGTCTCCTCTATGCAATGAGTGCTTTGCATCTTGTTTTATTTTAAAGGGGATGGTTAACTTTTGCTCCGTAATGCCTTTACCTGCGCCATCCTAAGGAGATATCCAAAGGAAATATCTTTCAGAGAGATCTTTATTCACTTATTTATGTTGAGCTGAGGTGACTTCCAGTGCACTTAGTCCATCTGGCCCATGAGTTCCTCCTTTTGTTTATTTTTCTGTCTGATAAAGTGGAATGAACCTCCAATTGCTTATTTTGAGTTGGCTTGTTTGTTTGTTTTTGCAATTGCTTTATATTCAGTTAAGGCCTTTGCGTTACTGGCAAAACTAGATCTGAAAGGCAACCAACAGTCAGTGAAGATGTTTTTTGGTGTTTACATTTTCATGTCCATGATTTCTGCCCCTATAAGGGTTGCTTGCCCAGCAGTCTCTAGGAAGTTGAACATCTTGCAGTGGTGCAGCCTTTGGGGATGTCCATCTTTACCCTGCTCTGCATGCTCGTACCTATGTGTGTGTCTGCAGCAGACTCCCAGAGTTAAGTGAGAAGTTTTTGATTCAAACTCTCTGAGGATTTTTCTTTCCATGGGGAGATATCAGGGATCAGGCATCTCAAAATCATCTTTGTAATGTCATTTCTAAATTGCTGTCTTGGACCTTTGCCATCATTCTCTTACTGAAGGGAAACTTGATTGATATCTCTGTTCCTCTTAGAAACTTCTTGTCTTGTGTCTCATACTTGCTTTGTATTGCCAGCTTACCTGTCTTGTTGTCAGCCTTCTGTGTGCCAAATGCAAACTTATATGTGTTTTTCATTGGGGCCGCCCTCTCACGAGTCTCTCATCTCTCCTTTGCTTTGGTTTCTGTTGCTTTCTTTACCTTTCCATATTCTGGATGCAGTGTTGTGTAGTTTTGCCATCATTTCTTGTCCTTCAGTCCTTTATATGACTCCTTATGTGAGCCCTTTGAGATTATGTTTGATGTATTGCCTGTTTGGGTCAGGGATTCTTGAAGGCTAAGTGGTGCTGTGTGTGTTATGGCTTAACTCGGTTTCCTTCCATCTGGGGCTTTCTTGAAGTCTCTCAGCATCTGAACTTCTTGACTTCCCAGCAGCAGAACGAACATGAATGAGTGAGCAAATCTGACCGCCTGATCTGTGTCACCCCTAGGTTTTGTGGCAGTCAACGGGTCAGACCTACTGGATGCATTGGCACATGTTGGAGATGATTGGCTTTGGAGAGGAGCGGGATGATCCTGGTGGTCAGGAGAAAGAGTGTAATCTCAGAGAGAGCTTTAATCTAGACAAAGGTAAGGTTTTGCACTGCTTGTGTGTGTCTGTATCATCTCTTTTTGATTCTGCTATGGCATGTTTTTCAGTGGTGAGCTTTATATGGCTAGGTGTGTTTTTCTTTAGTAGGCTGAATTTAGCAGGCTTTAATAGCTTGATTGTGCAGACTCTTTAAGTAGTCACATGTGGCTGCTTGTAGTATTTTTGAATCCTAGACTTCTGTCATGATACGATAAAGAATACAAAATTTGATTTAAACTCTCTCAAAAATACGTGTTAGAATTGGCTAAACAAACTGCCAAAATAAGAATGTGGACTCTCAGAGGTGAGTCTGCCTTAGAGACTCATATCCACTTAAATAAGAGATAGAGAATTTTAAAAGCATTAACATGCCAACTTCATGTTTAACTTCGTGCCACTCAGTTTGGTGAAAGATGAGTGTGAAATGCACTTATTTCTAAAGACATCTGCAGAATCTCCTGGGATTGGGATCCTTTGATGTAGTCCTCACTCTGGGTGAGGATAGAAGGGAGGATCTACACTTCAAGTACCCCCTCTTTGCTCAGCATCTGATGTGACTCTGGCTAGGGTACTTGATGAAGTAACTCTTTCATCAAGCCCTTGATCGTTGGGTCAGGATTTAACTGCTGCAAGAGATGATACACATGAGAGCAGCAGCTAGTGATCCACTTCTAAAACATTCTTAATGCCAGTAGAAAAAAATGGCTACTTTATTCACTTCTGACTCTTGTAACTAAAGATTAGCTAGCTGCATGTCAGTTTGAACTGGCTGAATTAAAATTAAATTGGTTAAATTTTTTTCTCCATAACTCAAGTTTTGGTAGAAGTATGTGCTCTATTTCCGTGTAAAGCTGTGTGCACTCATCATATCCCATACAGAAATTGAGGTGAAAAAGTAGGTGCATTCTGCTTTGGGTCTTGACATGTGAATAAATCTGCTTTTGCTGGCTAACTGTTGGCAGTCAGCCATGCATATAGTTGCTTGTAGCTTCTTGGCTTGTTAGACCCTCTTCTATTGAGTCTTGAAGAAGTGAGTGTCTAATAACTTGCTTTGGCAGAGAGCTGCAAGTGGTTGCTTAGAAGTTATTAAGTATTGGTTGAGTTTTTCTAAATGATACAGTGAAAATCTAGGCTAATAACAAATGTTATCTCCCTCTCTTGATTTTGAATGAGTTAGTGAAAAGGAGCTTGATAGATACACAGTCTCCCTTTGCTTTTGCCCACAAGTACTTCCTCTGTTTGCCAGCAAGAGGCATTGGCAAAAGAGAAACTCCAGGCAGAATTCTCTTCTTACTTACTGACCATTCAGCAGCTTGGGCCAGCTCTCCTGTCTGCAGACTGAGCCATGTCCTGGCAAAGGCCCTGTGGGAGCAGTCTGGCAGAACAGTAAGCCGTGTGGTCCATGGGCTTCTGCTCTGCAGCCCCAAGAGGCTTCAGAGAAGACTGCAGTCCCCACCTGCCCCGCTCCAGGGCTCTGCTTCCAGCTCTGCTCCCTGCCTCTTGCTGCCCTCTTATCACCTCCCTGTCCCTCACTGGGACGGATCGGGGAGGTCCTCACTGTGGGAGTGAGGGCTGTGCAGCAAAGGATGGCTCTGCGGAGGGAAGCTGACGGTGCCTTTCCTCTCTCTGCTGTCCTGCAGCTGCACAGCCGCTTTTCTCCAAGCCCCCGGGGGGGCTGTACTCGCTGCCTTACCTGGGGGAGCGGCCGAGCAGAGCCGCAGCGACCCTGAGCCGCGCTGAGTGGTGGGAGCTGCTCTTCTTTGTGAAGAAGCTGGAAGCGCAGGAGCAGGAGGAGATCGTCCGACTCATCCAGCGGGAGCGCGCTGAGCAGGTGCGGGCCGGAGCGGCACGGGGAAGCCCGAGGGAGCGGGCGCGCGGTGCTGGGGAAGGGTGTGGGGCTGCGTGTCGGTGCAGCACCTCTGTCCGGTTGGACCCGGGCCGTCCCAGGGGCGCGGGGTCCGTCGCGTGTCCGTGCGGGTTGACGTATCTCCGTCCACGCAGCCGTCGGAGCCGGCCGAGGACGCCCTGCTGCAGCTGCCGGTCCCTGCGGAGCTGGCCCAGAAGGTGCTGCAGGACGTGGAGAAGCGGCTTCGGGGCAGCGCTCAGAGCGAGCTGCGCGGCTCCCGTGTGTACGCCAAGCACTCGGGGAGCGCGGCCGAGCAGCGCGGCGGGGGCGGTGCCACGGCGCGCTCAGAAGGCGATGAGCCCGGAGCTGTGCCGGCCGAGGTGGCGAAGGAAGAGCTTTCCGCAGCCGCGGCCCTCAGGCCGGATTCCCAGCTGTTCCGTGAGCTCCTGGAGAGGGAAGGGCTGCGCTTCTCGCGGGCGGCGGAGCGGAGCGAAGGTGAGGGCCCGACCGAGGGAGGCTGCGGGCGCGGGAGGCGGCCCGGGGGAGGAGGCCGGCGGGTGCCGGGGCTGCGGGCCCAACTCTGGGAGCTGCCGCGGGTGCTGCTGGCGATGTCGCGGCCTCCCTCCCTCCCTCCTGCAGCGTGGGGCGGCTGCGAGGGCGGCTGCCTGGCCGAGGTGCGGCGCGTGGCGGACGCGATCCTGCGCGGTGACTGCGAGGCGGAGCTGCGCGCGGCCGGGCTGCGGCACGTGGTGAAGGTGCTGGAGGAGGACCGGGAGCAGGAGCGGCACTGCAGCGAGGCCCAGGGCGGGCCGGGGACCAGGTGCGGGGCTGAGAGGGGCGGCTCTCGCGTCTCTGTGCCCCAGGTGGGCTCGCGTGGAGCGATCCGAGCGCGGTGGGGCGGCGTGGGCAGGCGAAGGCGGCTCTGGGGGTCCCTGCTGAGGTGCCCTCGGCCGCGCAGGGAGAAGCTGGTGCAGGCGGTGGTGGAGCTGCTGGGCGCTGTGGAGGCCGAGTCGTGCCCGGCGGCGCTGGTGCTGCGGCTGGCGGCCCTGCTGATGGAGAGGTGTGAGTGGTGCGTGCCCTTCGCCACAGAGGGAGGTGTGCGGGCGGTGCTGGCCTGCATGCGGCAGCACGCGGCCTCGGCCCTGGTGCAGCAGGCCGGCCTGGCGGTGAGTGCGTGCGGGAGCTCAGGGGTTGGCGGGGCCCGCTTTGGTGCCCGCCGCCTGCTGAGCCGCTGCGGGCCACGCAGGCCCTGAAGGTGCTGGTGGGAGCCGGAGGTGCCGGCGGGAAGCCGTCGATGCTGAGCCACGCCGACGCGCAGATGATGCGGGAGATCTTTGCCAGCATCGGCTCTGCCTGCGGCGAGGGCTCACCCGGCCTGCTGGCTGCCATCCCCGCTGCCATCCGTGCCATGCAGGGCGTGCCAGGGTAGGGACGGGGCTGGGCGAGTCCTGGGGAGCTCCGCAGCTGGGGAGGAAGGCGCCCACATGGCCGCATCCCTGCAGGGGCTCCTCGGGCGTGCAGAACGGGCTGCTGGTGGTGAGGATGCTGGTGGACGGGCACCGAGGCCTGGCGGAACAGCTGGTGGGCTGTGATCTCCCCACGGTGCTGCAGAGCTGCTGGCGGGCCGGGCGGGACGCCGGCTGCCCCAACGCCATGCTGGCCCTGGGCGTCATCAACCGCCTGGCGGAGCACCGGCTGTCCTGCAGTCCCGAGATGCCAGGTACTGCGCGGGCGGCCCTCCGTGCCACGGCCCCGCAGGCGGGGGCTGAGGATCCCGTCGTGTGCTGCCTGTCCCACAGGCACCGAGGCCCTGCTGCTGGAGGCGAGGGAGGCACGGGTGCCCGCAGGCGGCCTGTGGGACGGCGCGCTGCCCGAGGACGTGGTGGTGGCCCTGGAACGGCAGCTCTGCGGCGTGGCCGCCATGCCTGCGGGTGAGGCATCCCGGCAGCTGCAGGAGCGCCGGTGCTTCCATCCGCTGCTGCGCAGCCTCGAGCTGCCGGGGGTGGAGAAGGCCGTGGGGCTGCGGATCCTCAGGTGGGGCTCGGTCAGAGTGTGGGAGCCCAGGGCAAGGCCGCCTCGTGCCCCAGCCTGAGCGTCGCCGTGTGTCGTGCAGAATCCTGAGCGTGTTCCTGGACGGTTACCGGGAGGACGCGCTGCCCTGGCATGAGTGCGTGGAGCCGTGCCTGTCCTTCCTGAGCGCCCACAGCGGCGACCGTGAGGTGAGAGGGCCGCGGTGCTCCCGGGGGCAGGGAGGGCTGTGCTGCGTGCCGCCGGCTCAGGGCCGTGTCCCCGCAGGTGGTGCAGGAGGCGGTGGGCTTCCTGCACCGCCTGGCTACCGCCAGCAAAGACTGTGCCGTGGGGATGTGCCGTGCGGGCGCCCGTGAGGCTGTGGCCAAAGCCCTGGACAAGCACGGCCCGGCCCTGCCGCTGGCACCGGCCCTGCTAGAGCTGGTGAGCGACTGCGAGAGGCACGCCACGCTCTACAAGAAGCTGACGGGCAGCATCTTGGCCGGCTGCATCCAGGTGGGCTGGGTGTCCAAGCTACCCGGCTTGGGGTGAAGGATGCGGCCCCCACTGACGGCATGGCCCCGTCCCCATCCCCAGGTGGTGCTGGGGCAGATTGAGGAGCACCGCCGCATCCAGCGGCCCATCAGCGTCCCCTTCTTTGACATCTTTCTGCGCAACCTGTGCCGAGGTGAGCGCGAGTGGGAGCCGGGCCCCGTGCCGGTGTGTGTCCCAGCAACAGCTGGAGGCTGCGTGTGCGCTCCCTGCAGGCTCCAGCGTGGAGGTGAAGGAGGACAAGTGCTGGGAGAAGGTGCAGGTCTCCTCCAACCCGCACCGCGCCAGCAAGCTGACGGACAGGAACCCCAAGACCTACTGGGAGTCGAACGGCAGCACCGGCTCCCACTACATCACCATCCACATGCAGTGCGGGGTGGTGGTCAGGTAGGGCTGTGCGGGGAGGAGATGGCTGCGGGGCTCCACGCGTGCTGTCCCTGAGGCCCCCCGCTCGGGCTGCTGGAGGTGGGTGGGGGCTGCGGGGCAGCTCTGTGTTTGCCTCGCCACAGGGAGATGAGCATGCTGGTGGCCAGCGAGGACTCGAGCTACATGCCGGCCCGCGTGGTGGTGCTGGGAGGGGACAGCCCCGCTGATGTCCGTACGGAGCTGAACGCAGTGAGTTGTACCGGTGCTGCTGGGCCGTGGAGGTGATCCTGGCCATGGCTGCACAAGGGCTGACCGGGAGTGCGAGGGTGGCTGCTCTCACTGCCCGCGCTGAGAGCTGCCGTGTGCCCGCAGGTGACCGTCCTGCCCTCGGCCAGCAGGGTGGTGCTGCTGGAGAACATGACACGCTTCTGGCCCGTCATCCAGATCCGGGTGAAGCGGTGCCAGCAGGTGGGAGCTGCAGCCAGCCTGGGGCATGGCAGTGGGTGTCAGGGATGCACCGGGAGCTCAGGGTTGTGCTTTTCCGTAGGGCGGCATCGACACGCGTGTGCGTGGCATCGAGGTGCTGGGGCCCAAGCCCACCTTGTGGCCCATCTTCAAGGAGCAGCTGTGCCGGCGCACGTTCCTCTTCTGCAGTGCTCGGGCGCACGCCTGGTGCCAGGAGATCCACCAGGATCGGGGACAGCTGCTGCAGCTCTTTGGCAAGTGAGTGGTGCGTGGGCTGTGCTGTCTGTCCCTGGGGTCCCGAGGCGGCAGGGGTGGTGCAGGCAGCCCGAGGGGGCACCGTGGGGCTGAGTCCTGCCCTAGGAGGAGTGGGGCTGCGGCCAGGCGAGGCGGTTCCGTGTGCGGTCGGTGGGCGTTTGGTGCCGTCCCGTGCTGCCCCCTGTCCGTTTCAGGCTGAACCGGGCATTACAGCACGAGCAAGACTTCGCCGACCGCTTCCTTCCCGATAACGAGGCGGCCCGAGCCCTGGGCAGGGCGTGCTGGGAGGCCCTGGTGACCCCCGTGGTGCAGAGCATCACCAGCCCAGGTACCGCCGTCCTCCCGGGCCCTCCCCGCAGTGCCCGAGGCTCCCCCTGAGTCTCTGCGTCCCGGCAGACCCGAGCGGCATCAGCCCCCTGGCCTGGCTGCTGGGCGAGTACCTGGGGAGCGCAGAGCAGTCCCACGGTGGCGCCTTCGGTTCCTGTGTGCGGCGCCTGACCCAGCTCCTGGTGCTCGTGGACCCGGGCGCGGAGCCGGCGGAGGCAGGAGCAGCCAGTGAGCGCAGGGTCGCCTTCGTGTGGGGCCGGGCAAGGGGTGGCGGCGTGCGGGGCTGAGCCTCAGCCATGTCTTGGCAGGCGGGAAGGAGGGCAGGAACAAGGAGGCGCCAGCCCGGGTGGCGGTGGCAGAGAAGTCTGGCGGCCTGCGGGATGCGGTGCGGTGCTGGCGTGGCGTGGTGCAGCGGCAGGTAGGGTGCGGGGCGGTGGGTGCCGGCTGGGCCCGTGTCGGTCCCGCTGCAGCTCACCCCTCGGCCGTGCCCGCAGGTGCAGCGGTTCCTGGAGATGTCGGGGCAGGCACCGGACGTTGTGGAGCGGTACTGTGCGCTGTACTGGCGCCTGCGCGGTGCCACGGAGGAGCTCTTCGGGCAGCGGGCTGCCTTCGTGGCAGCCCTGGGCCAGGGCTTCGCCGGGGCTCTGCAGCGGCTCTCCTTCCTGACCACCCTGCACGTGAGTCCAGGGCCCAGCGTGGCCCTCGCCGGCACCTGTGCGCAGCTGTGGTCATGCAGCCCGGGTGTGCTCCCTGCCTGGGCTGGGTCAGCGTGTCCCCTTCCGAGTGCCCAGGGGCTTCCTGTTGTCCCTGGGTCCCCGCTGCGGCTGCCCCGTGCCCACACGGCCATTCCTGTTCCTGCACAGGTGAGCGAGCGGTTCGCCCGCTACCTGGACAGGAAGGTGCAGGAGCTGCGTGGGTCTGAGGGCAGCACAGGGCAGCTGCAGCAGATCCTGGAGCCCTTCATCATCTTCGGTGGCCTGGAGTTCGCCCACACCTTCGAGCACTTCTACCGGTGAGTGCACTGCCCCTGCTGTGCCTTGGGGAGGGGAGGGCAGTGGGGCCCCAGGGCTCCGTGGCCCTGCAGGGGCCTGTCCCGGCTGTGGTGGGGCCAGCAGCCGCATGGCTGAATTAGCCCTGACCCATGGCTGTGGCAGGCTGTACCTGGGGGACCGGCTGCTGGCGCAGGGGCCCTCCTGGCTGGAAGGGGCCGTGGTGGAGCAGATGGGGCCGTGCTTCCCCCGCCGCTTCCCCCAGGAGATGCTGAGTGACCTGGCGGAGTCGGAGGAGCTGCGGCGGCTCTTCCGCCTCTTCCGGCTGCAGGAGCGAGACCGGCGGCTGCTGGAGCGTGGCCTGGGCACAGAGAGCCCCGAGGCTGAGGTGAGGGGCAGAGGGCTGGGGTCAGGGGCTGCCCTGTTCTGGCAGGGTCCCGGACCCGTCCTGAGCCGCCCTCCGTCCCCAGGCTCCAGGGGAGGCCCCCATGGCAGATACGCCGGAGGTGGAGGTGCTGGTGCTGTCCCCGCGCTGCTGGCCCGTGTCCCCGCCGTGCTACATGGAGGAGCCCCGGAGGTTCTTCCCGGCGGCGCTGAGCTCCCCGCTGGATGAGTTCACGGCCTTCTGGCGGCACAGTGAGTGCGGTGGATGTGGGGTCAGGCTCCCAGCCGGCGGTGCGGGGGCACCGGGAGCGCCTGCGAGGCTGACGCTGCCCTGGCAGGCCAGAGCCGGCTGGGCTGGGGGTGCACGAGGCCCCGGTGGCTGCAGTGGACGTGGCTGGGCCACGCTGAGCTGCGCTTCGGAGACTGCGTCCTCCACGTGTCCACGCTGCAGATGTACATCCTGCTGCGCTTCAACAGCACTGAGGTAGGAGCCGGGGCCGTAGAGCCAGAGGGACGTGGCTGGTGCTGCCTTCTGGGGGGGCTTCCAGCAGTGCTTGTGGCAGGGATGTTCCTGCCTGGCCATCGCTCTCCGTTCCTCTGCAGGAGGTGGCGGTAGAGGCTCTGCTGCAGGCGACGGGGCTCCCTGCCGAGCTGGTGCACCAGGCCCTGGCCCCGCTGACCCGCGGTGATGGCATCCTGGTGCAGAGCTGCACCCAGGGGGGTGAGTGTGGGGCTGGGTATCTCCCTGGGGCAGTGCTGGCCTGGCTCCTTGTGGTGCTAGGTGGGGAAGTGGGAGTTTGAGATGTAAGTAATTGGGCTGGGTGCATCTGGCTGCTGACACCTGGATCTGGGTGTGAGGTTAGGGCAGGAAGCTGGAGCCGAGACTGACTGTGGGGTTTGGAAATGGCATGCGGGGCCCCAATCTCTGTGGTTGGCTGGGTGTGAGGTCTTTGCATGGTGTTGAGTATTGTGTGAACGTGATGAGCTTGAGGCTGTGTGGGGGGGACTGGGATCAGGGTGGGAGCTACAGAGGCAGCAGCGGGAGGCCCCAGGTTGGCTCCAGCAGCCACACAGGCCTCCTGGGGCTCCTTCAGGGACCAGCTCGGGGCCTGGCTGACCGTGGGCCGGGTGCAGCTCCAGGTGCCCTGCGGCTGAACCGGGCGGCCCTGGCCCATGCCTCTGGCCGCCAGCTGAGGCTGCTGCCCCGGCAGAGGTACCTGCGGGCAGAGAGGGCTGAGAGCAGTGCCTTGGAGAGGAAAAGGAATGTCCTCTGCTGCCTCATCACCCGCATCCTCAAGGCGGAAAAGCAGCTGCACATCGATAACCTGGTGTTTAAGGTACAGAGGCTGAAGGTTTGGTGGGCAGAGAGGGGCTGCCGGGTGATGAGTGAAGAGTGATGCGTTCTTGTGCTGCTGCAGGTGATCGATGCCTGTGAGAAGGGTGAGCTGGGGCCAGGCCTGCAGTTCCTGAGCTTCTGCTGTCACAGTGTGGACGTGCTGTCCTGTGTCCTGCACCTGCTGAACCAGGGCTACCTCCGGCGCCAGGACGAGAGGCCTCATGTCCTGGAGTACGTCTCTGCTGAACGCACATCACCTCTTGGAGGCCAGGCACAGATGGTTTTCCACAGAAGACTGCCGGACTCTTGTTTGGATGAGAACAACACAGACTGTCTGAATTGGTAGGGATGCATGTCACCTGGGGGTTGTTCATCTCCATGTTGTACAAATGTGACACATTGTTCCATTTTAGGTTGAATCCCAGCATAGAAAGATCAGAAGAGTTTTTGCTGGCAATGCTGCAAGTGCCAATGGGGCACACACTTAGTCTGGAGGAAGCAAAGCTGCTCATGAATCAGACAGTACAACAGGTCCAGGATACCCTGAGCATCTCAGAGGATGTTGCTCAACACCTCCTAATGCACTGCAGGTGGAATGTGGATTTTCTGATCCAATGTTATGTAGAGGACCGTGAATCTCTGCTCATCTCCTCGGGGCTCCAGGTGGAAAATGCCCAGCATCCTCCAAGCCCAGGAACCCACTGCCCAGTGTGTGTGAACCAGCTGTGTCCCACTGAGAAGCCACCCACCCTCTGCTGCATGCATTACTGCTGCAAGGTGAATATCAGAGTCTTTAGCTCCTGTAAGTTGGCAGGGATTGCTGCTGTCTAGTTGAAGCAGCTGTTCTTTCTCTGAAGGTATCGAGTGATTTTCACAGAGCTCATACTTGTTAGCTTCCTTATTTGTTGTGATCCTTCAGCTTAGAATTAATCTGTTCCCATTCTTGTGCTTTTGCGTATTTAATGATGGTTCCATGTGCCCTCTGCTGGGTGGAGGGGCTCCTGGGCTGGGATTTCTCCTTCACGTGACCCAAGTGTTGTAGCTCCTGTCTAGCTCTGATCTCTCCTGTATTTTCACAGCCTTGCTGGAATGAGTATCTCACAACTCGCATTGAACAGAACATGGTCCTCAGTTGCACCTGTCCCATCTCTGAGTGCTGTGCACAGCCGACCACAGCATTCATCTGTTCCATTGTTTCCTCCAAGGAGGTTATAGCCAAGGTGAGGTGTACGAGAGGTGGTTACTGGGTATCCAAGCTATGTTCCATTTTGGTCACTGCAAAGCAGATAATCTTGCTGCTACTTTTCTCCATCACATATTTAAGGCTGGTTTACGCAGTCATCAGAAGCAGCGGGAGCTGCTTGTTCTGATGCGGGTGTTACTTTTTTTCCCTTCTTTCAGTTCTTAGTTACTGCTTAGAGCTGAATCCCTTCCCCACCTAGTGGCAGAGTTGTGGCTGTTGCATGACTGCCTTTAGTATCCTGTGTGAACAGTTAGATGGAGAAATGCACAGTAGTCACAAAGACTGCTCTCATCATATCACTTCAGCTCTGCAAACTGGCAACCAAAACGGGCAAGGGCATATAAAACCATTTTATTCAATGTATCCTTTATATCTTTTGTTTAAGAAGTATTTGGCAGTTTACTGCATGCATCTGGGCACGGAATTCTTACTGGTTTTTCAAATCTCATGGTCCCACTTGTCTCAGAGCAGGATTTTGTATCCTTTAGCTATGGTTATTTTACTGTTTTTACTGCCAGCTTTAAAAGGTTGCTCAGATGCTCTCACTGAAATGTTGTCTGTCTCCTTTTCTGCTTAGCAGTGGGATGGCTGGAGCTTTAGTGCCTTAACACAGAGCCGCATAGAATAATTTAGGTTGCAATAATATCGTCCAACTCTGTGCTCAAAATAGCC
Organism: Tetrao urogallus; assembly: GCF_951394365.1. Taxonomy (NCBI): domain Eukaryota; kingdom Metazoa; phylum Chordata; class Aves; order Galliformes; family Phasianidae; genus Tetrao; species Tetrao urogallus. Next base: position 4,601,074 of record NC_136814.1, read on the forward strand.
AGCTTCTTGAGTGAAGATCTAACAGTTCTAACACTGATGTTAAAACATATTGCTCCAGGTTCAGCCCTTTGCATCTTCCATTTAGGTAGCTCTAGGCAGTGATAAGAGGCCTCTGTGTGCTGCCTTCTCTCCAGGCTGAGCAAACCCAGCTCTCTCAGTGTCCTCTCATACATCTCATACTCTAGTCTCTGACTGTTTTGGTGGCCTGTGGACTGCACCTCTATTCTGTTAATGTCTGTTTTGTACTCGGAAGCCCAAACAGTTGCTAGTTGTCCACTTGTGACAGCAGTACCAATAGCTGTGAGAAATCTCCTCTCTTGCCTGCTCCCTGCACTCTTGCTGATACAAGAGTTTTTATCCCCAGAGGTGCCTTCCAGTTCTTAGCTGTTCTACATTTCTATGAAATAATCTCCTGATATGAGATGAGGCGTGGGGTAAAGACACAAAAGGTACAAAATACCAAACTAGTTCAGTGCTTTTCTGTTGCAAGCAGTTGTTGATGTGGGTGTAGAGCCCAGAGGTTCCAGACCCCAGGTGTAAAGCCTAGCTATCCAGATTCTCTGCCTTATGTCTCTTCTCTGGCTTCTCCTTACAGTATGAAAAAGCCCTTCTCAGGTGCTATGTGGAATGTTGTTCCAACCTGACATGGTGCACCAACCCTCAGGGCTGTGATCAGATCCTTCTTAAGGACGGACTTGGTTATGAAGCAGCCTGTTCCAAGTGCTCCTGGATATCTTGTTTCAACTGCAACTTCCCAGAGGTGAGGCTGAACTGAATTGCAGGCTTTGCTGCCTTGGGTTTGGCGCTTACCTTTCTGTTTTTGTGTGGTTGACTGTCTCTCCCTTTCAGGCCCATTATCCTGCTAGCTGCAGCCACATGTCTCAGTGGGTGGACGACGATGGCTACTATGAGGGAATGACAAGTGAAGCCCAAAGCAAGCATCTGGCTAAACTCATTTCAAAGCACTGTCCAAACTGCCAAGCTCAGATAGAGAAAAACGAGGGGTGTCTGCAGTGAGTATCCATTCTTGTTTGGTACTTAGTACAGGAAGGTGCAAAGACACAGTTAGCTCCACTGTGCTGTGTTACTGAAGGAAGAGATGAGGTTTCATGTAGATCTCACTCTAAATTGCAGAGTGCTTAGTTTTCCCTTCTCTATAAGGTGGTACTCTGAGATTGTGCTGCCTCTTCTCCTTGTTTGCTACTGGAGACACAATAGTTGGGTTTTTTTTCTTTTTTAAAAAGCATCATTTACTTCCAGCAAAACTTCAAAAAATACCTGCATGGAAATGCATAGTAATGAGAGAATGAGAGTGACTGGGCTGCATGCTTCAGCCCTGTGGCGTAGGGGAGCACTGGGAGTAACTGTTTTCAAGCAGCTTTTAGGACTGAATGATTCCCATTGTTCTTGTCCATCCATGCAGTATGACGTGTGCCAAGTGTAATCATGGCTTCTGCTGGCGTTGCCTCAAGCCCTGGAGGCCAACTCATAAAGATTACTACAACTGCTCTGTTATGGTAAGTAGTTTGCTCTGTCCCAGTGGTTTGTGGTTGTGTCCAGATACACCTGGCCTCTCAGGCAGAGGCTGAAGATACAAAGGGAGGTGGGAGGCAAATGGATGAGACCAGGCTCTTCTCGGTGGTGTGTAGAGATAGGACAAGGAGCAGTGGCCTAATACTTGACATAGGAAGTTCTGTACTAACATGTGGTAGAACTTCTATATGGTAAGGGCAACAGAGCACTGGAGCAGGCTGCCCAGAGAGGTGGTAGACTCTCCGTCTGTGGAGATATTCAAGACCCATCTGGATGCCTACCTGTGTGACCTGTTGGAGGGAACTGCTTTAGCAGGGAGTTGGCCTCGAGGATCTCTTGAGTTCCCTTCCAGCTCCTGCAATTCTGTGATTTTGTGATCTCTACTTCTGCCCTTTTCTGTGGGCTCAACATCAAGCACTTGCCACTGATACTGACAATATTGTCAAAGCCTGTATCTGTGGTAGCCATTTCCAGGCAATACTGGCACCTGTGGGGAGTTGTTACAGGTTACTTCTACCTGTCTTTTCAGGTGAGTAAAGCAGCTTGGCAGGAGAAGCGTTTTCAGGATTACAATGAGAGATGCACCTTTCACCATCGTGCGAGGGTAAGGCCTCCTTTTTTTATTTGTAGAAGCTTTGTTGCCCCAGCCCTGGTGTCAGTTTCAGTTGTGTCTCAATGCATTTCACCTGAAGCTTAGAAACAGGCTTCAGGTCCTGGTGAGGATGGCTGGTTCTGGCACCCTTGGTCTGGCATAAGGGATAGTTCTTGGTCTGCTTTCTTCTGTCAAGTCTGTGGAAATGCAGCACCTAACTTGTGGTGTTTCACCTGCTCAGACTGATGCAGTAGTTGAAAGCAGTGGCAAAGAGGACTGAAGGCTGAACTCTGCCTAGAGCTGAGTTGCTGTGAAAGATTAAAGCTGTAGCACAGTAGAGATGCTGTAGTTGGATGCAGATGGGTTGCTCTCCTGCTGCTTGTATTTTCTGTTTTGGTGCTTTAGAGTGTGCAGCAATTATCCGTGTGAAAGGTGTTGTTTTTTTTGATCTTGTGGAGCTTGAAACTGACTTTTTTCTCTCCTGTGGTTATTGCAGGAATTTGCTGTGAGTCTGAGGAGCAGGGTTTCTTCTATGAGTGAGATACCGAAAATTAGGACTTTGACTTTTGTTCTCCATGCCTGCAAAGTGCTGGAACAGGCACGGAAGGTAAGACTGGATAACAAGTTTAGGCTTTATTTTTTTTTAAAGTGTGTTATGCTTTTCTTAAAGTAACAAGATGCCATTAGGATGACCTTGCTGTAATCTAACAAGGGGAGGCAGAAATACCTCAAGGGGAGCAGTAGCATCAGAAAAGAAGAAAGGCCTTTCTCAGAAAGGCTCACCTTTCTGAGCTGGGCTTCCTCTGCAGTGCTTCTCATGGCTGGATCATAAGAAACAGCTGAAGTTTACACCTTGGAATCAGCACAGGTGTTAGAGTTAGTCTAGAGTTAGTCTTAGAGTTGACTTGGCCCGCTCTGGTTTGAAATGCCCTAGTGGTGGGCACTTACCTTTGGAGAACTCTCCGGATGCTGATACATTTAGGAAGTCTCTCTTGATGGTCATGATTTTTCTTTCTTCACTGCATGATGAGCTGTAGGTATTTTAGGTGCACTCACTTAGCAAGGCACGCCATGCTGGCTGTATTATGAAGGATTTGTAGTGCAGCCCCTGGATCTGTGCAGCAAATCTGTAGCAGGATAGACCTGCAATGTTTTCTTTCCCCTGAAACCTGGGGAGAATATGGGAATTGCCTTTACCATGCATACCTTCTTTGTACGGACAGATCTGATTTTGAGAAACACTTGGAACAAGAGAATCTGCCCTGTTTTGTCTTCTCAGTATGGCAATCCCCGTGTTTGCTAGGGTACACATCATTGTTTCCTGCTGCTGCTGGCTTTTCTGGCCTTCTTTCTTTAAATAGAAACAGTGGTCTTGTTCTTGCTGGGTACCTGGATGGCTTTTAGCAGTCGATCATCCTTAGCAGAAGCTTGTCAGTTCTTGAGATTATTTCATCCTGGGCTCTTGGGGCTGAGTAGCGCCGTATTTGCTTTCCCTTGGCTTCAGTTCTGCATGTTCAGTGCCATGTGAGTTCAACCCAGGTGCCCAGCAGTGGGTAGGTTCTGTGCACTGATTGTTCTGACACGTTCCCTGTTGGTCATCGCACTTGTTAGGCGTTTGCAGTCTGTGTTCTTGTGATGTTTTGTGAGTTGGTAACAATTTGGTATTTCTGACTTAAATTCAAAATAATGACACTTTCATTTTCAGTTTAAATTTTATGAGTAGGTCTTGGTGGCCTGGCTCTGCTGTCACTTGGCATCATGGTTTACTGGGCTGTTACCACAGACAGAAATGTGCCAGACTTCTCTCAGCCATTGATCCTGAGGACTGGAAGAATTTGGTGCTGTTCTCCTTCTTTCCTTCCCCACGCTGAAGCAGAATGCTTAACAGCATGGTCTGTACTGCTCCAGGTGCTGGCCTACTCCTGTGTGTACAGCTATTATAACCAGGACACGGAAAGCGTCGATATTGTGGAACAGCAGACTGAGAGCCTGGAGCTTCACACAAATGCTCTGCAGATCCTTCTAGGTAAGTCCCACAGTCTCTCCAAGGTACTGACTAGCAGTTGCAGATATGTGGTTCAAAGGGTGATGGCTCTGTAGTGCATAGCTGTAGGGCAATAGCATACACACCAGCACCTGGCAGGTATCTGGTCACAATTCCCAGCATGTTTCTGACTTCTCAGTGTCATTTGGGGGAAGTAATTTGGCTGCTAGCACAGTTTGATGCAGTAATAAGCAATATGCTTCCCTCTGAAGGAGGAATGTATTTGCACAAGGAATCTAAGTAGCTGTGACTGGCTTGGTAATGAGCTCAGAGACTTGTTTTCTGCTTTAGAACATGGGGAGCAGTGTGATTTTTTTTGATCTCGAATTGTAGAGGAAACCCTGCTGCGGTTCCAGGACCTGGCTTCTTCTCTTCGGCTTCTGAAAGCAGAGCATTTCAGTACTGGTTTGGAGTTGGTGCATCGGATCAAGGAGCGTCTCTTTGCAATTCTCTGGCACTCCACACAGGTGAAGTGTCTGGGATCAACAGGTGGCTTGTCCTGCTCTGATCTGGTTTGATTTTGGCCAGCCTAGAGAAGGGCTTGATTAGCTGAGGGTACAGACTGTGAGGTGCTGTGAGTACGTGTGGGTGTTGGGAAGGGGTTTGCAGTACAAAGTAGACCTCACATTACATATTGTCTCTCTCTTCTGGCTGTTTTTCCATGCTGGCAGGATTTCCGTATTGGGCTTGAGGCTTTGGCAGATCCTGCTCAGACTAAAGTGAAACTCTCAAATGTGCCTTCTTCGTCCCCTGCCTCTTTAGGGTGAGTTTTCTTCACAGGGTAACAAGGAAAGGTGGTGAGTGCAGAAGCAAACACAGGTAGTTTTCTCCTGTGCTCACTGAAATGCAGAATAGTTAATGAAATATATTGATTTCTTGTGTCCTGAATTGTGGTTTGAAATGAGAAGGTAAGTAACAGTTGTGTAGTGGAGGTTTCGCTGGGTTCTCTTAGGCTATAGTCAAGAGAGCTCCATTGTTGGCAGACCCAGTTATGGATGTTGCTCTACCTGGACTCTCCTGGGTTCTTCCATAGAGTCACCTGCTCTTTCTTCAGAGGTGTGTTAGAGATCTGAGAGGTAACTGAATGAGAACAACAAGAAGAACACACTTGGAGAGAAATAGAAGGGCCTAGCACTTGCTTTAGCAAGGGACTGGAAAAGACACAGCTGTAAAATAGTGTGTTGAGAGGTGAAATTAATGGTTTCTTGTGACCCTCATCCGGAGTACTGAGCTGGAAGTTGTTAAATGTGATTGAAAGGTGAGGAATTTAAAGCAAAGTCCCCTTCTGTACGATACACTGCTTAAACCAAAGGGCACAGCTGGTAGATGCAGTCCCACTGTGACCAAACCCTTGGACAGCTGCTGTGTTTCTGGGAGCTAAACGGGGTATGCTGAGGATTGCAAGAAGAAATGACAGATAGGTCAGGAGAGACTCCGTTTTAGGCAGGGTTTCTTATTTCTTCCAAGGAGGCTGAGACTCCAGAGCTGCTGACTGCAGTATGTTGGCCTGTCCAGAGGTGGCTTACTGGCACATCCCTGTGCTGCATGTGTGGATAAAGCCATTTAATCACCACTTTATAGGTGTATCTGCGTAGCTGCTGAATTCCTAAGACATAGGAATCTTTGGCAGAGGTTGCAGAGGTGATGGAGGTGGGAAGGACAAGGGTAGTGGGGCTGGGTCACAGTTGCTGCTCTGATATTCTTCTCTTCACCAGGCCCAAAAGTGCCATCTTAGGCGAGTCCCCCAACACAGATGAAGATGGCAGTGAGGCTGAAGATGAGGAGTATGAACCACACTGGCAGGAAGACTATGATGATGATGATGACGACGACCTGGATGAAGACAACTTTCTGTTTTACGATGAGTCAGATAACCTTGATTGTGACTCCTACTTTGATGATGATGATGCCTATGACTAGAGGCGGACTGTTGTCATCCAACCTTCCAGCCTGGGTCTCTGCCTCCAGGCTGCAGTGACAGGTTTATCTTTGTGTCTTTCCTCAAAGACAGTGAGGAGCTCCCAGGCAGAATTAAGAGACATATTTGTTGGGAGCTGCTTCCTCCTTAACTCCCCTTTAATGTGCACAACTGTTGCTCTGGTCAGATGGGCTGTGTTACTGTGGTCACACTTCCCAGAAAAGCATCTCTTGTTTCTATTTCCACCCTATTTACACTCATGTAGTTGAGTTAGAAAGTCACAGCTTGGTTCCAAATTGAGGACTGTGTGGCACCTGTTAAAGAGTTCAGTCCTTTGCAGTGATCTCCTCAAGTGCTGTGGCAGATGTCCTCGCATGACGCTGTATAATCTAGCCAGTGTATAGAAATATTGTGAAGCAATGTGTTAACACTCAAGCCAAAGCCAAAGCCTGGAGCTGATGGGGTTCCCTCCAGAGCCACAGACGGACATGGCTCAGTGCATTCCTCCATCTGAGGGGAACACTGTTTTTACTGTTTGTTCTTGGAGCTGTCTTCTCTATGAGGCAGGATGGGCTGTTACAGTATAGGCACACGTTTGCAGGGCTGCATTTAGGTGTATAAATGCATGCATGTACATACATCTATAAAAAATATATACATGCACAGGGGTTGTTTGGAATGTACGTTATCTTTTCAAAAAACAAAACAACAACCCTGAAGAACAAGGGTTGAAAAAATCTCTTTATAAAAGTTTTTCTTTCCTAACGCTAGCCTCCTTGTGGTCAATAGGGGACATGACATGGGTGCAGGGGGAGAGAGGAAAAGATCTAGACGAGCTCAGTCCAGGAGTTGTGACATTGATGAGGGTTTGGGATCCTTGCCCATTCAGACAGAAGGATGGCAAAGAGGACAGAGTGCCGGGGGGGAGGGAAACAAGAAGTTCTCCTTGAAGTGTATTGCTGATAGAAAGAAGAACCTTCAATATAAACCCTCGTCTTAAGCCAAAGCTCTAAACCACGACCCAAAGCCGGACAGCATCCTCCAAGCACGCAGATGAAGGCAATCCCTTTAATCTCACAGCACTCCCAGAGCCCTGCTAGAGCTAGGGTTGTGCAGACAGGCAGGTGGAACAGAGATTCACTCTCTCCGTGCTCATTATCCAGCTTTCTCTTTGTCCTCTAGTTTTGTCTCCTGTAAAGCCTCTGCCTGCCCTCCTGGTGTCTCCCCAGCACACATCTCCAGGCCAGAGCTGGCTGCCAGCCTCCATCATGTTCTGAGCCACGCTCTGGCACTTGGAGCAGAGCCATGCTTTAGCAGGCTGCGAAGGAAGAATCCCCTGGGGCCTGAGGTCCTTATTCCTGTCCCTCACTGGAGCACCTTCCCTACATGGCATACCTTACCTTTTATTTTTTTTCACTCACGGAAGCTGGAAAGAACTACAAATAGTTACAGAGTGGGTGGTGCAGAGGCAATCTCTTTTCTCTAAGCCTAATAATCCTCACTTTTCTGACTTCATATGCTACCTGACGGTGCCGTCGCTATGAAGTTCCAGATGGCCATCCTGGTTATGGCTGGGGTAATTTTCTTTCTAATGGTGCTGTGCTTTGGATTTAGGATAAGAATAATGTTGATAACACACGGACATTTCAATAGTTGCTGAGCAGTGCTGTACAGAGCCAAGGTTTTCTCAGCTTTTCACAGTGCTCTGCAATAAGAGGCTGGGGGGCGCAGAGAGCTGGGAGGTGACAGCACCGGGACATGGCAGGCTGGCCCCAGGGATGTCCCCTACCACGTCATGCTGAGTGGTAACGCTGGGGGCTGCTGGGCTTCAGCTGGTTGATGGTGAGCAGTTGTGTTGTGCATCACTAATTCTGCATATCCTTTGCTTGTTCCTGTTTTCTTTTCTTTTTCTGTCCGACTCCACTACAGCGCAAGCCAGATTCTCTGGAATGAGCTTGGTAGTATCTGTTGTCCTAATGCCTACCTCTCACCATGCACGTGTATTGAGAGAGACTGAAGTGGCACAAATAATGCAGAAAATAGACCTAAAAGTTATGTCCCTGAGTGCAGCAAAGGAGAGAATTAAAGTAAAAGGGAATCTAATCCCAGAGCTGCACGACAGTCTGAACTGTACTGTCCCTCTGGGCTGGTGTCCAAGAGACGAACTCCAAATCCCAATGGAATTTCCATGAGTTTGACAGGGAGAAACTGCCCTGTTATTCAGAAGGGTCTATCTGATGATTGTATTTGATAAATAGGAAGGAGTAGACTTTTTTCCCTTTGTTTACTTATGGTGGCATTTGAGAGAGCACCGGTCATCTATTTTTCTCTCAGCTCCCAGCACCTGCATCCAGGCCCCGTGTGTGAACAGGATTGCAGCCTGCAGGAGCAAGGCAGGAGCACCAGGGGGAGAGCGTGGCAAGGAGGAGTACAGAAGACAGAGCTGCAGGTGATTAAGATGGATAGCTAAAATGGATAGGTGCAGGCAGTGTGTGCCAAACATGGCACGGACTTGGAAATAACCTGCACTTAGAAATGAGGTAAGCCATAAATATGAAGGAGGAAGAAGGCAGGAAGCAACAAGCGTGTCAGATACACTGCCTGGGAGACAAGGGAGAGAGGATGCTGTGGTTAACAGCTAGAGGAAGAGCCAGAAGAGCTGGGTTTCCTGCTTCGGTTTGCCTTGAGCAACCTTGGGAAAATTATCTAATAAATTAACAGTTACTAGTTTAATTTCTGCACCTCTTTTCAGTCTCTGCTTGAATTTCAGGCATCTACAAGTGGGACTATGGTATTTTATGGAACAGAGCAGCTTATGACTTACTGGAAATTAATGCTACTACTGTGATGTGAATCATGCATTGCAATGATGCAACATACAAGTAACAGTTGAAATACGTTGCCTTCCTTCTGTAATGTGTGTTAATGAACTCTGTGGCGGTGGTGGTGGCTCTTCTCATTTGCTGCCCTTCACATATAGCTGCTCACCCAGTTTATGAGGGGAGTGTGGTATAAATCCAGGGTCAGGTGAGTGGTTCCAGGGCAAATTAACGAAGATGTCACATGGAGAGGTGTAAATAACTTACTGGAAGCCTGTGTGTTCAAATGCAAGGCATAGCAATGTGATTTGTCATAGGGAGAAATAGTGGACTGATACATTTCTGTGGTAGAAGTTTATTCTTCCACTAAGGTGTACATCAGAACTCAGTGTGTCTCGGAAGTTTGTGTGATAATCTGCGTTCAATGTCTGCACTTTCTCTACAGCACACTTGCCTCTGTGTGAATCACACTCCTTTCTGTATATTGTAGCCTGTGCAATGTGAGGAGCAAAAAATTAGAGCACGGAAACCTTTCATTCATTCCTTTTCTTCTCTGTATCTCCCTGTCTTCCTTCTTCCATCCTTCATTTCTGGAAAGTCCTTTACACACCATTCAGATTCTTTCAGACACAGCCATCCTTCTGCCTTCCAATCCAGCATTCACGGTGGATGTTTTAACCCATCTCAGTAGAAATGTTTGTTCCTTTCAATCTAAAGAGAAGCTAGGGCAGGATCAGAGATTCTGCTGCTAACAGGCTTAGACACAGGCTGCCTAGAGAGGTAGTAGTCTCCTTCTCTGGAGATATTCAAGACCCCTGGATGCCCACCTGTGCAACCTGCCGTAGGGAATTAGGTTAGCAGGGGGTTGGACTCAATGATCTCCAGTGGAGTATAATGAGATACAGAGAGGCTAAGTGAGGCTTTTCTCTGTACTCTGTGCACGTGGGGTCCTGCTGCAGGTGTGCTGTGTTAGTAACAAATTGAGTTCACCTGTATTTGGATAAGAACTGCAGACAACAGATTTAAAGGGAGTTGGGGGGGGGACACGTTGGTGGTGATTTCAGTGCTGCTGGATGAGGAGCTGTGCTAGGAAGGAAGCAGTGAAGCAGTCTGGTAGGGGCAGGCTAGGGACAAGCAAGTGGCTCGCTCCATTCTGTCAGTGTCTTGGTGGGAAAAAGCTGTAGCCTCTCAGAGTGGGGAGTGTTGAGATGTAGGATGCTGCCTCACCTGAGTGGGGGAAAGTGAGTTACCTCAATAGAACCTGTCCCAGTAAAGTCAGGTTGGACTAATATGTTGTAGGGTGGATGCAGGCCATCCAGCAGCGCTTTAGGCAATGCACCTTCTACCCCTGTCAGCAGAGCTGAGGTCTCTGGCTGTCTGTGCTGAGAACTGAACATGTGGTTGCTGCCTCCAGTTTGGTATGTGAGTTCTTGCTTTTTCTTCTGCGATCTTGTTTTTCCTGTTAATCACATTAATTGTGTCTATGTTGTTTTATGAGTGATCAAGGTGCAAACCTGCTGCTTTTGAAATGATTTAAAATGAAGTTCCTGACTTACTCATTTCCTGGATTTTATTGTTGGGGTTTATTTATGTGCTGTTGCAGTCTGCTTTTTGCATATACAATAACTATTATTATATTTGTCATAAACTTGATAGATTTGTCTCACGGTACCTCCTCCTGCCTTGCCTATTCCAGTTTTTTTCCTTCAAAATGATACCCAAGTTGTTGTCTTACAACAAGGGTCGGGCTTGTGTCTGCTGTTCTCAAGCCAATGAGTGCTTTGAGCTGAGGTTTGCAGAGCTGGGTGCCAGGCAGTCATTTGCAAAGCAAGCACACCTGGAGTTGAGCACCAGGCCTTTTATACAGTTGAAGAAGCAGGTATGGAACCACTTGCTGTTTGCTTTTTGTTATGTGACTTACTCAGTAACATATGTGCTCAAGCTGGCTGCCAGCTCACAAACTGAAGGTGGCCGCTTATTTTCATATCACATCTCCTCTCAGGAGCTTGTGTTATATATACCATGTTAATTAAGCATAGGTTACTTTGGAACATCCTTCTCACCTAGTCAACTGTGAGGCGTGTGTCCTTTCTGTTGCTCACATTTGTGAGTACCCTGTGAGTGGATAGGATGCCTCATCTATAACTTTCTTTTTCCATGTTGGGCACCTCCAATGCCCTGCGTTGTACTCAGCTTGATCTTTCTTTGCTTGTTTCAGCCCTCTGTGCTCCTGTAGTTATGTTCCTGCCCAGACTTGGGAGAATAGGAAAGTTTTGACAGGGAAAGTTCCTGTAGTGGGAGAAGATAGTCAAAATCAAATTATGTTTCCAGATTATCTGTAGGTTTTGGATAACCTTACTTCAGGGTGGGGACTCTGAGATGTTAACACAGGCCTAGACTTGTGTCTCTTTCAGCATTTGAAGGGGTAGTAAGCAAGTGGACCAGGCTCACTGATATCATTTCCCACTGATAGAGGTACCACTGATCAACTTCGGTGCACTGAGCAACGGTTGCTGTCTGTGTTTGAATGGTAAAACATAGTTAACGTGTTTCCTTTGTTCAGGCTGCATTTTGTTAAAATTCCACTTTGCTTAACATGGGGAACCAACAAGATGCTTCAGGACAGAGTATTATAAATAATCAGGTCGGATTATTTCTTACAATGTTATCTTGTGATTAAGTCCAGGAAGACCCTTTGTTTTCAACTAAAGCAGAAGTACTAACAGAATCATCAACTTTAGCATGAAAAATGCTACCTTCTCATGGCCTTGAAGGCAAGGAATCGCATGAAAGAGTCTTCCAAGTTAAAAACAAAACCAACAACCAAACAAAAACCCCTCTCTTCTGCCTGGGTGACAGCCTGCAGGTAAGTTCTTTCTTTGTGTTAGGGCACCAAGAGGAAAATATGTGCCAGAGACGGGTACACTTGTGCACATTTTCATGTTGCAAAAATAAAAGCAGAAACAAAGATTGGGATAAAAATGAGATAATTCTATGTTGCAAAAGCTATCCTGCTCTGGAGATGGGAGATTAAATGGCATGGGAAGTAGTGCATGTGCGTGCAGCCAGGGTGCATGCTTGTGCATACTGTTTGCAAGCCCTCCAATGCTGTGGCAGATACTGTCTTTAGAAGGAAAAGATGGCAAAGAACCATTTGGCAGGGGGTGTTAGCAATAGAGATAAGAGTCCAGGAAAATGTAGGCGTGACTAGAAGAGCTTAAGCTCTGCATGTTTGTATGTGTTCTCTTCACAAAACAAAGGCAACCTGAGTGAGGAAGATATTTGGTATCAGTTTCGGTCTCTTCATGAAGGTGCCCTCCCTTTTTCTCCCTTGCCTTCCCTTCTCCATCACTGACACAAGAACATATGCAATGCTTTGCAAAAAAAGAAAAGCATACACGCTTTTCTCAGATGTGGTTAAACTAATATCGTTGTAAGGAGTAGTAAACAAGGGAGAGGCTGGATGATAGCACTGTTCCTAACAAACCTTTTCCTGAAGGCATAAGGGCAGCTGTGGCTGCTTGAACTGTAGGTAAGGTCAATATGTTTGATCAGAGCACTCTTTGTAGGCTCTCATTATGCTTGGACGTGACCTTGGCTTTTGAGAGCACTCTGGAAAAAAAAAAAGCCCTTCAGTTTTGTCATTTTCTCCCTGCTGTTTGCCTGGAGGATTAACGGCATGATTTACAGAATATCTCTTAAACCAGTCATCTGCTGAGGGAACTGGGAGCGGTAAAATACATTGGTGAATGTTTGGAAGTCTATTGGCTCAGGGCAGGATTGCACCATTCACCCTATGTAGAGAAGAGGCCGAAAAAGGTGTTGCAAGCTGCAGCTGATAGGTCATCTAGACATCTGCTACACGAGAATGGATCAAGGTCACGATCATTCTTCAAATACTCAGCTCAAAACAAGAGGTTACTTTAGTCTATGTTTGCTTGACTGTGATTGCAGTGGGAAGGCGTGCACTCAGCTGTAAAGATGGCCTTGTAGTGATGACGTTAGGCTGTCTGAGGTGCGTGCCGGTCGACTGGAGGTTGTGGGAGTACCTTGTTTTTGCTCTGGTTAAACACAAGTGGAAATTGATCAGGTAGTAATGAGTGCTCTCAGGTGACTTATTAAAGCATTAGCATCAACTATTATTTGTTGCAATTGATGGATTTGTAATCCTAAAAGATCTTGTGATATACAGTAAAGAAGCATCTCATTATTCTTCATTAATTAAGTGGGGAAAAAGCAGATCTAGTTTGAAAGGCTTCAGTTTACTGCGATCTCACCAAGTGTTTGTAAGCTACTTTTTATAGGTTTTTTCAGTATCTGTCATGGAGATAAAGACCAGACGCATCTACCTGTAAAATCATTATTACTGTCTTGATGGTATTTGTAATTGCCTTCATTTTTACCACAGAATCAAGCATCATCTGTAGGCTGCACTTTTAGGCTTAAATTTTCACAGTGCTGTTCCAAAATGGTTGCCAGTGCCTTATTCACTGGCACTGAAGAACTCCTGGGTGAATAACTTGTTACGGCCGTACAGGAGTGAATCTTGAGTCTAATTGCCGTGGCTAAAGTTTGTTGTCCAACCTAGCAGCTTAGAGCTTTATGTGAAACATCTAAGATACGGTGCTTGAACTTTAACAACCAGATCTTGTCTTGTATTGTGATCTTGCAGATCTTATCAGTGCTGAAGTAGACATACATGACAATTCCAGCACTGGTAACCATGGGTATTAGTCCAGACGGGATAGGAAGAACCAGTACTCGTATCTCAGTCATCTGCAGATGTTCTCAGATTGCTAACTGACTTAAAACATTAGTGTGAGTAGCACCTCGTGGTCCAGAGAGATCAATTTATGCTGGATATATGCTCTATGTAAAGGAATAAACATTGAGATAAAGTTGCTGAAGACTGGAGAAAAAAGATGCAATTTAACTGTGGTAGAGTCAGTGTAACCTTTGGTAAGGGCTTAACTTAAAGGGAATTGTGGAATGTGAAATAGTTACCTCAGTTAAAGAGAAACAGCAAAGCTTAATTGAGCACAAGATACTGATTCTATAAAGCTTTACTTTCCATCTTATTCTGTATTTTGGCTTTGAACCAGAGGCAAGTTAGCACTGGCCTATCAAACTGCAAGAGAAATTTAATCAGCACCACCTTCCAGCTGTTACGCAAACAAACTGGCAGACTGAAGCTACCAATGAGGGGCTGCAAAGCTTGCACAACTGGTATTCTCTGGAGCAATCTGCGTAACTTTTGGTTCCGTGTCCTTTTGTGAAGGCCACCAGACTATTGCAATGTCTTTGCATATATAAACACGCACTTCAACTAATTAATTTGAAGTCCTGTTTTAAAGTAGTAGAATTAGTGGAAGGTTTAGCCACTTCAGGTGCCCAGGCAACGTAAAAACAGGAATGAGCATTTATTGTCTCTTCCTACTGCTGATTCACTGTGTGATCAAAGAGTCCCTGTTAGTGTCTCATCTTTTCACATCTTAACATGACAGATACTGGCACAGCACTCTGTAGTGTCATTGTTAATTAATGTTTATTAGGTGATTTTTAGTTCTTGGTGGCGTTGCAGCATGAAGAAAAATAATAATAGTACTTGGCCCAGTGCTAGCAAGCTGCAGGAAGGAAAGAATGTACCTGTTAAAGTTGTTAAAGCATAAGGCCTATCAAATCAGCCTTATAAGCATAATTTTTTTTTTCTTATGGAAATATTGGCACTTTTGCCTAAGGAAAAATGGGATGTACTCTCCTTCAGTATGTAGATCAGGTTCCAGTCAGAGGGTTTTAGAAGTCGAGTCGTCATGTCCTATTAATTGCAGAGTGTCATTAAGTGGCTGCAGCAGGATTATGTTATAAATGCAGCATCTTTGCTTTGCCAATTTATGAACAGTAACACAGTAATTATAAACACCTCTGTAAGCTTTCCAGAATGACAGTATGTCACTGAGGCTTCCTGTAATGTGAACAAGTCAGAGCAGGTATGTTTTGCTGTGTTTCTGGTGTACTCTTTGAAGTCTGTAGCATGTGTTGAATGCTGTGTGTGACTTCACAGCTCTCCTGCCATGTCTCTTTACCAGCTTTTGTCTTTGTGAGACTGCACAACATATTTCAGAAGAGAGTTGTGGTATCCTCAAATATTAATTATTCCTGGCACCTTATTTAAGATATGGAGAGTTTCTCACCCTATTCCAGTGCATGTGATGCTTCCATACCCTGCTTTCCAGCAGCAAGGTAGCTAGCTTGGTTCACTGAGCTTCTATTTTTCCATTAATATGGGACTCTGGCCATGCTGGCAATCCACACACATCACACACTCATTACAGCTGAGTGTAGATAGCTGTGAAGGGCTTGCTGTGAGCTGGGCACAGCTTGTAATTCAGAATTCAGCCAATACTAATATTTGGTAGGCTAATGACTAGTTAGCTGGTTGTTCTTTAGGTTGTACCTAAATATTTTGTAACAGTAATGACCAGTCTCTACGGGAGTACTACTAACCGAGCAATGTGGCAGATTATGCCCCCACCTGCTATCCTGTTGTTCTGGAACTACTTCAATGTTTCAAACAGGATCAGTGCCTTTTCTGTAGCTGCTGCCTTACTGCCCAACAGGACAGGAGCTTTGTTTGAAGGAGCTCCAGTAGGTGTGACAGACTGAAAGTCTCAAAAGTAGAGCACTAAGAGATGTCCGGGAGATCAAGCAAGAGATTGTTAGGCTCTTTGTGCTCTCATTCCACTGTTTTAAATGGAGTGATATATTGAGGCAGATGGCTATTTTTTTTTTAACCTCTCAAGCAGGGGAGGAAAGCACTCTGCCATCTGCGTTATTTCTACTTCTGTCTTACTCTCTGGAATTACATCAGTTCTCATCCTGTACCCAACTTGCTGGGAGTGTTGCTCTGATGTGTTTATTGAAGGATGATGGATAAGAGGTAGCACCCAAGGTACCCCTTCACACCAAACAGAAGGGACTGGTTCTGCTTTATTGGAACTAAGAAAATCAAAGCAAGTTACTGGGTCTGAAAGTTACAGCTGGGTGAAAAAAAGCACAGAATCTCAAAACCCTGGGTGTGTTTGGAGCACATTGCTTCAAAAAGGGGGTGGAACTGTTATGGATTGTGAAATTTAGACTTGATTTCCTCCATGGGGGAGGAACCAAACGACAGTGAAAGAATGGAACAGAATTTCAGTGAATGGAATTATGAAACATTTAGTAAAACAGAGCTCAGTGTTGTACAGACAAGAGAGAGTGGAAACAACAGGATCAATAGATACGATATTAAATGTATATATGATTGCTCACAAATAGATACATCTGTCAGTACTTCAAATGTTCTGATCCGTACTCCTGTAGCTGGCCTTGTTTTCTTATTTTTTAAAACAGTGTGTACTTCAAACACAGCAGACCTGAATGCCTGAGGTATGTGTACTTGCAATGTGTTCTTAGCCTGTCTGGGCAGGTTTTACAGAAAGTTGCAGAACAGAAGTAGCTGAACTTGAGATGAGTGTAAAGGAAAGAGAGGTCGTCACTTTTCCAGAGAAATAATTTGGATGAGAAAGGTGATCAGCCTCCTTCCTGCAGCATGCTCAGAGCTTCAGGCAGCCTTAAATCTACTGAGGAGTGATTCTGCAGGCTAGCAGCAGGGATGGCTTGGTTCTAGCACCGGCTGCCATTCAGAGGGTGGAGAGGCACTGGAACAGGTTGCCCAAGGAGGCTGCGGATGCCCCATCCCTGGAGGCATTCAAGGCCAGGCTGGATGTGGCTCTTGGCAGCCTGGGCTGCTGGTTGTTGACCTGCACACAGCATGGGGTTGGAAGGAGATGAGCATTGTGCTCCTTTTCAACCCAGGCCATTCTATGACTCTGTGTAGAACTGAGTGGTGTATCCTGTATCAATCTGGATTTTCAGGAATTTGTGATGAACAGTGGCTAGCCATGAAAGAACTAAAAACAAATATTGCAATGGGATCTATTCAAGAATTTTATCCAAGGAAATCTGTGTTGGTTTTCTGGTTTCCACATTTTAATGGCTTTTCTGTTTGGAAATTGGGTGGAACTTCTAAAGTCACTGTTATTGATTCTTCAAAGATGAAGAGAACAAATTCTCATGGTATAAACTGCTGGGAAGGTTAAAAGTCATGGTCTTAAGACAAATGTGCCAGAACAGTAAGGAAGCTGAAGGCAACGAGGGACCAGAAGGAAGCAGTAGGATCTGTACCCTCTGTCTTTCTCTTTTTGTACACAAATTCCATGGAGCGAGGTGGGAAGCTCCAGAGGCCTGGCCATAGCTGTAGATGAGGTGTCTGTGTGAATGCTGTGACCTCTGTTGGCTTCAGTCTGTGGACATACTTGCACAGCCGGTCAGTGCCCTGTTTGGACTGGGTACACTGACCTCAGCAGTGCGTGGGACTGCCTGGCTCCAAGAGCCCTGTGGTCTCAGGTTCTTGTGGAATTGTTCTGCCCAGACTGAAGGCTGCGCTGCACAAGAGGCTGCAGAAGACTCTTGAAATCATAGAATCATAGAATTGCTCAGGTTGAGAAGACCTTAAAGATCATCAAGTCCAACCACAGCCTAACCATAGTACCCTAACTCTAACAACCGTCCGCTAAGTCACGTCCCTGAGCACCGCATCCAAAGGGATTTTAGCCACATCCAAGGGTGGTGACTCAACCACCTCCCTGAGGAGCCAGTTCTAGTGTTTAACAACCCTTTCTGTGAAGAAGTTTTTCCTGATATCCAACCTAAACCTCCCCTGGCACAACTTGAGGCCATTTCTCCTTGTCCTGTCACCAGTGAGAAGAGAGCAGCCCTACTCTTGCTGCAATCAGTTTTCAGATATTTGAAGAGAGCAATATGGTCTCCCCTCAGCTTCCTTTTCCCCAGTTTAACAGCCCCAGTTCCTTCAGTCTCTCCTTATAGGACGTATTCTCCAAGCCCTTCACAAGCCTTGTTGCCCTTCCATGGACCTGCTCGAGCACCTCAATGTCCTTTCCGTATTGAGGTGCCCAAAACTGAACACAGTACTTGAGGTGAGGCCTCACCAGTGCCGAGTACAGGCAGGATGACTTCCCTAGTCCTTTCATCACTCCATTCCTGATACAAGCCGGGATGCCATTGGCCTTCTTGGCCACCTGGGCAAACTGCTGGCTCATATTCAGCTGACCGCCCATCAGTACACCAAGGCCCCTTTCCATCAGGCAGCTTTCCAGCCACTCCTCCCCAAGCCTGTAGCGCTGCCTGGGGTTGTTGTGACCAAAATGCAGGACTCAGCACTTGGCCCTATTGAAACTCATACAGTTTACCTTGGCCCATCGATCCACTCTATCCCTCTGGCAGATCAGCACTTCTAAAATTACAAATACGAAATAGGCCATTAAATGTGCTTTTGGCTTCTTGGTGGAAGAAATTTCTAGACCTGTTTTACATTATAACTCATTTGATAGCTCTGCTCAGGGAATGTCAGTGACCTGTAATGAAAGTTGCCTGCCTGGGTTTTTCCAAGTATGCGTTTGAGCCTATTAAACATTAATGATGGTGATGTCTGGAGTAACTTCTTTCTCTTGATGAAAGTGAGTTTTAACGCGTTGTTGTAACTCAGCAACCAAGTGTCAGCTCTTCATTCTAATGACTCACTCTTCTAAATCAAGGATGCTTATTGAAAATGTTATGTGAGATGTGGATTGAATAGATCAGCAATTTAATAATTGTGAGACATCATACAGAAAGACCAGAACAAAAATGCTGAATTTGATGATATTTTTCAACTGGAAGGCAGTGCGGAAGGTTATGAAGTCTCACCAAGTAACAGTGGTAGTTTTTTCTGCAGTCAAGGAAATGAATGCTGTCAGTTGCTTAATAACATTTAAATGATCAAATAGTATACATTACTGTGATTAGTCAGTTCCAATTATGTGGAAACAATTGTTTGCTTTGTGGACAATGTTTGTGGAGGTTTGTGCATGTACTGTCAATACATCCAGAACAAGATGCTGGAAGGAAGGATTTCCAGAGACTTTTTAGAATGAAAAGCATACGAGAAAATTATCCTGCTAGATCATAAATTGAAAGGGGAGGAAAAAAGAGAAACCCAACAAGTTATGTGCATTACTCTTCCTGGTTTATCTCTATTGCCAGATTTTACATCCCTTTCAGCTTTTGCAGTGGAACAAATAGAGCAAATAATCCATTTCATGGTGTGGGTGTTTCTGTTGTTGTTGCTGAAGTTCAGCATTAGTGATGCTTTCTGTTGAAATCTGAATGAGTGACTTTTAAGATGTTTTATTTTTTCAGTCCTGCCTAGGATTTCTATTCTTTAACTCAGATCTTATGCTACGTCTATGTTTCTCAATGCTTTCCACCTTCAGTATAAAAACTGGAGGAAAAAAAAAAAAAGGGGGGGGGGCATTCAGGTTGCTGAATTGTTCTGAATGTCTGTGTAATACATCCCAGTTGCATAAATGGATTTTGTAATCCTTTGCCCTGTTGCTTGCACAGTGTGGGTTAAGTTAATTATTTATAGCTTACTGGAGTAGCCGTTGAAGTGCCCTATGCAATGCAGGAGGAGTGGAACCTGACAGGAAGCCATCCTACTGCGACTCCTCAGTCAGGGTAGGGCCAGAAGAGTGTAACTGAGAGAGGTGCCACAATTTAGATGTGTATTTTCCTCCTGGAAAAACAAATATCATATTCCCATTTGTTCCCTCGAGCAACTTTTTCTTATGATCATCTCTCTAGTTTTTTTTCCCCCAATCTTCTGGTGGTTACATGGTCTACACACATCTCATGGGCCTTCCGCAAGGTGTTCTAGGAGTACCCAGTGAGGAGACTGTATAGTCATTAAGGCTGGAAAGGACCTTGAAGATCATCTAGTCCAATCATCAGCCCATCACCATTTTGCCCACTAACCACATCCCTCACGGTCTCAGGCTGTAATGCAGAGCTGCTAGGTGGCATGCCTGAAACAGAGATAAGCGCAGGGAGATCACGTTGTGCTCCAGGTAGTGTATATTGCACGTAGTTTATGCATTGCACATATTATAGCTCAGCTACACTGTTCAAACAAGCAATAGGATTCGTGACTTATTTTCTTGTTCCTGTATGTATGAGAGAAAACTTCATAAATTGCAGAATGGTTGAGTTGGAAGGGACCTCAAAGCCCCCTGAGCCCAACCCCTGCCATGGGCTGGCTGCTCCCCACCAGCTCAGGCTGCCCAGGGCCCATCCAACCTGGCCTTGAGCATCTCCAGGGATGGGGCACCCACAGCTCTCAGGGCTGGCCGTGATACTGGAGATGGACTGCACTTAAACTCATCTCCACAAAGCTTTGGTGCGGTGGAGCTGCCATCAGCAGGCAGCCAGCCCTATCTCACAGCTGTGGGGCTGCAGAGCAGGGCACGTGTGGAGAGCAGCCTGCTGGGTCCTCCTGGCCATGCCCTCACCAGGCACGTGGCCCAGGAGCTCCCAGCCCTGCTGCTGACCTCTGTGTCTGCCCGGCTCTGGCCGCTCCCTCTCCTCGCCCAATGGGGATGTGCTTTTTGTGCTGCTGAGTCAGGCTTCCATTGATCAGCAGACCCTGAACGTGGAATCTCTGTTTTTTTTGTTTTTTTTTGTTTTTTTTCCCCCTCTCTTTTTCCTTTCATTTATCCTGAACATTGTGTCATCTCTCTGCATCCAAGGTCCAGTGACGTCAGTGTGGATAGGAGGTCAGGGACAACTAGGGTTTTCTTATAAGAAATATTGACCTGAACGCGTTCGGGTTGAGGAACCTGAGAAATCTGAATTGAGAGAAAACGCTCTCATAAATTCAAAGGCGACATCAATAGCGGCAGAGTCCTTGCCCCCAGAAGCGAGGGGATTCCTTCTTATTCCTGTATTTATACAGATTTTTCATTAGTGGTTTTAATTTAAAAAGCACCTCTCTGAAATACGAAGAAGAGGTGTAAGTAATGATGAATTAAACCTCTCAGTTTGTGTCTTAGGATGTAGCAGCGCTATTTGAGCTGAGTGGTTGCATTCACTATAGATCTTTACCTAAACAAGATGTGATAAATGGAACATCTGCCAATTTTGATAGCAGGTAATGCTTTCAACTTTCCTGCTCCCTGAGTTCCATTGTGGAAGAAGATGCTCAATAGTTCATTCTTGTTCTGGAAAATAAAACAAAGCCTTTCTATGAAAATTGGTAGCATCGTGTTGTTTTTCATGCCTTTCAGGTCCGTGTGGAGAAAACAGCCTGGTGTCTTTGCTCCTTTGCTGGTCTTTCTCTGACACTGCCTCCTTTTGCTTGGGCATCCATCCTGTGTACTGCAAAGAAATTATGTCCACGTTGTGTTTCAGCCAACAGGTTCTCGATGAAACCAGGCAGCGGTTTCCCACCAGGCAGAGTTTTCCAGAGAGCACGTGGTGTTTGTTTAACTTATCTTCCACTGAGTCTGGTGAGAAAGGGGCTCAGCGTTTTTCTGTTGCAAATTCAACCCTTGGTGTCATCACCGTTTGTCCTGCCAGGTTGTCTAATTTGGCTGTACTGCAATTATTTCTTCTGTAAGATAAGGAAAAACTCGAAACCTAGTATTCTGTTATCCATGTAAGTGTGATGTGTGAAAAGGACATTTTTTTCCTTCAGAACTTGCCTTTTAAGAGACATATAGGGATTTATACAATCAAAATATTCTAAAAGGTAGGTAAACCTTAGATAAAGTTGGACGCCCTTTTAGTCCAAATATTGAATCTTCCCACAGAATAGGAGGGATTACTCAACGTATGACTCCAATAGATGGATCTAAATGGGAGCTTGAAGGACAGTTGGTTAAGGTCCCTATCTCAGAGGAAAGACAAATATGGCAAATGAATCCTCTTTTTGAAGAAAAATGTAGCTTCCAGAAGAGAGTGCTGTGAAAGGGAAAATGGTTTTAAACTGCAAGGGGGTAAATTTAGACTAGATATTGGGAAGAAATTCTTTACTGTGAGGTTGGTGAGACTCTGGAACAGGTTGCCCAGAGAGGTGGTGGATGTCCCCAGAGGCATTAAGGCCAGACTGGATGGGGCTGAGAGCAACCTGCTCTACTGGGAGGTGTCTCTGCCTATGGGGAGGTTGGAACTAGATGATCTTAAAGGTCCCTTCCAACCCAAACCATTCTATTCTGTGATTTATTGAAATCTGTCAACCATTGCATCTGGCTGTTTATAAAATGATAATTATCATATATCCCACTGCTCCCCCACGTCCCCTCAAGACAAAGCAGGTACAGACCAGAGGAACAACCACGTGCTAGCAGAACTCCTGTAGGGTGAAGGGATGTCAGCCAGGGACTTGCACTGTGTTCTGAACCAGCAAAGAGACCACCAGGCCACAGCCTTGTTCTTGGCCCATCCTTGTAAATCACAGTCATGGTAAAAGGGCTGTGAGTAAAGAACAACTTCAGGAATACGTGGAGTATGTGAGTGTATGTTAGTATTAGTTGGCAAGTGCAATAAATAAATTCACTGAAAGAGATCTCATTAAAACTTTTTGTCGCTCACAACTGTGAAATGGGATGTGATGTTGCAAAGTGAACAAACTTGAGATGATGACTGAAAATCTTTCCTCTGTGATTTCACCCTATTGTCTTTTTTTTTTTTTTTTAATATAAATATTGCAAACTTTGTGGTATAGAAGCGGAAATCTCTCTCTTTGCACGTATTTTATTATGGCAATAAACCAAAGACAATGCCATGACTCTCACGGGTTAGAAATGTTGGAGCTTTTATGTATGGAACCCAATTTAAGATTGGCACCACCATAAAAGTAAAGAGAGGTGGATTTGAAATTCTGCATCCAACTCTTCTGTGCGGATATTTATGTAGAATGTCTTACACATTGTATATAATAATATATAAATCTTTTAGTGTCTTTAGACAGATTGACTCACTCTAATTTACTTTGGTCACTTAAACTTTTGATGCTTTGACCAGATTTGGTTTATCTCCTGGATGGATTTTTGAAGAATGACTGTGAATCAGCAGAAACCAGACAGAGGTGTGTTGGAACACTCCTGTCTTGCAAATGGCAGAGACAGAAGAGATAGGCTGCTAGATGTTTTCTGCTCACTGCTGATACCAATTAGTGTAATCCCAATGCTGTGAACAATTAGGGCACGTTTCCTTTGTCCTGGGGAAAGTTCTTATATTCTTATACACCTCTTTGTTCCCTATCTTTTATTATTGTTTTACTCAAGTATTTTTCCAAGCTGTGCGTGGTTAAAGCCCAATTTACTGTCTCAATTAGCGAGGCTGTTAATCACGTTTACGTCCAAGATGCATCATCAGCATTCTGCTAGAAGCACAGGCATATCTGCATTGGAGAAAAGCATTAGTCACGCTGGGTGTTTTATTGCAGCAGGGCTGTCATTCATTTGCTGTTGGCAAATCTCTCATAACCTTATTTCCCCTGCCTGAATTTTGTGAAATAGCCTCCTGCCAGCTTGTGAAAATGTTCGGAATTGTTGAGTTGAGATATAAAACAAAGCAAGATATTTAAAAAAGAAAAGCAAGCGTGGGAAACCACGTGATTTTTAAAATTGGTAACTATGCCAGGTGAAAAGGGGGATAAGAGTTGCTTCAGGCTTGTTGCTAGGTGATACAAGTGGCTGTCGTAGTAAATGATGTGGGATCACTAAGTTCAGTGTGCAGAATAGGAAGAAATGCAGTGGAAGGAATACATCTTCATACTCCTTGAATGAAGAGCCAATTACCTTCAGTTTTCAAGAATTTGTTTGGAAGCCAGTTAGATTAATGTAAGACTTGTGTTCAGTG
Source organism: Tetrao urogallus (assembly GCF_951394365.1). Taxonomy (NCBI): domain Eukaryota; kingdom Metazoa; phylum Chordata; class Aves; order Galliformes; family Phasianidae; genus Tetrao; species Tetrao urogallus. Next base: position 4,624,776 of record NC_136814.1, read on the forward strand.
CCTTCCAAATAACTGGACACAAAGTCTATCAATGACAGCAGCGTCTTAAATGAGGTGCTTTTTATCAAATATATCAAGTAATTCATGTAATTAAGAGTTTCTTTACTGAATACACCATGATCCATAGGCATGTTTAAGATGCACATAACTCCAGGCTCTATGTACAGTCAGCTCTCTTTCCTGTCCTGTCTTAATGAAATAGTGTTGGGAATACAAAAGGTTTTTCTTAGTTGTGGTTGAGGCTGTGGAATACTGGGAACGCGACTCAAGAATGTCAGATTTTTTTTGGAGAGGGATCACAGGCCTTATATAATAATAATTGAAATTTCAGCTCTCGTAATATGTGTGTAACATCATATTATCAAGTTTGTAGGCTGTTCAAGGCTCATCTCGAAAGCAGATAATGTTTCTTTAATGCACTACTTCTTTCCAAGGCTAGTTCTTCAGCTTTACTGCCACATTTATGACATATTTAATTTTCACCTTCAATGACTTGTGTTCAGTTCATAGCATTTGCTTTTGTGTCAACGCTGTTCGTGATTTTGCGGTTGGACTTCTTCCTTTCTGCCCATTGAATGCTGTTTGTTACTATTACATAGTGGCAAATTAATTAAGATGGGTTTGTTTTCAATCAAGAGAAGCGCAGGCTGTCTCAGGGATACAAGCTGAAAGTGAATGGCAGTGAGATACACAGGGCAGCCAGAGGACTTGTGGAGAACGGCCAGATAGTTTAGGCTGGTATATTAGACGTAAGTTCACATAATGCAGTATGTAGGTTGCTCCAAAAGTAATGCCTCCTATTTATTTCCGTGGAAATTATAACAGATACAAAGAGCACAATAACACTGTCTGATAGAGAAAACTCTCAGCTACAAAACACCATTTTTCAACCTAGTCACCGTCACAAGTTGTGCATTTTCACCAGAGATGAACAAGCAAGCTGCGCTTGTAAAAATCCACACCAGTGGAGCTGACCCGCTGTTTCTACCTGTTAGTTATTTTACCAGATGGTGGCCCAGAAGTTGCAAAGTGTTAGCTCATATACGTGTGTGTGTGAGTGATATATATGGGGTATTGCACTAAAGCACTGGCCTGGGAATTTCTTCTTTTCATTACCAAACCTCCTGATGAATGCCTCTATTGACTTTTCTCCCATTTCTCGCAAGAGTAACGTGCAAACAAAATAGCTGACCTCCTCGCTTCTGTTTTAATCCTTTTCCTTCATTATCTCTGATGTCTGTTTGCTGTATTTTCACGTGTTGACTTAATTCTGGTGGTGAACTCCTTAGGCAGGGATGGAGTTTCCATAAGTTTCATCATATTCGTTGAGCCGTGCATTAGATCACTCACAGAACAGATTACTACATTCGCAACAGCGGATCTGCAGGATTAAGCAGTCAGAATGAGAAAAGCTAGCTCCTTTATTTCTGATAACGCCATAATGCATCCACTACTCTCTGAGCCTCTTCTCTGAGAAGTGAGTGAGATGGGGGAATTCTGGGCTTCCAAAGCAGACCTGACTTTGAGTTGTGAATGGACAAATGGGTGATTGCTGCAATGGGAAACCTGCTATGCTTTCCCTGGCCTCTAAAACGAAGTACTGCTTTGCAACCGGGTTGCGTGTTTGGCTGATGAAAGCTTTATGTATTCAGCTGGCTCTAAGGGATTACTATGCTAATGGGAATGTCCTTACACTACAGAAGTTTGAGGGTTGTTTTCACTTTCTGCACTGCCATTTCTGCCAACCAATTCTGTGTTATTTGTAATGGGTTTTTCAAAAAGGGTGAAGAGATTTGGGTAACGTCAGTTGATGTGTTCCAGTGTTAAATTTAGAGGACCTGGAAAGTACCAGTTCTAGGTGTTTCGGTTCTTTGTAAAACGAGCTTGAGAGAACGGATGAACTTGGTATTCTGCAATTAGTGGCGTGTGAGATGATGTCTGAAGGTGTACATACTCGGTAATCTGTGCATCAAGAGGAATACATCTCTCCATTATGTATACAGCAGATTGATGGGGTCAGAAGCAAACCTTATAGTGGAACATCATAAGATGCTGTGCAGTGGTGTAGGAGTGGGGGTCAGTTTAGCTATAAGGTATTCACTATAGCTGGACAGAAACACTGCAGATGGGATTCCTGAGACAACAGATGACACGGCTACGGGCGTTCTTTAAATCTAAGAGCAACATCTTGCATTATGGAAAAATACAGGTGAGGAAATTAAGTTAGATTTTGATGTTAATGCCATAATGGCTAGTTGCCTTAAGATTGTGGCTGTGAGTAATAATTGTTAGTTAAAACACTACTGAACTATTTAAATATGTTAAGCTTGTGTAGACTAATTTTGAGATGGATGCTTGCTGTGTGAAGGCAATACTCCTATAAATCTGCCCCCCGCTATAAAGCAGAAGAAGAATTCTGAAGGAAAGTGCCACATTTTCAATGTCCTCACTATGCTCTGGGAGGTGCCAGGCAGTAGGTGTCAGCACTGTTTCAGCTATGCACAAGCTTCACTGCAAGCTTGGGTCAAGGTAACCGGCATCAGACACAGGTTTGCTGTGAGCTATGCTTTTGGCAAAGTGAGTGTCTTAAGTGCTTAGACAACGACTGGCACTTGCTGTAAAATAGCTTTCCCCAGGGGACAGATGGATAGAATACATGAGATAAAGATAATTTGTATATTGTCTTTGCTCTGACACGCTCCCAAAGCACGGAAGGAAAGGGCTTTAAAAAAATAGTGATTTAATTAGCTTTTGTTGTCTTGTGAATTGGCCAGGTGTTGCTGCCAGGAAGATGTAGTTATCTCCCAGGAATTTTAAGCTAGGAAGCAATTTATACTAGTAAGGCTGCTATGCTGAATGTGGGAAGCAAGGGTGCTGAAATCAGAATGGAGCAGGTAGGATTAAACACCGTGCTAGGAAATCTCTGTAAGATTTTGGAACTGTGCAATTTTGTGGTGTAGTTTTAAGCTGGGACTAAGAGACTGCACATCTTATTTGTGAAAATGAAACATGTGCTGTCTGAGGAGCTTTTCTACAGGCATGTGCCCTCAGGAGAGGCTGCGCAGTGAATGCCAGGTGAATGGCTATGCACACAGAAAGGGAAACGTTTTTTTTTTTTTTTTTTTTTGGTCAATATTCAGTAAGAAAAGGTTGGGAGAGCACTCTTATCCTCCCTCAGCCCCTGCCTTCTCCCTACAGGTTGCACTGCATTCTCACAGGTTGTGAGTTCCTGGCACTGATGCAGAGGCACGCTCCTCTTCCTGCAAGCTTGGCAGTGTGGTGTGAAGGCAATGCAGCTGAATTGTGATTTGAGCTGATCTATTGCTATATTAAGGGGCGGGCCAGGTTGCTCTTTCCTTCTCTGTCACTGCTGCTGCAGAAGCACCAACCAAAAGCAGCTGGCACGCCTCCTCATTGGCCCTTATATAATATGGGGTTTTGCAGGGAGCTGATGTAGAACTCAAGGCGTTCTTGAGACAGGCTCACACTGCTTGTCCTGTTGCTGGTGCTCACTTTCCTACCAAGTTAGGGCTGCTCTTGGAGGGTGACCTGTGGTCTCATTGGGGTGAATTTTGGAAGGTGTGCGGTATGGCTCCAGCTGAGACAGGGGATAAGCTTGTTTTCTTTGTGAATGGTAAAAAGGTAAGGAAGATTCCAGCTTTCTGCTTGGCTTGCTCCTGGGCTGTGCCTGATTACTTTCTTTTTCTAGTTGGCTTTTCCACCTCTGAAGTTTTCTAAGACCAGCACAAATGCTTCGGTTGCTTTCAGATATGAAGTTGTGAGGACTATTTATTGCTTTGCTGAGTGGCTTTTCTCCCCTGTTTGACCTTAGCTTGTGAAACATTCGGAGAGCAGTACCTCTCTATAACCTTCATTTTACATTTGAAATTTGTTGGCAATTACCTTTAAACAAGAGGTGCAGTGGCTTTAGTACAGGCATTTCTACTGGAAATACTTTCAGTAACTACAACAGATCTGGAAAAAGTAATTCAGTTGAGAGCATACATATAATTCCTATGCTCAGTAAGTAATTTTGACATCTGTTTTCTAAAAGAGATGCAAGTAAAATACTCATTCCATTCCCATTTAAGAAGCTGGCAAACCCTTCAATCTTAACCCCATTGACTGACACTATTTTGGATGCACTGAAAGTCACCCACATCACCTACTGATGATTACCAAAGGAGCTCTAGTGCCCACAGGAGGTGGCTGTCCTCTGGGAACCTTTGGGCAGTTTCTCCCAGGGCACATCTCTGAATTAGCTTTCATTTCTTTAGAGGGTAACACGCTGTTCTTATTTGGCTCTAAAACTCTACCTGCTGCCCTGCAGACCAGCACAGGATTCCTATCAGTTTTGCTTTTGTTGAACTTTCCTGCTAATTTAATCATGTGTAAACATGGCTAAGATTGTTGCTACAATTAGGGTGTGTTAGTTATGAATTTGAGTCCCAGGATAAGTTGGAAATAGAGCTTTCCAAGGCATTCAGCATTCAGTGTTTGAGGTTCTCCAAGTATCCAACTATTAGCTGAAGAATGAAATGTACTTAGTATGGATTATAATTTCATTGGAGGGGTCTTGAGTGCAACAGTGATGTAGAAGTCAACCCTGGTTCCAAGCTTCTGTAAAGAAGGGGACAATTCCTGAAGCTTTGATTGCACAGTTCAGCATGGCTCATGTGTCAGTGTTACCTGACTTATCAGCTGCTAGCTGCTTCTCTAGGGAGCCAGAAACTCAAAACTTTGCATTAATCATGACTAGCCAATTGAGTTTGGTAACTGGCTCATGAAGTGGTGGTGTAGCATTCATATGATGAATTTTCTGCAGTGACAGGGGTGTGGGTGTTGTACCATTAATTTGTCTTGCTCTCTTTCTGTGAAGGCTTCAGTGATCTCCATGAACCCAAATTTTCAGAGGGTGAATGGGGAGATTTTTTCAGTCTCGCTGTAGGGAATTGCCACAGACATGGCAGTGCAGGCTCAATACAAGCAAAGTAGGCTGTCTTGTATTCTTTTTCTGGTACAACCTAATGGAAGAGAATTGTTCTCATGCCAGCCCTTCTTCGATTCAAAACCAGCATGTGACTGGTGGCATATATGAAATTCCTATATACAGACATAGTGAGTACTTCAGCATTGTGAGGTTGCTAGAGTATTACAGATGGGTTGTAGAAAAGGCCATCCTCCTGGAGCAGATTAACATATGGAACTAATTTACTAATCAGTAAAGCAGAAAAGGCTTAACTGTGCCAAGAGGGTTACGTGAGAGTCCTATGGATGTGGCACTGGGGGATGTGGTCAGTGGGCATGGAGGGAATGGGCTGGGGTTGGGCATGGTGATCTTAGCAGTCTTCCAGCACTAAAGACTCTGTGGTTCTATGTATAGTGAGGCACAGAATGGGTGGGAGAGCGGTTTCAGCCCTGAAGGCTGACAGCAGAAACCAACCAGTATATGCTGTCCTCTATCTCTTTTTGTGCCCTGAAGTTTAGGGAACTTGCTGTGAATGACATCTCCACTTGTGATTTTCAGCACTTGTTATGAAATCACAGTTCTCTGTTTGCAAAGCTCTGCATTGGAGCTGGCCTTGTGCAGGTATACGGGGCTGTATCACAATCTGACCTCGGCGGTCCTTGGTTAGGGAAACAGCGGGACCAGTGAGGCTACCAGCAGCACCAGCTCCTTCCACACATTGAGGCTGTATCAGCATCCTGCCCCGTTTGCATGTGGGACCACAGTGCCAGCAAGAAAGGAGGTTCCAGCTGATCAGAGAGAGGAGAGGCTTCCTGGGTTGTGCTCCTCCCTCAGCCTCCAGAGGCATTTATTTTCTGTTTCCTTCATTGTTGTGCTACCAAAGAGGCTCGAGTTACACCTCCAGCAAGTGCAAGTCCAAGAGGAAGAATTGGACTTATTTGGCTATCCAGTACGTGGCAACAGGGATTATGTAATGAGAGAGGTGGGGGGAAATACATGGAGGATGCTGCAGAGACAGCAGGTGGCAAGCTAGGGTACGACTCCATCCACCTGAGTCCTAACGGCATGCTCCAGTCAATTTGCTGGAAAGAATGTGATAGCATGGCCAGTGGGAAAGCTCACTACTTTATGAATCTGTGGCAGCTTGGCCTTGTTAATGGGTAGCTGATATTCTGTAATGGCACAAACCAGCATGATAAGAGGTGGTTGATAAGATAGGGACTTTCTTGATGGTTAATTCTACTTTCACATTAGCCCAGTCTATAATATAATATCAAGAAAAGTCTCCTCAGAGCAGCTGAGCATACTTCACATTCAGGGGTGTTTATTTTAAACACCTGTTTACTTCACTGAGATTGGCACACAGTTAATGCCATGTTGGAGCCTGGAATATTATGGAACACAACACACGCGTAGCAGGATTGGAAGTGAATGATCTTGAATGTCTTTTTCAACCCAAGTTATTCTGTTATTCTTTATGTATATACTATGAGTACAGTTTTCCTCAACTGACAAGTCTGTCTCACGCAAGTTGCATGCAATTTTAGTTAAACACACTGTATATTTGTATTTTTAACCTGACTATTAAGAGAAGGTCTGTGTAGGAATCCACATTAGAGCTCTCTCAAAGCCTTTCTACCCATGATCACGGGTGGAAACGTGAAATTTGGGATTTTTGAGCTTTGGAACCCTCTGGATCTTACATATGCAGTGAATTACAATTTTCAGTGAGTTGGTTTAAAGCAGAATAAAACATTCTCACGACCAATCGACTTACATCGTGTGGCTATGCTCAGATTATTCATTTATGTTCTAATCCTTCTCCCTGGTAAATGAATTTGAAACCTCTAGCTGACTTCAGGAATGCCCTTTCACTGACTGCAAGGTCCTCAGGGACTTTTACAGCTGACCAGCCTGACCTGCTGTTAAAACCTTCTACCTTCTGTTCTTGCCTCTAACAGACTGGAGTTGTTCAGAAAGAAGTCTGTTTTCTCATTTACGGGCAGTAGCTGATGCAATGCTTAGCTTGCTTTTGGTCAACTGGGAAACTTTAGTCTTCCTTTTTGTTCTTTCCAATATCAGTAATTGGACAAGGTATAGGAATGCTAGTTTAGATGCTTTATGCTCTAATGACAGTTACCTGAACTGTTGTTGTTCTCTGTTGCTGCGTGGGATAAAACAACCCATCTCAAAGCAGAAATAGCAGACACACAGTTTTGAGTTCACTGCATTGCACCCAGTGCAAACCAACCTGCTGCAAGGCACCTCATGTCATCTCTGGTAAATGGCTGATGTGTCTCTGCATATCCTTAGTTCTCCACAGGGCAGGAGCAGAGGACTGCTGCCTCTCTGTGCATCTGCTCCTCATCTGGTTGGACTGAGAAATTTTTAAGTGAAAACTGTTCATTGAGATCCAAATCTTGCACGTGAAATCATGAGGAAATGAGCTCAACACCTCTCTGGAAAAGTCCACAGAATGCAAGAGTGTGGAGTAAAAAATAGATGCATAGTGCAAACAGCAATGCAGCACGAGTTTATTAGAGGTCATTTGAAATCAGTGCCCTCAGAACATTTCCTAACTTTAAGCAAATTGGCATTTGATTAAAATTTAAGCTACCGTAAGCAGAAACATCTACAACTTTAAATCTGTCAAAATGTAGCCCTCAGTATGATTTGTTTTACCAAGGCGGGCGTTGATTCAAAAAGCAACAATAACAGCAAACCAGCAGCTTAGCAAAGAAGACATCTTTCTTTAATAGCAGTATCCAAACAGGTTGGTCCTAATCTTGCTGAAGACAATGGGTATAATTCAGCTTCCTTCTACACAGGAACACTGAGGGAGTTGAGCAAGAACTGTCTTGATGGATTAGATATTGAGCTATGAATCATACTGTTCTGGGCATCAGACAAGAGGAGCTGTTGTCCCCACCTATGAGGTTTTAAAATATTTTAAGAACAAATCACAGCAGGTGAGCGTAACAAACCACTTGGAAGGAATGATGTGCTGAAGGACAGAACATGCATCAATCCTAGTGAACAAAAGGCAGGAGAAGTATAAAGTTTCTCTGTGTCATCTGTAAGAGAGACTCATAAACAAATATTGCCCCAGCAGGAGTGTGAGTGCAGGGAAATTGAAATTACTCCATGCTCTCGTGTGTGAGATTTAGTCTAATCCAGACTGTACTCCAAACTCTTACCCCTGGACTCTCTGATCCCAAGTCTCTGCCAGTTCCAGTGGAAGGGTTGTGACTGAGGCATAAAACCAGGCTCTTAGTTGGAATGGGGTATAAGTGTGGATTATCGTGGCACTTTTCTGCATAGTGGGAGCCACTTTTTGATAAAGTTGGGCAAAGATTTGTCTCTGATGGGACTTAACACATACTTAAGGACTTTACTAGAAGCGTGTGTAGCTGAGTGGTGAAGTGCTTTGCTAAATGAAGATTTAGGCTTATGTTTCATTTCTTACTGAAAACTTCCTGACAAGGAGCCATTTGGCCAAAACCTTCCATTGCTTTGTTGGAGTACTTCATGGAGTGCTTTTGGAAACTCTCGAGCAACATTCTTGAGACATTTTCTTAGAACTAACCATAGAATAGTATAAATACCCTTTAATCATCCGGAGAACTGTTCTGAAGCTTTTTCTCTGTGCCTGGCTACCTTGGGAACTTGATTGAAAGGGATTTGCTATGGTCATTGATGGAGCCCTGGGGAAGACACTCAGCTGATGGTAAGGATGTGAGTTGCTGAGGAAGGCCCTTGATCTGGGAAAGGCCTATTGTCCATGGGAAACCAGTAGCCACAGCTTTTCTTTTGGATTTTTTTGCCTGTTTAACAGACTACTGCAGAGGGGTCTGCGTGCTTACTCTGAGTCAGTGGCCAAGACTAGGCCAATACATGCTCTTGCTTCCATATATACAGGAGAGATGGGAATGGGGATCGCTCTGCTTTAAATAGAAGCAACATGAGTGCTGGTTAGAGTAAGACATCCCTGAGCTTGAAGAATGGATTCTGTTTCCTTGTAGATTATCCCCAATGCAGAAGTAGGACTATTTTTTCTTAAGGAAGGCAAATACTAACCAAAAATAAACTGTTAACACTTGTGTTTTGTAGCAGAGAACTTTATCTGATGGCTGTAAAAATGTGGACTCAAATAGGAAGTATGAACCTTGTCTCTTGAGAATAACCCTGTCATGTGTCAAAGGCATTAAAGTGAAACAGTACAGAGGGCGTGAAGGTGTTTTATCAGCAAGAAAAATGGCTTACACAAGTAGCCTCTGTATTGATTTGCCCTTCAAAACTGGGAAAGGTTAATTCATATACAGTGCCTGCCAATGTGAGATTTACCTTAAAAAACCAGTAACTATTTTTCTTAGGATTTGCACAGTGTAAGTGCCAAGAATACATGATTATGCTCTGGCATGCAGTGAATTTGACATTCTATTAATAACAACAAAAGAGGAAGACAAGCTCTGCTGTCATTTGAAGGGAAGAGCAGACTTTGCTTTCTGGCCATAGGGTAGAAGTCCAAGTAAAATCTAATTTTATATCTAATGGTTAACTGCAAATATATATATTTTTTCACTAATGGGTGAAAATCTGCAGAGAAAATATCTCTTTGATTATAATTTTACATTCCCGCATTTAGGATAGTTGTCAGTGCAACACTGGTTGATTTAACATCATCAGGAATGGTATTTGCTATTTCAGCTCTAGCACCATTAGTCAATTCTGCTGGTTGGTTGGTTTGTTGTACAACACGACACATCCGTGTTGTGAAGTTTTCTGTGTGTAAAAGTACTTTTCCCTTCTTGCAGGTGGTGGAAAAAGATGTGGACCCAGAAACTACTCTGCTGACTTACCTACGAAGGAAATGTATCCAATGTCAGAAGGAATGACAGGAATCTTTGCCTATGGCATTTCATTGTTGTTTACTGTTCAGCATTGTGGAGTGGACAGCGGTGCTCCACATGTCTGGTATTATTTCTTGCTGGGAAAGATTACAGCAGATATTTTGAGATTATAGAACAGAAAAATTTAAATCATCCACTTCACGTAAACTTGAAATTAGTTATTAATACTACAAAGGGAGATCTCAGAATTGCTAACTACTGGAATATTGTAGATACACGTATAGAGATGACTGAAGGAAATTTAGCTTTGTATCATGAAAATTGTAAAGAATTTTCTGCCCAAAACATTAGAGCCACTTGAGCTGCTGTCTGTGTTGTCCAGTAATTCGAACATTACTGGATAGGTAATAATCAATAATTTGATTATCCTATGACGTGCTTACCATGGGCAAGGTTAGAATGATCCATCAGTGTACCCTTAGAGGCAAGGGTTTCTGTTGCATACTGTGATTGTATTTCTGGATGCAAAGAGTCATGTTTGATTCCTGTGTAAAGCTAGTGATATGTGAGTCAGATTTGCTTTGGGAGCTGAGTAGCCATCACTGTGATGACCAGGCTGGCTCTACTAGGTCCAGTTCAGTAAGTTGTGTCACTCCGTATTTAATGAGATTTTGTCTGAACTATCTGGGAGTGGACATGCTACAGATTTTTCAGTCTGTGTTGGTGTACTCCTTCAAAAGAAGTGTGCATAGTTATTTTATCTTTGGTGCCACGTTCTGGTTGTCTGGAATTTGGGATAAGTACAAAGATATAAATCATTAGTCTCTTTGGGGTTTCCAGGAGAGCTATAGCAACCCCACTTTGTCTGATTGTATCTTGGGTAGGTTAAGTTCAAGAGGGAAAATAGTGGCCTGTCTTTTGTGCTAATGTATGCTTCTCACTTCTTGACCTTTTATACCTAAAGTTGTTAACAATGAATGCAAGTAGATTCAAAGGAGAATCTTGAAATTGATCTCAAAGATTATGTGCCAACATTTGAGACTTTGCCCATATTAAGTTAATTTATTGAGAAGGAAAAAATATGAATGCTTAGTTTCCAGCAAGAAATCACTGCTAAGACTTGATTGACAACTGTTGGAGAGGGCTTTTGCCAACGTTCCTCATGTTTTCCTTAATTCCTGTACCCTCAGTGGGACTATGTGGAACCAAACTGGGCTGTGGGGAGGGTGGATGTGGTGCTTGCACTGTTATGATATCCAAGTATGATCCCTTCCAGAAGAAAATCCTGTATCCTTTTCAATCTGAACCCTCAACATAATGTGTAGCAAAATGTTCTGTGGCTTAACACGCAGCGATGACATTTAACTTTCTAAGTCAAATCCTCTTGTGCACAGTCAGTTTAAAATTCAAGTGAGGTTGTTAAGAACTTTGAATAGGATTTGACTTGCAATGTTTGCATTGCAATCTACTGAAGCTCACTTGCTGTGTCTGCTGCCATGGATTCTAAGTACTTTTCAGCCCCTCCTGATTCCCTTTTTCCTCCGCAGAGCAGCACTGTTGAATGAAATAACCTTAATTTATCACTTTAGCCACCATACTGCCAATGCTTGCCTCTTCCCTATCTGTGCTCTGCATCATGTAGCTGTAACTACTGTTGAAGGCATAGGAAACACAAAGTCCAGGTTGCACCCAGCCCAGGTAAGCTATTAACACCATTAACTACTGAATCCTGCATGCACACTTTCGTTTTGTTTGAACATGTTCCAGAGTATTGAGATCTTCATTATAATGCTGAGAGAAAGATTTTGTCTTTACTTGCAGGAATGGCTAGAAAGCTAGTAAGTTAATTGGTGTTATCTTGGCCAAAATGCTCACACTTTGTTATGGGGCCATGGGACTCTGGTTCACATCCTGCATCAGAAACTGGGAAAGCTGATGTAAAGCTGGAAAGCTGATGCTGTACTGGAAGCCTGTATGCTGAAAGCTGACAGCTGAAAGGCCAGGAGCAGGAAATCTGGAGTTAGGTTTTGGCTCTGTTATGGCCTTCCAAGAATGACCTTGGTCTCTCCTCTTACGTAGTTAATAATCTGAAGTGGTAGGAAGGAGTGATGGTAATGTGAGCTTGCTCTTCTGGCAAAGTGTTTTATTGCACTTTGTACGAAACTTGACTTTAGCACTGCTGGGAATACTCTCCTTTACAGGGAACTGATTCATTTTGGTCTGTACAGTGAGTGGGACTTCTGCCAACAGCAATCTGAGAGAGTAAACAACAAAGAGAAAAATAAGTTAGGCATGTGTGAATGAATGACAGCTTGTCTGACCTTTGTTTGCTTCTTTCCCTACCTCCTCTGAAGACTCTAACCAGCTAAGCTTTGAAATTCAGACTCAGGTCTGTACAGGTAGCTTTCAAGTATGGCAAATCTGAAGACCTCCTCTCTTATTGGAGACTTCTGGTTATTTTCAGCTACTCTGGGAATCTGAAGCCTAGATGTAAGCTTTTCAGTGGGCTCTCTCTTTTGAAGTCTTCGCAGATGATACAACCCATCTTGTCAAAGAACATTTGGTGGTTGATTCAGATCTTTTGATGAGATCGTTTCTGCTTTTTCTTTTTTTTTTTTTTTAAAGTAGAAATGTTGCAGAAAAAGAAATCAGTACAACCACAAACTCACTTTGACACCATGAGCTGATTGTTGCTGTTACTTTTCAGGAGAGAATAGCAAAAAGTCATGGGTCCCAATGTGGCTTTTGCACTCCAGGCATTGTTATGTCCATGTACACATTGCTTCGAAACAAACCCAAACCCAAAATGGAGGACATAGAAGATGCTTTCCAAGGTAATACCCACACTGCACACAGATGGAACCTGTGCTGTTTTCCTAACATCTGCTTCACTAGATAAGATGGAAGTGCAACTTTGCTTGATGTATTTCATTAAAGACAGGCAGTTTTTATGAGGTTAAGCACCAGCTTTTCCACGGGGAGACTTGTCAGGTGCTATTAAGTGAACCAAAACGGCCTATGAAAATCCCACAACAACTCATTGTCATCCTGAAACAGTGATAAGTGGTCTCAGTCTCTGATCGGGTCTTTACTGTTCTTAACATGATAAATTATGTGGTTAGTGCCTCGAGGGCTTTTAAGAGCCTCCACATCTTGTGAAGGCCAATTCATCTTGGGCACAAGAGGATGCAGAATGACAGCATCTGGGCCAGATGCCAGTTCCAAGACATGATGGAGTAGGGCAGAATCCAACTGTTGAAATTATTTGAGAGGGTACTGTTGCTTCTGAGGTTAGAGCTCTTACGAGGCCGCTGGCTGCAGCCTGAGAAGAAATCAGATGCAAAGGAAAGCAATCTTGTTGCAATTCAGGAGGTTGGAGAGTTGATGGGCTGATTAGACTCGCGCAATTGAGGTAAATGAATACTGGATTGGGCAGAATATGTCTAAATTAATTTCAATTGAAGGTTTCAGTGAAAAGGGATAGTAAGATTGTTGCAAAATTATTTATGAAATGTTCTTCCCAATATTTTTGTTAGCTTAATCTAGATTTGACGAGCTATGGTGAAGGACAACATAATTTTCTAAAAGAATTATAATTCAGCTAAATGATGCTAATTTTTTTATCCTTTGTCTCTGGCTATACAGGGAACTTGTGTCGGTGTACAGGATACAGACCCATTCTGGAGGGATACAGGACTTTTGCTGTTGTAAGTGGCTTCAGACAACGTTTAAAACATTCAGAGCAAATAAATACTAAGTAATCAATGGAGTGAGAGGTAGTCTTCATTTCACATGTAAAATGATGAGCTGATGAGCAGATCACTGTGCAGCAAGGTGATCTTGGAGGTGTGGTAGATAGTTCCATGGAAGCATGGCCACCAGTGAGTACTCAAAACAACGTTCCAAGGAGTAGAGAACAAAACAGTACACAGTATTATGCCAGTGTATCATAGGTCACCAACACCTGAGTACTCTGTGCCATTCTGATTCTCTCATCTCTATTAAGGTATAGCAGAAATTTAAAAATATATATCAGAAGTGGAGTAAGGATCACAGCTATGGTAACCTGGCTTCCGTGCTAAGTAACACTGGGCTAACTGCGACTCCAGCTTGGAAGAGAGGTGTCAGGATGAAAGTGGGGAGAGGGAATTGTCTCAGAAGGGAATAAATTCTGCTTTTCTGGGAACACAGCCGTTTTTCTCAGAACAGTTTTTTGTCCCCACAGGACTCAAATTGCTGTAGCAGTTTAGCCAATGGCACTGGATGCTGTTGTAGTAAGGGAGAAAACAGCGTGGTAAGCTGAACTTCAATAGCCATAACCTCAATTTGCAATGTAGTATTAATAGAGGGGTTTTTTGTGCGTGTTAGTCATTCCTCTGGCCATACTGTATTGCAGATATCCAGGGACATCTGAGCTGGTTTGAATGCCTGTCTCTTGGAAAACACTGCTATTCTGTATGTCTGGAGTAGTACAACACGTAATGACACAGGTTTTAGAAAAGTGTTCCCACTGAGTCAGTGATGTGTAACACTTATGTGAAATAATGTGATGACACTTGCAATCGAGGTGCTACCAGCTTTTGCAGCTGTCTTTGTGAAAGCAGATCTAAATTAATTATCCAGTATTGATCTGTCCCAAAATTAAACAGTTCAGTGATGAATGATTTAAGGACCATCCCAGGACATCACAACTGAATCCTCTTGGGATATTTGGAGGAAAAGAGCTGATCACATTTTATGTAATAGTTGAGGTACAAATGGTAGAGACTGAAAAGAAGGAATTGAAGCATAATACAATAGAAGTGTAAACTGACTTTGGGAAGGAGAGACTATAACAAAACTCTTTGGAAAATTCCAAAAAATTCTTGTGGATTCTTTGATAGGAAACATCGGGTTTGTTTGGAATAATTAACAACTGCTTGGTGTTATTTCATTAAAATTATTAAAGAATGTGTGTTACTGAAAATTGCAGTGACCCAGGGTTTGATAAGAGGGAAGGAACGTATCCTGAATTGTCTAGTTTTGTCCAGACTAGTTGAAGTATGTTTGTTTCTTCTTCAGAATGGGGGCTGCTGTGGAGGAAAAGCCAATGGCCCAGGCTGCTGCATGAATGAAAAAGAGAACCTGGTAGAGTGTTCCTCAACTATTTTGTTCTCTACTCTGAGTGTTTATGAATCTAACTTCGCTTTACTCTGTGCCAAAGCTCATTGTAATCTGAATTTATGCAGAGGAGATTGGACTAATTTAGCTTTCATGCTGGTCTTGCATTCTAAAATGTACCTTTGTCATTTAGCACAACGAATGTGATGAAACTTTTGGCAAAAAAACCTGTGAGTGTGTTTAGGTTTCTGGCCTGACATATTCTGGTCAGAAAAAGTCTGATCTGGAAAACTTGGGACACTGGACTAGGTTGTATCTTTTCACTGTTTGTTGTCGTTTGTTCCATGAAACAATAAGAGGCATTGGACTGAACAAAGAAATGAGATAAGGATGTATGTGGATAACTTTCTCCTCTGCTTCTCCTCCAGCTATCTTCATTCTCTCTTTCATAGACAATGATGCCCTCCAGCCTGTTTGATTCTTCGAAGTTCCAGCCATTGGACCCTACACAGGAACCAATCTTCCCACCAGAGTTAATGGTAAGGTACTTTAAAAAGAAATAGTACGTGGTTCACTGGCTTCATTTTTCCACACAGGGTTTGAATGTTGCCAGTACTCAGTGTCCTGATGAAATGGTAATGCCAAAGATGGATGATGATGAAATGAAGCAGCATGGGCACAAATATTTCCCTCTTTATGAAAGGCTCTTGCCAGTCAGGATGGCTTAAATGATGTGCAGGCTAAGAACGTGCCCCAGGTGGCTGCACTTCCTGTTGTCACCATATGTATCTGCTCTTGGTTTGCCTTCCTTTTTGGCCACTGACTATCCAAAGAGATAACAGCTGCTGATATGTGTTTTTTACTTTACTAGCTCATATGTATATCTCTGCTGTAAAAACAGTTGTCTGAGCTAATGACCCTGTGACCTGTTTATACTGTGGAAAGAAATGTAAGAAATACAGGAAATAACTGAATGTATGTCTGAACTAGATAACTTCCTGAATGCACCAACTTTCCTCCACTTGGTACAGCAAGAGTAGATGCCGACTGGCTTACATCAGAGATTAGTTCTCTCCGTATTGCATCCCTTTGTTTGTTTGTTTGTTTGTTTGTTTTTTTGAGTAGCACTTCCAAAGGGAAAGAAAAACTTCTGTTGGTGTGGGAGACTTCAGTCAGTGACAGCAGAGGAATGGATGGAGAATGGCCAACTGCCAACCAGATGTGGGTGCCACGGGTCCCCATCAGTCACTTGGCAGGATTCTTGGCTTCATGTAGGGGATTCTTGCTTCATATAGGGCCTGAACTCTTTCTGCATTCTCTTTCTACAGACTCAGAAAAGCAAGGAGCAGAAGCAGGTGTGTTTCAAAGGTGAACGCGTGATGTGGATTCAGCCTACAACTCTCCAGGAGCTGGTGGCACTCAAATCCCAATATCCCAATGCCAAGCTTGTTGTAGGGAACACTGAAGTGGGTAAGAAGAAAAGCTAGGGTGCAAAAAAAAAGTAAACTATTGTCTAGATGTCTGAGCTTTTTTTTTTTTTTTTTTTTTTTTTTTTTTTTTTTGTGGGATTTTGAGAAGTGGGAGTGACGTGATATGACTTATCTTTTTACTAGAGGTCATTCAGTCGTGAAATCTACATTTTGAAAAATTTCCAGGAAGTAAACTGTCATGCCTTGAGATCTTGTGTGTTGTCTCCCAGCACGTATAACTCTGTAAACATGAGAGGTGTGAAAGAGAGTTAAGACATGCTGAGGAATTCTATTATCCTAAATAAATCAGGAGACAATCGCTCAGCTTGGTCTCATTCATTGTATTAATTTTTCTTTCCCTAAGGGTTATGTACAGCGATAGCCACGTCACACAAGTGCTAAATAGCCTAAAACTGCCCTGTGAAAATTCTGGTGTTAGTGGGGAGCGGATTTTAGTTTGGTGTCTTTGTGACTGTATGTGATCTGTACATTAGATGGTCAATGAACTGACTTGTTTATAGGCCTGCTGCCTTTTCACTGGGAGACAGTTAACTGAGGCTCTCTATCACATACGCACAACTGAAGGAGTCTTACTTTTCCTTAAGGTATTGAGATGAGGTTAAAGAACATGTTGTATCCAGTGATACTAGCACCAGCATGGATCCCTGAAATGAATGCTGTTCAGCGCACTGAAACAGGTGAGGGAAAGGGGAGACGAGGCCTGCTAAGTGAGTGGGAGCTCCAGTACAAAAGAAAGACTGTTTCCTATTTCCATTCATGCATTTCCCACCAGGTGAGAGTCATGTATTAATAGTTCAAGAAAGAATTTTCACTAGAAGGTAGATTCATGTATAGATGTAGATGTACTAAGGGACATGGTTTAGTGGGGAAATGTTGCTGGTAGGAAAACTGTTGGACCAGATGATCTTGGAGGTCTTCTCCAGCCTTGGTGACTGTGATTCTATCTCAGTGTGTATGGTGTTTCAAGTATATCGTTTGACTCAATAATGAATTTCAGCAGGCCATCTTTATTAAGATTTTTAAATTAGCAACTGTGAGAAACACATTGGATTTGACAGTCTGTGTAACTAAGCATTTATCTTTGTGATGGAAGCAGGGAAAACTTAGAAATAATTAGAAGAAATGAAGATGATGTAGTGAATGCAGCCATGCTACAGTAAGGCAAATGGATGCTAGGCTACTGTCATGTAAGAGGCAGTACTGCCATGAGCTGTGAGCTTTGTTCTGGGGATTTGATGTTTACACGCATTACAGAATTGCATTACAGAATACTCCATTGTGGCTGAGCGCCTTCCCCAAATCTTTGCTGCCTAATTAAGTCCAGTGGCATCTAAGCTTTGTAGACGCTGTTATAATTCTCCTTCTAGACTTCTGGGAGAAGAAAAATAACACTTCTCATTTGTCTGCAGGGATCACCTTTGGCGCTGCCTGCACTTTAAGCTCAGTAGAAGAGGTGCTGAGAAAAGCGGTGGCAGAGCTTCCTTCATACAAAACTGAGATTTTCCAGGCTGCCCTTCAACAGCTGCGATGGTTTGCAGGGCCACAGATCAGGAATGTTGCAGTAAGTGACTCAGGAATACTGGGGACTGGAACTGGGAGCTTAGTCTGAGGAGATGGCCTCCCTTATCCAGCACTGGTGTGCCTTGGGCTCTTTGCACAAGGAGAAATTTATTTACTGTGTGAGTGAGTGGTGAAATGCTGGAACAGACTTTCTACCGATGCACTTGGTTGCCCCAAGGCTGTTAATGTTCAAGAGGGACTTGGAAAATGCTCTCATTAATGTGCTTTACCTTTTGGTGAAGAGGTCAGGTTGTTGGGCTCGATCTTTGAAGTTCCCTTCCAATGGAACTCTTCTACTGTGCTGTCAGCTCTGGGAAGCTAACCTGCTTTCATTTTAACCAGATGTAATTTTACAATACATTGGGCCACATATTTGTGCTGCAGTCAAAACACTTTGTTTTCTGAATGTTACTGAAAAGTTTCTCCATGGATCTTTCCATAATTGCATCCACACCAATTGAATCTTGACACTGCTGGGTATATGTGGCTTGAGCATAAGGCAGTTTTGATGCAGTACCCAAAGACTGCTGCTAAAACCGTCAGACAAATGTTAGTATCAAGGGGGCAACAGCTGTTTTTGTGGATTTTATATATCCCTAATTCATTAACAGCCTAGAGTTGCTGAGTAAGCAGAAAGAGCTTATCAAAACAAGCTCAAGGTGCAGCCAGTCCTTAGTGCACTCTGCGTGGGATAATGTAGGATTGCAAGATGTTATTGTTAGATGTTGAGAATTTTTATTATTTTTCTATTTCATTTATTATCACTTTAGGCTCTTGGTGGGAACATAATGACAGCAAGCCCAATCTCTGACTTAAATCCTGTGTTAATGGCAAGTGGAAGTAAGCTGACTCTGATATCAATGAGTAAGTTACTTGTATTTCTTTGTGGCACTGAGGTAGATGGAATAGTCGTAAGTCCTTTCCTATGGAATATTGTCAGATCGAAACTTGAAAGTGCATATCAGCAATGCATAAAATATTCTTCGCTTGACTTTTGGAGGGTTTTGCCCTTTTTGATTCTCAAGTCTTGGGGACAGTCCTAAGACTAGTTTCCTAAAGAGTTTTGAACTTCTATGCCAAAATAAATCTGGCACAGTGTATGCACTCACAGAAACTGTGAAGAACTGGTTGGAGATGTCTGTTCACAAGGAAAAAAAAAAAAACGAAAAACCAAAACAATCAAAAAAAGGTGTACAATTATTTATGTCACTCTCATGCTTTGATTGTTGTGGATTTTTGAAATAAAAGCTGAATTCTGTTCTGAATTTTTTTCTCCTCCTGTGAAGAAAACTAAATGTCACAATCTGCATTTGTTCTTAGGGAGAATTTTTTCTTCAAACAGTTTATTTTTGAAAAGTAGTCTGTCTTCTCAATGGTTTCTTATGTAACATGTTTGAATGCAGGCTGTGGAAAGGGGAAAGAGGGACTTGCGTTGAAATGCTAGAAATGAATTCCACCAGAGTCTCAGCTTTGATTGGATGATGGAAGGAGGACTTTGAGAGATCTCTTTCATCAGTTCTTATGCAGATATGTACAGAGATGTAATCTGTGATATACATTTGATATACATGATGACCAAAGTAAAGCTGAGAAAATCCTGATTTGTTGGAACAACAAAAATGAGTGGAAAATGAAAACTGGTACCATATCAAGAATGATTTGTGTAGACGAAAGGTTCTATCATATATACTCTTTCCATTCTTCATCCGAGATGCTCGCTCATTCACCACTGATCTCTCCTTGCTCTACAGAGGGCAGGAGGACTGTCACAATGGATGAGAAGTTTTTCACAGGATACAGAAAAACTGCAGTTGAACCTGAGGAAGTACTCCTCTCTGTTGAGATACCCTACAGCAAGGAGGTAAGCTTGTAGAAAAGCCGTCAGCATCTGCAGAGTTAAAATATTATTACCTAAATGCTAGTTTCACTGCTAGGCATTTTTCCTTGAAGATTGGCCTCCAAGTGCTTATGAAGTCCCAATTGGATCAGCAGGCAAATAAAGTATTTGGTGAAAATATAGCAATGTACTCTTTCTAGTAAGCAAGAGGAACTGAGCTCTGTGGCAAGCCCAATTTTTCTGGCACAAGAAATAAAAACTCCACTTTACTGTCTAGGGCTTTCGAGTACATTCAGTAATGGTTAAAGGACCAATGTGATGTTCCCAGAGGTGTAAATTCTGCTTGTGAAATGGTACAGCAAAGATGCTAGCAATTCCTGATGTGAAGTTTATGATTCTGAGGTTCCTGTTTCATTTCTGTGAACTGAAATGGGGACGAATATGGGGATAAGAGACAAGTTGAGTTTCAGTATCCTTGCCTTGCAAGACTGAAACCAGAAGGGCTGCTTATCGTGGCAGTTTGGCAAATAAGGCACTCCCCTTTAACTGCATAATAGATTCACTGTCTATGAAGTAAAACCCCTTTTTCTCTTCAGGGCAGATAACGTCAGACTGTAATCTGCTGGTGTGAGGGTATTTACCTTTTTAGAGCTTGAAACTACAAGCTATAAAATTCAAGGATTCACGGTGTGGTAACACATTTATTTTGTAACTGGAAAGCATCAATTTACCTGAAATGCCATCGCATTAAGGAACAGAACTAACAAAGTTGTTGACTATTTTCTTTCTTAAGATCATTTCTCTTGTATCTAAGTGTTAAGAGAACATAGGTATTTTACTGATGACATTTTTACATGTATTTCTGAATAACTGTTCTGTGGTCTTATGATAACTACAAGAAGAATTGCTTTTTCTCAAAATGAGAAACACTTTTGATAGAGTTGATGGAAAATACCATGTTCCTCCATTCATACCGAAGTTGTGTGGCAGCTTCACAAAAGAAATAAATGTTTACCAGCAGGGCAATGGTGTGATCCATAGGTTATGTGCAGCTCATTCATCTGAAAAACTAGAACGTTTGAACTCTGGATCTCATGCTGTCTTGGTTGGTCTTTGCTCACAAACATGAAGCCGGAGAGAGTAAAGTTCTCCAAGGAATGTCTCATGGTGCTGGCATGCGACAAAGTCTTCAGGAGCTGTGATATCCTCACAACAGATGCATCAGTTAATGTATAACACGGCATTCCTGGAATGGGACATACCCTTTATTTAACAATCCTCTTTCACTTCTAGGCTATAAAAACATCCCGTGTTCCAGATAAGGTTCACGAATGTTATATGCACCATTTGCATTATTTCTCATTTAGCAATCATTAGTTTTTTATATCCTTCTCCTCACATACATCTTTCTCTAGGCCATTTTTCGCTCTTATTTAATGTTTATGATAGTAATATTCTGAGTCATAAGCAAACCAAGTCATATTCAAACAGAAAGTGCTTAACAACACAGCGACTATATACTTCTCTATGAACCTATGAAGGTTTGTAGTATTGCATTTTTTTTCTACACTGGAGAAACAGAAAGATCACAAAGTCTTACTTCATCCTTTAAATTGATATTTTTCAACCTTCTTCCTTTATTGACCTCTATAGTCCATGCTTTTGTCAGTTCTTTCAAACACAGAAATGTTTTTGCAAATGCAAATATGTGCTCCTACATGGTGTTACTTCAGGCAGGAGGAAGAATCTAAGTCTGTACGGAGCCCTAGTCAGTTACTTGGCTTTTCTGTGAGGCTGCTAGTATCTGTAAACTTTCACTGTGAATGTTTAGAGGGGACATTCTCTTGTTTTACCATGAGGTAGGGCATACGTGGGGAGCTGGTACGATAGTTACATTGCCTGCAGTCCTAGTGATGAAGAATAAGTATCTTCTCCCACAGGACACTTTACCTAGAAAACGTGTAGTGTCTTGTGAGAAGTGGAGGTAATTGCTATGCTCCTTGCTATGATCTTGTTATTGGTAATTTCTGAGGTGTGCTGTGAGAGAAGTGGCTGCTTTCTCTTCTCTTTGAAAGCTTACTGGGAGGATGCTACTGATGCTCTTCTGCCATTATCTGCTGGCTGCCCGCCAATTACTTGGATTTAGGAAATGAAGCACACACTTCAGTTATATCTCCAGTAACAAGAGCTCAGTGCATAAAACCAGCTCCGTGTGAAACTGCTCTCACTGCCAGCTGTAGTGCAATTACTTCCTTACAGTGGAGTCCACTTCTGATTAGAGATAACTAATGGAACAGACTGCTATGCTGGGCGGTAGCTTGGCTGAAGCATTCAAAGAAGAACTTGGCAGCAAACTCTCAAGAATGGCCATGCAAAGATATCAGATCTGATTTCTCTCCTAGTCTGCAGGCGGCTGGAAGAGGAATTTGTTATACACTGCAGCACAGGCAACGGGAAAAACTGACTTTTCTGTGACTCCAAGGTGACGCTGTCACTTGGTGTAAACCAGTAGCATATTAATCTCTTGTTTACTGCTGTAGGAGAGCTGCTGAATTTTGTGAGCTGTAGCTGCTGGTGCATTTTTTTCCCCATGGAATCCAACAGAGGATTCAGAGTAGTTACTGAGAGCTGTATTTCAAGTTGTATTTCAAGTAATGGACTGAACTGACAGTAAGTCTCGCATTCACTAGTCTGGTGTGTTCTAGAACTGTGAACCATTTATGATTACTGATTTCAGTTCCTTTCAGGTATAAGGACTTCCAATAGAGCTGGAAGAGAAAGGGTGAAGGAATCTGAGTTTTACTGATTAGGTTTCCAACTTGGCAGCCTGGGAGAAAGTGGTTGCAGAGGAATAGTAAGATTGTTTATGTAAAAAAAGGTTGTTTTCCTCACAGTGTAGGAAAACTGTATGCAGGTGTGCCAAAACTCATTTCACAAACAGCCCTATCTTGGATAATAACCACCAGTGTAATACATTAGCCTTAATTTTAAGATCATGTGAATTTTGGACTTGAAGGTCTTTTCCAACCTATATGATATATAACACTGCCTGAACAAATATATCACACAAGGCACTGCGAGATGAATCCATCTGATACAGCTCCCTAAAATAGCTCATCTATGTAGGGATAGGTTAACAGCTTGTCCATTTCCATGCTCTGAAACATGCCAAGGTAAGGAATAAATAAATATTTTTCTGTCTCTAGGGTGAATACTTCTCAGCTTTCAAGCAGGCTTACCGTAGGGAGGATGACATTGCTATTGTAACCTGTGGGATGAGAGTCCTGTTCCAACATGGCACCAGTCGAGTGCAGGAGGTCAAACTAAGCTATGGCGGAATGGCTCCTACAACCATCCTGGCACTAAAAACTTGCCAAGAGCTCACTGGCAGGTAGGAGTTTTTCTGCAAGTCTGACTAGGGGGGCAGCACTAACAGCAATTCAGATACCCAGAATCATTCTCTCTGATGGTACCCAGAAGGACAAAGGGGAAGAAGCGATGCTACGTTTATGCAGCAGTCTGTATGTTGTGTGATGCCTTCCTTCTTCCCTTACACTCAAATGTCTGTGTTGGGCTCTCAGAATGCTGAATGAGCTTGTCTATTGGAAATCTGTCCTGCCGATAGTTAGGGCTGAGGAAAGGTTGACTATTGCCTGTGTTCCCTTGCAGGGACTGGAATGAGAAGCTGCTGCAGGATGCCTGCCGCTTGCTGGCAGGTGAGATGGACCTGTCTCCTTCTGCACCTGGTGGGATGGTGGAATTCCGACGCACACTCACACTCAGCTTCTTCTTCAAATTCTATCTGACCGTTCTCCAGAAGCTGAGCAAGCAACAGAATGGCCCTGTGAGTGTTGCTAGGGAAGGCAGGCTGGGGAAGAGTGAGCTGTATATGCTGTTTGAGAGTGGAAAGAGTTGAAATTCAGGCAGATTGGTTACTGAGGAGTATGAGAAAGGGACTGACTGGGAAGATAATTTTCTTTAATATTCTGTGGCAGAGCAATCTGTGTGAACCTATCCCTCCAACCTACATCAGTGCTACGGAGCTGTTTCACAAAGATCCCATTGCAAGCACCCAGCTCTTCCAAGTAAGTCGCTGTTATCTAGGCTTTTCTTTAGCTCAAGCAATGCTTCTTGTCTTGTTTCTTCCCTGAGTATTAACAGTACATGAACTTCTATAATGCTGTTGCTAAGGATTTCAATTTGGTCTCCATCCCTTCCTTACTTTAGGATGCAATGCCCAGCACTGCTCCTTTCATCTTTAGTACTGAGAATAGCTAGCTGCCAAACTTGGAAGTTTATATGAGCCAAATCCCTTTCGCTTCCTTCTCTGCTGTTCCTTGTGTAGCCACTCCATCCTATTTATCTTCCTTTCCCTAAGGAACTGTGGGGCTGAGCCCCTGTCCCTTTACATGTCCTGCTAGGATGTCTCACCTTGCCTTTTGGTCTCCCATCGGTGCTTCTGCCCCCTGCACTAGCAGCAGTGAAGTCAGCAGTGTGTTTTGCTCTAGGAAGTGCCCAGGGGGCAGTTGGTGGAAGATACTGTGGGCCGGCCTTTGGTGCACGTTTCAGCAGCCAAACAAGCATGCGGGGAGGCTGTTTACTGTGATGACATTCCACACTATGAGAACGAGCTGTATCTCACACTGGTGACCAGCACCAAAGCCCATGCTAAAATCCTGTAAGTGTTGCTTTTGAGTTTCACATGTTGCAAACGTCTAGTTCCTATGGCTTAGAAAACATTGACGTGATAAGTTGAGGATGAGGGGAAAGCTTCTTGCACCAGTGGGAACTGTAGCTCATTGCGTGCTTTGTGCATGCAGGTGTCTCACATGAAGGTGAGATATGAATGTTAAGCTGCCTTGTAAATCTGTGTGAGGGGAAATCTGAGGGTATTAACTGACCTGGCTGTTTTGGAGCACAAAGCCCTTGTCCCTAGGCAGCATTCTTACCCCATCTCACTCAAACATGTAGAATTAATGCATGACATTGCCTCATACCATCCTCAATAGCCTTGTGATTTGTTGTTTGTTCCTTAGGCAATACTTCCTGCCCACTTAAGGCTCCCTGCCCAGTGGTTTCCCACAGTGGTCAAACATGGGATGGGCAACATACAGTGGTCATTGGTGCACTGATGTAGTAGCTGACTTCCAGCTTGTGACAAAAAATGTTCTGTCATCATGATTAAATCTTAGGTGTTGCAGTGTGGTCACTGAGTGCCACAAGCATATAAGCATCATTACTATTACCGGTGCAGGTGAGGCCATGAAGAAAGCATCCTATCTATGCCTATTACCACAGTGTGCAATATTTTCTAGAAGTTGCTGTGTGTGTTTTCTTGCACTTGCACTGCACACTGACTTTTCTGTCTGTGTCATTCCGTGGAGGATGTGGCAGTATGTTTCATTAGGACAGAAGTAACAGAAGAGCCTCAACCTACGATTCTATTGGTCAAAATACTGGCTTTGAAAACTTCTCTTCACCTGAGTCAGGTTTTGACTAGCAACTATAAGTTAGAAATAATCTGATTTTGTATTACTAAGAGAATCAATCAGGGGATTCTTTCTGAGGCATTAGTGCAGAAGTGTTGGAAAGTGAGATTTCATAAGAAAAATAGCGTTGTCTTCAGCTCCTGGTGCCTAAGAGTTCACATTCACACGTGAATGTTTTTTTTTAAATGTCTGTAGAGCACTGGGATTAATAAACAACAACTTTCAAGCACATCTTGCAATGGAGTTTCAGGAATCTAAACAAGAGTGCTGAAAAAATTGCAGTAATTTATAGATGATGTTAAATTGTTCAGCAGAAACAAGGCCACAGCTCTTCTATGGGCAACAGTCCCTTTGTAAAGCCAGCCAAATACGTAGCCTGTGTACATAATATTGCAAAAGCAACCTTTCACAATTTTTTAGAGCTTCAATTTTTTTTTGTGATTAATACTCGATGAAAATGATTTTAGTTGCCTCTCTGCTTTAGTCTAATGTGATATCCTATGACAAACTTCTCTTATGCATAGCCAGGCTTCTTGGAATCAAGCCTGAAGATTTATCAGTGTATCATAATCAATCACAGAAAAAAAAATAAGAAATAATAACTCTACTTCTCCTGCTTTCTCTCTTTAGTTCTGTGGACGCATCAGAAGCCCGGAGTGTCCCTGGGTTTGTGTGTTTTGTCTCTGCTAAGGATGTTCCTGGCAGTAACATCACTGGCATCGCTAATGATGAGACTGTCTTTGCTGAGGATGTGGTACGTTCTTAAAAATAGCCTTTTTCAATCATGCTGCCTAGGAGATAAGAGTGCTTATATTGTCCCATGTAGTCCTCTGCCATATGGAGAGACAAATGCTGGCTGCACTGGCGTCAGTAGATATCTATGTGCCAAATGTAGTAAGGCCTGCTCCAAACCCCTCTCCTTTATCTGTGATCAGTGTCTCTTGTGGAGTTATGAGTAATTATGGATATATTCCATTCAGAAAGCTACTTGGACATAAAAACCCTACTCTAGCTACTCATCTATTCCTTATGCTATTCAAATGTGGCTTTATGTAGACCAAACGGTGAGGAAAAGGAGGAAGGGAAAAAAAAAGAAGAAAAAAAAAAAAAAAGAAGAGTTGAAGAGAATTAACACAAGTCTTGCAGTTACTCTGTGCGTGTGTGTGTGTGTGTGTGTGTGTGTATATGCACTAACTGATGGTGGGTTCAAACCTGTCCTGCAGGTCACTTGTGTGGGTCACATCATCGGTGCAGTCATTGCAGACACACAGGAACATTCCAGGAGAGCAGCTAAAGCTGTGAAGATTAAATACGAGGAGCTCAAACCTATTGTCACAATTCAGGTAAGTTAGCTCAGGTCTGCTTCCTCAGTTAGCTCTCAAAGCTCTGATATCCAGTGAACTTCGCTGTTCACGCACGGTTATTTAGCCGTGTGTTGCATTTGTCTCTGTGATGGGGATGCAGCAGTCTTTAAAAGGATCTTCTCAAAACTGAAGAAACATGTCAACAATTTATGATTATTTCATGCCTTTTTTTTTTTTTTTTAAACTGGAACACTTATTAACAAGGCATTCCTGTAGGAGTAAAAGCTAATTATATCTAACACAGCATTCACATCTAGAAAGGAGAGAAAATTGGACAAAGCCATTCCCATTAAGGAGAAATTAGAAATACTGGGGAGAAGTTAAGGCTAATTAATTTTTATAAAGGTCAGCATTTTGTGCCACGTGTTCTGTATTTGGATTTGGCTCAAAAAATCTGTGCGTTGTCCAGCACAGACATGCAGTCATCTACAAGCAGAGGTTTTGATCTGTTTACATGAGTAGTTCATTTTCAAACCATGTGTTAGAACTTTTCTTTTTCTGTAGCTAACATCCGCTTATTCAACCTAGAAAGAAAAGAGTAGGGCCAAAAAACTTTGTTGTTGTTGCAGTTCTATCACTGTTGTGTTTTGTTTTCATGATGGAAATGTGCACTTTTGGCAAGAGTGCGTTGCAGTCATAAAATTTCCACAGGAAAGATTGTGTTTGGACTCAGAAGTGGACTATTTCTGCAGGAGTTCTCACTCCGTGTGGGAATACAGTTTTCTCCTTCTGTCTCCTTTCTTTCTGTACTGCCCTTTGGGCCATGGACTACAGTTAACGCAGGTCAGAAGCTCTGTTGGCTAGAGGTCTTGAGCTTCTGGATCCGTGATATAAAACAGGTCACAAGGAACAATCCTAGGTTGCCCAGTCATGGTGTTTATTGTGAAATTGCTGTGCTGTAGTGTGGCAACAGGCAAAAAGCTTCAACAGTTAACATCCAGCAACTTGTGCGTTACCTTAAAACATTTCTACATCAGTCGGAGGAAGCTTTGCTTTCACTCTGTCTCCATGAATGTTTCATTGTGTCATTGTTTCCCAGGAAGCTATTGAGAAACAATCCTTCATTAAACCTATAAAGAGGATTAAAAAGGGAGATGTGAAGAAAGGATTTGAAGAATCCGATCACATTTTGGAAGGTGAGAATGAACACAATCCTATTTTAGAAATGTTTGTCTCAGTGTTATCAAGAAAGTCTGGAAGGCATCAAACTACATAGAATCATAGAATGACTTGGGTTGGAGAGGACCTCAAGGACCATCAAGTTCCAACCTTCCTGCCACAGGCAGGGTTACATCCTGAGCGATACTGGCTCAATGGTGTGGAGTGCAGGATTATTTTTTAAATGTTTTTTGCTTGTTTGGTTGATTTTTATTTTTATTTTTATTTTTTTACATCAAAATGGAAGTGTCAGTTTTAGAGCTAACGGTGTCCAGTGCTGCACAATACTGGACACCCAGTGCTGTGCACCCATGTTTCGTGTTTATCAATTTAAAAGGGTGGTGGTTTGTAGATAAGAGATGGTGGTAAGCATCTTATGGCACTCTATCTATGGGACACTTCTGTCAACTTTCTAGGAGAGATGTACCTTGGTGGACAGGAGCATTTCTATCTGGAAACTCACTGTACTTTGGCTGTACCCAAGGGAGAAGATGGTGAGATGGAACTCTTCGTGTCAACCCAGAACTTAATGAAGACGCAGGTAGGGTCTCTCTGACTTCAAATATAAAAGACTTTTGAATATCAGTTTTAGACTAGATGAATGCTTGTTTTGCAGTTTGTCCTAACTTGCCTTATGCTTAATAATAATAATAAATCCCACACCTATCTCTAATTTTTCAGTCTACACCCATCCAGCTGGTGTCATGAACTTGATTCCAGCTGACTGATACTTCTGTTGGTAACACATCTCTTAAACCAGGGATTACAGAGGATGCCTTCAGGACCATAATGCTGGCTTTTGAATGACACATTGAAAAGGGAGGTGGTGTGGATGAGACAGTTCCATACATTGCTTCTGCTGTTCTGTTTTTCTTTAGGAGTTTACTGCCAGAGCTCTGGGAGTCCCATCAAACCGCATCGTGGTTCGAGTGAAAAGAATGGGTGGAGGATTTGGAGGAAAAGAGACTAGAAATACTATTCTGACCACTGTAGTGGCTGTGGCAGCCTTCAAGTAAGTTTCAGTGTAGGGATTTAGGGGGATTTTTGCTTTTAGAATTCACCTGGTCCAGACAGTCTTTTCTTGGGCAACATTTGTGCTAGAGTGCTCTGAAGACTGTGCAGTTTGTAGCAAGCCTGGGATTTCCTAACAGGGATATATAAGGGGCTCTTAGCTGGAGAAGGAATCTGCTTAAAGGGTCTGAGATTATGCAGGGATGCCAGAAAGGAGAGGATAAACCCTGTTCTGTTCTTTTAGTTCTCTCTGGAAACTCCTGAATCTCAAACTCTGCTCATCTTTTTCACTTAGAAACCCCTTCAAAACTGGACGCTATTTGTGCCTGTGTTATTTTGTATAGCGCAGATATGAGAGCCTCTTTTCTGCTTGAACCCCTGCTATGCCAATAATACAACGCTATTTCTCAGCTCTTATATGAACTCTGCTTTTTGGATTTTTTTCCTGAGGGGAGGGAAGGTCACTGAACAGAACCTCCTGCTTTTCAAATTCCTAACAGACCAGGGAATGAGCCTGGACCATAACCATTTCTGAAACACAGATTGTAACTGTGATTCTGGAGTTTTGATATGGGGCCATCTTTAACTGTGCAACTTCTTGTAGTTGTCAGCAAACATGGCATCCGAGATAGCTTTTGTGCACTGAATACCTTCAGAGGAGCATAGCCAGATTGAAACTCCTGTACTTAAAGCAGCTTCGTTTTTGCTGTTCTGAGCAAGCCTTCTTTTTTTTAAACAGTTGGTAATACATATCCTTTTCTAAAAAATCTGTCAGTCAGACCACTGCTATTCTATATCTTAGAGCTTATAGAATCATATCTATGACATTCCCTTGACATTTTTACAGTGTGAGGAGAGACACAGGGAAAGCAGAATTGCTGGAGAATGAAGAGTTTCTCCCATCCTCCTTGGATAATGAGTAAACAACCATGGTTGCCAGGTCAAATTGAAGGCTACTTAGTACTTAACATTATTACATAACTCATATGCAATTTTCCCTAGACAAGCCAAGAGATTACCTTGAGAAATAATATAGAAAGCAATGATTTCATGGAACAATAGAATGGGTTGAAAAGGACCACAGTGCTCATCCAGTTTCAAACCTGCTATGTGCAGGTCTCCAACCAGCAGCCCAGACTGCCCAGAGCCACATCCAGCCTGGCCTTGAATGCCTGCAGGGATGGGGCATCCACAGCCTCCTTGGGCAACCTGTTCACACAACCCTCTGTGTGAGAAACTTCCTCCTGATATCTAACCTAAACCTCCCCTGTCTCACTTTAAAACCATTCCCCCTTGTCATTGTCAAGTCATTTCTTACATTTTAGTATCTCTCTCTATATGAAACTATTCTTCCTTCTTCACATAGGAGCCTCCACAAGTGTTTTCTACTGCAGGTCCCAACCCTAGAGGGTCTGTCTTTGAGTCTCTCTTTCTCACCTCAATCTAACCTTTTTTTTTTTTTTTTTTTTTTTTTTTTTTTTTTTCTGAGGAAGATATGCAATCCAGGCAAGTTATCCCTAACTCATGCAACCATTGCTCTGGAAAAAAAAAAAAAAAAAAACGAAAAGATAAATATGTTTCTGTAGGAACTGTACTGTGCATTTCAGGGTTTGCCTGATCAATTATCCTTTAACAGAATTGGCCGACCTGTAAGGTGCATGTTGGATCGAGATGAGGACATGCTGATAAGTGGTGGGAGACATCCTTTCCTGGGGAGGTACAAGGTATGCACACGTACTGAATGCATGGTGTTTTAGTGTTATCATCTGAAATGTCAGTGAATAGTAAGATACAGTGATAAAGTTGCTGCTCTGGTTGTTTCACTGCTGATATCCCCTGCTGCAAATGGGTCTGTTCAGCTGGGTTATGGCATTCATCCCATTAAAGATCTTTTGGATTGTACAGTTCTGCTTCCTGTAGAAGATCTTCTGACTTGGGTGGTTCTCTTCCTGTGACTTAAATGTGAATACTTCATCTTCCTCCAACCACAACCCTGTTCCTGTTGACAATCACTTTGATCTTAGATGGCTCTCTATTTGTTTACAGCATTACACTAATAATAATTTTAACCTCCTTTTTGCTGTACCCTTTTCAATCTAATTGCTTTCATTTTTCAAAGCAAGACAAAAGTTAAGGAGAGTATGACTGTGACAAGCAAGCAGCATCCACTTTAGAAGAGTTTTCTGGATCAAGATTAAGATGTATGCATGGAAACCTTTCCGGGAAGCATTCTCATTTACTATGTACACTTGTCCTGTGCTACAGCAGAAGACAGACAACTTTTTGTCTTCAGGAGGTTTATTCAGTTTTTGAAGGAATATAGGAAACATTTTGTAGAAAAAAGCATTACTGAGGTAAATCTCTTAACAGGTTGGTTTCATGAAGAATGGAAAAGTCAAGAGTTTGGAAGTGTCATACTACAGCAATGGGGGCAACTCTGCAGACCTCTCTCACGGTGTAAGTAAAATAAACTTTTTGATAGATTACTATGCAGAAGGTGTGTTTCCCTGCATAATCTTTTACTCTGACTTCAGAGCTTTTGTCTACAGCAGTGTGTTAACATCCTGCTCTCTGATGTGACTGAAAACAGTTCTTGATGTTTTTATCTTCTACAGCTTCTTTGAGTCAACTGGTCTACCCTGGCATGTGTCACATTGTTGATACTGATGTTTTAATAACTTGTCTAAGTTAAAAAGGTCAAGAATGTTTGCTTTGCATTACAGAGGGCTGTGACAGGAAACTTGCTGCACAACACAAGGTGGCTGACAGTCTCCCAGCTTTGGGAAAGCCAGTTTCTTGAAATAAAATACGCCCATGTCAATAGTTTGATTGTGGCAGGGTGCTTGAATCAACCAGTTGTTTGAGAAGTGGCTAACGCTAATATTGGAGTTCAGAAGGGTGGGCCTGGGTTCTGAATTTGTCTTCAAGAATTTTTGTACTGTGGAACAGAAATATTTCCCTTTTTGTTACATGAGTATCCAACTCAATAGCCTAATGTAAATCATGCTCACTCTAGCTTTCCTTCTCAAGTCTGTTGAGACCTTGATATTTTTTTCTGTGAAAGTGAATCCACTTCAGTGTGAGAAGACTGCAACTACTAGATTAATTTGATGCTAGCAATGTGCTTCATGCTGTATGAAGAGCAAAGTCAGGCATGTCTTTGTATAAACTATGGATCTAGCTGGGAGTGTGTATGTGTGAAATGCCTATTTGACTGTGTTTGAACTGGGAAACTGGGATGTGCTCTGCTTTGAGATAAGTTTGAGATGTGCATAATATCTGCACTGTGCTCCTGTTGGAAGACAAATCTGGGAACACAAACCGTAAATGATCTGGCCATTTCCTAGTCCGGGCAATTAATGGACAAAGATCTGAAGTTTTGTGGTTTATTTTGTATATTCGACCTTCTTCTCATAGTCCAGCTGCTGAGTCGCTTGATATCATCAAGACCTCTTTCCTACAAAGACATTACTTAGTATAATTAAAAGAAGTTATAATTAAAAGAAGTGTCCGATGCTTCCAGATAGATAATGGTGTATAAAAGTAGTTTGGCCCAGGCAGAGCCTAGAGCCAAAGAATAACTTGGAAGCTCAATCTTTTCCAGGGTCTTAAGTATCAGTAGAAAAGTGCGCTTTTTTTATTCTCCTTTCCTTAAGGATATTGCTTTGATGCTCCATTGCTAATGGGAAGGCATACTGGTTACACCTCAGTGCTCATCTGTGTTGACTGCAGACATGTGGGATGGAAAAGAAAGTGTCTGCTGTTGTAAATTATCTTCAGATCTTTCCGGGCTAGCTTTGGTGGTTAGTTAGAAGTCTGACATGTAGTTCATGTACAATGTGCACACCTCCATTATTTCTCTTCACTAGGTTATGGATAGAGCCCTGTTACATTTGGATAACTCCTACAACATCCCCAATGTCAGCAGCATTGGCTTTATATGCAAGACCAACTTGTCTTCCAACACAGCCTTCCGAGGCTTTGGAGGTCCCCAAGGAATGATGATTGCTGAATGCTGGATGAGTGACCTTGCTCGGAAGTGTAACCTACCGCCTGAGGAGGTACAGATCCACTGACACATTTCAGTGCACTGACTTTTGAACAAGGTCTGAAAATTGAATACAATTGCAGAAAATTCTAGAGCATAAGAACTTTTGCTCATTTTTGCTAAACCCTCTGCAAAACCTCAGATTTTCTCTATGATTATTCCATTAAAGCATGGATAATCTTCTGCTTCCTTAAATTCCCTCAGTAGTTTCAGTTTTTAAATACCTGTTTTAAGACTAGGTATTCAGAAGAAGTCCACTAGCTGCCTTAATCTAATTAAGAATATACTAAAGGATCTCTCTTGAATACTTCCAGCTTTAATGTCTTAGGACCCATTTTTCTATAAACAGATTTTTATCTGTTAATTTTATTGCTCCCTAGGGGGAGTAAAGACTAGGAATCAACGTGCTTTTCATGTCATCCTTAAAAGGACCTAGTCTGAAACATTAAATTTGACATATCCTTTGTATGTCTCTTTGGGAAGGTAAGGAAGATCAACTTGTATCATGAAGGAGACCTGACTCATTTTAATCAAAAACTGGAGGGATTTACTCTACGGCGATGCTGGGATGAGTGTTTGTCAAGCTCTAACTATCATGCCAGGAAGAAACTAATTGAAGAATTCAACAAGTAGGTGTTCCCAAGCTGCAGAATTACTGGTTGTACCTTCAAACTTCTGGAGTTCTCTTAGCAACTTGAGTGATGCTAAGTTAGTCCATGTACTTGCAGAATGACTTCTAAAAATTTCTTTTCTCAGAATTCCTTCAGGCCCGCTATGTAACAAAGGCTCTCACAGTGACCTGATATCTTAGATAAGGCAGGAATCAGGCCTAGAATTATGTTATTTTGTAAGGGAAATACAGCAGGGGAGAGGGGTCTGCACAGTCTAGACTTCGCTTGAGTTTTCTTATGACTATCATGAAAGCTTGTGTAGACTTCTCATTGCTGCATCACCTTTCTTAGTTGGCTTATGTTTACAGCTGAGTAGCTAATAGCCATGCAATTGCTTCTTTAATGCCTAGGAGGCCATCTTCAATTCAAATTTCTTCTTGTAGGGACTTATAAACAAAACCTTTCTTTCTTAAAAATTGCCAATTAACTCTGTCTATATTTCATTCACATATTTCACTTCTACTTTGACTCCCAACCTGTCAGTGGGAAGCATGGCACTGAGATGCAGTGAAAAACTCATTCATGAATGTTTTTTCCTTGCAGACAGAATCGCTGGAAGAAAAGAGGGATGTGTATTATTCCTACCAAATTTGGCATCAGCTTCACTGTCCCATTTCTGAACCAGGTCTGTAGAAGTCATTGGTTTAGCTCCTATAAAGGAGCTAAATTTATTCTGCCTCTCTCAGACACTTTCTTCTCTTCGTACTATACCAGATCTTTTTGGAGAAGTTAAATTAGGTAGAAAAAGCAAAACATTTGTGAACTAAAATGAACGTAACAGCAGTTACCAATTTATACTGTCCAAAAAAACCCAGTGCAATGCAGCTAAATGTTCATTGTTTGTAATATATTTATTTCCTTGTCTATCCCGACTTCCTCAATAATGGAAATACTGTGACACTGAAAAATGGTCATTTTTATTCCTATGTTTAATCTGACTCGGTGGACCATCAGCAGTGTTCAAAAGTTCAAATGAACAGAGGCAGATTTGGGCTACTTCACCTGCCTTCCCAACGGGAGGCTGAGATTTGCAAAGTCATTGGAACTTTTACTGAGCTGGAGACACTAAACAAAAGTCACTTCAGATGTAAACAAGCGCCTTTAGTTGCACCAAAGAACATTCATTCTCTGTGATTTGTAGCTGAAATCTGCTAGGTACTTCACTACTTCTTTTATGACAAAACTTTGATTAATATTCGCTTTTGTAGGCTGGAGCTCTGGTCCATGTATATACAGATGGCTCTGTGTTACTCACACATGGTGGGACTGAGATGGGTCAAGGACTTCACACCAAAATGATCCAGGTAATACTTTGGACTTAACCAAATGAGTCATCTTCTATGGCACATTACACTCCTTCTATAGTACTGCCTCAGTCAAGTTGACACCTCCTCTCTATGCACATTTAGGGTAACAAATCATAATTCCTGTTAAACGTTTCAACTGCAGTACTAGGTTTCTAGAGTATTACTACATTTTAGCAGGAGATTTAGAATTCTCATAATCTTAACCCATCTAGTATAGATAATGCAGGTTATGGCTGCAGTCTAGCCTCTATAGCAGTTAATTGTCATATGATAAAAATAGCTCGTTCATATCTTTGTGTATATTTGTTGTATTGCAAACATGTATCTGCATATTTGCATGCCATAATAATTTAAAAAATAATTTAAGAAGAGCAACACTGCTTCAGCAGGGAAATGAGGAGGAAATCTGATAGATGTCTTAATCCTCTGATACTTTTGTAATTAAGGACAATGCAGTGAATGCCTACCATTTTGGCCAGTGTCCACGTGTGTACTTGCACAATGCCTGTGAAGGGCGAACTTAACAATGTTCTGGTAGATTCTCAAGCACAAAATCAACCGAGTTCCCAAGAAAGGTGAAATTTTGGACTGGGAGAGTGTGGAGGTTTAAGTGTGGACCCTGGCAGTGTAGGCAATGAGTGGTCATGCTCCTGTATAAGAAGAACCACTTACCAATTGTTTTCCTTTGCTCCACAGGTTGCTAGCAGGTCACTTGGAATCCCTACCTCCAAAATTTACATCAGTGAGACCAGCACAAACACTGTCCCTAATACCTCCCCAACAGCTGCATCTGTCAGTGCTGACATCAACGGGATGGCTGTCCATGTACTGGTCCCAAGTTATTTAAGCTATTGGGTCGTAAGCTGGGAAACAAGAAGATGAAAAATTGATGTGTATTTACCTATTGCTTAAGAAAAATGTAACTTTCAAATGGGACTTGTAGGCAAGGGACACCTCATAACTTCTGCTATAGCTATCGGGGGGGATGTCAGATAATGAATGACCATCTTTATTTTCCAGTTACTTTTTTACTTTCAATTCCAGTCCTTTTGTAGCCATGGAATTGAGCATGAGTGATTGCTCTAAATGAACACAACAAAGCAGCCATTTAAATGCCTAACTTTTTAGTAATTAATGAGACCTTGTTTGTAGCAGTGTATCGTGCTGCAAGTATTACTTGCCGGTGGTTTGTGGCCTGTGCTGTGGAACCGTAGAGAGAGAAGATGTATAAATTTAGAGCAAATATCCTTCTGTAACAGTGGCATAATCATGATAATCTCTGACATGGGATTATTATCATTATCAGTGCATCCATTTGCAGGACATGATGCTTTTCCAGTGAAAAGAGAAAAGATAACGTTGAAAGCTAAAAATCTCAGCGTCAAACTGGTTATAGTCTCTGTACATCTTAAGGTTGAATGTTTGTTTCCAGTGTTACGAGATCATCTTGCAATATATTCTAAGGTGATACACTACGACTTGGTAAAGATACTGTATGAACACATGGATTTAAGATGTTTTATATATTGATCTGGAAAGGTCTGTGCTGTATTTGGTATTCTCTTCTATCACCACAACCTGTTTTAAATTTCTTTTAGTCAACATTTCTTTTACATAGCAAGCCATTTTCTAGTGAACTTTGTTCCTTTTTATGATATGCCAAAGTCCTAAAAGCAATATTGATCTAAACAGAAGATTCTTTGAGTGTTGAAGTGCTCTTAATACTACTGACTGACATTTCAAACCTTATAATATTGCTTTTCTCTAATTGTTTTTAGAATGCATGCCAGACCATCTTAAAAAGACTTGAGCCAATCAAGCAGTCTAATCCCAAAGGGTCCTGGGAAAGCTGGGTAAGCTGTCTGTATCTGTCACCAGGCAAATGGGCATTCTCAGAGATTGCTTTTGTTGTCAGTCCCTGAATGCAGATATACCCTCCTGTATCTCACTAGCAGAGATCTGAGGAAAGAGAGCAAAGGAAGTAGTCAAAGCTTGCAAGGGTTCATCCCCAAATCATCAGTTGTGACTGATCCTGGGGCCTCCTTGTGACAAACCTTACCAAATCATGGATTCACAGATTGGCTTGCATTGGAAGGGACCTTAAATATAAACTAGTTCTGACCCCCTGTGCTCTGGGTGGGGCTGCAAATCACTAGATCAGGCTGCTCAGGAACACATCAAGTCATGAGTGTTTTCCTATGTCTCTGTAGTCAAGCTCCAGTCCTGGGTAGGAAGAAATCTTGTATCTAGTAAAGGGATTCTGTGATGAACAAAACACAAGTAAGACTTAGAGCTCTGCCACTCTGTTTGGCAGCTGCTGATCAGGTGATGTGGGGAATCAGCTGCAAAAGACGTTTCACTTGGCACTGCTGGCACTGAGTGTCAGCTGTCCGTCACCAGACACCTTCTGTTCAAGTCCTCCTCCAAATGTGCTTGTGGTAGCTATGTTTCAGGCATTGGTTGGACCGTAATTGTTTTCAAATTCTTATTCACTTTGCCAGATTAAAACCGCCTATGAGAACTGCATTAGTCTGTCAGCCACAGGATTTTATAGGTGAGTGAATATTCATGCTGCAAAGGCAGTTCTTATTCAACTGCATAGACTGCATCCAGGGAGATTCTGGGGGGATTTGCAGCTCTAATCCCTCTGATACTGCTCTAATTCAGGACTGTATGCCCTTTCCTACCTAGAAACATGGCAATGACCTCCAAGAAATGTTTAACTGCGCTCAAAAGTAAAGGATTTGCTACTGGATTTGTGACAATATGTCTATAAAAGTCACCATTAGCCCCGAGATTCATCAGAAAGTGAAGATGGCTGAAATTGTTTCAGTTGGGATTGGGAATATAGGGCAGCTTTGTCAGACTTCTATTTATAGGTTTTTTTTAATGCTTTTTCATTTCTGCGTGGGATTGATGGAGGGGATAAAACCTGAGCAAATTAAGTTTTTTGCTAAACTGCACCGTGGTTGTATTCCTCTTGACTGTGAATTAAATCTGATTTTGTTTTTTCTCTGCATCAAGAATTCCTGACGTTGGCTACAACTTTGAAACGAATGAAGGGAAACCATTCCACTACTTCAGTTATGGTGTTGCTTGCTCCGAGGTTGAGATAGATTGCCTGACAGGTGACCACAAGGTGAGGGGGTCAGCAGAGAAATAGCCCTCCATGTTTGGGTAAAGGAAACATTCACAGGGAGTTAAAGCAAATACTGGGTGTCAGCCTCTTCCTAGTGCTGTCATTGGTCCGGTGTGACCTTCAGTGAATTTCTTAACTTCTGTGTTCCACAGTGCAACTGTCTGGAAAGAATAATAAAATGATGATTATCTGCCCCGCAGGGATATTATGGGGCTGGATGATTGCAAAAGTTATGGGATTTGCTTGTGTAAGAGATAGCAGCTCTGTGTTAGCACAAAGGAACACCGAGGTATCAGAATTGAGTTAATTATTAAAAATAGCCCTGGGATCTTTTAGAAAGGAAGAAGAAAAGACAACTCATTAGAATCTGACCTTCCAATTGATGGCTGTGCTCAGGTACAGAGCACTGACCCTGGCAGCTTTGAACTAACACAGATCGGGTCCAATCGATCTCCAGGGGAAACTGCACTGCTTTACTTTGCTTTAGGGATGAACCGGTTTAAAAGGTGGTGGGAAGAACTGAACTTGACACAGATTGCTGAACACTGGCCAAGGTTGGGTGCTGGTGGATGCATTCCTCTTGCTCAAATGAAACCACAGCATACCATTTTCAACATCTGTGCTGATTTATTCCTTGTTTCTGTCTCTTAGAACGTCCGCACAGACATTGTTATGGACGTTGGTACCAGTCTGAACCCAGCCATAGATATAGGGCAGGTAAGTGAAATAGTCTCACTAATTTCACCATGTTCAAGATCACCTTGCTCTTAAGCTTTTCTAGATAGATCATTAACCTGCTCTAGCTTGTGCCTTTGCAAATTTAAATTGAGTATCAGGTGAGGCATTTTAGGCTGGCTATGAAAACCAGTTTGATTCACTACTAACTATGCAGTAGGCACAGGATTATGAATCCAGACAATATGGAATA
Organism: Tetrao urogallus; assembly: GCF_951394365.1. Classification (NCBI taxonomy): domain Eukaryota; kingdom Metazoa; phylum Chordata; class Aves; order Galliformes; family Phasianidae; genus Tetrao; species Tetrao urogallus. The sequence continues at coordinate 4,663,697 of NC_136814.1, forward strand.
TGGAGTAGTGGAATAACCTCACTCCAAGGCCAGTTTCTGCCTATGTGGAATACATCTACTAAATCCTGCAGTTGATTTCTACACTCCTGTCTATCTGTCAACATCAAGCCCTGTTTAATTTAGTGAAAACTATTCTGTGTTGAGAACTGGGGCAGTGGATTCTATCCACCAGGTACTGCTGCATACCTCAGTAAGAAGATTTCTTGGCAGGGACTGACTGACTTATCAGTCAGCAAAAGAAGGTAATAAACACAAGGTTATCTGATACACTGACATGTATCATCAGGTATTTGCACATGATTGCCTAGTCAAAACAACCCAACTGCTTTGCTAACTGTAGGTGTCAGTACAGTGCAACCCTAGTGGTGCAGCTGCAGGGTCTATTTCCATAGCAAGAGTTTGCTACAGAGGAAATGAAATCTTGAAAGCAACGAGTTTTCAGAAAGAGGTGTTCTCTTCGAAGTGGCCGAGGGGAAAGGGAGCCTTTGTATTCTCAGCCTGTCAGGCTGGGGCTGGAAAGAAAGAGACGGGTTATATGGAGACTGTCAAAGAGATGGCAATTTCCTGCGTCCCTCCGTGGACTGCTGCAGAGGATCTGGGGGGAAAAAGAGAGAAAGGAGGCTGTATAGCTGCAGGACCACAGGCACATGGTGCTGGGTTAAAGATTGTGTTTTTTTCTCCTTCCTTCTAAGATTTACAGTGGAAAAATCATATAAAGAGGACTCTAATTGTTGGATGGGTATGGGAGTGTTTTTGCTGTTTGTGTTGCTGACCTGAGAATAAGCAGTACTTGAGAAAACATTCGTGCTGAAATACGGAAATATTACATATAGAAACACAAAATGTAAAATAGCTTGTTTTCAGATATATTTTTCTCATGCCCTTCAAATAATCAGCAAATACTACTCATGCAGTGCTAATCTGCCTGTGAAGGAATCAATATATATTTATGTACCAAGTTGTAATCTGCAAAAGCGTTTAGAGATGAAAAGTTGAGATTTAGACAGGAATGGAGGACTGAAAACTCTGGTTGAAATTGTCACTGTTTGCTCTAGTGTGAGGCAGAACAGCAGCAGTGAATCAAGAACACAACCTTGTTTGGATGTTTTTGCAGATAGAAGGAGCCTTTGTCCAAGGCATTGGGCTCTTCACTATGGAGGAATTGCGCTACTCACCTGAAGGGAACTTGTACACACGAGGGCCTGGGATGTACAAAATCCCAGCATTTGGAGACATCCCAACAGAATTCTACGTGTCTCTTCTCCGTGACTGCCCCAACAGCAAGGCAATTTATTCATCCAAGGTATGTCTGCATGACCTGTAGGCCTCTAACTTCTCTAGGCTTGTATGAATGCATGATAAAGTGACAATGCACGTGTCAGAACCATTGGTTTTGTTGTTGTAGTATTGTAGAATCGTAGCATGGTTTGAGTTGGAAGGCATCCTAAAGTCCATCCAGTTCAACCCTTCTGTAATCCCTGAGAGAGGCATTCCTGCTGGTTTGCAAGGACCTCCAGAGATAGGACATGGTGTGCTCTGCCCATTCTGCTCACCTCTGCCTCACCTGAATGCCTTTGCTGCAGTTTTTGTACTATCCAAAGGGATGTGAAAATGGGTTAGCCTTTTTTCCCATTATAGCAGTTCTCCTGTGTTAGAAGTTTTATATTTTCATACTGTCTCTTTTTACAGTGGAATGGAAGTTGTTCACGCTTGGTAAACTGGAAGCAGTTTCAGCTTGCTATTTCCTATCTCTTGATAGACTGAGTTTCACACCTGGAAGGGGAAGTACTGCTTTGTTGCAGCCTTTCCTTGTTGATCACATCTAGGAGATTAAGAAATTACAAAGCAGGAATGAGAATAGTGATTGTCATCTAGGATCTGCTCATCCTTCTCTCAGCCTGGAAACTGGTGTTTCCAGGACCAGGACTGCTCTGAGCTGCAGTCTCATTTTGCTTGTGTTCTGTCTAGGCTGTGGGAGAGCCGCCTCTGTTCCTGTCTGCTTCAGTGTTTTATGCCATTAAAGATGCTATCTACTCAGCAAGGGAAGACTCTGGTGTGACGGAACCATTCAGGCTGGACAGCCCTGCCACCCCAGAGAGGATCCGCAATGCCTGTGTGGACACCTTCACGAAAATGGTAACTATGCTTTCATAGCCCTGACCAGTCTACCCCACACTGTTTGCTAGATCCCAGAGCTGGGATTAGGGCAGGATGGGGAATTGTACTTAAGCAGCAGGTTTTTATTTCGTGGGCCTTATCCTTCACTTAATGTACCATCAGGTGAAAGACAAAGGTACAGACTGGCATTGCTAGCGCTAGGACGGGCAGTGTCTCTGAAATAGCATTTCATCCCTCCATCCTCCAAATGCAGTTTGTAGAACAAAAGCTCTGCTTGATCTGTTGCTCCTGACTGTTATCTCTTAGGGATTCTACAGTGCAGGTCCACTCTGATTTATTAGCCTCCTTTGGATAGGAAGAGAAAGTGTTACTGGAAATGCTCACTTGTGCTGAATGTTATGATCTCAGGTTTCTCATTAGAAGGTCTGGGCTTGCCCTGAAGGAGTGCAGGATTTAACACTGCTGCCATATCTTCGTGGATACTCCTTCTCTGTCGCAGTGCTGTGACGGCCATGCAGAGTGGGTCCGTGCACAGAGTTCTGTTGTGACTTGTGAAACTTTGCTGTCTGTTCACATGGGCATCCATGAGGGCCTTGTCAGCTTGAACCCTACTATTGTTAACAGCAAAAGTCATCCTCACCAAACACCTGCATCACTGTCTGATGGGGAGGAGGCCACCAAAGTGAATTTGAGAGTCTGCATGAAGCACTGACAGTCTGGCCTTCAGCTGAAGCCGGGCACAAAGTCTAATGCAATGCCATGAGGCAGATGTCTCTGTTTCAATACGAGCTCAGGTCTTCAGTGATGCAAAATCACCTGCCTCAAAGGGAACCTCTGAACCCAGATCAGAACCCCCTCCTTTGTTCTTGCTGCTGCTTACAGTAATTTTTTTCTCCTCTTTACAGTGCCCTTCTGCTGAGCCAGGGACCTTTAAGCCATGGTCTGTGCGTGTGTAAAAGGAAAGTTGGAGGAGCAAACTTTCTTTGTGAAACCAGTCTTACGATGGAGAGACCACAAAGCAGTGGGGAAAAAAAAAAATCCATGTTCACATGGCTCATCTACTGTGATTCATAGAATTTTCACGTTTAATTGTTCAACTGCTGTTTCCTCTTAGAGAGGAGGTTGCTGCCAGATTATAGCTGTGATGCAGATTTGAATGAAGAATAAAGTGGAAGGTGATGTTATCCAGGTGTACTTGAAAACTACACTACATTTCATTTAGAATTGTTGCACAGATGGGAGACACTCTTACTGCCAGGTGGTATGAAGTAGCATGGTTATTGTTTTGGGGTTGTTTGTTTTAAATTGTGGGAAGAGAATTATCACCTTGTCACTCTGCTGTTATGCAAGAAGGACTTAAAGGCACTGAACCCAGACAAACAGTGCTCTAATGGAGATGGGAAAAGGCGTGAGGGGCACTGAAAGCTGGACCCTACAGCACAACAGCTAGATATACACCAGAGGAAAATAAGGAAGAACACTGATGTTAGCTTACTGTGATGAAGGTCGTGTGTATATTATGGCAGTGGTTCAGAGGGAGACCTTAAAATGTGACCAATTGCTGATTTATCCAAGGTTACATGAGGATTGTTCTGTCTGCGACAAAGCTTTAATGAAATCTTAGTTCATGTGCTACTTGTCTTCTCAGTCTAAAGATAAGAGCTCAAGATGCCAAGACTTCTAGCAAGATGTTGATTCATTTGGCATGTTCAGCCTATTTCCTCAACATCTCTTCCTCATCTCTTAAACAGCAGAGGACATCAGAGAAAGGACCTTGGAGTCATAACATGGTACTGATTGTTGTTCCTACAAGAATGTGTACCAGCCAGGATGAGGGTCTGGACAAAGCTGGGGGATGAATTGGCTCTGGTCATTCTCTAGGGTCAGTCTCTTACTTTCATGCCATGGCCTTGCCACTTTTTCAAGACAACCCTTAGTTTTGCTGAATGCAAAGAAATGTTGTATGTTTTGCAAAAAGGATTGCTTGTCCAAAGGAAGGTGTTGATTCTGTGATGATCTCATGATGTGTTTTGGGATGAATGTGTTTTTTGGTATTGGATTTAATGGTGGGTGTTCCTCTGCACAGGTTTTGTCAGATTTAACATGGCAGCGCGTTTTCTCTAGATGATGCCATGTACTGTACCTCCTCATCATGTGCAAACTTTCTCTGGCCCACAGCTCTATGAAAATGTCCTTTTCCTGTGTTAGCACTCCTGGGGCCATCAATAAATACATTGCAAAAGAACGCAACTCCATTGTCTTAAATAAGAATTTGCTTACATATGTCCTACTTAAAATTGGCCTCTGACTTAGGACTTAGTTTGAAATACTCTCTGAAGCACTCCAGGACATACAGTTTGGAAATATGTAGGTGTAATTCTCGGTTCTAATTGCCAGTTTTCACAGGGTTGTTAAGGCCTATCCATGTTCTCATGGCTTGGCATACAGAGGCAGGACTCTAAAGCCATGCTGCTGCTTTAGAACAAAACATGACATGGAATTAGAAGAAGCGTCGTAGTGTAGGTTGTAGTCTGACAGCCACTTAAGAAGATTTTTATCTTAATCTGCAGAATCCGAGAGGCATCTTACAACTTACAAACGTGTAGAAAAAGCTTTACTTCTTCCTTTGACTTTGAAATTCAGAGTAGTCAGGAACTCTTTCACACAGTATCTGTCAATTACTTTCAATGTCTCCCTGACATAAGATCTATCGCCAATTTTCAAAATGCTTGGGCTTACATAGGAACAGTAACATGGTTCTTTTTTTGTTAGTTTGACATGTAGATGCACCTGGATAAGCCTGCATCCAGGTAGTAGTGATAACCAGCAGCCACGTGTTCACAGTGCCATCCCTTATGCAGAACAAGGTTGCCTTGTATTGGCATCATGCTCCTTCTTGGCTTTGTTTCAAATTTAAACTGATTTTATGAAGTTTTGTTTGATTTTGAAAAGAACTTGGTAGTCTCAACAAACCTTTCCCTGCAAGAGCAGTGATATCTACTTTCAAATGAATATTTTAAACCTTGCTGCATTCATCTTCTTGGCATTAACCTGTGAGATTAGAAATAAATTTGTGCTCATAGACTTAGCTGTTTGTCTTTGTACTTGGAATTTAGAATCCAAGTTTGTGGTAGCTGCTCTTTATTTGCTGTTTCTTCTCCTGTCAAGTGACCTGACATGTTTCAATATACATTCTAAGGCCTGAATAAGATGTGACATTTTTATGTATGCAAAGTACTCCATATTTGATCATTTGAGTGCACCCCCAGCAAGTTTGCAGATTACACCATGTTGGGAGGAAATGTTGATCTTCCTGAGAGTAAGAACGCCCTACAGAGGGATCTGGAAGCCTGGATCAAAGGGGGGGTGAGGCCAATGGGATGAACTTCAACCAAGTACTGGTCCCAGGTAACAGTGATAGAATAAAAGATAAAGGCTTTAAGTTGGGCTGGGGGGAAGGTTCAGGTTGGCTGTTAGGAACAATTCCTTCTCCCAGAGAGCAGTGAGGCAGTGGCACAGCTGCCCAGGGAGTGGTGGGATCACCTGGAGGTGTCCCAGAGCCATGGATATGTGGCATTGAGGTACATGAATGGTGAGGGTGGGCTGGGGTTGGACTGGATGATCATGGCCCTCTCCTATAGTGCTCAGCATCCCTATATAATGTGCCCCCATATGGTGCTCTCTACCCACCCTATACAACAACCCTAGTATAGTGCTTGCTGCTCCCGATATAATGCCCCTGTATAGTTCTTGTTTCTCTATATGACATCCCCATGTATAGTGCTCACCCTGCATTCTATATGATGTCCCCCCATAGTGTTCCATTCCCTATGTAATGCCCCAACATAGTGCTTGTTCCACCTCCCAAATAATGTCCTCCAGTACACTGCTTGCCCTCTCATTGCACATAATGCTTCCCTGTATGTACTGCCACCCCCAGTACACAATGCCCCCTCATATATTGCTTGTCTCCACCATATAACCTTTCACAGTTTACTGCTTACCCTCCCAACACCCTTCTTACACACTCCCATATGATGCCCCCCGTATGCTCCTCACCCTATCTATGTAACATCCCCCCACCCAAGCAGTGCTCTGCCCTCTCCAACATAACACCACCTCACATAGCTCCCCATAACCTTTGAGCTAGATGATGCAACTTTTGACCTTTTGTCCATTGGCTGTGACTCCATGACTTTTTGACTATGACCCCATGGCATTCCATGTTTTGACCTTGATCTGGGTTTGACCTCGACCCTCGTGACCTTCCTCCTCTGCTGTGAAAGCAGTGTGAGCCATTTCAAAGCGGATGAAAGGAAAAGTGGTAGGATATGCTGCTTTTCTCTCAACGTGCCTCAGAGATGTTAAACAGGAGCTCCTTTGCTCATTTACCCCGGAGCCCACTTTCCCAGATTTATGGTGACACAGATATTTCCAAAAATGAAATCATCCAACATCTGCATTCTAAAATTTGATCATCTCTGAAATTTAAGTCCTTCCTAAGTGGGAAAACTCGGGGTTTAAGTTAAAGCACTGGAGAATGCATGGAAAGACTCCAAACTCAGGTTTAGAGAATCTCTCTCCATGTCCTACCGCAGTGATGACGAAATGTGAAATGCTAACAAATACAAAGCATTAAAATTTAATACAGAATTTGCTGAATATTTAGTATTTTGTTTGCTCTCTTGCTCCAATAGCTGAATCAAACTATTTTGTGTCACCATATAAAACCCTTGCATTTTTAGAGATGTGTTCTTTGTTTATATATAATCAACTCACTTGAAACATCAGCCTGAGGATGTTCAGCTGGGTGGGAAGAGCAACAACACTTAATTCTCTAGGTCTGCAAGTATTCTTTGGTATTCTATTGTATAAATCTGCTCTCCTACTTAAGCACAAAAGAAAAAAACAAACACAGTTAAGTAACTACCAAAATTCCTTAGGGCAAATTTTCAATCATTTATTTCTTATATATATAAATGACATTCTTCCAAATGGTGTTTTTTTCCCCCATTAATTAATTTTAACTAAATCCAGGAAATTCTGAAGAGAAATTAGTCATGTAGCATGTATATAATCATAAAATATACAAAAGAGATCTTTAAAATACACAAAAGGGATGTATATAGAACTTCTTCAATTTGTATTTATATTAAAACCTTTTTTTAATCAGTGACTGTATCTATAGACTTCTTCAGACACTAAGACCAATTAGTCTCAGCTCTCAACTCTCTGCAGAAGTGTTTTTCTTACTTTTAAATACAGCTGTAATTGTGGCTAATTCCTGTAGATATCCTCACTACTTCTGTTACCTTTAAGACACTGCATGCTATGGAAACATGTTGTTTGGTGATGTGTTTTTTCTAACAGTAGAAAACAATTTGGGGGGGCAGAAGGAAAGGGCTTTTGTTATTTTCCTGACTTTAAAACTTGCCACTACAATGAAATGACCTTTCTGAGAATTTTAGGGGGATAGGAATTAAAGCAGATAGAGCAACTTCAACAGATGTTAGGAAAGAAAAGTCAGAGTCAGAAACAAAGATCAGTTATTTGATTTTCTGTCTTTTCCTTGCCTGAAACTGTTCAGTTTTGTTTTTGACAGATTTTACTAACATTGACAAGGCAGGATCTATGGATTTCTTAGTCTCTTTCTTTGCCACCTTGTTCTCCCATTCCTTGCTTGTCTCGTGAAGATCTTGCTGTTTCTGCTCTCTCCGGCGAGCTTTCTCTTCCAAGATCCTTTCTACTGCTTTTGTCTTCTTGAAATTTGGATCAGAAGGATCCACATTAAATAAGGGAGATGTAAACATGGCTTGGAACCTTGTATCAGCAACGTTTACCTGAAGGCAGAAAAATAATATTTATTTTGGGTAACCTTTACCCATGATAGCAAAGCTTTTAAATACAATAAAACACGAGCTGCATAAGGAGTAACAGCTCATGAGATTGTTCACCATCCCTGCAGCTGCTCAGATCGTAGGTATTTATCAAGCACAGAGTAGAGAATCAAAAGATAATATTAGTAGAACAGATGAGTGATTGCACATCCAAATGCTGCACGTGTCTCTATCAGCAAACAAAGGACAGGTTTCTTGTTAAGAACTGGCCAGAATGAAAGATGCAGTGGCTAATCATCAGAACAAAGGTAGCAATGAGTTTTATGAGGCTGTATCTGTCGTATCTTACGAGGCCTTGCATACTGCTTTATCTTACACAAATCCATGTGAAAAGAGCCTGTAACTCCCTAAAAGGGAAGACACAAGTTCTTCTACTTCAACTTAGAGCAAGAAGGAAGGATGTGGGACTGTAAAGTTTTTTTTCCCCAATTAGTTGATACTAACAGTTTAGTATCTAAGCTTATCTATTCAAATCCCAAAATCAAAAGCACATCATTACCTGGAAGTCATCTTCTAGTAATTCCTTCTTTTTCATTAAGAGTTTCTTTTTCTTCTTGCTCAAGTTCTGCTGTTCCACAATCTGTTTATAATTAAAATGCTTTCTGCCATCGTCCTCATCGTCCATCATAAGCAGAGCCATTTCAGCCTGTTGCAAAATAAGAGTTGAAGTACACAATAAAAGTTTTCTATGAAAAATATAACAACCATGTTGATCAAGTCTGTATAGCTGTACATAAACGAGTTGAAATAGTGTTGTCAGTGCAGTATTATTGCAAATATAATGACATTAATGTTTTTGAGGTGCAATATTAAATATAACAGTTAATTTTTATCTTTTATTGAATAACTGCAGATACACATTTATATTTTTTAACATACTGATAAACTGATTTGAGAATTGTACACTATAACACAGAAATAATGCATTGATACTATTTTATATTTGTATTCAAATCACAAAATGATAACTACCATAGGCAAACTTAGTAAATGGATTTATTTTTTCACTCTGGGAAAGAATGAAAGAATGTTAAAAGTCTACAGGACAAACATGCTTTAAAGCTAGAGACTAACCAGCCAGCCTGGTTTCCATGCCCTTACACTTCAGTATAATTTGACCCTGTTGAGCTGTGTTCAACTATAATCTTCCAGAAAGAGACCCTGGTGTAATCTTAGTATGTCAAGTCAGTGACCAAGTACCACTCTCCTTGGTGGTTTTATTCCAAAAGCTCTTGCCATTAAAGTCATATGGTGTCAGAAGACTGGGTAGTTCCATTCACAAACACATACATTACATAGTTGCAGAATTCAGGCACTGCAACATGTGTAAATCTATGCACTTTAAGCCACTTTACCTTCTGTTTTTCAACTTCAGCTTCATCTTCTGAGTTACTTTCAACCAACTCTGCCTTCTTCTTTAAACCTATGGGCAAAAATAGGGCATTCACACGCTTATTCAAGTTTATGCATGAGAGCATAAATGATCTATCAATAGAACCTCAAATTTCAGTCTCATTCTCTTACTTCAGTGTAAGATTTGGAAAACTGAGTATAAAAGTCTACCGGATATTTCCACCATTCAAGATGACAGCAATACTGAGGAGAAATGATCAAATAAGAACAATTAAAACAGAAGGCCAAATCTGCCTGCTGAGCAAGATGAAAATATATTAGTTAAGTAAAAAAGCCCCACGCAAGTTGGTTTTGAAATTTATGTGTAAGCTTAAAGCTATGCTGTGCTGTTAGCCATGCAGGTGCTAGGAATACAATACAAAAAAGACTCTTCACAGAACCACGGGGATGAAAATAGGATTGACTGTTCAGACTGAATGTTCTTGTGATAAAGTACTATGATAAAGCCCAAGAACTGAATTGTTGATTTATTAGTTCTAGAAAGTGTGCAAGAAAATCAGATTCAGATTCTATATTGTTATGTGGCAGGAAAAAATGAACATAACACTTTGGTAGCTTTGAAATCATTCTTATCTTTGCAGAACTGCCAACATGATAGAAATGTAAACAAGGGGATGCCAAGTGATAGCAGTTATCCTAGAATCAGCCTTTCTACTTGTACCTCAAAGAAGTCCCCTCCAATTATCTTCCCTCATCTTTCATTACAAGTATAATCATGAAAGAGTTTATCCTCAAGTCTTGAAAAACGTGTGTTCTTGCAGATGGGGATGAATCAGGAGCCAGTTTTGAAGTAAGGTGTTTCCCATAGAGACAAATTAATTCATTTCTTTCTATGACCTTACCCAGCTAAAGCTGGTAATTACTCCCAGCACTAAAAGCTTTGCATCATAGTTTGGTTTCAGAATTCACAAAGGCATCATTCATCTTTTTAACATACTCCTGACGTAATCCCTGTCCTCAAACGCATTCTGGAAGTCCATCCCTCCCTCCTTTTGCAAACACATCACACAGAATATCCTGAACTGGAAGACATCCTGTTAATAAGCAATTACACTGTGCAGCTATACACCTCACAGCAGTTTAAGCTATAAGAAAGAAAAATTGCCTTATGTGAGCCTTTACTGAGACTCCACAGAAAAGAACAAGCTAGGATTGAAAGTGGACAAGTCAAATTAGAGATCTGTAATGCTTTTAAAAACAATATGTATTAACATAAAACAAAAGTGACAAGTACTTGTCCCCCCCCTGACAATATCTAACCAAAATAAATGAAACACAACATCTAGGCTCATATGCAGCACTTTACATCTTTGTCCATGGTACTGTGTGCGCAGCCATTATGTGTACTATTATATTAGCAAGCACTGTCATGAATTTTGGATGTGCTAATTTGCATATGCCTATATCCTGCATGGATACTCTTTGGGCATAGCAGGCACAAAGAAGCTGTTTCACTTTGCACCTCCTCCTGAGCTGAAGCATTGCTCCCTGTGAGAATCGTTGCTTGCTTTGCTAACAGGTTTCAGGAACAAAGACAGACCTGACAAACACACACTCAAGTAGACTTCACAGAACTTTAAGTTCTGCTTTCATAGCACTTAACAGAATACAAGAACTGAGAGCCGGTGTCCAACACCTCCTTACAGTCCTGCTCCCCTTAAAATGCCTCGGCTTATCAAAAGTGAACTTACATTTACATGTTACAGTCACTAAGTCCCTCAATGACACACAGAACTTCTTATATAAGGCACAAATGTGCTGCCTTGGAGACTTTGGATTCAACATTGACACAGCAAATATTAGTATGAGAGTACCTACATATTCTTGCTAATGAAAAACAAGAAGGTGCTGGAGGAAGTGGCATCTTTCTTTCCTTTTGTTTTTGAGTTATTTACTTTCTCCTAACATAAACTTCTAACTCTGAAGACACAAGACTGTGGTGGTTGGTGTCAGATTAAAGGATGCTTACTCTTGACTTGTGGCACATGAAAATCTGTTGCTAACATTCTTAATACGGCATTGTAGGAATCACTCCTAGGTTTTGGTTTCCAAAAGCATGAAAAGCCAGGAATCTGCACATCTTGATTATCCCGACCTTCAAATTTTAACCCCCAAAATCATACTCAGAATAAATTTGTCATCAAACTGACAGCTAACTAAAACATCACAAAAAAAAAAAAAAAAAAGATGTCCCAAAAATCTGAATTGGAAAAGTTCACTCTGAACATGCCACCTCTGCCTTTCTTTGTTTCATTATGTAAAGAAAAAGGCACGTTTATTCCAGAAGTTACTTGTCTTAACTCACCTGTTTTTCCAAGTTCCTCAGCAAAATATGGATCACTGAGATCAACATCAGAGGGAACTTCATCTTCACTCATTTCTCTCTCAGCAGTAGCCTGTAACAAAACACAAGCATTATTTCAACCATCATATCCACTTCTAAAAATTGGCTGCAATTAAATGTTCCTTCTGCCAGAAACTAGAAAAACCAAAATACTGCGTGCTGAATCATCACCTAACTAGAACTGACTGAAAATTGCTAGTAGACAAATTCACAATTTAAAGCCCACACCACAGAATGAAAGCTTTCCTTTTACCTGAAGAACAGTTTACACAGACCAAGGAACTCCATCAGCTGCAGCCACGGACTGCACTGTAGTAGGCCAACCATACCACCAAATACTTGCACAGGATGTAGTTCTAGCTGCATAATCACTACCTGATTGCTCTTACTTGCTACAAAGACAACAATTTCAACCTTGCTACATCTAGTAGTAGAACAAACATTTCATTTACCTGCCTATTCCTGCACATCTCTGCCACTGCAGTTACCACACAATTACCTCCCACGTGTGAAAAGAAAGCAACAGCAATTTTCACATTGCTAAAAGGCTGTTCCTACACAAACATATTTACCAAATTTGCTTTTGCAATTTCAAAGTTGAATAGTTCTTCAAGGCTATCCATTCTTTGCTGTTTCAGGTGTGGGAAACAAGCAACTGTTTTATTATAGGCTGAAAATGTCTAAAATTACAACCACTGTGTATTCTAACTACTTTCCCCCACAAACATACTGTGACAAAAAGGCATCAATGTGTTGAAAAAAGACATTAACGCATTGAAAAGTGACATGTTAGAAATCAGACAGATAAATGAAATTGTATCAGTGTTACGCTGAACATCCCACAGCTCTGCAGACTTCATGAGGCACTCTAACCTCTCCAAATGAGTGACCACTCCACATTCAAACCTTAAAACAGTACTGTACATTATGTAACTTTGTTTTTTCCTTTTTTTTTTAATCCAAAACAAGAGCTGTGACTTAAGAAGAACAAACAAACAGCAGCTCCCCCAGCACCTGACCACAGCAGACATTACCTTCCTCTTTTTTTTAAGATTTCTTTTTTCTTTCTTCTTCTCCAGGTATTTTTGCCATGGAGTGAGGTTATCCTTTCCTTCCAACCTATTTTTGACCATTTCTTCAGCAGTTTCTTTCAGGCCTAGAACAAAAAATAGCAAGTTAAAAAAATGAGATCAATTCAAACGTTTTCTTTTTTCCTTAATTTTTCTTTAAAAAGTCCATGAAAACAATACAAGTATTGGTTGGAGCAACACCTTTATAAATAAGATCATTTTTATAAATAAGACCATGTTTTATCTTTTCCATAGGATTATAACCCTAGTAGCTCCTAAATATTTTGTGTCACCATTCAGTGTACAACTAAGTTCCTGAACACATGTTATGAACTGGACTGTAAGGCCAAATTACCAAACATAATTGGATCATGCTCTGGAAACAGAATGGAGCTTCCTGTAACGTGCATCATTCAAAGGTGCATAGAAATGTCACCTCAAAAAAAGAATCTGTTAACTGTTACTATTTTATAGCTATAATATTTATACCCAGAACAAACAATGACTTTCAATCAGGAAGAAACCCAGGTGCAAACAGAACCATAATTTAGTGTTTTTCAATAGTACAGATCTTGATCTCCAGAGTCAATAAAAATGGAGCCACGTGCTCCCCAGAAACTAACCACTATTACTTTGGATTATTTTTCAGTAACTTTGGGGAAAAAATGACTGCTCACTTCCTCAGAATCAGAGTGTATTTAAGTGGCCAAAAGACTTTTGATTGCAGAAGTGGAAAGGAATTGTTTACTGTAGGTAGAACTATTAACTGGTCATAGAAAATGTTAATTTATCCCTAATCTACATTATTTATATTTTTGAATAAATGAATCACTATTCTCACTTAATCTTTACAAACAATGGTCATGAAAAGAGGGTAGAAAGGTAATACATGTTAGCACACTAGATCACACTTGAAGTAAATGATCAGAAGTGATAATACTACAGCAAACGTAACTATATTGCTTTGCACACTGCAGGAATGGAGAGGGAGGATGGGTGGGACACAATTTATGTTTCTCTAAACAATTATTTTTGAAACTTCCAAAAATTTAATAATTATGAGAGTTGTAAGCTGTAAAGAGCTAGAAAGATGCTTCTCAAATCTCAGGAAATCTAACTGAGCAAGTTCATCTTACATGTAGCACCTTACCCTGCTCTTTTGAAAGCAAATGTCAAAGTTTCTTTAATCCTAGCTAAACATTTTCAGGTCCAATAAAAAAAAAACCTGTATGAAAACCTGCCTGAATATCATTAAGAATGGCAATTGTGGCCTTCCTCTTCTTCACCTTCTAAAGGGAGCTTTGAGAGCTGGATATGGATGCATAGCGATTGCTTCTCAAATGAGATATGATTAAGAAAGCAGATGGGTGGCTAAATATAACACTGATTTTGTACCTAAAAGAAATAGACCAAAGAAAGTTGGAACTGCACCTAACTTGTTTTTGCTGGCACTATGCTTTATTTAAAGCTATTACGATTCACGAATAACGGAATGACTTGCACAGTATGTCTTCTATAACCATGAGTAAATATATTGGTGCCCAAACTCAAATTTTTAAATGAATTCAAGTCTGCATATCTATTGAAAATGCTCTTCAGTTCAACTGTGGTAGCTCTCTCTCTATTAAATGTATTGGCAGCAAAGTGATTTTGCAGTCAGTCAATCAGAACCCGGCAAAGTTTGATAATAAAAATATTCCAACAGACAGAACTTCCCTAGAACTAATTTAAGGAGTCTTAAGAGATGAACACAGAAACTATTTTTGAATTCCCAGACTACTCCAAGAGGAACATAATTCGTTTGGAATTTAAATAAGCACATTTGATCAAGGAGAAACAAGATAATAACTAATGTACTTCTGTCCCCTAGGAAAGCATAACCTCAGCTGTGTGTATTGCCAGAACTATAAAGTACTGCTCAGCATGCAGTGACTACATTCCACCCTCAAAAATCCTCTCCTTCAGTAGTGCTGGACCTTCTCTGCAAATGTTGCTTGAAATCAATGAAGACTAAATTTTGCCAGGAGGTTGAATATAAACAGGAGTTTTGAAGTAGACTGACAGATGCAAGAGCCAGGAGAGGCAAGGCAGCCAAGCACCAGTACCACAGACTAAACTGAGGTTTCCAAAATCTGAATGCTCTTGTCCAATATTAAATAATGCCTGACACACGTAAACACAACATATTCCTAGCATGAATGTTTCCATTGTGGTTTCCAGCTTCTGTATGACATGCTGCAACTGAATATCTTTGCAAAATCTTATAATAGAAAACTCTGCTGCCTCCAATGCTCAGTGATACTAAGAATTAAAAG
Organism: Tetrao urogallus; assembly: GCF_951394365.1. NCBI lineage: Eukaryota > Metazoa > Chordata > Aves > Galliformes > Phasianidae > Tetrao > Tetrao urogallus. The sequence continues at coordinate 4,678,854 of NC_136814.1, forward strand.
GTATTAACAGAGCAACTCCAGCAATGGAAATACTGACACTCTGTGGGCATTTCAAGTAAGACAAGTTGATGGGCTTTGCTAGTATGCACTTGTCCTATAACACACATTAATTGCCTTCTCTAAAGTGTGCTGGCAGAATGCTCATCAGAAGTTATTCAAATTATACAACTAAAGGTCATAACTATTGTAATGCAATGCATGTTTTCCAACCAAAGTCTTATGAAGAACTAGGTAGGACAAATTCATTCAGTTTGATTGATTTCACCAAATTAGTACATAGACAGAACAAGAACTTTAAAAAGGAGCATTTGTATAAAGCAAAAGTTGCCCAAGTTAATTCAAAATTAATAGTACAACTGAGATTCACATTCCCAAATGGAAATTGCACACCAGTGGAGAAGAGGCTGCATTCCACCACAGCTCTGGTCTCACTGGTTACAATAGCAGATCAGGCTGTGTCTTTGTATCAGCCTGCAGTCTTCCACCACCTCCCAAAGCAACGCAATACCTTCTGCCCCCAGAATGGACAAGTCACACCTTCCCAGTCTTTCTCTGCAATGAAATCCTTTGAACAGTCACCAAATGCTCCTATTTGCCTGATTGTCTAACCAAGAGAATAGCCTCTCTTCCTATCTAGAGCACTTCTGCTATTACAGCAAATCAAATTAACTTGCAAACAAATCTAACAGGTTCCAGGGCTCATACGTACTGTCAAAAGAAATCATTAAAGCCTACCTGGAACCCATTTAATCTCCATTTCTATATCCTTTTCTTCCTGCTTTTTCTCTTTTTCTTGGATACTTTGCAAAATTTCTCTATACTTGGCAATTTGCTCTTCATCATCTTTTTGGCTCTTCCTGGGTTTGTCATCTTCCATTTCATGAGCTACACCTTCCCCTAAAAAGATGAAGAAAGGTATGAAAGACAGCCTCAAAGTGGTCAGTTGAATTTCACAGTTAGGAAATGCACCTAAGGCAATAAATAAAGTAATCCCACGCATTTTCCTGTATCATTCCCAGAAAAAGTAACCAAGTTTAGAATTCCTGTACTTAGATGAAAAAAAAAAAATCTGAGAAAAGATGTTGATCTGTCCTATCATCACCACCAAAACAAAACAATTACAATATGACCTGCAATAAACTTTCAAAAAGCACTGGCACAGCTGCCCAGGGAGGTGGTGGAGTCACTGTCCTTGGAGGTGTTCTAGAACCTCTGTGTCAGTGGGCATGGAGGGGGTGAGCTGCTGGTAGGACTGGATGATCTTAGTGTTCTTCTCCAACCTGAATGATTCTATGATACTGGATAATGAAGGGAATGCAAATTTGTACGTTTTACTGTCTTGCTAATTTTGCTGGGAGGAATTTAAGCAGTGACATGTATTGCCATCCTCAAAATACTCATCATCTCAAAAAACTTTGTCTTTTCACTCCATGAGCAAATGAAGAACATTTGACAGCAGCTGCAAGAAAAGGAAAGTGAGCCACCTTCTGGTGGACGTTAAGACAGTAATGATTTTTGCCAAGATTTTTCAGACTTTCTGAACAGTAAAAAAATAGCCACAAGAAAATGTTCTGATGTTTTTCACTCAGAATGAACTGGATAGCCACCACAGTCTCTAGAAAAAATCAGTCAAATGTATAATAAAAAGCATCTTTTCTGTAGCAGAATCATCAGATCAGCAATAAAGAAAGTGAGCTGCAATTTAGATGAACTGTGATCTTGCTACTTGAAATCACTCCAATTATAATCATTATACTTGGCTTAATTAAAATTTAATTATACCAGGTAAACAGACCTTGCATGACAAATGGAAAACACAACAGCAGGAATCTCTTTCAAAGCAAGGGTAAAGAAAATAAAATTCAGTCACCCTGTCTCCCTAATGTACTTCCAACATCAGATAATACACTTTCTCAGTTCCACAGCAGAATTGTTTACTTTGTCCTCAAAAAGAATTTGGCCATTTTGAGGTTATACCAGTGACATTATTTATTTCAAGAATCAGAAATAGGCCTACATAATTTATCTCAACTGTGGCTTCAGAGATGTTTTAGAAAGTTCAACATATGTTTTCTTGCTACATACGCAAAACACTGCAGAAGTTTGTTTCTGAAATCTGTATTTAACTAAAAAAAAAAAAAAAAAAAAAAAAAAAAAGAGAGAGAAAAAGGGAAAAAGTAAATCTGAGAAACTCCACAGCTTCTGTGTCGTCAGGCCTAGCTGAAATTTTTCTTTCATTATCTGTCAGCATTGTATCATCACTCCATGTATTTCCTAATTGAAAAGAGTGAACCACAGCTACCATCAAGCTCACCACTGATGTCCATCCATCTCAAAGTCACACACCCAAAGGAGTAAGTATGTGCCACATCCAGACATTTAGCTCTGGGAGGAAGGTAGGCTATTTTCATAGGAGAACCTGAGCACAGCTTTTCAATAATGAGTATAATATTCTCACTGCAAAAGGAAACATTCAAAGTATTTTCTAATTTTATGGAATTTATACATTTGACTCACACTTAAAAGTGCTGTAGCTAATGACTTTGTGCTCAACATTTATTAATGAAGGTACCTTGCTGCTCTTCTTCCTCTTCTTCACTAGATGAAGCCAAATAAGCTTGAAAATCCATGTCCAGAAGTTCCTCTTTATTAAAAGTTCTGCTAAGTGACATTACTCGTTCGTGATCTGTTTCATCCCATGTGATATCTACCTTAAAAATAGGACAGCTGCTTGTGGAAGCCAATCTGTTAAAATTAAACATTCTAAAGCACTTTTAAAAGAAAATTGCTTCCTAAGTGGTATAGATAATATAAATGTGTTGCTAGTATTCTCCACAACGATTTCCTAAAATAATCATTTATTTTGAATTACATTTTTGATTTCTTCTTCAAAAAAGCATTTCAAGGAATTTTAACTACATGAAAGAATGAAGAAGTTTCCTATTGCATTTAAGGATTCCGTAACATCCTGTCACACAACACTAAATCTCCGTAAGCCAAATTTCCTTTGTGGCAGCAGATACTGGAATTGAAGCAGTGGTCGCCAACTTTCCTCCTCCAGCTCTAGAGGATCCTGGAATCACACATGGATTGCAACAGGGACAAGAAAAGTGTTTGCACAACTGCAGCCTCAGCTAGAAAATGAAATTAATCTGACAAACCATCCCACCGAAACAACTTGGTTCTCATCTAATCAATTCTCCAATATAGTTCATTTCATGGCCAGATGAACGTTTTGGCTCTCACATAAGTCTGAGTAAGAGTGGATCACTATAAGGAGGGGAAGCAATTGTGTAAGCCTGACACTACCACTAAAAACATTCTTGTTGAACTGCACACAAACAACTATTTTCAGCAAATTACATGATTTAGTTGTAGATAACAAAGTAAGTTCACGTGTAACTTGAAACAGACATAAAATGAAGTAAAAAATGCAGTCTTCTTCAGTTTTTAACAAAGAAGCTTATTTATGGGGTCACAACTTGGGACTCTATAACGTGCTTGCATCTTCTAGTATGTTTGACGTCTCTATTTTGAAGTGGTGAACAAAAACAGGAAGGTTTTCCTTCTATCATTTTTACTTCTATCATTTGTAAGCTGACAATAAAACTAAACAAATTAGAAAAACATTATGAAAACATTGTAAAGATACCTTTGATGTTCCCATTGCAGCAGATGTGAAGTACTTTGGCTTATATCCAGATACATTCACTTCTGAGGCTGTGTCCTTTGGCTTATCATCAAATGTAACATTATCTGGAATAAATCTTCAAGGTAGATAATATGTTATTATTCAAATACGCTGGGAAGATTCATAGTATAAACAGTCTTTTTCACAAATACAGAACATCAACACAAAATAATCAGGGGCCAGGAGACGTGGTTAGATGTATGCAGTATGGTTAAACACAGAACGTGTCTACCACATTCAGGGACATCACCCCCTGCAGCCACCAGGAAATGATGAGGCTGACATGCTGGCTCAAGTATGGTGGACTGAGCACTCTCCTTCTGAGAACATTGCCCACTGGCTAACACATGCTGGACAGAAGATGATGTGGCCAGCAGTCAAAGCACAGAGGCTGCACAGAACAATGTCGGACATCATCCAGGCATGTCATGATTGCAACACTTGCTCAAGGATGAGACCAAAACCCTTGCCAGAGATGACTGCCCCCCTTGCCACAGGACATAACCCTCATCAGAGGTGGCAAGTTGATTATATAGGCCCTCTCCTGTGATCTGAGGGGGCCAGGTATGCATTAACTTGCATCCAAATGGGAAATGGACTGATGCAGGTCTACCTGGTACCAAAAGCCTACACCACCAAGGCCTTAACCAAGTTAGTGGTGGCATATGGGCAGAAGAAAACGCCACTGAATGGTGATTTCATCTGCTGTATAATCCAATGGGAGCAGGCCTCAAACTGAACGTTATAACGGGATCCTTAAGGCTGCCGTGAAAATAGACTGTGGGTCCCTGCAGGGGTGGATGAAGAGACTGCATGAAACTCTGTGGGAGCTGAACAAAAGATGGGATGGCAGACCCAGCGCCCTTAAGATGCTTCAGATAACTTGGGCTTCCCCTCTCAGGATCCAAATTGTGAGCTCTGACAATCATGTAAGACCCCAAACTGTTAATGAAAATAATCTACTGCTCCCTGCCCCTGACAATGTAGAACTCTGTACCCACAGAACAGAATTGCCCTGGAAGGTGCAAGTAAGACTGAAGTGGTCTGGCCCACTTGCACCCTGGTGGAGATTATTGGAGGTGAGAAGCTCAGTAGTCTCTCCAGTAATCAGCACATGGCCTACTGACATCGTGGTCAACACTCTGGTCTTCATTGCTAAGGAAACTCTCATCATGTCCCTATGGCAGATCAGAACCCCCCCTTTGGTGCCTGATATAGTAACGCAGTCACAGATACCTGGCCAAATGGTGTGGAATAGACAGCTGGGATATGCCCCAGAGCAAGCTGAAGTGTTGACTCAAGAAAGGAACATGGCCTGTATCTTGCCTCGGAGGGCAGACCTTCCCCTGTGGGTACCTCTGAAATACCTGTACTACTCTATGAGTCTTTAAGAGTTCCTAGGATCACCAGAAGGAGCAAAATGTCATCAAAGTGTTCCAGTGTCGCTGTGACATGGAGCATGACACCTGGCCATGGCCTATGTGGGACTGATGGAACATGAGATGGACCTGTACCAAACAACTGCGTGCCTCCAGTAACACTATCAAGCACTGACCCATGAGAGAACATGAACTCCAACCACAAACTGATCATCAGTCATCTTACTTTGTGTCAACCTGCATCTCAATAGACAATTGTATGAGCATCGTTGTATATTGGATCTCTGTATCAGGGAAGGCTCATCCTCCAGCTGGCTCAATCAGTGGTTCAGGCCATGAAGGGGTGGAATGTATGAGAACTGCTGGGTCAAGGGCTGAATCACTGATTGAGCACCTGGAGAAAAGACAGTCAGCCCCCAGGAGCACAGATGAAGGTAATTTATCTGTAATACCAGAAGGGTGAAGCGAGGCTCTACCCCTCTAGACCTCATTTAAGGGCTGACTGCCACCAAGGAAGGCTCTCTTACTGAAGATCCTTCTTTTGTGGAGTTTTTCTGCAAGCCTAAATCTTTGGAGACAGGTAAGAATTATTATTATTATTATTATTTTTTTAAAAACAATCTTCTCATTGTGCTGGTCCTGGTGCCATTACATAAGCATGAAAAATTACATGCTCTTTTGGCCTGAAACTTATCCTTCATGGTTTCCAAGAGTGCCCACAGCACAGCTCCCAAGAGACAAAGCCAGCTTCTTCAAACACTAATATGATTTAGTTATTTCTCTCCTGCCTAGACTAGCAGACTCATAGCAAAAGGAAATACTAGCAACAAAGCACAACTGTAATTAAAAATTATAAATTTTCTAACACAACTTATGAAATATTAGAGCCTCTAGCTCATAGGGAGTAACACGGTGATCTATTGCAGCTTCAGAAAAAAGCAGCTATATTTGTGCTCTGTGCTATAAATCCAGAAAAACAGACAAAAAGTGAAAAAGAAAAGCTACTTCTAAATATGAGAGTTGCAAGTTGATGTTTTTTTGATGTGTATCTTAAAACACTGCTTAGTTTTACCAAAAAGGCTGAATATTCAGCTGGAATTACTCTAATTTCTCTATGTAGATACACTCAAAATTTTCATTTCTATATAAAGGTACTTAAGGGACAAGTAGACAGAAAAAAAAAAAACCCAGCAACAACAAATGAAACTACCACTACCTCCTGCACCTTAATTTAAAAGTAATAACAACCTCAACTTTGGTAAGAGAATAAATATCGTCCAATCCATATTATTCTAAATTGATTTTTTATTTGTGCCCTTTCCCCCTTTGGATATATAAGAAAGCCACCATCAGATTTACCTGAGGTCAATAAAAGAGCAGCTACTTTCAAATTCCAGTCCATCGCATTCTTCGTAGATTTTGTTGGCTGTTTCAGGAGAGTCACATTCTACAACTGCATAGAAGTACTTCAGTCGCTTAAACTGATATTCCCTCAGCTTTTCCTTATAAAGCCTGCAAAAGCAGAAAACAACAGGAGTTGACTTAAACAAGCTTTCATCTGCAAAATATTGTAATTCAACTCCTTAAATATATGCATCACTGAAACGCACTCCCTGTCTTTGTAAGATCAAATGTTAAACAACATGATATTCTACCAATACCTATTCAGTTTTACTCAAAGAATTCACTCAGCTCTGTTAAAGGAGGCTGTGTTTCACTCAGTGCATTTTCCACCCAAAGAGCTAACATTCTAAGATTGACATTAAGTTTTCCAACTTTTCAAATCACTAATGCTGTTCTAATCACCTCAACATGTTTTATAGTTGCAACTCTATCTGACTCTGCCTCCTACCAGCATTGTGAGGTTAGAGACCCCGCACAGGGCGTACAGCAGAGCACCTCTGCACGCCTCCATGCAGGCCACAGAAAACCGCAATCAGTATTTCCTATCAGAGTGTTTGAGCCTATTGAGCTGGACTGAAACCTGCACCCTTGTCCCCTGGCAAAGCTGGTGAAAAGCATTTTCATATACAGGTATGGTTACTCCATGATTGGAGAAGCCTGGATCTGAAGTCCAGCCCTGATGAGCTCAGCCTGCCTGGGCTGCAGCTGGTAGAATTCAAGAGATCTCAACCTGGGAATTTTTGGGCTAGGTTAAAGTCCATGTTGGTTGTGCTGATAAAAAATTTTAATAGCAAGCAACAAAGGGGTTTTTCTTGTGCGAGTGGCAATTGGTAGAGAAAAATCATATATTGAACTCTTGACACATTCAATTTATTATTGCAATGAGCAATAAAAGTTTTCAAGTCTCCTATTGGTAACATTTTTTTGCAAGTTTTATCATAATGCATTTATTATATGCATTCCTGTTGAACTAGGGTCAGGTCTGATATATCACTTGAAAAAGCTACAAAATGAAAATGTCTACAGGAGACTCTAGTAAATGAAGTTCTGTAACAAGCAGCTAATCAGGGAATTAAGATTCATTTGAAGATTAAGTTAATACTCGTCTTTCTCTGTGGTGTTCTCTGGAAGATCAAACAGTTCCTTAGGCCCTTGTTGTTCTTCCTCTTTCAATCTTTCTTTTCCAAACTCTGAAGGATAAATCTAGAAATAAAACAATACAAACAAAAATTTTAACTGTGGAGCAAATTGTATACCAATTAAGAATAAGATCTCACCAAACCTTTTACAATTCACTGATTTTTAAAGAGAAAAAAAGATATGGGTTCAATTCTACAAGTTTTAATATCTTCTTAACCTTAAAGAAAAGACAAGGAAGTGAACAGACTGTTAAACAAGAGACTATTTTGAGACAGATGAAAACTAATAGGAGCAGTAACTTCATTCATCTTACTGTGGCCCTCTTCAGAAAGGGCTACTAGGCTGACTCAGGAAGTTTCTGCTGCAGGCTAGCACTAAAACTGGAAAACATTACTTTGATCAGAAGGTAACCAGTTTATAAATAATTCAAAATTGCTTAAAAACAAACAATAACGGGCAATGACAAAGGGAGTTGGAGTGCATTTAGAAATCTCCAGTTTTAAGGCTGAGTTATCTACTAGATAGACTACTGAAAAGCAATCTAGCTAAGGAAATAGAGTCTCCCTCTACTAGGTTTTGAAAACTTCACTATTAATCTCAGCAAAACAGCACTTGGAGCCAACATTGTAAACACAATATGTTAACAGCTTCAGAATCCAAGCCCATCACTAGAAAGCAGTTACGCTTTACATTTCAAGCTACAAAGATTGGGAAGAATTTAGAGGGGAAGACACATGAGGAGCAGCTAAGTCCCTCGGTTTGCACAGAGCAGAGGGGCTGAGGGGAGGCCTGATGGCAGCTGCAGCTCTCCCAGGGAGTGGAAGGCAGCGCTGAGCTCTGCTGTCTGTACAGTGACAGGGCTGAGGGAATGGCATGGAGCTGCGTCAGGGGAGGGCAGGTGGGGGTGAGGAAAGGCTGTGCCCCAGAGGGCGGTGGGCACGGCCCTGATGCAACACATGTCAATTCTCAGTTATTGTGTCTTGGTTCTTCCACCTAATTAACTTCCTTTGTTTTTATCTTGTTGGCTTTCCCCCAGCTTTAGAGTAAAAAGCCACTTCCTTCTTTTAGAAATCAGGTCTTACCTTAATAGAAAATATAGTTCCTCCTTTGGGTATGAAAGAATTAAATAAAGCCAGCAAGTCCTTAGCTTTAAGTCTGTCCCAGTCCATATTACAAACTGCCAATCTACTTGTAATCTGAATGGGGGGGAAAAAAAAAAGAAAAGTTTAATTCCTGACCACTATGGAGAATATACAACTCTCTAACAACTGTTCTGTGTAAATACTGAAGTCAGCAACAAGCTCTACTAAAAAAATACAAACAGAATTTTCCTCGAGACTTGATATCTATTAATTACTAAAGGCGTGAAGTACCAACCAACACAGCAGATAGAAGGATCCAAGTGGTAAAGCAAAACAGATATGCTAGACTGCATTAATCACAGAATTAAGACTAGATTTATAACATCAGCGCTTCAGATTTTGTTAACACGTGGTTAGTCACAACAGCAATAACTAACAGTACTATAACAGCACTGTGGTACTGTGATTTTTGTATGAACTAAACATGACCAGTTTTAAAGTCCTGCTTCCTTGTCAAATAACTTATTATTTAAGCTTGAATTAGAGAGTTCATATTTAAAAAGTGAAAAACAAATCAGTAGCCAACAACAGCAGAACTATTTAAACTCCAGAATTCCTTTAAAAGCACAGTTCCATTTGTTTTTTTCCCCACTTACAGATAGAGCTTATCTTTCTACAGATGACCCTCTGCTTAGAGACAGAGGGAGACATCAGAGAACACTTAAAGTCTCACATTCACGGCCAACTTCACCAATCACTTGCATTTTGTGATCAAAAATGTCCAAAAACTGTTCTGACAGAAACCTTCACAAGTTGTTACATAGTCAAAAGTGTACAACAAACTTATGACTGTACATCTTTGAGTTATTCACACAGTAACCTGTCACATGCAGAAGCAATTTTACCTCATCTCCACGAGGGGCATCTTTATCTAGTTCACCCCATGAATGCTCAATCTCTGGCTCCTTTGGAAATAGATCATCTAAGTCATCATCATCCTCCGAGCTTGTTTCAATGTTCCCTATACCTCTAGCCAGATCAGGCTCTATATCACTTTCTCCATCTTCCGAATCACCACCTTCATCTGTTTCCTCACTGTCTTCTGACTCCTCGTCCTCATCTGTTTCCCCATTGTCTTCCAACTCTTCTTCTGATTGCATGTACTCAGAACTTTCCCTTGCAGAAATTTCTTCCTCTAATTGGCTTTCACCGATGTCACTTTCAGCACCGCTGTCTCTGCAAGCAGTCACTAAAACACAAACATTAGGTATCTGACTTTATGTTGTAAACTCATATGATCTTTTACAGAGAGGAAAAAACATCTTAATCTTTTTTTCATGCTGATTAAAAGAATCTCTGGAAGGTAGAACAATGCAGGAACAAATTACATCAGGGAAATTCAAACATCAGTATTAAGTGTTCTGCTTCTCATTTATTGCTTTTTGGTCCCCTACTTGTGTTACTGGTTTAAAACTGACAGAATGATATTTTATTCTATGTTCCCCAGAGGGTGGTGAGGCACTGGAACAGGTTGCCCAAGGAGGCTGTGGATGCCCCATCCCTGGAGGCATTCAAGGCCAGGCTGGATGTGACTCTGGGCAGCCTGGGCTGCTGGTTGGTGACCCTGCACACAGCAGGGGGTTGGAACTGGATGAGCACTGTGCTCCTTTTCAACCCAGGCCATTCTACGATTTTATGATATTTTATGTTTCTTACTACCCTAGCAAACAATTTTGGCTCCATCAAAGGGAAGGACATGACTGTGTCCAACGTTACTGAAGAACACGTACTGATTCTGTGAGCAGCTCACTGCCATTAGTAATAACCCAAGTCTGCTCTTATGATTGATTTAGTGAAAAAAGCATTTTTCATTTATAAAATAGGAACAATACCAAAATAAGTTCAGCCAAATTCTGTTATTGTAAAAACTAACCTGATTCCTGTGTTTTTCCTTGTACGGAACAGTCCCTCTTTGCAGCTTTAACTGTATTAGCACCTCTTGGCTTTGAAGTCTTTTGCTTATTTTGAATTGAAACCGGCCTTTTTGATTCACCTCCTTCCTCGTTTTCTGTATCACATAAAAGGTCCTTGTTTCCCTGGGAGTCATCCATTTCTGTTCTTGTTTTCTTGGAGACCTCTTTCAATTTGAATCTAGATGCAACTTTCTGTCCTCCATTCTGAGGGTCATCTTTACATGCTTGGTCCACCCCTTGTTTTTTCATTTTACTCTCTTCCTGAGGAATTGGTTTTACAGAATCTCCTTCCTTAGGTTTAGCTTTTTTCTTCTTTTTTTTCTTTTCTGCACGTACTTCGCTCTCATCTTCTGAAAGTTCAGAGTCAGATTCCGACAAGGCATAGAACTTCCTGAGGTTCTCTACAGAGGTATAGTTAACAGGTCGACCTCTTTTATCCACTGTGCACTTCAGCTTGAACCTCTTGTCATGAAACATTGCTCGAAAGCGTTTGTCAATCTTGACTTTACGGTCTTTTTCTGGCATCTCCCAAAACCTGGGATCCTGGGCAACGCGGCTGAACCGCCCATCGCTCAGTATTTCCTTCTGGGATGCCATTTTTGATGTCACTAAAGTCTGGAATGAAAAAAAAAAATACACAAACAGAAACCCCATATTAACAAAAAACAGAAGCAAGATTTCTAACATCTACATTATTTTTTGCAAATGCATATGCAGGAATCACTAAGGTTGGAGAAGACCACTAAGATAAACAAGCCCACCGTGCCCACTGCCCGCAGTGACACATCGCCACGGCTCTGGGACATGTCCAGGTGATCCCACCACTTCCGTCCCAGCGGAGGAACCGTCACCTCCTGCTCCCCCTGGCCGCCCTCCCGCTGACACAAGCCGGGGTGCCGTCGGCCTTCTTGGCCACCTGGGCACACTGCTGGCTCACGTTCAGCTGGCTGTCAGCTAACGGCGCCTTAAACGAGCCCTTATCGACCCAAAAGGTTCCATCCCAAACCAGACTTCAGGCTGGCTCTCCCCGCGTTTCATACCCTAAAACACCATTTGGGAGCTAATACAACAAAGCTCTTCCCCACAGACCGATCCGAGGGAAACACGGCCCCGCTCCCCCCTCGACCCTTGCCGCGAAGGAGCGCACCCCGCTCTAAGCCGTGCCGGTCGCCACACCTGAGAAGCGCCGCTCCAACCACGGGCCCACCACGCGCCGGCCAGCAGCACTACGGCGGCTGCGGCGGGACACACCAATCGCGCGGCGCGGCGGCGGAACTGCGGCAGCGGTGCTGTCGTGCGCATGCGCAGGGCGTAAGATAAGTCGCGGCCGCGAGTATGGCGGCTGTCGTTGGAGTGGTGGCGCGAACTTTGGCACTGAGGGACGAGGTTAGTGGGCGGGGTGAGCTTGGTGAGCTTGGTGAGCTTGGTGAGCTTTTCCAACCTGAATGATTCTATGACCGAGCCTCCACGTGGTCACCAGTTTTACCTCAGGTATTTAAGTAGACAGCCATTCCTAACCATCACGTTAGTGTGCATAGGGAGCCCTTCTGCTGTAGGTCAAGTGGATGAAGTGGTTTTTCAGTTTATGCTGTGTGATTGACCTTCCTAGAGCTTTCAGAGAGGTGGGATTTATTTTTTGAGAATGAAAAAGTAACACCATTACTTGCACTGAGAGCTGTTTGTGTATCCTGTTGTTTAAATAAAAATGGCCACATGAATAGCTTGCGTTATGCACAGTTATTTTTTTGGCAGTGTTATTGCAGTGCTATCCCGTCACCTCTTTATACGAACAGGAGTATCCTGTTATGGGATAATGAAGCTAGAAATCATAATACCCCAGCATTTACTTGAATTTTTTAAAAATAACCCCTTGGAAGTACATTATTTTCTCTGGGAATTAAATATTTTGTAGTGTGGAATAGTTTTACCACCAGGATAAAATTAAGTAACCTGTTACAATACCCCCAAAAGAGCAAGAAACTGGGGGTCTTGGTGAATTTCCATCTGGGATGCTCATTTTCTGCTTTAACACCATTGTCTTTAACTAATGGAAACTTTTCACCAGCTTAAATTTCTTGCTGCTCAATTAAAGGATTTCTTTTTTAGCGTGGGTAGAGGTAGTGTGATTAATGCTTAATGAAATACCCATTTAAAGGGCTTTTGTTTCAACTCAGTAAGTGAGGTACATTAGTTGTGGCCTTTTCTGCCTTGTTAGCTTGATTATGTAAAATGGCTATTCTTTCTAAACCAGCAGTTGCTGGCAGTTCTGTATATAAAAAAGAAGCTGAATTGGTTGATGTTCTCAGTAGGATCTGGGCAAGGAAAGCAGCCTGTCAGCCTTGGCATTTGAGTTGCTTTATTGCTGTTCTTCTTAGATTTAAAAATAAATAAATAAAAATGAAAAAATGGGAAACAGACATAAGAATGGCACTGCTCTGCCGTGAGCACAGAAGTGCAAAAACCACTATTGGAAATCAAGGCCTGTGCATCTCTTAAGGAGTTCCTGAGGCACTCAGGTTGCCTTCCTCTGAGAAAGTAGAAGTATCTGAATTATCTTGAACTGTACCTTTTTGGAAGAAAATTATTTGAGGTTATTGTTTTAGGAGTTTCCTGTTGCAAATGCTTTTATCTGAGATTGCTTTTAATTTCATTAAAAACAAACAAACAAAAACAACACAGCAGGAATTTCTTAGTTGCATAGTATTAATAAAAAAAGAAAGAGTATGTTTTTTCTTCTGTGCTGTAGATTCACCAAATTCAGATGGAGTATTTATTGGTGCAGTGTTTGGGGGAGGCAGTCTGTACGAGTTTCCCTGCCCTTTGCAGCTACCTAGGGCTAGGGAAAGGGGATTTTCTCTTCATAGATCACCACTGTCCACTTCATACTGGATTTGGGACATCTGTCAGGTGCTGGCTTTTAGCACCCTGGCTGTGGTAATTAACAATCAAAAAGTAGTCTGAAACATCAGAGCTGTATAATAAACACCATTTACAGGAACATTAGCAAAGCATAATAAGTAATTCCTTTCTTTTGCATGGAGTGTGCTTTGTTAAGTAAGTTTCTGAAGTAGTCTGATCTGCCTCTGTTCTTGGCTGTGCTGAGATCAATGAAACCAAGTGAAGTGTATCTTTGGCTAGTGGCCCAGATGAGTTTGCCCGTTCTTCATCAAGAAGTGTCAGAGAATGTTAGATTTGCTTGAAAGAACTTGAGACACTCCTGCTGCTGCTTCTGAAACCAAGAAAAGAATAATGGCATTTCAATTAAAATTTGATTAGGTTTAAGCCACTAAACAAAGTTCTTCAGAAATGTTGAGGCAGTGTATTTTTCTGAGTAATAGTGTGTTCAATTAGAAGTGAAGTGGCGGGTTCTGAAAGTTAATAGAATGCTGTGGTTTTAACTTGATATGCTCCAAAATTAAGCTTTTGAATTCTTTCAGGATAGCGATGAAGTTCAGGTAAACCATCCAGGATTGTCTCAGGTTATGGAAGACTCACAAGGCAAGTATACACTGCAGAAACCTAACCATTTTCTGTGTCAGCAACACAGGGGTGGAATAGTTAATGCTTGCTTCATAACTCCAATTAAAGCTGATGGTAGTAGTGAAAGCATTACTTTTTTTTCCTGAAATCTAATGAGTCAGGAGAGTAGCTCCACAAACAGTTTTGTATTGGGAAGCAGAAGTCAGAGATTTCTTCTTTGTGGTCTGCTGCTCCTGAAGTAGGAGTTGAGGAGAAAGTAAGCTGAAGAGTTAACCTGAAACAACTCTAAAAACTTACTTGCTCTGACCTCTATGGGGGGGGGGGGGAGGGGGAGGGAAAGAAAGAATTAGATACTGTTTTAGTACAGGTATTTTTAACCTTAATTACAATGACAGAATTTGAACTATGTTAATGTACCAGTATGAGATATTTTTACTGTCCCAAATCCTTCACCAAGAGTCATTATGAGGAGTATGCCATGCCTAATTTGACTGTTTTGGGAATTTATGATTTCTTAATACTGATATTCCGTGTACCTTTTCTTTTTCTCCCTTCCTTCCATGACAGAAATGTACTGAAAGAGCGGTGGCTCAGTACCTGCCCCACTTCAGATCTTCTACCTGACTGGCTGGAAGTTTCACGAATCACAGGTAATATGAAGCTCGGCTATTGACTCTTTGAAGATGTGTTTTAAATTACTTAGGCTTTAAACAAATGTTATAAAATATTTTAATTTAGGAAACAGTCCTTATATTTTTTTTCCTCTTTTCTTCTTAGGTGAGACCTGCACAGAGAGGTTCTGCTACAGTTTCATTTGGAGATCTAGCAAAAACAGAGGAACTTAGTAGAAGAGGAGCAAAATAGTTCTTCATAAGTAATAAAAGTTATTTTGAAGCTCCTATCAAACTTGTGTGGACAGTCTCCACTTCTACTTATTTTGTTACAATGTTTTGAAATTATAATCTGCATGCAGCAAGGAATTTGAATGCCTGTGCTACATCAACTGTGTAAAATGGCACTCATTTCTTTTTCTAGAGAAGTATTTGAGCATTATTCTAAGTAGTACATTCTCTCCCAGTTGGATTAAATTACTATTCTCAAATGTAATTCCTCTCCCAGTATTTCAGTAGGACAGACTGTTCCAGGTATGATTTGCAAGTCTTGAGCTGTATTTTCAAATTATTCCTGAAGGATGGTAGGTCATAATGAACAACTCTACTTGGTGACAAATAAATTTAAGTCATACTAGAAGAGAATATCAGCAAATACACAGATCTAGCCAACTTTGTATGGTTTTTTGTCTGTTGGAAATTATAGTTAAAAAGATATTATCAGTTAACGTTTGAAAGTTGAATGTTTGACTTGTGTAAGAGGAAGTGATTAAATAAGTGCTGTAACAATATCTTTAGTTCATACTTCTTTGTACCTGCAACACAAATTCAATTCTCCTTTTACTTGCAAATGCAAAAATGATTGTTTCTAAACATTAAGGAGGGTAGGGTACCACAGAAAAGGCTGATGCTTCATTCCACCTTTAACTGACTGTACCATCATTTGACTAAGTTTACTGAGAGAAGTAGCAAGCAGAAAAGTTAACTAGCACACAAACAGACTCGTATACTTTAAACTAATTAGCTTACAAGTGGCATTCTCTGGAATTGGCATTCTTTTGGAATTGCAAGGAACTTTATACCAGTTGTATATTGTAGTGCTTAAAGGTAAGTCAAATCACATTTCCAAACTTGCCAAACTTTCTGCTTTTCTGTTTTTAGAGGCTGAAAATTGTGAAGTTTATTTTCTACTTCCATACCTGTTGCATGGGGCTGTAACTTTTCCTGTAGATAAATATTTTTAGGAATTGATCTTAAGTATGAGTAAGGCCTGTTCTCCTGAGGTGTTAAGAAGTAATTTACTCGATGATTCACTTGGTTGTAGTGCTGGTAGGGAATGGTCGGAAGGAAAAGCATGCAAAGTATGTAAGTGCATCATTAAAACAGATGTATCATTGTTTTAGGTGTTGTATTAACAAATGTGTCAGAGAGAGCTTCTCTTGGCCTGCCGTAAGAAGATTATCCAGCAGGTGGAGTTTGACAGGATGGTGTGCACAGGCCAAGTAGACAAGGTAGGCAGAAGCTTTAATATTCTGTGAGGGTTTATTGAGCTATGATTCAAAGACAAATGCAGATATTAAAGTTGCCACCTGCTGCTTAACTTAACGTTCAATTCTCAAAATTACAAAAATGCTTTTTTGAAAGAAGCAACTTATGCAGTATTTAGCTGGCTAGAAGATTAATTTAAGAGCTGGGGGAGAAGGAGGTGTTCTGTACCAGATTTTGGCTGGAAGAAATGAGTGAGAAGGTATAAAATAGCGTGATGAGGAGGGGAACCATCTTCTTGACAAGCCTAATGCATAACAGTTCACGAGGAAGGGACTCATCTTTCATTTTCCTTTAGAGAATGGTAGTACTCCTGGAGAAAGGGAGATAAAGTACAAGTCATCTTATAACTTTTACAACCCCTAAAATGAAGACTTAAGAGCTTGTTTCTCCAAAGGTATTAAGTTTTCTCATAGACCATCCATGGACTTGATCCAAGATACTGCCTCTCTTCACAGGCTCTGTCTTTTAGACAAAGTTTACGTGTTCTAAGAGGAACTCTTCAGTTTTCCACATGTGAGCTGCTGTGGAAATGCATGTCAAATAACTGTGAACTTCATGCATTTTTGCTTCAGCAGGTTGATTTCCAGTCACTTCAACTGGTGACTCAGATGTGTTAAAGGAGTGAGGAGGTGGGAATGTGCTGGGTAAATGCTAACTGGAGATGGGCTCCTACTGTGCTTCTATGGTGCTTTTGGGGAAGAGGGAGATTTATCCTAGAATCAATATCCTCTTCTTTGGTTCCACATTCCATAGGTGGAGTATGTAAACAGGAAGGCATGGACATGACTTAGTAATGGGAGAAGGTATGTTCTGGATAGAGAGAAATGGAGGAATGGTTTTCTTTGTATCACCTGGAAGGAAAAAGAAGTATAGATAATGTGGAAAAAGGCTGGGAAAGAAGAAGTAGGGAGTAACAAATCTGTTAATTGGAGCAATGCTAGCTGGAATTAGGGAGCATGCAACTGACAAGTAAGGTGTTTCTTCTCCTGACCAGCAGTGTTTTATGAACGATTTTTTGTTTGATAAACTTTGAACTGCATTACAATGCTAAATGAATGTAATGAATGTACAGATTTCCACTGTGATGCAAGTTTCGTTTTAATTTCTTGACTTTTGAATTGGTGTGTGAGGGGGGAGGACAAGTTACTGGCCCACAGAAGCTGAAGATTGCATGAGCATTGGGCACTTAATAGATTGGCATGTGAGGTAATCTGTAATGTTTCCTCCACCTAATCAAAATTAAGTGAGGGGGAAAAAAAAAGATCAGTGAGCATCGTGGCTGCTTGCCAACTTTAAATACTAATACAGAGCAGGTGGTGATTTTTCCTGTTGTAGAGGATAGGAACGTTCATATAAGTCAGGCATTAAAATTTGCATGATGTTACCCTCCGTGAGTTACAAATGTTTAAAATTTCAATCATCTACAAAATAAACATATTATGAAAACCAGCTCCACTACTATAACTGCAGGGTTTTTTTTTCCCCTTCTTGGAGTTATTGGCAGGTCTGGTTTTCACTAATCACTTTCTTTGTATGGCACTCAGATCAATACCTTTGAAAAAAGTTAATTATGAATAGCTTTTTTTAAATTCATGTAAGGCTTTTATACTTTTTTTTTCCAGCTTTATGACTATTCCTTTCTGAAATTGTAATGAAGAAGAATGTAGTTTGCCAGTTGTTAGTCTGGGAAGTTATTTTAAACTTAAAGTGCTTGTTTAAGAAGCCAGGTTTTGCAAAATAAGTAACTTCTAAGAAGTAGTTGCAAAGGTGATATGCTGTGTCTTGCAAGCCTAGGTGGTTTTAAAAATCTTTATGCATCGTACAGAATGTTTTTCTCCTGACTGCAGAAGAAAGAAAAGTGAATTTGGGGAAAGAATAATTTTGACCAATTGTAAGCCAAGAGTGCACAATAAAAAAAAAGAGTTAAATGCAAGTATAATTCTGAAATGAATGTTACTATTTGAGGGTCACAGACTGATAAGATCTGAGGTCAGTCATTGGTCATCAAGGATTGAGTTTTTTCAGTGTCTTTGAATACAAAATCTGTCAATTTGTTTTATCCAAGGCTACTTAGGATATAGGAACGATAGTAAGACCCTGTGTTCTGTACCCCAAGCATCAGATTTTATAGTTCCTATGACTGAGAATTTGAGTTTTAAGCATGGGAAATAATCCTTGATTACCTCTAACTTATGAAAATGTCATCAGCAGAGGTTGAGAGCTGAACCATAACTTTTTGTTTTTAAACCAGTTTTAAAATAAAGACGACGCTTTTCAGTGTTGTCTAGAAGTCAGGTTTTAGCTTGCTTTTTCAGTTGTGAAGGAGGAAGGAGAAGCCAGCAATCTTTCAGATGTGTTTTCCTTAGAATATCCTGATGTAAAAATCTGATGTAGTGGATATAATTCCATTAGAACACCTTGTTCCAAAGCTGCATTGGGAAAGCTAGCATAAGCATTAGTCCTAAATTTTAATTTGTTAAATCCAATAATTTAATAGTCACTCTTAATTAAAAGATATATTTTGGACCAGAGAAGGAAACTGTTAATGTGGTGGGGGGAAGGTTATTCCAATAGTTTGGTTGGAATCTTAGAATCATTTGAGGCCATCCAGTCCAACCCCCTGCAGTACACAGGGACACCCACAGCTCCATCAGTGCTCAGAGCCCCGTCCAGCCTGACCTTGCCTGTCTGCAGTGATGGGCACCACCATCTGGGCAACCTGTGCCACTGCCTCAGTATTACTTGTTTAAAAAGCTTTTTCCTTATATCCGATATGAATCTCCTCTCTTTTGGTTTGAAACCATTTCCCCTTGTCCTATCACACAGTCCTTGCTATAGAGTCTGTCCTTTTCTTTCTTATACCCCCCCTTCAGATACTGACAGGCCATTATCAGGTCTCACAGAGCCTTTCCTTTTCCAGGCTGCACAGTCCAGCTCTCAGCCTGTCCTCACAGGGAGGTGTTCCATCCCTGGGCTCATTTTTGAGGCTCTCCTCTGAACACTCTCCAACAGCTCCGTGTCTCCTGTACTGAGCACTCCCCATCTGGTCGCAGTGCTCCAGGTGAGGTCTCACAGCACAGAGCAGAGGGGCAGATCCCCTCCCTCACCCTGCTGGCCACACTGCTTTGGATGCAGCTCAGGGTGTGGTTGGTTCTCTGGGCTGTGAAGGCACAGTGCTGGCTCATGTCCAGCTGCCATCCACCAATACACCCAGGTCCTTTTTGGTAGGGCTGTGCTCCATTCTTATATCCTCATTTTGTACTGATAGTCAGGGTTGCCACAGCCTAAGAACAAGACCTTGCACTTGGCTTTGTTGAACCTCGTGGGCTTCTCCTGGGCCCCACTGCTCAGCCTGTCTAGGTCTCTGTGATGGCATCCCATCCCTTGGGTGTGTTCACCACACCACACAGCTCAGTGTCACCTGCAAACTGCCGAGGGCACTCTTAATCCCACTGACTCCATGTCACTGATGAAGATGTTAAAGAGCACCAGACCCAGTCCTGATGCTTAAGGAACACCATTGGTCACTGATCTCCATCTGGACGTTGACCACTGCTCTCTGGGTACAATCTCGCAACCAGTTCCTCATCCACTGAACAGTTCACTCATCAAATCCATATCATTCCAATTTGGAGAGAAGTAAGTTCTGGGAGGTGTCAGCACTGAAGGAAATTTGACAGGTAAAGCTAGCCAGTTGATTTCCTGCATATTTTAAGTGCTCTCAGGGGAGGGTGAGGAAGAACAAAATAAAATAGAAAATGAGAAGTTGTGTTTTTTAGCCGAAGGTTGTGTGTAAGTGTCAAGCAGAAAAACACGGAGAAGTGCATGTGCTTATACAGGACTTGGACTCATGGTTTAAATCAAATAAGGATCAAAGTGGTTTGTTGATTTATTAGTAGATTGTAATTAACCCTCAGTCGGTGAACTGCATGCTTAGGATTAATAGCAGCAATATAACAGATAAATGGCTGTACTAAAGCCTTACAGAATGTGAGTAAACACCTTCAGCTATCTACATGCTCTTCTCCAGCGGTCTCCTGTAAGCTGGCAGTCGCATGTTCACCTCTGTCCTTTCGGCAGGCTGTTGTGGCTGCAAGAACTCATCGTTCTGGGAATGCACGTTCTTCTATTTGCGTTGCATGCCTCTCCTTTGAAGATGTGGTGCTGTAGCTGTGTGTGTCCCTGTGCTGTCTGTGCAATCCCCTAACTTACCCTGCCTGCCATGCTGGCACCCCACGGATGATGGGCAGGCACCCTGAAAGGGGAGGTATGGATTGTGCCCCATGCTGCCAGCACGAGGGTAGGGCTGGGAGCTGCTCCTGGCCTCTGGGAGCCAGGAGGGCATCTTCTTAGCATGGGACCAGATTGCACTGCTCCTTTCTTCCTGCTTCTGTTGCAAACTGTAGTGCTTGGGATACTGAAGAGTTCCCATTAAAACGCATGAGCTTTAAGACAGACAAGACCTATAAAGAGAGACAGTATCTTGTACCTGCTCCATAGATGGGCCATGAGAAAACTTGATGCCATTGGAGAGGTGAGCTCTTCTTTTAGTCTTACTGTTATCATAGTTGCTTTTGTAATTGACATCATTTCCACAAAGTACTTGCTTTTGATGCAGTTATCTTTTGCGGTCAGTACCTGTCCTGTCTCAACCACAAAGTCTGATGTTATAGAAGAAATATTGCAGTTTTGAGGCAATGACTGTAGGAAGACTTAATTGGTGAATCAATGCTGAACTTTCTTGGCAGCCAGGACCAAACTGTAAGGCATAGTTGTATCTTTGCATCCACATCACTTTAATTTGCATAACATCCCATTCATGCCTCGTTTTTGTCTTTGAATTTCTTCAGTCACCTATGGTTATTTCCATAATTCCAGAAAATAGTGCTGTAGATACTCCCAAGGGGTTTTCTTACTCAGATCTCAAAACCAGCACATCCTTGGCGTTTTATTTTTTTGCCTACAGGAGTCATCTTCGAAGGCGCTCTGGAGGGGCACTGAGGTGCTGTTGCACCGCTGTTCAGTCAGCAGACCGAGAGCACTTGTTTGATGCATGGATGACTGATCTTCGATTACTGCCTTTCACAAAACAAACGGAAACATCTGTTGTTTTATTTATACGTGAGCTTTCCCAAACAGCAGCTTAAGGGGCTTTGTTTTGTTCTGTTGTGTTTTTCCTTCCCTTTTTGCTCAGTGAACCCCTCTTGTATGCAGAGAGGGACTTTGAAAACCAAATAGATTGGATGATTGTATGTCCCTTTTCAGGTCATGCTAAAGCCTGCTGGCTGATGCTTTTTGTTGAAGGGCATTAATGATCCCTTATTGAGAGACTAGACTTTTATTTATAACTTCTATAACTCTGCGTTTAGAGATTTCAAAGGTACTGAATTAAAAGAGATTGCAGGGGTGGTTTACCCGCCTCTTAAATACCTTTGGAGTAAACTTAGTCATTCCACTTTGGGAGAGGATTCAGGTTTGTGAACCAAAGGGCTTATAAGTACAGAGAAGTGTTTCCCCACTGCTCCTTGCAGTGAACAGCTGAACTTGATAGATAGCATTACTCCAGCATTGACTACAGGGCAGCCTGTCTTCAATTCTAGCTCTGCTGTGTCTCACACAGCATCTGTGAGTCACTTCAGAAATCTTGAGGATGTAAGTCAGAATCCCATTGCTATAAAGGGATTTAAGCGTTACGTGGTACAATCCTAGAACCACCAAGGTTGGAAAAGGCCTCCAAGATCATCTAGACCAACTGTCCACCTGCTGTCAGTATTTCTTCACTAACCCATGTCCCTTAGTACCATATCTAAAGGTTTCTAATTCTGATTGTGTTCTAATCATCTTGAAAACACATTGATGTGACTTAGTGTAGCTCTTGCAATGAATTTACAAATGAATCTTGACGTAAGACAGGTGTATTTTAACACTTCTGTTTGTATGCCTGCTTCCTGTGTATTTATTTTCAACCTCCAGCTGATGAGCTGCTTTGTCTTGTGTACTGAAATGGTCTGTTTAATGCAGTGGGAAGTCAAGTAAAAGCTACCATTTGTTAATGGATGCTTAGAACAGGCACAGTCAGACATCTTAAATTATTCTAAATAAGCAGTAATTCTGATTCATTTCTAAAGATAGAACTGTAACAACCCAGTTACCTAGTTCCCTCGTAGACTAATTAGCATGAAATCGGTCTATAAGTTTAATGTGCAATTTCTCATTGTGTGGACATTGAACATACTAGCAAAAATATGGCAAGCTGTATTAGATTCCGTGTGGTTACTTGTTCCCATGCCATGCTGAGGGGTCAATCTAGAGGGATGTAGATAAGCTGGTTTGCTGGGCTGAGGGGAATGGGATGAGGTTCAACAAGGCCAAGCGCTGGGTGCTGCACTTTGGCCACAATAACTCCATGCAGCACTGCAGGCTGGGGATGAGCGGCTGGATGACTGTGAAGAAGAAAGGGACCTGGGGGTGTTGGTTGATGATTAGCTGAACATGAGCCAGCAGTGTGCCCAGGTGGCCAAGAGGCCCAATGCCATCCTGGCCTGCGTTAGAAATAGTGTGGCCAGCAGGAGCAGGGAGGTCATCGTCCCCCTCTACTCAGCGCTGGTGAAGCTGCTATGA
This sequence comes from Tetrao urogallus, assembly GCF_951394365.1. Taxonomy (NCBI): domain Eukaryota; kingdom Metazoa; phylum Chordata; class Aves; order Galliformes; family Phasianidae; genus Tetrao; species Tetrao urogallus. Next base: position 4,701,783 of record NC_136814.1, read on the forward strand.
GATATGGCTTAATGGTTTGTGGTAGTAATGGTGATGGGAGGATGGTTGAACTCGATGATCTTGTAGGTTCTTTCCAACCTTGTGATTCTATGATTCTGTAAAATATATCTAATGGGTATGTGCCATGTCTGTAGTATTTTCCTCTTACCTTCTGTTGTCTTATTAATCCTACTTTCAACAGTGTTCCTATAGAACTGATTTTCTGACCAGGCTGCGTCATGGAAGGGAAATGTAACTTGAAGAAGTACAACTGTGGTGGAGGAACATGTGTGCTAAGCCCTAAGACCTGCCTCTTGTAACAAGATCTAGAACAACAAAGACGAGAGAAGGAAATTAAGGAAAGAAAAATGACTCACTACTTGTACGTTGAAGATCACATTCAGAAATAGTGATGAGAAAGGTATGAACAAATCAAGATGGAATTAAAAAAAAAAAAAAGGAAAAGCAGTAAAAATATGTTTTTCTTAAATCTTACTCAATATTTTAAGTGATAAAAGGTGTGTTTTTCCATTTCACCTCTTGATGTTCTGACTTTGTAAAGGGAAACCTTTATACAATGTAGACAGACAGCTCTCTGCTTGTTTTTAATTTTCAGGTTGTGTTGCTTAGAGGTACACAATCATAAATCATGATAGCTTGTTTTTTTCTTTTTGTTAAAGGAATGAGTGCACTTCATTTCTGAATTGAATGATGAGTTAGGTTGCCACAAATGTTTCGGCTTAAGACCTTGTCGTTCATTCTCTCTCCACAGGCGTTTATGTCAGGAAAATTCAATGGTTTGAGTGCTCATTGAAAGTAAATGCAAGAGCTGCCTTGGTATTACTAAAGTAAGTTCACTGAAAAATGTATGTCTATAGATTTTCTTTTTTTTCAGAATCTTCTGTAACAGCCAGAAAAAATGAAACAGAATACTCATAATTGGAATACTCCTGTGTGAAAAGAAAAAATGGTTAAAGATGCATGTCTAGAGAAGTGGAATGCAGTAACAAACAAATAAATCTTGTCAGTTGGTTTGGGCTCATGTTTTTCATTCCTTATACAGAAAGTAGTTGCACAGTTGCATGAAAAATCTGACAGAAAGTTGCACAAGTCTGTGGCCCCAGCAGCTCTGGAACCATGACTCCAGATCACTGAGTTATTGCCACATGCATTTTTCTCTAAGTGACTTTGCTGTTTTCCTGAAGCTGGCTATCATTGCCACGTGCTCTCCAAAGAGGTGAAGCGTATAGCTACAGAAATGATCTTAAACAGCTGTAGGGCTGGAAGGTACAGTTCAAGGCAGCAGGTTCCTGCTATGTGTTTCCCTGCAAAGGAAGGGCAGGTTCAAATAATTACACAATCTTAAAATTTATTACAGCCCTGATAGCCTTTGTTCTTGCTCAAGCACTGAAATGTGAAGTTTGAAAGTGGTTTAAGTTTCAGCTGTCTTTTCTCCCTGAATTGACTGAAAGTAGCTGTTTGGAGCAGCATGCTTGTATTTGTGTGCTCAGTTCAGAAGTAACAGGGCTCCTGAGTGCAAGCCCTTTGTTTTGAGGCATGACTCAAGATAGCATTTTTGCTTTCTCTTGTTAACAATAGTAGAAGGTACCATTAAGCTGTAATGTTTGGGGCTGTGCTAGGGAAAGTATTGTTTTCATGAGATTGCACTTGTGTAGAGCCAGAAAAAAAGCAGGCAGAATTCCACTCAGTTTATTGTAGTTATATTAGCTCCACAAGGCAAGGTGGGCTGAAAGGTAAGAAAATCCACTTTTATCACCGAATGCTAGACAGAGACTGAATATTACAGATGCATTCAGAGCAGAACTCTGAATTAAGCTTTTCTGGATTTAGGCGTTTGCTTTAAAATGACTTCTCTGCCCTTGCAAGGTCTGGAAAATGGACTAATGTAGAAGTTTGATGAGGCAGATCTTCAGGTCTCTAAGGACATGCCCATTTTTCTAGTCAGTGGGCAGCCCAGTGGAAGACATCTGTTCTAGGTTATACCTAGCTGATGGTACAGTAATTACTGTGAAACTATCTTAGTCCCCTTGTTCAATTGGCTATTGCCTCACTTCCATAGGGAAGTCTTAAGTGCGAATCATAATAAGGAGAACTTGCACAACACAGAATCAGAGAGAATCAGAGCCAAAAGACTTTTGATACAACTGGCTTTCCTTATGACATGTACTGTTTCTCTTGCCATCTACCTATTGTAGCCACTTCATCCTTTCTTTCTCTCTTTCCTTTGTATAGGATATTGTTCCTCACCTTGCCTATTCATAAAATTCAAATAATCAATTACTGATTTTGTCCTTGTTAATGTTCAGTTTCGCTGTTATTCGTGGAAAGATGTAAAACAAGTTCAATGATACATTCCAGACTGAACATGGATGGAGTGTTGCTGTGATCAGCTGTAATATAATTTGTTCTGCAGCTGTAGGACTGATAATTGCTGATCTTGAATTTCAGAAGTATATTTCTGACAAAAAGTGTCTTTATTTTTTTTTTTTTCCTTCTTGCAGAATATACTTTGGGAAGGACTCAGAAACAGGGCATTTGGAATGAAGAACTCAAACTGCATTGTAGGCTGAACTAATGTCTGAGGTTTAAATATATGTGGGAACTATATTATATAGTTCTGAAGCTGAAAGTGATAAGCCTGGATCTGATGTGGAAAGTAAAGAAATGAGAAAACTGGATGCCAAGAGGTATTTTCAGCAGCAGTATTGCCAGTACACCGAAGAAACCAGAGAGACAAGCAGGAAAATGGGTAATGTCAAAAGTCTCTACCGTGGTTTAAGGATCAGAGACAGGAAGGATGTTTTAGAGAACAATCTGAAAGGGAAAAATGAGATTTGGCAGCAGGTTAGCTAAGGAAGAAATAGGCAGAAGAAAGTTTGAAAGAAGAGGAAAAACATCCAACAAAGTTGAAAAAATATATTTCTTTTTTAGCTTGTTGGCTGAAATCGATAATAAGGCCCACAATCAGCTGTACTGCTGAGATTGGAAACTGGGAGTACAGCTAGTGGTAAGAAGAGATTTAGATCACCTAAAGACGTGTAGGACTTTTGGAAATGTTGAGAGCACGTGATGTCATTTAGATGACAGAGACAACAGGCACAAAGCTTCCCTCAGGCTGCAGGAGAAAAAATTTTGTCTTATATCAGCTTATTCAATGAGATGAAGTTGTGGAGAGAGGATTTTTTTTTTTTTTTTTTTTTTTTTTTTGACATAATAAAAATTGATAAATCACCCCAAAAGATTCAAGATTCTGTGAAGATGAGATTTGGATTCTGTCTCCCTGGTCATTTTGATAAGGCAAGTTTCAGCGAAGGAAAGGGAAAAGTCTGCTGTCCATTCAGAGGGACTAGAATTAGTAGAGCAACGGGCATAACTGCTGCACAAACCTCTGAAATCTAAGTTTTGGGGAGAGGTTCACTGGAACAGGCTTGGTAGAGGAGATGAGAGGTGGAAAGTGAAAAAAGAGCCAGCTTGGGGAGTAGCGTAGGTTGACTCTACTGTAAGATAAATTAAAAAAAAATTTCTAAGCAGTATGAATGAGCTTGTATTTTAATGCCCAAGAGGTGAGGGGAAAAATAAATTTCCTATGGTTGAGAAGGCAAAAAGTGGCTTCTTTCACCTGAGATTTAGAAGATCTGCAGCCACTGTAGACAAGAAGTCAGATGCTGCGCCATGCCAACTGCCAAGAGACCTAGCAAGTCTGTCTTTCCTTGTCCTCCAGTGGTGTTCTTTTTTCACCTCACTGGTCTGCAAGTTTATATGCTGTTGGTTTTTTTTCCTCCATTCTGATTACTGCTTGCTTTGCTAATAAGGGAACAAAGATGAGGAAATATGTCATACAAACTGTTAGTCAGAGGAAAGGATGGCTGCAGGGATAGCACCACCTCAAAAGGAATCAACAGTTTGACTGCTTTTAGTAATCGTATGAGAAGAAATACATGCTTCTGTTTTCAGAGTGAACAGAAAAAGCCTAGCTGGAAAAGTCCAGCAGCTAAAGTTGTTATTATAGGCTGATTTAAAGATGCAGGTGAGGAAGTACTTCAAGATATTTGTTTGTTTCATGTTGGCTTCATAAGATGTGGCTCGCTGATTTCTGAAGGCTTGAAAATGTCTTGCAGATTCTCATGTTGATTGGTAAATCCTCTTGTGCTTAGAGTGCCATTCCCTCGTAGAGGCACTTTACATAATACTGATCTACCTGAATGATTTCCATGAAAGATCCATTAAATGTTTAATCCTGATCTGAAGAGCTTAAATGCCAGAGAGCTTAACACAGACATGGTTTGATGGGGAAATATTGGTGGTGGGTGGACACTTGGACTAAATGGTTTTGGAGGTCTTTTCCAATCTTGGTGGTTCTGTGATTCTGTTTGCAATAGTTAATTATTTTCACTTAAAAACAACAACAAAAACAAGTGGATCTTATGTTGAGCCTTAAATCTAGAGCTTCCAGCTGCTGAGTTTGGTATGAACTGCTGTATGGGACTGTAACCTTTCACTGTCAAAATGCCCACCAAAACACTTAGCAAGAGTGGATAGTGATTAAATGTATTTTAGCACTTCCAAAAGATGAATCAAGTGAATGTATTTAGAACTGTTCAAGATATAACATTTAATTAAACTAAATACACTATATAGAACAAGATCCATGGCTTTTACCTATTTCCCTCAATTTCTGTGCCTATTTTCCTTCAATTTTTAATGAGGGAACAAGCTGGCTCTTTCCTGGAAGAGATTCATTTAGCTAAAGACAACGTTTTTTGTTTTTTTTTTTTCCTTTTACAGCCTTAGGGGTTGTAGATGTACAGGTTGTACAGAGTAGTTACTGTTGTATTTTAGAGCATGTTTAGGTGTGATGATTGTATATGAGAAGGATGGTTGTACAATCAGAGGATCTGAAAAACTGCTACGTCTGTTGTTCTTTATACTCTTAAGGCTTTATAATGCATTGTATTTTCTGAACCGATGCAAGAACAAACCTTTGATGATAGAAAAACTGCAGCTTGGAGTCCTAAAATAAATGTGAATTGATTTTGCCAATTTGGGAAATGAAATAGGCAGTACAGAAGTTCATAGGCCACTTTCCCAGTTGAAAAGCACTTAGGTAAAACTGGACAAAAAGCTAGAGAAGAACTAAGTGAGATTTCACACTTAGTGAGATGCTGCACGTCTGAGCAACCAGCCAGACCTTAGTGTTTTAATATCCCTAATCTATTCTGTGCTTTAATGAGATCTTGAGCTATTGGCTCTGAAGATTATTAGTACCCTGGTGAATAGCCGTTCAATCTTCAGGCATGTGATGAGAATTTGCTTCCCCTTTCAATCCTTCAGCTTCTTGGCTAGAATTTATTATTTCCCTAAATAAAAGCAGCTGCAAAATTTCATTAGGTTTTATAGTACCCCTTTCTGCTATATTTAGCCTTGTCTCATTAAGTAAATTACATCCTTACCTCTTGTAATTAAGAGCAAATCAAACACAATATTTTAATATTATATTAAAAACATAGGAAATAGGACACCTTTTCAGCTGCCATTCTGAAATTCCTGAAGGCAGGAGTGCTGCTTTGACAGTGATGAATTCTTCCAGAAACATCTGGTCTATAAAATGTATTTTCTCCTTATAGATGTGTTAGTAAAATCATAAATACCAGAGACAAAGTGTTCCGTCACACTTGAATTCCATTTAAAGAGAGTTCTTTATCTATTTCATCTGTTCAGTATCTGACTAACATAACTACCTGCAAAGGCTTCTGGTAGATATGGGTTTTCTGGACCCCAGCAATCTTAAATATTAGAGGAGATCAGGCTGTAGAGGGAAAAAATGTAAATCTAATGATGGGTTGTGTATTAATTCAGTAAGCCTTTGATTCTACTTAATAAGCAAAGAAAATGTATACTTCCACAGTCTACTAAGAGTCCAGTCAAACTATGTGATAAATACTAAAAGGGGAAAAAAAATAATCTTGCACATTCTAAAATTTGGTCAAGACAAGCGTTGTGAACCCACATTGTGAACCTTCCTTATGTGGATTTGCTAAGTCCCATGTCTAAACTTGATCCATCAACGTTTGTCACATAAGCAAGGTGCAGCTGGGAATTAAGTCTTAGGGTGGGAAGGGGGAGAGAGGAGAGCGACGGCTTTTTTCTGTTCTCAGCTCCCAGTTGAGAAAGTCAGCCTTTAAGTCAGTATTTAGCCCAGAGCCTCTCTACGAGTTTCAGAGCCACAGTCCTGCTGCTTGCTTGGGCTCATGCCCATGGCTTTCTATCTACTGCAGCCTCTGTAGTATTTTTTTTTTCTCTCCACTTCTCCTTCACAGCTACATGAGGTTCCATAGCACTGGCAGCAGTGAAACTCCCCACCCACACAGCCTCTCCTTGCTGTGTTGATGTGTTTTCCTGCCCTGGGGTGGAGGCTTCTTGCCTCTTCTTTAGTATTGTGCCCAGAAAATAGAAGTGTTATTGCTTTTTCAAGTTATCGTAAGTGGACACCAATAGATACACCCAGCCCATAGTGATGCAAAGTGTATGGTCTGGACTGGGTGAATAATAATACGAGCATCTTCAACTGCAATTTTATAGCATCATAGAAACGTTTGAGTTGGAAGGAACACTTGAAGGCCATCCGGCTCCTCTGCAATTCACGAGGCCAGGTTGGATGGGGCCCTGGGCAGCCTGGTCTAGCATTAAATGTAGAGGTTGGTGGCCCTGCATGTGGCAGGGGAGATGGAGATTCATGATCTTTGAGGTCCCTTCCAACCCTGGCCATTCTGTGATTCTGTAACGTTCTTCAGTGAAGTTCTTTGCAGAAATAAAAGAGGAATTGTCTGTTCGAGGGCTTTGATGTTGCACCTCTCTTGAAAACACGTTTCTCCCTTTACTGACTGTAAGGTTGTGCAGGGCAGCAATGCTGATCTAAAGCTGGAGATGAAGCTAAGTGGTATTCGCTGTGCTCAATGTAACCAAAATGTGCTGTGTGTCTTCGTCCTGTACCTTTGGAGTTAAGCATTGGGTAAATATAGAGCATTTCTCCAAGTTTGTTTCAAGTATGAACTGTGTGTGTGTTATTAGCTATCTCTGTATCCAAGAGAGATTTATTTTGATAATATTATCGTTAATTTGATTTCAAACGGAGTCAGTGATTACATGGTTTCTAAGACTCAAATTCTGTTTCCTTGGGAAGGCAGAGGTGAAAAAGTTTGCATGCTACTGCACAGATAAGTAAAAAGCATTTCCCATTATGCATGTATGCTGTCTCTGCTCTGCTGTACTGTCCTTTGCTCCTTTTCCATCCTACATGGTAGTGATGCAGCAGCAGTCAGTCTATTCTGTTACATGTGCCTGAGTTGGGCTGCAGCCTTTTCTTAACAAGAGCCAAGGGCAGGCATCATGCTGCTCTGATTTATCTGCGTGGCTGCATTAGACCCAGTCATTTCAAAGTTCTTAATGATGGCAATTTATCAAACAAGCCTTAAAATAATAGGCACCATTTCCAAAATGCCATGGCATTAGCAACCGTGTTTTAGCTATCTGTATGGAATGGCATAGAGTTTTTGTTTTAAAGAACAACAACAACAACAAAACCTCCAAAAGAAACAAGAAAAACATTTCCCCCACCCAATGTTCGGAACAAGCTTGATACGTGGTGTATTCCCACACTGTTTAATACAGTCTGAAAATTGCCTAAATGCATAAAATGGGTCACCCTGATTATGTTTTGAGCCTGCAAATTCTTGCAAGAAGTTGTTAATGCACGAGCAGTCCTGCTCAGCAGAGTATGTTACAGCAGGAGCACGGCTACAGCAGGAGCATGGCTACAGCTTACTGTGGGAGGTGGGAAGTGGTTCAGTTTGAGATCAGATGAGAAGAGCCAACTATTTCACCTGAAAAGATCTCTCTATAAAGGAAGGTCAGGTTAATTCTGCTAGAATCACGCAAACCAGTAATTTGAAGTGCTTCTTGCACTGAATTGATATATACTGAACATGCATTACTTTGTGAAAATATGCATTAAAGTTTGCAAGTATTAACATTTAGAATACATCTCTTGCTCTCTCTCAGTTGATAATGTCATCTCCAGAAGCGTTTAGCAAATTACAAAATGTAATCGGTACGTATATTTGTGTATGTATGGCCTATATTTGTCTTTTTTGAGAGGGCAAGCCTTAGGCTGAAGTGCTTGTTATTTTGCAAAGCCTTGAGGACTGTACTGACCTGGTAAGTCAGAAGTTGTTCCATCTTCTGTTTTGACAGTAAGAACAGACAGAGAATTACTTTTCCTACAGTGCCCAAGTGAGAAGGAACTTAAGACTGATCTGTGAGCTGTTTGGTTCTGTAGGTTGCATCAGTGTAGGAAATTGTGTGGATCAGTGGATGTGGATGTACAGAAGCATGCAGGTGTTGGTGCAGGCTCAAGATACTCAGTATATGTGCATTTTGGAGGGATGAGGGATTTAACGATGAACTGATCGTTTAGGATCTTGTTCTGTGAACTGAATGCTTGTTTGCAGTTGAAGTGCAATTCCAATTTGGTTTCATCTGAAAGCAGTCTAGTTAGTGCACACCACTATATGAGCTGAAGCAGGTGAGTGGGGACAGTCAGGAGGTGTACTTCTAATAAATAGTTAAATGGGTTTATTTCTTAAGAAAAGCCTTGGCTCTGCTATTATTGCTCTAGCACAATTAAGGTCTTGCCTACTCAAGTATATTGGTAGAATGCGAGAAGCAATCAAAACCAATTCAGCATACTGGTAGTTTTGCTATGGCTCAACAGGAGCTGGATCTGAGAATGAGAGAAGCAGTCAGTCTCTATTGTTTGGCCTCTGAGTAAAAACATAACAATTAGAAACTGGAAAAAGAGTTAATGCCAGGCTTGCGCTGGTAATGATTGACTTTTCCATTCATGTGGCTGCATACAAGGCCATCAAGAGATGAGAAATAATGATTGTATTTACCAAACTCAGCGTGTTTCTGTGAGCTCTGTACTTACTGTTGCTACACTAATGCGGCTATTTCAGGGCTGCTGGTTTGTAAAATAAGATACTTCATTTTTACCATCACTCATATAAGCTTGGCATTCTACTGGTGTTGCATTAAGGATAAATTCATCCTCTGAGAAAACAAGCACTAACAGTATAAGAAATTTGAAATTGCTAATATTAACTTCAAATGATAAGGTGCCAGCTATTCTAAATTCTTACGGAGCACAGTGTAATATGGAAACATAAGAGACAGCTAGAAGTCAGAATATATGTTTTCAATAAACCGTGTGGCCTTGTTGTACCTTCAGTACAATATAATCTCATGGATTAGAGAAACTTTTGCTTAGCCCTTCAGTATCGGGGTTCCTGTTGCTCCTCTGTCCACTTGCTGCTTGCAAAATGGAGCTCATCACCGGTTGTCACAGGAAGCTTAGTCAGCTCTGTTAAATAAATAGGATGTCTGATTTTCAACTGTGTGGTGAAACTTAACATCTACTCTTAATGTTGGGTGCAGTCAGTTGTAAAGAAAAAAGCTATATGGAAAGCTCAGAACTTGTATGGCTGAGCAGAATTTGCTTATAATGTCAGTGAAGTAGTACAGGTCTCATGAGCTATGACTGCTGAGTGAGCTTACTTTCTATGAAATCATAAGTGCAATTCTCTCATGCTTTCCAAGACTAAGATGTAGCTATGATCAAATGTGTAGCTATTAAAGCTGCATAGTCCTACAGTCAGATTCACTTCTTGTCTTAAAGCACTAGAGGACTGTTGAGATTTGGGCTGCAGGTCTACGATGACACAAAATGCGTCATTCTGTACTTGGTGGGAGCCTTTGCCATCATTATGATTTATTTTTTAAATGTCATTTGTCAAACAGGAAACCTTTTCCAGGAAAAAACACCCAAAACATTTTACTGAGAATTTCACATGCAGAGTTTTGGAATTATAATGACCAACCAGAAGGAATTTAACTGGTGCTGAAATTCAAACTTAGAGCAAGTCATTTTTTTTTTTTTTAATGGAGAAAAAAAAAATTGTATTTAATCTAGAATAAAAATAGTTTTGAGATCTCAAAAGTATTGGCATCTTTTTTCCTGTGCAGGCTACTGGGAACTGGGTGTAGTCCAGAAAGCTGGTGGCAGTGGCTTGGAAATGCACAGAAGCATATAATCTCCCAAATCAAGCTTCTAATGGAAACTGGGGTATGTCATTTTTGCTCTCTATTCCAAGTTTGTTGGTAGCTACCATCTGGAATTTAAAAACATTAATAATGATTATGAGATTAGAAGGATAAAAAGCCACAGCAGCTCTCAGATATTACAGCAGAGCTTTTCCCATGTGCCTAAGGGAAAAGTACTGTACCAGGTGCAGAATATTTTCAGATTACTATTATTTTAATTCAATTGATTTTTATTTATGCATATATTTTTAATGATCAAACAGTTGTTCAGAGCCTTTAAAAAAGATGAAGGGGAATGTTGGGTGCATAATTCATGTGCCATTTGCAGCCAACCATCTTGCACAACCGGGAAGGTTCAGAGGAAGAAAAGCACACAGTTCAAAAGGAGATGCTGGGGTGTGAAATGAGGAAGGAAGCAAAAATCTCACACTTCCACAGTTTGAACTATGAAATGTTAACTAAGTATAAAGGAAAAACATATTGGAGCACTTCAGAGAATTATGTTCAAGGCAGAGGAAGCGTTGTGGTTAAGGATGAATATGACTACAACGTGGCACGCTGTCTTAAAAAGCCAGTTGACTAGAAAACAACATGATGCGCAGGATGGAATGACTGGTGGGGACAAGGAATGGAGGTAAATGGCAGCAGGATGCCTTTTTTTCCTCTCTGATGCCATCCAAGGTATCTCTTCAGTCACTGAGTAGGTACCCAACTGTGCCAGGTTTGTATCCCCTTCCTCTGAAATGCAACACTTTGGGGGGAGAGCAAAGATCCTGCCCAGGCACTCAGTGGGCTTGATCCAGCCATGAATCCTTGTTTTGTTCATGTCAAGAAGAGTGAAAGAAGGGCAAAGGGTGTGGAAAGTAAGTTCTCACTTAGAAAAAGAAATTCTAGCTCAGTCTAGGTGTGAGCAAAGTTCATGCAAATCTTGTTCTATTAGCATTGCCGTTTACTAGGGTTTTTTTTCTAGTGATTTTGTCCTGAACTGGTTATTTTGGATTACAAATGTGAGGCAGTGATCAGCTGATTTCTGTCATCACCTGAGGGAGCAGAGCTCTGTGGGTGCTGAAGTGCACTCGGAACACAGGAGAGCAGTCACCATGAGTTATAGGGAGACCTCAGGTCAGTGCCCTGCTCAGGAAGAAAAGAGTTTCTGATCAGAGGAAGATAACAGCTTGTCCTTAAAATTAGATGTGCCCTTAAGGAGACCATGCAGGGATCACAATTTTCATCAGCTCTAGAGATGTAGTAATTGCTAAAGGGGTCATTTACTTCAGTGGTTGCAATAACTATTTATTCATTATTACAGAGCTATGAAAACGATGGTTCTCCCTTTTTTTCCCCCCTCCCTCTTTTTTTTTTTTTTTTCTCCATGGGCTTCCTTATCTTTCTGGAGTATATATAAAGAAAAGAAAGCAAGCTATTATATTAAATAGCTCTTAAGTAAGATGGAATAATAAGGGTTGGTTAAAAGTAGTGTTTGTAAATGTTACTGAAGGGGGGGAAAAAAAATCAGCAGATGAAAAAATGCAGTTATTAACACAAATGATTTCCATCTGTGGATTTGGATTAGTCCAAACAAACAATTTAGGTAATGCCAGTGGAGAAGGATGGCTGTTCCTCCTGAGCACAGAAATAAGGGAACAAGAAAGCTGGTGTTGTCTGATTGAAGGTGAACCTAAGCTGAAGAAATCTGGATGTTTGTTCAGCCCAGAACACGACCTGCATTACACAAAGCTGTGTGCTGGAGAGGTTAGGGAAGCAGACAGCTGATATCCATCAAGAGAGAGGGCTCTTTCTGTGGTGGGCTGGCTAATTGTTCTCTTAGGCATTCAGCTGGGTTGCAGAAGACTTGTGTTTAGTTTCAGGTTTGTTAAAAGCACCCCGTGCTCCCTGGACTGTTAATTATTTGACCTCTGCTGTGGTTCCTGTGTAAGATGTTAGTATAATAGTTCTTTTTGTTGAGGCTATATGCTGGTAACCAGCTGAAAAGGTCACTGCCCAGGTGCTGTAACTCTGTGTTCCATCCTATAAAAGAGAAATGGGAATGGGTATTTTCTTTCTGTTAGCTTCACTAATGAAATCTATTCTCACTGGAACTCATTAATCAACATTGTTTGATGGATGGTTATTTGCTTGATCTAATGTTTACTGAAGTCAGCAGAAATCTTTCACTGGACATTTAATGTTGGTTTGTTTGTTTTTCCTGTCTCGCTGCAGTGCTTCATGGCCAATGAATCAGCTGAGGAAAAATGCTCAGGAATAAAAGCCCTCGGGATGAGTACGAAGCAACAAAGATCTTCAGAGTTACGCAATTTGTATCTTTAAAGTAATGGTAACTTCTTTCAGTTCCAATTGCAAGACCCCAAAGGTCAAGATTAACCTTGAATACAACCTGTATGTAAAAAGCAGGAGGTGGAGGAGGTGGTGCAACAAAGGGTCATGTCCAACCACAGCCCACCAAGTGTGGAAGATGGAAGGAATGGAGAGAAAACTAAATAATTAGTTATTATTAGAAACTAATTACTGTAGGTACTATGAATCTTGTGAGAAGGAGTAGTGGAATAGCTGCTGTGGTTTTTATTTAGATTAAGTTGTATTTCAATCTCAAACTTATGAAGCTGCAGACACATAATATGCATATGCTGAAGTTCAGCTTCTTTAAAAAATAGGGCTTACAGGTGCATGTGATGGTACATGTACAGCAAATTCTTTTGTTTTCAAGAAAATCTTCTTTTAATTTGGGCTTGAAACTGGATTCTGCTGACCTCATTTTAAACTAGAAGTCTAAAGACTGGGTAAAGATAGCCTTGCTTTAGTGCAGCAGCAGCAGATGAATCTCTGACTTCTCATGAAGGTGGTGCTAGCAGTGGGGGCTCTTAGCAATGCCCAAACTGAAAGTACTTCCAACAAGGCAGAATCAGACAGTAATGCATTAATTCCATTGTACAGTTTATCTACTTTGCTTGACATGGACAGTTATTTTTTGGCATTGTGTGGCAATCATCATTTTGGTGTGTTTAGACTCTCTTCACATCAGGGTCCTTATTTAGTAAATACCTGGAACAGAATCTCTATGTACCGGGATGTTCTATGAAATTGATCTTGTCAGCCAAGTGCTTTAAGGAGACTTAGTGTAATTTATGCATTTTGTCTTTCTGCTGATAGTTCCTAGGGAGATTTTTATGCCTTTAGGACAAATTGTCTGATGAACCTGCAACAAAAAGTAGGACTTAGTCCTAGAGAACAAGATTCCTAGTGGATCTTTACATTCCACAACCGAAGCATCTGTATGAGGTAAGGAGCAGCACACGAGGTTTTCAGGTATGACATTTTCCACAGTATGAGAATTAAGAGAGAATGTGTTTTGAAAATTCTACCCTCACTTGACATTCATTCTGCTACCCGTTCTTGCACTGTCTTTAGGACTATATATTCTATGGCATGTAACTGGACAGTGATAAACGGCTCAACAAGGTTAAAAATTAATGAAGAAAGGGCAATGAGATGTTGTACTTTTATAATGACTTATCTGGCTCGTACAAATGAGATTGTGTATGAAATATAATAATGTTATCAATGTAATCTATGTTACTTTGGACGTTTCCATACTTATGATTCATTAACAGTAACTGTTTTGCTATGTAGCTTTCTGTACTGATTATGTTGCTTGGCAACATTAAGTCCAAGATAATGATGTCTTACTGCCTGTGATTAAATAATGCTTTTTCCCCGTATTGTTTATGATATATCTAGCTTATTTATTTTCTTGTTTGCAAACTCTGTTCCTTATTTTTCATGCCAAATATAGCAAGGTATGTATACATTCCTTGGATAATTCTATACTTAAAATTCACCGCATGTAGTCCCCTACTGAAGTGAATGCAAATAGCAAAATAGTACGATGGAAAAATAAAACCAGTGCACAATAATGCAAAGAACATAAAATGGAGAGGCAGTCTGTAGAACTACCGCTGATACTGCTGAATAAATCCTTAAAGCCTTTTCAGCTGAAGTGCGTTGCTAATAGCCGTGGATAATGCCCTGGCTCTATGGTTTAATTCTCCTCTTAAATAAATAAATAGGAAGCTATGGGGCTTGCCCATATGCAGTGCTAAACTTTGGAACTTGACCAAAAAAAGTGAAATACTATACGCTAAAGGGTAGTAAATGTCTTCTGATGCCATTAGTAGATAGATCAATGCAGTTTAATAGTATTTACAGCAGTACATTGGACCTCAATGTTAACAGTATTCTGAACTAATACCTGAAGCATAGCACACATTAAAATTGATATCGGGTGACTATTGAACATATTTTAAATGATTCTGTTAATTCCCACAGAGCTTATCACCATGGTGACAGTGACAGAAATTGAACGAACAGGAAAAAAATTCAGAATTGATCCATCCTAAGTGAGATTCCAATGGGATTTAGAGTCATGCTTAAAAATTGGGAGCCAAATTTAAGAGTTCAGCTGGTGGTATACCTCTTATCTTCTCCAAGGAGGGGTTCTGTCTGCAGGTTTGGTCTCTGCATCATACATTGCTTTCCAGATGGCATCACCTAGGAAGTGATGGTTTTGGAACAGAGGCCTAGATAGTGAGCCGTGTGCTTCCAATATACTGGCATTAAATCAATAATTCTTTGTGGTTTAGACATTTATAACTGAAGTGTTAACACTGGTATGGATGCAGTATGAGTAGAAATGTGCATGTGACAGCACCAGAAATTACAGCCAAGTAAATGTTAAAAGAGTGTTGTACTGAACACTCAGCATGCTGCTCCCAGGGCTCTTCACCCAGTTGTAACGATGAGGAATACGTTGTTAAGTCCACATGAGAACACCTGCCCTCTACAAGACTCTGCAGCACTGAGGAAGACCCAGAAGGGTGGCAGAAAGTTGCAGCATGTCATGCATACCAATCCTTTGTTGTTTTCCAATAGGAGAACGCGCCCTTCAAACCCACAAGGAAAATAATGGAGGATGCACGGAAAGCTTGGCTACGATGCATGGAGCTACTGGAGTCAGAAGCAAAGCACTGGCTGCCAAAACAGGTACATGGCTTCTCTTTGTGCTCCAGTACCACTCTTATTCTAAATTCAGTCAATTTCATGCGAGAGATGTGAATCTCTCCTTGGAGTAGGATGTTTTCCTACCATTTTGAAGGGTTTCTAATGTGTCCAGTTGCTCGCAGTTCCTAGCTGCTTCTTTTTAATTTCAACAACAATCCTCAGAGAAATTCTTATTGAATTGAGCATCTGGAGTAGGTTTATAATTACTGTACTTGACTTTCCCTGCAATGTTGGTATGTGAGGACATTGCAGAAGGCAGCAGGGGAAGGTATCTGTGATATGCAATTACACTGATGTCTATAGAGAACGTATTTTTATAGTAGTTTCTTTAGACACATGACATAAAATCTCAGTGAAATCTTACTGGAACATTCTGGGTTTTCATAAACTTTTTTTTTTTGGTGAGGAATATTCAGAAAAACAGATGTTTCACCTCAAACAAAGTTGCAAGTGGTCCTATGTGTGATGTGATCTCTCCATGTGAAACTTCATGTGTATGCTTTACAGATGCGTAACAAATTTGAGGTTGTGTTTGGTTCTTAGCTTGAACAGATAACCCCGTCTGCACAATGTGTTGTTGCTGTGGGATTTCAAGTAAACAGTAATAATAATGAAGTGTTCTTAAGAGCAATATTGAGGCATAACAGGAACACAGTAAGGTCAAATCAAATGCCCTCATGAGTGACAGGGAATTCTGTTAAGTTGGGATTATATTTACTCTGTCTTGCACCAAATAAGGATGCTTATAGAAGTACATCTCTGGCATCGGGAGGTCTTTCTGCAGTTGAAATCAGGTGTAGTATGATGAAAATACTTTTGCTGATGTTGGACTAAATATTAGCCTGAATAAAACAGTCAGTGAGAAATGTCCAGGAAGCTACTAACAGGCATAGAAGGCTGAGGATCCCATCCACTAGTCATTATGAATGAAACAAGTAGAAAATGGAGCGCCTGGTTTCGTAATGTGATCCCCAGTGGAGAGGAGTTCACAACAGTAACGTTGGCAGGCTCTGAAGTTAAAGGTATGCTACATGACAAAGAGTTGTAATGGGAAATGAACCTTGTATGACTTGAGAGAAGAGAACAGCTGGGAATAGCACAGTGTTGGTAAAGGAATCCCTACCACCTGTGTAGGTAGCGCGTTTACAGTCACAAAGGAGTTTTACTCAGCCCAAAATTCTTCCAAATGATGTTTGGTATGTAAGAAACTTGAGCAAATTAGAACGAGTTCATTGGGATAAGTTTTTGTTTGTTTAATTATAGATATTTCTTTTCTTCCACAGGAAAACATTTTGACCCTGGTGCCATTTATATTCATAGCTGTAGCGTACAAATGTCTGAGATGAAATAGTCAAAACTCTCAAGTTATACACTTACTCAACATTCAGGTTTAAAACCTTTGTGGGGAATCGTATTTAATATTTAGTGGAACTCTGCCAATTATCTTTGGAACCACAGATTAAAACATAACTCTGCCATGCGCCTCAAAGTCACATGGAACAGTCTATTCTGACATAAATGGAGCTCTGGATATAAGCAATGTTTTAAAAGGTTGAAAGTACATTATAAAGATTCAGTGGCTCTCACAAAAATGAGTTATTCCCAGCACTGAGCAGGAAACATGATCCTCTGAAAATGATCTTGGAGAAGATGCTGCTATTTTGATGATGATGTGACCCCAATTTATGCTAAGCTCTATGTAAAAGTAAACTACTTCTTACTACTGTTCAAATATTTATAAGCTTTCCAGCCAAGCAGTGCTAATTAAAGCTTTATGCACTTAAGAAGAAAATTTTAAATAGTATTCTAGTTTGGCTTTTATGAAATCCTTTTTCACCATTTTGTCAGACAGCAGCACAGCTGCAGTGACGTATGCAGAAGGACATCACAACTGGAGAGCAACTCAGGAGCAACTATTCCACTGCCTTCAGATTTCCCAGAACTGTTGTTTAGTTGGCTTTGGTACACTCTCATTCAGAACTATGGGATTCAAATTTAATTATTTAATATTAACATTTCCCAAGGACCCTAAAGTCAAAGAGGGTGTAGAGCATCTTGTCTGAACAGTGATTGCTGTTTCCTCTGAATGCAAGCTAACTAGAAAACTATTGTGGGTTTTTTTTTCCTACAGAGATGTTGCAGGTTCTGTTTTTCTTCCCATGCCCTCAGAGCAGTATTTTTGATTTAATGTTGCTATTACTTCTCAGTATTAATGTTAGCATCAGGTTAGGGATAATGACATTAAAGGAATAAAAAAAAAAAAGAGGAACTGGAAGCTTACTTTAAGAGAGAAAATCACAGAGAATCACAGAATTGCGAGGGGTTGGAAGGGACTTCTGTAGGTCCCCCAGCCTGGCCCCTGGATAAAGCATGTTCCCTACAGAAAGTTACACTGGAATGTGTCCAGACAGATCTTGAATATGTCTAGAGAAGGAGACCACCACCTCTCTAGGCATTCTGTTCCAGTGCTCCATCACTTTGACAGGGATGTTCTTCCTCATGTTAGTATGGAAATTTCTGTGTTCCAGTCTGTGCCCGTTGCCCTTGTCCTGTTGTTGGGCACCACTGAGTGGAACCCAGCCCTATCCACTTACCTCTCACCCTTTAGATATTTAGCATTGGTAAGACTTCCTTTGTAATCTTCTCCAGTCTGAACAGCCCCAAGTCTCTCAGTCTGTCCTTGCAAAGGAGATGCTCCAGGCCCCTCACCATCTTTGTGGCCCTCTGCTGGGATCTCATAGAAGTTCTCTGTCTTTCTTGGGCTCCCCAATTCAGAACTGAACACAGCATTCCATAAGTGGTCTCATCAGGGCACAGTAGAGGGGGAGGATCACCTCTCTTGCCTTGCTGGCCACGCTCTTTGTAATGCACCCCAGGTTACCATTGCATTCTTGACTACTAGGGCACACTGATGGCTCATGGCCAACCTGTTGGCCGCCAGAACACCCAGGTACTGTTCCTCAGAGCTCCTCTCCAGCAGGTTGTCCCCTAACCTCTACTGGTGCAAGTATTATTCCTTCCCAGGTAGCAGGTAGGATGCTACACTTGCCCTTGTAGAACTTTGTCAGGTTCTTCTCCAGCATGTCCAGGTCGTATTGAATGGCAGGCAGCACAGCCATCTGCTGTGTTAGTCACCTGGCTTTGTATCATCAGCAAACTTGCTGAGAGTGGATTCTATCCCTCCATCCAGATTGTTGATGAAGATGTTCAAGAAGATCAGATCCAGCACCGACCCCTGGGGAACACCACTAGTTACAGGCCTCCAACCAGGCTCTGAGCTGCTGATCACAACCCTCTGAGCTCTGCCAGTTCTCAATCCACACTTCTGAAGCCTACCTATGAGGATGTTATGGGAGACGATGTCAAAAGCCTTGCTGAAGTTAAGGTATGTAACACCCACTGATCTCGCTGCATTTACCCAGACAGTCACACCATCTTAGAAGGCTACCAGGTTGATCAAGCATGGTTTCCCCTTGGTGAACTCACACTGACTACTCCTGATAACCCTCTTCTCTTTCAATTGCTTGGAGATGGCATTCAGAACAAGTTGTTCCATCACCTTTCCAGGGATGGAGGTGAGGCTGACAGGCCTGCAGTTACCTGGATCCTCCTTCTTGCCCTTTTTGAAGACTGGAGTGAATTGGTTATCCTTCAGTCTTCAGGCACCTCTTTCATTCTCTGTGCCCTTAACATAGATAATAGCAATTTGGCAGTCACTTTCACCAGCTCCCTCAGCACATGTGGGTGCATCCCATTGATTTGTCTAGTCAGTTTCTCACCAGATCTTCCTTGACCCAGGGACAGTCTTCCTTTCCAGATTCTCTTACCTCCAGGGTCCGGGTTTCCAATCCTAGCAGTAAAGACTGAAGCAAAGGAGGGGTTCAAAATGTCAAGTTCAAGTTCAGAATTCCAAAATGTCTAGTTTGGGTTTACACACAGCCAAAGAGGATACCTAAAGCCCTTTGCATTTATTTAAGCCAGAACTGAATTTACACTGAAAGCTGCCGAAACCTAAAGGAAGCTATTAGAAAAAAGAAGTCAGTACTAAGACTGTCAGATTGCTGGCAACAGATCAGTTCCTCCACTTTGATCAACCCTTGTGCCAGGGCAAAGGAAGGATGGCATGGGGTAAGAAAAATGGGCCCACGTAGGTGAGATCTTTGATATAAATGAAATTACACTTGGAGTTTTAAAAAATAAAAAAATCCCCAGTTCTACCCAAAATGATTACTAGTAATACTTCTGGTTGAAAGTGTATGGTACCAAATCCTGATTTCTAAGTAGAAAGCACATGGTTTTGGAGGCCTTGTTTCAACAAGTCCCGTGGAATTTCTTATTGGTGAGGAGGAAGAAGAGGCACTGTGTGTGTGTGTGTGTGTGTGTGTGTGTGCGCATGCACCTGTGTGTGTCTTACACAACAACTTTGCATCTTTGTGCTTTGCTTGGTCTGGGAAATAAATGGATAAGTACGTGGAAATGAAAATTACATGCCATGAAACTGTTGGTTTCAAATGTTTGTTACTGACTAAAATGAAGACGTTCATTTACATTAAAAAATATAGCTCAGGCAACGGTACTGCAAGAAATTAAGAGAAGGAGTGTTTTCTCTCTCATAGGGATCTGTGGCCATGGCTGCTCTCTCTGTAGAGTGCATCAGACAGCAGCTCTTTGTAGGAATATGCCTTAGCTACTCAAGTCTTTCAGTGCCTTGTTTTCTTACTGAGCAGTCTGGGTACCTGTTGTTTTTTTCCGCAAGGAAGATGAGCAAGATGATGCCACTTCAAGGTGGCTCTTGAACGGTTTAGTAGACATCTGTGCTGTCAACTTCTGCCTTCTTATTATTCCTTCTTGGTCTATTTTCCTTCACCTTTGAATTCTAAGTGGGATTTTTAGCTACTTTTGTGTGTTTTCAAGAATAAAAGTTATGAATATCTTTTTTTTTTTTCTTTTTTCTTTATTCATTATGTTAAAGCCTACAACTACATTAAGCAGGTGCTTATATCAGAGATTAGTACTTACAAAATCTATTTAAGCTGAAAGCAATATTTTATTCAGGTGATGCTCTGCTTATTGTTTGTAGCTAAGCTGTAATCTTCACATGAAGGAAAAAAACACTATTTTACATCTGTTTGAATGTCATTGATTTTAAAATCTTTATTTCAGTATCTTACATCTTACATGATATCTGCTTAGAATTTTTGTAGAGCTCCTTAATTTGTTCTAGTAATACGTTGGTATCATACATATTATTTGCAACCTTTGTAATCATGTTAATGTAATTGCATGAGGACATCTTATTGCAGTAGTACTGTAGAATCATGGAATGGTTTATGTTGGAAGAAACTCTGCAAGATCGTCCAAACCCCTCGCCATGAGCAGGACACTCAGGCCGTTCAAAGTCCTGTCCAAACCTACTTTGAACATTTCTAATGATGAGACATTCACAATCTCTTTGGGCAACTCGTTCCAGTATCTCAGCACTCTCATAACAAAATAATAATAAAAAGATCATTTCTTATGTCCTGTCTAACACCTCTTACTATCACAAACTGCAGAACTGTCATTACTGTGTTTGACATTTGACAAGGGTTATACAGTTTGGGTTTCAGATTGTGTGGTTCTGGACCAGCTCACTGCTCGTGCCTACTTGAAGAGAGCAATTAATGCTGACAGGAGGAGTCCAGGATCTCTTCCAATTCCCTGTTGTTTTCTTTTTTAATTTCTGCCTTTTTTACTTTTCCTCTCACCTTTTCTGTTTCTTACCTTTTGTAACGGTTTCCTACCACTTTCTTTCCTCCCATCTTTCCCAGGAAGGATATTGCAGTCTCGTTAAGCAGGCTTCTGCTTCTCCTTAAGAGGAATAAAGACCAAATAAGACTGTTTCTCAAAGACTAAAACCAGGATAAGTATACAGGATACTTTTTAGCCTCTTGCTGCTGGGAAGCTCAGTGACATCTTGATCTGAGTATTTTCTGTGAACTTGTGCAGTCTGTCCTTGTGCTCCTGTAAATTTAATCTGTCATTTTCTTCTTTCCTAATATGTTTTTGAGTCAATTTTGGTAATAAATAATTAATAGAAACAGATTTTTCAATGTATTTTAAAAAGACTGCCAATTGCTATGTAAGTAATGTCATTCTACCTGCCATCTGTAGTTACCGTTCAGAAAATGACAAACGATCATCAAATCTTGTCAACACAAAATAGCAGTCTTTGCCAAATTTGGAGATAATCCACAATCCCAGAGTATAACAGTAAAGTGGAAGTGAGTTTGTATTATCCATTTGCTTGAAATAAGCAGAACTGCACTGGTAATGCACTACTTGTAAAAATCCAGCCATTAATTTCAGTAAGAGATGTTTCCATCTTTTGTCTTTGTAACTGAGATAGTTGGCTTTCTTTGGCTAATTTTATCATTGCACAGGTGAAGCTGGGTTGGATCTCTGGAGTTTGGCATGGGCACGCAGAGCGGGGAGCCCAGGACCACATCCCATTGGGTTTTGAAGCTCCCTGATGGTGTGTCCACAACCTCTCTATGTGACCTATTCCAGTGCTCAACCAGCTTTGCATAAAAAAGTCTTCCCTTATGTTTGGCCAGTTTCTCCTGTTTTTTAATGTGCCTCTTGTCCTACCACTGGATACCACTGAGAAGAGTGGCATGCATTTATTTACTGCCCTCTGTCAGCTATAGCTAGGATTCCTGAAGGCCAATTGTACCAGGCAAGATTGAGATGAAGGAGGCATTGAATAGCTTGGAGTTTTCTGTGTCTCGTGTCACCAGGTCCCCTGTTCTTTTCAGCAACAGCCCCACATTTTCCCTAGATCTGTTTTTGCTTCTGATGGACCTGTTGAAGCTCATTGTCTTGTACTTCACATCCCTCCACAGATTCAACTCCAGATGGGCCTCTGTTTAAATGTAACAGGTAATTTAATATAGATTTAGCTAATTCTAAAGCCTATTACAAATTAGTCTGGCTCTAGTACAGGTTTCAAGTCTGAGTTTTACAGGTATTACTTTTGACTTGAAGAGCTAGGAGTTTAAAAAAAGTAAAATTGCAGCTCCCAACATGGCACAATTATTGCTTTTTTACCTCAGTTAACCAAAATGTAAGAAATATATTTTGTGGATTCTTTTTCAATGAAGCAAACTGGCATAGCTGACAAAGCACTTAAGCATGTGATGACAGATATCACATGTATTGTTCAAATTGGTTTTTGCTGTTTAATAAAATTTGCCTTTAAAGGAATGCATAATACTTTTGGAGGAGACAAAATATCATCGCTCAGCTGGGGCTTCTGTGACAAAGTAGCGTTTTATTAGATCTACCTGGTAATAAATGTAAATTGTGATGATCATAATAAATATTTAATTGATTTCTGAGTAGTCAGCAAAAAAGATTTGGCATAGATGGTTCACTGCTCTAAAAGCACTACTTCAGAAAATTCCTTTGCTTCATAAATCCCTCTAACGCATACTACAGTGCTGTAAATTACTATTGACCACAATATAGATCTCAAGTCTGTATCTTTCAGTTAGGATACACTGCATGATGACCTGAGTTCAAGAACTCTTCATGTTTTCCTTCTGCGCGTGGCTGTGTCTTCATTTCTATGTGCTGACTGCATACTTTTCCCCTATTGAGTCACTTGCTTTTATCACGAAACAATCTATAATTGTGAAGTTGCTTTTCAAAACTTTCCTTTAAAATAGATAATCTACTTCCAAATGCAAATTAACCACGATGAATCGGGCCTGCATCCAAGAGAACCCCACTCAATTAAAAATGTAAGCAACTGCTCAAACATTTCACCATATGGAAGTACCTCTAAGTATGAATTAAAAATTAACCCTGTATGGGCTTAACGTGATAAACTGAGAAAGCAGATTGTGTTTGTTGGACAAATTTGTGAGCACCCAGCAGCTGAGTAACACTTGGATTTACTGACTGATTCATTGCCATCTTTTACAGTGGAGGTGAGGAAGGTGAGAGTGGGCAATGTGGTTCTCTGTCCTTGATCTGAAGGCAGAGAGGTGTTCTCATCTATGCATGTGTTTTACTGGCAACTTGTAGCTTTTTGGTACATGCATGATTAAATTTTTATCACATATGTGTGAAATGAGACAGAAATGACCTTTTACTAGAATTACCATGGTGATGGTCCTCATTTCATTATCAGTAATCTATTTATTCATACTGAATTAAGCAGAAAGGGACACCTGGACAGAACATGCTATAACATGTAAAAGTAGCAGAAAGTGAAACTTTGAAAAGAATTAAAGTCCAATCATTAACATAGGCATCTCTTTCAAAAGATTTTTGCAATTCCATTGTCCCACACAGCCAGGATGTTTTACATGTAGAAAAGCCAAGGAGTTGTATCTCACATTCTCAATATTTCTATATTCTATGTATTTCTATACCTTGTACAACATTCCTATTAGCAATAATAATCTAAATGAGATGTCACTTGTTTTTCTGCTTTTACTCTTATTATATAGAACATAGAATAGTGTTATGGTGCTGTATGAGCTACCAAGCCAGATCTGCAATATATGTTATGGTGGAAATTCCATAGAGCAGCTGAGAATTAAACACATCTACTTTTGAGATGGCATGAATGTGTTCATGTGTTGTATGAGCTTAAGGATGCTGGGTTTTATAGATGAAAGGAGGTTATAGTCAGCAGCAGCAAATAGTGTGATCATCAAGAAACTGCATTTATTTATTGACTTACAATAAATAAGAACAGTGGCCCGTTATCATTGTTTGACAGAAGATGCACCAATAAATATTTAAAGATTCTGTTTTATTAGCATCAGGGATTTCTTTATAAGAAGAATAAAAGCTCCACCGTCACCTATGAAATCTCATTTCATGCTATTTAATATTTGTCAGATTGCTCAGAAATCAAAAAGCAAAAGAAGGATCAGTTGAATAGTAAACATTTACATCTTCCATTTGTTTCTATCAGTAATTTGCATTTGTGTGTTTTTTTTTTTCATCTGAAACTGTTCCCACTCCAAGATCCTCCTCTTTTCCAGAGTAGCACACTTGCTTATATTTAAACCATGCAAATGTTTTGTCCAAGCTACCATGTTTCTATCATTTGCAGACCCAGAACCGACGAGCTGCTCTCAACAAGTAAGTAAATCTGATAGAACTTTTCCGTATTTAACATCCGTCAAACTTAAATACGTTTAGTGCGGATGTTTTTTGCTTGGTGAAGTCTTGAAATGCTCTCTCTCTACCTGGGTTCGGAGCCCAAGTGGAGCAGTCCGTCTGTGTCCTGGGGAAGCTGAGCCACTGTGGAGGTTCGTGACCCTGTTTGCTTGCAGCAAGCCAGGCTTCCAGCCCAGCAGACTGTGGTTAATGTTTGCAGATCGAGAGGATTTTGCTGCTGACTGCTCGATTAAACACATGACGTAAAATATCCTCGCTTCCGAGCAAAAGTTTGTTTTGGACCAGGATACATTTGGCAATTATTAATTTTACCAAACAATGTGTCAAAATGGCATATTAATGGTGAAGATCACTGTTGTTATCAGCTGTTTTCTTCTCCTTCAAACAGCATCTATTTCTCAGTGCTGTCTAAAGTCCTGACCTAAAGCTGGAGAGGTGTTACTTGAGTCACCACGTGGCTGTGAATTAAAATTAGGCAGGGAGTTTTTTGTGGACATAATAACTGCAGTCTAGTCTATTTCCATCAAGTTATATCAGTCCTTGCAAAGGTGAGAGCTGTGGCCTGAAAGCTGTTTTCTTAAGGATGGTATTTCCATTTTATGCTAATGTTTTGGAGGAATCCTTCATTACGTATCCTTAACAGTCTTACATTCTCGATCAAAGCACACGAAAGCCCACAGAAATTCTCTCAAACCTTTATTTCATTTAGTGCAAGCGCCACGGGCATCACAATCACTTAAACATTCTTTCTAAACGTCTGTCAGATTGCATTCTGTATTGGTCTGACCGAACTTCCCCACATCTGAAAGGTCGTGTCAGGCTTCATTCACTGTATGTCAGCACAGCCTCTGCTGACAGCCCGTGGCTATATGTGGATCTCGTGAGGGTGGCTACATGCCTTGGTTTATTGTTGCTGGAATTTGACCGATAAGATTAAACCTTGCCTCCTTTTCAGCCCGCAGAGGCAGTTCTGAAGCCAATCAACTCAAACGTTGTTGTTCTTCTCCAATGCTTCTTCCTCACGTTTCAGCGTAGTACTGAAATATTTGTGATTTCTGAAAGGTTTACTGTTTTTCCTTATTTGAAAACAATACTGTCTCTGGCTACTGATGTGAATCTTGTTAATGCCCCTCATTATCGCTTCCCACTTGGAGCTATTCTTGCTTTGCTTTTCCTTTTGGAAGCGGTCTCTTTATAAACACCTTTTATAGAAAGGGGAAGTCTTGTAATTTTTTTTGAAAAAATCTAATTTCATTTCTCATTATCACTTCATCTGACTCCGGAGCTCATCTTGAATTCAAGTAGTTCTTTATCCCATCTTAGTTTTCCTTTTCAAGATATTACTTTTACAATTGCAATCTGACATCCCTTTTGAAACGGCACTTATAACTGTAGGTGGTATTCAACCATCACGAAAGGCAGCTGGATCTTTACGTGCAGCAATTACCCTTGGGAATAAAGGCTTCTCTCCACTCTTGCTCAGATGCAGGAATATACTGGGAGAACATAACTGGACTCTTGTATCAGACCAGATTTGACAGTTTTATGCAGTTCAGTTATATTTGGCTACTGTACAAGGAAAAGAAACTGGATGCTTTAATGTAAACTTTACTATCATAAAAATATCACTGCTGAATCGCTGCAGTATTTCATTGGAACAGCATCATTTGAAACTGCATGTAGAAGGTGATGGGCAATTGCACATAGAAAGAAAGGTAGAGACAGATCTTGTTTGAGTGTGGATGATATGTATGTAAAAGTTTGCTGGCAGTTACATCCATAAACAAATGCTTTGGCAAGATCTGCTGTTACTGGTTCAAAGGAAAGAAAAGAATTCTGAAAGTGTCACTACAACCCCCCGAAAGGAGGCTGTGTGAGGCAGGGTCGGCCTCTGCTGGCAGGGAACGGCCATAGGACGAGAGGGGATGGCCTCACGTTGTGCCAGGGGAGGTTCGGGTTGGCTGCTAGGAACAATTCCTTCTCCAGAAGTGATTCTGCACTGACACAGCTGCCCAGGGAGCGGTGGGGTCACCTGGAGGAGTGCGTGATCTTGGAGGTCTTTTCCAACCTTAGTGATTCTGTAATCAAGTAAAGTCACTTGTACCACAAAAATACTTTGATATTGGCATTATTGTGCTTATGTTGGAGAAACAATAGAGAATTAGTATAAAAAAGCCCTGAGAATAAGATTCACTGGTGTTTCTAAATCAGAACTTTTTTTTTTAGTGTGGATTTAAACCGATTTTTCACAAGATAACTACTGCTAAGTTTGCTGTTTTCTGGGTTTTTGCTTCTGTCCATGATTTGTCTTCTGCTGGCCTTGAAATCTAGTTTCTGAAATTATCTCTTATCAAATTCTCTTATCTTGGTGTTATAACATTACTATGATTTGTTATTTCCAGCTTGGCAGTCCTGCTTAAGAGCATACACCATTTGCATTCAGTTAAGCTATTATTTGCACTAAGTTCAAGTGCAGCAGCTTTTCTCTTTTCCCTGGAACACTGTTCACATTTTAAACACGTAACCATTCTAGATCACCTATTCCATAGCTTGTGTAACTCTACAAAAATCAAATTTGCTCTAGGCAGTAAACCAGCCTAGAGCTGAAGTACTGATTGTGACCCTTTGGAAAGATGTAAAGAGTTTATCAGAAAAAGCGTTGTGTCCTTTTGACAATGTCACAATTAATTATCCTCATCCCATTGTATATCTAGCATGTATATCACTATCAGTTGGCCAAGGCAAGCAGAAATATGTTGTTCTTCTGTATTTCACATATAAACTATTTTATGCTTAGGCAGGTGTTGTTATTAAAGAGTGGGTGGAATTGTGAAGACTTACCACAAAACACTACTAAGGTCATACATTTCTTAGCCCACCATTAATCTAAAATTTTTACTGTTACGCTTCATATCTTCTGATGTCTTAGGATCTGTGTTTAATAATAATAATAATAATAAAAACAACCAGAAGAGAATATATCTACAGTAAATTATAATACATCTACAGTAACTTACAGCTGATCTTGTAGTTGTTTATTGTGAACTTTACCTGCTGCATCTAGATATATGGCTCAGTGTTGGGGGAGTGATACAGAGCCGTTCTGTCAGCTCTACTTAAACTAACCTCATTACTCCTGATTTTTCCCTGAGGCTATTTCTACCCCATTTTGTACAACTAGAGCAACGTGAGGAGACCAGAGTTTTGCTAGGAGTTGAGTCAAAGGCGTGGACTACTAGTTTACCTCCTCTTTTGGTGTCTAAATAGCTGGCTTTCCTTGTCAGAAGAAACATTTGGTTATTAAAGCCTGAGAAGGTATGCTCTAGGTGTTTCTTTTGTGTTTTTAAATCTGTCATGATCAAACAATATTTTCATTGTAACGTTGTTGTTTAATTTTAAGATTGAAGCTAGATACAGGAAATGGATTAACATGGTTTTTCTGTTTACTATGCTATTTGTTATCCAGAAAAAAAACTGTTTCTAAATGCCACTTAAGTGACTTCCAAAGAACTAAACTGTTTAATACACGCTTGATTTCAGATTGATGTTAAACTGGTCATAATATCTTGTTTATTTCCCCACATGTAAAACAAAACATGTGCTCTCTAAAATCCACACAAATCTCTGGCAGGATGTTAGAAATGAAAAGCTTATGGAAAACAGTCTATGGTAATTCCATTCATAGATAAGAACCTTCTTAGACTCGGCTTCCTATTTAAAAGGACATTAAAATGCAACTGGATTTAAGTGTAAAATGAGGTCATATTTCTAAAACTCACTGCTAGAATAATTACATGTGGAAGCAGATATTTGATGAGCACTCTTTACATACACCGCAGCGATAGCTTAACACTTGAAACTGAACACATTTAGTAAGTATTATCTTCACAAATCACATCTTTGGGGTATTGATTTGGATACTAAAAATGAACAGATCTGAAACGAATGACCACTTGCGGTCCTGCATTCTGGCACAACTCTAGCTGCATTTGATGCATTTCCATTTCCAGTTGGTTACTAGTTTAGGAACCTGGGCAGATTTATCACTCTTGGAAGTACATTTCAGCTTCTTGCCTCATCAGCAGCAAGATATGAGACACTGACATATGCTATTTTAAATAACAGCTGCTTATTGCTGTTCAAATTTTTCCCAGTAATGGCGATACATTTTACTGAAATAATGATGCTACTGTTATCTCATAATTTTAGAAATTTTGTTCAAAAGTGCAGTTATCAACCACTGTGTGAGTGAACACTATAAGAAGCTGCTTTTAAGAGTTGGGACTCAAACATGAGCTTCCCCTTTGTTCTACCCCTTTCAGATGCTCTGCATTCACCTGTTGCCTATGTGTGGGTGCATGGCTACCAGGCTGACGGACAGAAGATGAGCAGTGTTTGTGGCACAACTGCTTTCTTTCTATGGCCTTTTTTCCACTTGGAAAAGTTGCCCTCTGGCAAGCTCTTCAAACATTCCTACAGGCAAATACAAACCTCACTGCTTGCCAAAGGATGCCCCTCTCTGGGAAACCCATGATTCATTCACTGCCTGACCCTTACCTTGTGCTTAGCTACACCAACATGAGTGAGGACTGTTCCTTCCCACCCAACATCAACTCAGAGGACAATTAAACCATGCTGAGGTCCTGCTGGCCTCCACAGCATTGCTTTGGGTAGGTTTGATACCACCACAGCCTGTCTTCTGCCTCCTGACAGCCTATCCAGGCAGGCTCTTACTGCCCATCTCCAAAGGTCCCTTCACCCAGTGAGTGCATGGAGCGTGGAGCTCTGCCATCCAAGAACTGAGTGGATGCAGTCTGTCTGTCAGTAAACACGAGCAGCAACGAAGTATTTAAGATAACTTTACAGATTTATCAGCAGATAGATCGTATCCACGTTGTAGCAACGATGGGACAGGGTTTGTGACTGTGATGGAGGCACTAAACCTCTGTCCTGATAAATTGCACTGTGAGATGCATTACCTTGTTTTGAAGCATTATTTCTCTGTGGTTTTCAAAAAAATGTTTGCTAAAAATAAAGCTACCAGTAAGGGTGCATTTTGTTCTAAAACTGTTTTGTTTCTATTCAAACAACAGAGTGTATTTGGAAGACAAATTTTCTTAATTTGCTAACTAATAACGTAATTCTTTTTCTTTAGAGATAATTCTAACACCTTAATAACCCTGTAGGATACTTATTAAAGTACAAGAGATTAAATTCACAGTACAGGCCTCTTCTTAAAATGACTTCCAGGAAGGCATCACTGTAGGAGAAAAAGATTAAATTCATTTTCCAGCCTGTAACAAAAGGCAGAATTCAGGTGCATAGCTGTAAGCACCTCCCTGAATACCCATAAATTAAGTAGTGTTTTTCCAGCCAGTCATCAATGCCCAAGACTGTTACGCATTAGTTGGTGGAAAGTCTGCCTTTTCAACTGGTGGGTGACTGGGAGTCTTGGCCATATACCAGCTTCAGTACTTCTTGTATACAAGTGCTGTGGATTTATGATAGAGGGTAGTAGGACCTTGGTCAGGATTGTGTAGGGGATCCTTGGAACAGGATACACAGTGTGAAGAGCTTTTGCATCAGTGTACAGCTAGGCACTGGGACAGGTTGCCCAGAGATGTGGTTGATGCCCCGTCCCTGGAGAATTCTGGGATTTGTGATCTAAATATTCCACTTTCTATATCATATTCTATAGCGTGAATGACATAGTAAGATGATATGCAGTACCACAAAAGCACAAAATGCAATTGAGGAGGAGGACATTCTCATTAGCAGCATTCAGGCTGGGTAATCCCACGGAATTTGTACTCCCAAATTGCAAACTCATTTTGCAAGTGATGTAGCAATTAAATGGAAACAGCACACACAAACGGTTGCGATATACAGTTGACCAAAGGTAAAGCTGTTATGTATACATATATATTTTTTTTCTCATGGGAAATGAGTAATTTAGAACGACTTAGCTGAGAGCAAATTGTCAAAGTACCCAACTAGAAAAAGCCACGAGCACCCCAGTGTGAGCTCAGTGCGATCCTGTTTTTGGCAGGAACTTGGATCAGAGAACCCTCATGGGCCCTCCTGCCACAGGGAGGCTCTGATTCCTTGGTTCTGTACAAGTTGTAACTCCATATGTGTGCCAAGCGCCATCTCACTAATATTAATTAGCGCCTGCACTTCTGTAACTGAAGTGCCTTGGCAAGAAGTTTGTCTCCAATCTACAAAAGCTGTGCAGAATGGATTAATTTAAAATAACAGAGTAAAAGAAAACAACGGTGAGGATACCATTGAATAGATGGCATTGTTTGGGGGGAGAATAAAGAAAGAATTGGAAAAGCAAGCAGTTTAAAAAATAATGTAGTTATTTCCTGTTTCAGGTCATTTCATATTAGCTTTGCTCTATATATAATTTTAAAATTTTGACCTGCCTTTCCAATTCGTATATCATTTATCTACTCTCTGTGCTCATTCTTTCAACTCACAACCGTATCTCTAAGTTTTGTTCTGTTTTGTTTTTCCTCTCTGTCTGCAAAGATGCTGTAAAAGAAAAACCAGATAAAATGGAAGAATAATGAACGTGGATGTTCCCTCTGGTGAGATCCAGAATTCCTCAGTGGAGAATATGTGACCTTCTTTTATTTTTGACACTTGAAAGCTTTCTTTAGTAATATCATTTCAGCCTAATTCTATACAGCAACCATGTTAGATGTCTTTTGAAAGTACTTCCATCTTTTATTGTTTTTAGAAACCAATTAATTTGCAGCCCTACTAGTCCCAGTTGCTCAGCTGGATACTGGAGATTTGGCATAGCCTGTTGTCGTGAGTCACCCATTTATTTCCCCTTGCAGTCAGAGCAGATTGAGCACAGATGTAGATGTGTGCAACATCAATGGAAGATTCAACACAGTGAAATGCATCCTTGTACCTCTTCTTATGGTTACCCCACGTGACCCGTGCTTTAACAACTAGTACTGCAGATAAATAGCTTGCTTTCTTCTGCTAGATCTGATTGCATTATTTATTTTCTGTCCTTCCAAAGCCATTGGATGATGCAGCTGTCTTGACTGTAAGATGGTGGTGCACCTCCAGCGGTGGCCAAGGTCGCAGTGGTCACACATTACGTCAGTATTGAAGATAACCGCATTACTTTCATGTACTTTTCCTTGGAGCTCATGGGTAAGCTCTGCTTTTTCTTTTTCTGTATTGAGGTCACTTTGACTGTTGCAATCTATTTATGTTTTCAATTTCCATTTTTTACTGAGTGCATTGTAGGCTGATCAGGAATTCCGCATTTTCAAAGGGTGTGTACTGAAAAGCGTTTTCCTGCCTGAAAGTTTTCATTGCGTATTTTCTGAAGTACATCTTCTTTCATTCTGATACAGAATTATTCAGACCAAGTAGTTCTGTTTCTGGCAGTCATGAGTAGAGACCTGGAAATGCTCATGCAAGCACCTCCACCACAAAGTTCATATCAAAAACTCCAAAAAGCTCCTTCTCTGTTGCCTCTGCATACATTAACTTTTACCATAGGGTATGATTTTTGTAAACATTAGTATGAGGGCTGCTCTGAAAGTAATGCCTCCTATTTTATGACGTTGGCCCACAACATCAGAGGCCGATGTTGGTGGCCGTGTTACAGATGGCAGCAGACATGGAAGTGCATATGGAGCAAAGGTGTGACGCTGAAGTCCTCCATGTGGAAAGAATGACACTTGCTGAATGTTGATGGAGAGCAAACAGTGGATGTGAGCACAGTGAGGGGTGGGTGGTGTGTTTCAGCAGTAGCAACAGCAACAGCGGGTCACCTCCGCTGCTGCAGAGTTTTCCTCTGCAAAATGTATTAAAATCACAAAGCTGTGAGAAACATGAATATTTCGCCTTTCATCTTTCTCTCCAATCACCCCGCAGGACAAAGGAGCCTGCAGTTTCTTGCCTCCTTGTTAGCTCATTTGCTCAAGGCAACAAAGCAGGGAAATTACAGGCGGCACTTCATCAAATGCTTGTCATCGGTTCACTCCCTCTCTACCTGTCACGAGGTGTAGTTTTATTAACAGAAACTTGACCCAGGTATGCTAGTAGCTCGAAAGCTCAAAAGGTGGGGTACAACTCTCCAATAAAAGATGAGTGATGTACGTTTTATGTGTTGAATGCATGGTGGCATATCTGAAAGTGAACGTGCTTATAGAAAGGCAACATTTTGTTGAATATTGTGGAGCTCAGAAGGGTTTTGCTATGTGATGTGAATGAACAGGAGAAAAGACTTCGTGGTTAATGTACATGGGCTGTACGTCTGCATTAGAATTTCCTGCTGTGGAACTTGTGTTGGCACAGGATTTAATAAAAATCAACAAGACTCAGCTAACAGGGCTTACTGCACAAACAAGCTCTGAGAAGTGAAAATAATCACTACTGAGATACATTTTTTCAAATTAAATATGAAATATTCATAAACTCTTTTTATATGTTTATACTTACTCTATTATGTTATTGGCATGGTAAATTACTTTTGTTTACTGGCTACTCAAATCATACATTTCCAAATGCGTAAAGTTGCGTTTCATTTGTTAAAATGGTTAGAACCAGAGGAAATAATCTCAATTTAATCTCACATTCTAAATAATGTTATCAAGGAATTGAAATCGTATAATGAGGTTCGGAATCTAATCCACATCACCCACATTACACAGTCTTTGAAATCAGCATGCTGACTTTACAAGTCATTGTGTAGTTCACAGGCAGAATTTAAACTGTTTTACAGGGCAGCAGCTCCAAACTGCTTATTTTGGTCAGGATGGCTGATGGTGACTTTAATGCTGTGTGCAGGTGGTGAATGTTCCAGCAGCTTGCACTGAAGTTCCAGCTCTTCTTTTGTGTATTTATTCACTGATATAGTGTATTATTCATTCTCTTATTAATTTACATTTCCTATTATGTATCTCACAGGAACTCTCTAACCAGTCACTGCTTTATCCATATGTCAAGCAAGCATTCATTTTACAGTCACAGTAGAAATCTGTCTTCTGTCCAGGCCATGCATCTTTTAAACAATACTTTGGGGGCATTTCCCTGTTTTCCTGTCATCTTCTACAGAATGTAACTGGTGCGTTCTGTAGGCCAGGGATGGATGAAACACACTAAATTTTGCTTTTTGCACTCAGCGTTTCAGTGAAACATACTGAAGCCTTCTGAGTATTGTTTAAGCTGACATAGTATACAGCTCACTAATTTTCTGCAGAAAATAATCTATTTTTTAGCCTCGCTGGTTTTCATCCAAGTACTGAAATGCTGCTTTTTGGCTAAATTTTCCCAGCACATTCAATACTGCTGATCACTTACCTCAGAGACTCCTCTTTGACTCCCATGCTTCTCATTCCAGTGATTGCGCTCTCATGTTCCTGGTCATCATGATGTTGGATTTTGTATGGACTTCCTTCATCCTCCTTTAGCATCTCCTGTAATTTCTGCCCTTGTGAGGTCTCACCTGCAGTGCTGCATCCAGACCTGGGTCCCCAGCAACAAGAAGGATGTGGAGGTGTTGGAGCAGGCCCAGAGGAGGGCCATAAAGATGCTGAGAGGGCTGCAGCACCTCTCCTTTGAAGAAAGGCTGAGGGAGGTGGGCTTGTTCAGCCTGGAGAAGAGAAGGCTCTGGGGAGACCTCATTGCTGCCTTCCAGGTGGGGGACTGAATCTTTACATGGTCGGATAGTGATAAGACAAGGAGGAATGGCTTTAAATTAAAAGAGGAGTAATTTAGGTTAGATGTTAGGAGGTAATTCTTTACTCAGAGGGCAGTGAAGCCCTAGCATTGCTGCCTAGAGCTGTGGTACCCCATCCCTGGAGGTGCCCAAGGCCAGGTTGGATGGGCCCTGGGCAGCCTGAGCTGGTGGGGGGCAGCCAGCCCATGGCAGGGGTTGGGCTGGGGGGGGTTTGAGGCTCCTTTCAACCCAAACCGTTCTATAATTTTGTGATTTCTGTTCATTCTCACTCTACATCTTTGCTGCAAATCTAGTGTTGTCCTTGCACAATCTTACCCATTAACATGGACAGTTAAGTGTCCGCCCACAGCCAGAAGTTAATTACTGTACTGTGTGTTATATAATTAGCACCTTGTCTAAGCATCACCCCACTTTTAGGATGCTACTTGTTAGATGCTCCTTGCTTGGAAACAATGGTCAAACTTGACACTTTAGGCTAAAACTCTCATCAACAATTCTATGAGAAAGAAAATAAACTGTATTTATGTATATGTGATGCTATGCTTCTGTGCCAGCTACAGTGTTGGAGAAAGAAAAAGACGTAACCTGTGTTTTGTTCCCTACTTTCCTTAGATTTCATTGCAGTGTGCTAGACTGCTGCCAGCATCCAGGGAGCAGGATTATTATTCCTGTCATGTGGATATTTTCTTCCCTCTGCTGACTGAGAGCTACAAACTTGTCAGACAGAAAGCCTGATATATTTGTGCCTTTGTCTTTTTAAAATTCACCCGTGGCAAATGTTAACATGTGCTCGACCAGGGGAAAATATCTTCATAAAGAAATTAGGTGTATTCCCCAAACAGCATTTCTAACGGACCATTTCCCATATATTTTTCTAGCTCTGGATGTGGGGATTGCAGGCTGGTGGGCAGCAGTGGAAGGGTTATTCGTGTTTCATATCTACAAGGCTGAACGTTTTGCTTCCCTTCAGGAACAGCAGGGAAAGCACAGACTGAGATAGCTGGTAATTGTCCGGTGATTTCACTCGACCTGGAGGATTTGTGGTTGTTGGAAGGTTTAAGGCCTCCGGAATCAACAAGTATAAGAAGTGAATGCTGATCATGCTCACACCAAAGGCGGTGACATAATTTCTTCTTGCTTCGGTGGGCCCAATTATACCAAGAGCTACTGAGGTAAGAACTCATATACATTTAACTAAATAAAATACATTTAACTAAATAAAAATAGGTATTTTTTTTACACAAATTGAAAAACTTAAACATTTCTGCTTTAAGTTGAAGAGAGTTTTACTCCTGCCTTTTATCTGATCTTCCATTTTGGTGCTGGTGCATGAGGCTCTTTTCTTTTTTCTTTTTTTTCCTTTTAAAGGCACATACTTTCTATATTTCCCAAAATGATGGCTGTTTTAGCTGTTTTTACAAATGAAAATGAAGAATGTATGCAAATGTCCCGGATGGGAAAAGAGTTTTCTCTGTCTTCCCTTCTGGTCCAATAAACATTGATTTATAAAATGTGGAACAGATCCCAGAGGACTCTAGAATATTCAGTAGCTTGGTAATGTGGCAATGATGCAGGATATGGGTTCAAGTATCTGCTCTGCATCATAGAAACACAAACACACGTGACTTCAGCTATGATCCCTTTGATGCCTCTTCATCAGCTGGTTTCTCATTTTACCAAGATGAGAAAACTGTGTGTGGGCTACCAGAGAATATCAGCTGGCCAAAACAAAGACATTGAGTAAACACAGAGGATAGCAGTGTACCCTTGAGAGCCGACCTAATCTGAACATTAAAACATGCTTTGTAAAGAGGAGTTTTATTCTAACTTGAGCTGGTGAGAAGGACAGCTCTCAGTATTCTGTTCCACCAGTGGGTGTGGTGAGACTATGGATTTTGCTGTCAGGAATTGCACCATGACTGCAGAACGAGAGCACAGATGCTGGGTTTTGCTCCTCAGAAACTAGGACTTGGTACAAAGGCGGGCATTCCTGTGCACAGGAAAAAGAGGCACTTTTCGCTGTTGTGTTTGTTTCACAGCATTGTCACAGAGTCTCTCCCTCTGTCAGGAGCGGCTTTATTTCACCAGAAGACCAATGAGCTCCCTCCTGACACAGCCTGATAAACAGCGCCCCGCAACACTGAGAAAAGGACCAGACTTTTCCTCTGCCAGATGCAAAACTTTTACAGGATAACCCACTCATTGCTGATGTTTTGCCTTAAGTGGGAACACTGAGACCTGCTACCTGCACAAACCCATTGAGCAGCGATTCCCAAGAGCACACCTCCGGGCTCCCTGTTCGTGCCGTGGGTGATACTGCCCCTTTCACTTCTAAGCTGAGGCAGTTCTGTGCATCGAGTATAACACGGTGTCCTCCAGTACCTCACCATGCTTCCATACTCTTCCACAGCATCATTTATTGCCGTCTGATCACTTGATTATTATTATTATTACCGTGCTGTTTTTTGCTACTGTGCTCATTGAAAGTTTCATGCATTTATGTTTACACTAAAAAAAAAAAAAAAGTGCTGGGATTGGGAAAAAATCTGCCCAGAAATGCCACGGTTTTTCTCCGTGCAGCTCTGGAGGACAGAGCCAGAGTCACAGGCCGAACACAAGGAGCTCCGGACCCGGGATATCTCCTCCACGCGGCCCAACCGGACTTCACTCGGGACAAGGCGGGCAACTGCCAGGGGCGGAACGTGCCCAAGGCGAGGCTCAGCAGGCGGCTACGCGCAGCTCCGCCCCGCACCGGCAGCCCGCCCGGCTCTCCCCGAAGCCCCGGCCGTGCCGTGCCGTGCCGGGTCCCG
Organism: Tetrao urogallus; assembly: GCF_951394365.1. Taxonomy (NCBI): domain Eukaryota; kingdom Metazoa; phylum Chordata; class Aves; order Galliformes; family Phasianidae; genus Tetrao; species Tetrao urogallus. Next base: position 4,738,722 of record NC_136814.1, read on the forward strand.
CAGGCCGCGGTCTCATCGCCCCCCTCGATCGGGATCGCGACGCCGTCGCGTAGCAACGCGGCCCGCCCGCCGGAGGAGCGGAGAGCTCGGTGCCGCTCGGCAACCCGGAAGCAGAGCGGGCGCCGCTCCGCCCCGGGGCCGGCCGTGCCGGGCCGGGCCCCAGCGCCCTCTCCGGGGCCGCCGCCGTCCTACCCGAGCGCTCGCCGCGCTCGGGACCCCTCCGTCCCAATCCCGGTCCCGGTGCCTCTTCCCGCCCCGCCGCCGTCTCCGGGCCCCTCCCGGCCCCGCCGCGCCCGGGCCGGCGGCGGCGGGCGGAGGAGGGGGCTGCTGAGCGGCGGCCGCCGGAGCCAACGGGCGGCGGGGAGGGGGGCGGGCGCTGCGGGGGTGTCGGGTTAGAGCGAGGCGTGACCCAGCCGACGGGCGCCGCGCGGAGCCGGGCGGCGGGCGGGCGCGGAGCCGGGGAGCAGCGCGCGCGCGTGCGGCGGCCGTCGCTGAGGCTCGGCGTCCCCTACACCCCCGTGAGCCTGGGGAACCTGCAGCCGAAAGCCGCCGCCAGCCACAGCACCATGTACCCCGGCAACAAGCGGAAAAAGCTCTGGCGGGAGGAGAAAGGTACTGCCGCCGCCGCCGCCCTCCTCTCGCGGGGCCGCCCCATCCCGGGACGGGCTCCCGCCGCGGCCTGCGCTCTCTCCGGCGCCGTGGCCGCCTGCCGCGGGCGGGCTGCGCTGGGGGGGCCGTGCGAGCCCGTTCCCGCCGCTCCTTCTCTCCGCCGCTGGGGCCGCGCGGCGCGGGCTGACGCCGGGCACTGCGGGCGCCTCGCGGCCGGGAGCTCCTGAGGGCGGGCGCCGGGCGCTCCCGTCCCGCGCTCATCTGCGCGTGCTGTGCGTGTGTGTGCGTGTGTTATTTGGGTTACTGCGCGGGTAAAGCACGGGTGAGAAATGGTCCTTCCTTCTTGAAGGGCTCGTCGATCTTGCCCTCCCTTCCCTCCGCGTCTCTTTGAGCCCAACATCCAGCTCCAGAGCTGGCCGTCCGCTGGAGGTGTGGGACGGGCGCTGTGCGCTGACCTTGGCTTGTGGGCGTCCGCCTATCGACCCTCTGAAAGCAATGTAAATACCGACGAAGAAACCGCGGCGGCCAGGCGGGGTCTGTTGGGAGCCCCGCGCCCGGGAACCTACCGGAGACAGAGGAAAACTGAAGCACGCTCGCAGGTCCTGCTGTGAGTTCTCCTCTCATCACGCTGCTGAGTGTGTATTGCAAGTCTGGAAGGCAGGCGGCCCCTCGTAAGACAGCGTGCGTGCTGCCGGGAGCAATCCAGTGGGTATCGGTGAAGAGGAAGATGCAAGATGCACATAAGTTCATTGCTGTGCAAGTTGGCTGCTCCATTCACACCCATCCCCAGGGCAGGGAATTGCATTGCCTGTCATTTTGTCAAGCTGTCCTAGAAGTAGCATTCCCTCCAGACATCCAATTTCTACCTGGCTTTGAAATTTTCCTTTTCCAGAACAGAAGAGAGATGGTTAAACCCACCAGCACAGTGATACTATGGTCTGTGCGGCATGAAGATGTTGCTGAGCGCTTGCTGCAGCTCAGCTGCTGCTGAGGGTGCTCTGCCCAGTGAGGCGTGTGTGTGAGCACTGGGACTCGGTGTCTCCTCACACAGTGAGGCTGAACAGCACTTGCCGGTCTTCTGCTCCAGTAACTGCTTCTTGGCATTGTATTCGTGGCTTTGGCCCTGGGCCCTTCACACGAGGAAAGGGGAGAGTGCTGCTGTGTTGTTGCTGCTGCTCTCTAGCTTGCAGCTGAGCATGGCTGTTCCTGTAGAGTGTTTTCTTGGCTGGGGAGCGAAACTACAGCATCCCAACTTCTTTCTTTCCTTGCCAGGCTGTCTGTGAAAGCAAGCATTCTGCTAGGCCTATCTCTGCCATTCCTGTGTGCTCCTGGCTCCCACAGTGCTGATGGGGCTCCTGGTTCTGCTTCTCCCATGCAGACTTGGTGGTGGATCATTCTCAGCCTTTTATATTCTGTAGGGCTTCATTCTTTCAAGAAATAAAAATAAAGAAAACAACAAAAAACAGACTACTAAATACTGGCTTGAAATCCACTGATAACTACCTGGCTTTCCTTGATTACTTTCTTGGTAACTGAGAATTGATTCACTTTCTCCCAAGCTGGATCTTGTTTGGAGTTCATTGAAGCATCAGGAGCAGCATTGGTGTTGATGTCAGTCTTGCAGCACGGGACTGGTCTGCTTGTGAGCTTCTCAAGCAGGTCAGCAGGCAATGTGGATAACAGCACTTGCAACTAAAGGTGCTGGAAGCTTCTTACGGGGGGTCTGTGTGCAGCTGAAATTCTCTCTGGCAACTTGCAAGAGTGAAGCCCTATGTACTGTTCCTACAGAGGGAAAACTTGCTGTTTTAAGAGTAGGGAAATGGCTCTGTGGCATCTTCAGCAAAAGACAGCCAGACCTTCTGTGCTACTTGATCCAATGGTTTGACACATGCAAACACACTCTTGTGTTCCTCTCACATTCAGGTTTGCCTTTCTGTAGTACCTTTAACAAACACACAACACTTGGGGCGCTTGAAGATCAAGCAGGAAAGCTAAGTGTGCGTTTGCAAAGCATAATGGTGATTCTAATCACATTAGTTGTACTTTTGTACTTGTAAGCATCCAATTAAGATACCAAGCCAGAATAATGCAATAGAAATATTTTTGTTGGCTGAAGGAGAAGTCGTACTGTCGAAACATCAAAATACATTTGTTCTGATAAGGAAGCCTGTGTTCAAAGCCTGCCCCTGGTATTTTAGACTGTACTGATTACACTGTGTGAAATTAGGAAAGTTATTTTGATGGGGGGGGGAGGGGAACACTAGTATAGTGCAAGTGATTTTTCTTGAGAGCTTTGGCCTGAAAGGCAGTTTCTGTTGAACCCCCTCCCTGCTCCTTCAACTTGATAAGAAAATACCATCTCTGTGTCAGTTTGTGGTAGGAAAAGGTAAGATCCATATGTCTCTAAAACCTCTTCAGTCATCAAAGAGCACTTAGTAGTGACTAACAGGCCAAGGGAAGGTGTTAGTATGGTGATGGTAGCTCAGCGTTACTGGTTGGACGTAGCCAGGAGCTTGGTTAGCGAATGGGAGTCCTGACGTGCTTTTCATTTCTTCCCCCCTTCATACAGACGGGTGCATCTAGAACAAAGCTAGCAGTGAGCATTAGAATTGTATTTCATTACTGAGAGAGCCCATCCTGCTTGGTGGGGTGAGAAGAAGGGGATAGATCTGCAAGAACCTGGTGTCCAGCCCAGGTTGCTGGGCTGCTTTTCTCGCTTTAGTGCGCTTACAGCCACAGCTGAAGGAGAGTGAAGCTGGCAGCATCTGTCCTAAATGTACAACCTGTGAGGCTTTATTTATACCAAGTGTCTAGAAAAAAACACTGTGACCATTTCTCAGAAGAAAACCTCTCATGTGCACTTCAGTACAGTAACTAAGTGCGTCATTCTAATGCTCAAGTACAAAACTCTTAGTCTTAAGCCAGGCTGCTCATTTCAAACCCAGGTTCTATTTCACAGCGCTTCCAGTCCAATAGATTCAGATCATGCTGATCCTGGCTGCCTTTAGAAACCTGTTTAGCCAATAGAGAGCAGTGGGCTTTCCTAGCAATTGGTGTGTGCTCCAGCTTAGGGGTTTCTTTTGCTTATCCCTGGGTGACCAACAGGTAGCCTGTTGTATTTTATTTTTCTGGAGCTGCTGATTTTGGCCCAAAATGTGATTAAACACTAGTGGATGTGTTTAAAGCAAATGACTGCAGATTTCTCTGATGCTGGGAGTTATATCGTTTGCAGAACAAAACAACCAAACAGAAACACCTTTCTTATCACCACAGCCACGTAGGAAGTGATGTAAGATTTGCTTTTGCTGATTTCTATTTTTGTAGCATTTTTGCTCTGCTAATTTTGTACCATTTCCCCCCCTTTCTTTGCTGAAGCACGTGAAACTTGTTTCAGTAAAAACACATCAATTTTGATGTTCCAGTGTGGTGGCTCTGCTTGTTTTTAAAATCTGGTTTATGAATACGGAACGTGAAGAATATATTCTGATACCTGGAAACTCTATAAAATAACTATTCCCTACTCAATGAACCTGCTGTTAAATCTCTGATGCTGAGTTTAAGCGACTGGAAGAGGAGGTGCTGTAGTGATGGGGAAAGGAAATGCGTACAGCTGAGAGAGCAGTGAAGAGGCATTTCTTTTTTTTGCTGAACTGGGATATCCAGAAATAGGTGCAGGCAGTGGTTCTAAATACACTGTGTTCAGCTTCTATTATTTGTAACTCATCAAATCACCCATGCTTGTTTCTTTCAAACAGTGTTTGGTTGCCTCAAGGACACTGAATTGGTCACTACTTGGCCAATGTACAAGAACATATGAAAGCTTGCAGAACTTTTATTTATCTTTTTATCCCCCAAACAGAACGTTTGCTGAAGATGACCTTGGAAGAAAGACGCAAAGAGTACTTAAGGGGATACGTTGCACTGAAAGATATTCCAACGTGGATGGAAGAAATGAGAAGCAAGACTGAAAGTGATGGTAAGTAAAATGGGAGAATCTTATTTAATAAATTATTTTGTTGACTCAGCCTTTTCTGTTTTCTCAGTTACTTTTAAGAGCAGAAGACTCAGAATCTTTGTTAGTTACAGTGGCAGCCTTAATTGGGGTCAGGAGTGCTACACTGGGGTGGGTGGAGTAAAACAGCTGAAAAAAAACCCAAAACAACACTGGTTTCCACTGATTCCTTAAATACCTGCAGGCACAGACAGAACATTGGTACCCTTAGGTATGTGAAGTAGCAGTTCTTTGCCTCTGCATTTACCTTCTGGATAATCATCCATGCCTAATTAACTTTGTCTTAATGAACTTAGGAACTTTAATGGTGTGGGGAATCTGGGCAAAATAGTGTTGTTCTTGTAGGCTGCTGAAAAGCAGTGAGGAAGTGCATGAGTTGTGGTGGCTACTGAAAATCTAGAGACAAGATGGGATTGAATTTGAAGCCTCTGTTGAAAACAAGATTTCTTACTCATGATCCAGTCTCCTTCCTTGGGCTGAGGAGCATCAGCCTGGCCTGGATGAACTCCTCTTCTCTTAGTGTGTGCAGTGTTATCATGATGGCCAGTAGGGTTGTCGAAATACTTGCAGTGGAAGCTGTCTAGAGATGTGAACTGAACTTGCTAACATAGATAAGATATTTGAGGTCTAGATTCTGGTAAGAATTTAATTCTGTTACATTCTTTTTTCTAGTTCTCCTTCATTCACATGTGTATAAGAAGAGGGACTTCCTGGTCTGGTTTCCCCCTCCTGTTTTCTTTCTATGTTTTATCTGGGCTGTCTCTTGGGCTGTAACTATGAAATGTAACATATTCTCTGTTGCAGTCTTCTTACTGCTGCTGATACAGGAATAGATTGCTGACCCTTTTGTAACTGTTGAGGGCTAATACTGGCTGGTGTGAACAAGAACGCAGAGTGGCCTTGTGACTATAGGTGGCCGTAGCCTTCATAATAACACTCCATGTGAGATGAGGTCTGAAAATTATAATCTGTTTTTAATAAAATGGGAAAGTTGCAGTCTTTTTTTTTTTCCTTCTAAAAGCATTTCTAGTGACTTCAGAAATAAAAATACACGTCAAAAGTTGCTTAGCTTTGAAATTCCAACATGGTTCTGTTACAGCAGTATCCATAGGTCTTTGCCCTTTTATGCTAGATCTTTGCTATCTTCATAACATCAGGAATCTTTTTATCCATAAAACGAAGGCTGTGTAAAAAAAATCTAGAGATTGCATGACTTCAAAATCTGTTTAGGTCTGTGGCACGTGGGAACGTGCAGTCTGTCCATTAGTTTAAGTGGGAGACTTCTTATCCTTCCTAGGCTAAACCGTGTTTTTATTCTGACAACTCTCAGGTGTGACTTATAAAACTGCTGGATCTCATATTACATGGGCTGCTGAATGTGACAAGGTGTGGATTTATGTTGTGATTGCTGTTACATCTCACATAAGCAAAATGTCAGTGTGTAATGTGCAGCTATTGAATCACAGGGATGGTGAATTTATTTCACTGTAGGTACTCTCTGTTAGTACCCAGTACGCTGCAAAAAATGCTGGAAGGCAAAAGTTGTGCAGGAACATTACTTTTTTCTTCTCTGCTACGCAAAGATTGTGTTATAATGTTTTCAGGAGAAAATATCCTTAGTCTCTTGTTTTTTTCCAGTTGTCTTTGTTGTAAGTAAGCCATGTGAAGCAGTGAGCTCATGGAAGGCTAGGTTCTCCAAATGTTTCCGTGTTTCAGCTGATTCGCTCAGTTAAAGAAACTCTGTTAGGGAGAGTGTTACTGTATCCATTTCAAACTCTGTTTCCTTTAAATGTCAACTCAATTCTGAAGGTATCAGGAGTATGAGGGCCGGATGAAGCTCCCTGTGCTGAAATCAGCGATGACTTGAGAATGCACTGCCCAAATTCTGTTGTTTTCTCCAAGTGAAAGGTTACTTCTTGCGGTGACAAACTAAGGAGGTCTGAAGAAAAAGAACTAAAAAGAAATAATGAATGTGTGCACTTGACAAGCCAAGACAGCAACTGATGAGGAATGTGGAATAAGTTTTCTACCATTTACTTCAAACACTGTATACTGTGAATAAATGACAGATTGATTAGTAAAGCGTGGAGTGGCTGTTCAGAAAGAGCGATGGGGAGAATTCAAGACAGGAACCAAGAGCAAATAAACTGAAGCAGGTGTGATCAATCTTCTGCTGGAATACAGAGCTGTAGGAGAACAGGAGAGCCTCAGGGACAGGCCTACTACTCCCAGGTTCACCAGACTGGGAATGAAAGGTGTTCAGTACTGCACAAATTTTTGTATTGGCTTTTTCTTGGCGATATCATTGTGTGAACAACACAAAGGCTTTTATGGTACTGATTTTTCAATGTGAAAGTATTGCTGGAAAGCATTTTGAGATTCCAGTTAGTCGCATGCTTCTGTTATATGCCAGTTTAATGGGAGATTACTAATGTATCTGGAACTGCTGAAACTGAAATGATGATGAAAAAACTTCCTGCTGGGAAGGAGCCAGCCTGGCTGCCATGCTCTGTTTGGTCCTTATTGAGAAGTTTGGAGAACGCACTTTGGTTTGTGGAGGGAAGTGTTTCTGCCCCCATTCCTCCTCAACCTTTGGGTGTGAAGTGGTATTTGGAATCCTGAAGCATACCTGTAATGCTTTGTGTAAGTGCACCTTGAGGTGAGTTTTGGCAAGTCTGGATATCTTAAGAAATCACTACAACAACAAAGAATTTCTGGGAACAAAGTTAGGAAGTTGTGGAGGGCAGATGAGAGTGACTTTTTCTTAAGTGAAAATTTTGGAACAGCAAAGATGTTTAATTGGAAGTTGGAAGCAGCTGTGTGTGCTTGAGTCTGTTTAACTCTTTCCTGACTAAGCCAAGAATCTTAAATTTTTGAAGGTCTTATGGGGGCATGCATCTGGACTAGCCGTGAGAAATGAAGTTGCTGTGCATTGTGACGTGGAATGTCTTCTGATACTTTTTGATTTAGGGGAAGAAGGGTGATGTGGAATGCAGACGTGGAGTTAGTGCCTGCTGATCTGAGCGCAGGGAAGCGAGCTCTCAGGCGTGTGTGTTTCTGGAAAGACTGCGTTGGCAATGTCTCTGGGTTTTGGCAAATAACTGGCCAAGCTGGGAAGGTAGACCTCAAGGTACCGTAACTGTCCATTCTCCTTACATTGCTGTTACTGACAAGCGATCCTTTTGAATCTCAGAGCGGATAGTAAGAAGGGAAACAATCTCTTCCTCTTAAGGCTGCTTCGTAAGTGGCAGAAATTCTTTTGTTTGCTTTAACCACATTAAGAAAAGGAGAAACTGTCAAGAATGACCCTGTGATACAGGGCAAGGTAGTCTGCATGTGCTGTAATCCATCCTTCCTCCCACATCTCGTTCTCCAGCTATACCAAAGCCAGACACATCTCATCTGTTCTGTTAAGTACTTGGAAGCAGGGTTTCTTCCTGACAACTTGCAAATAATGGACTTGTTTACTGAAGCTCTGGATTTTCAGTACCTCAATTTCAATGCTATTTGTTATGTATCACCTTATGCTATATACTTGACCTGTACAGTAATGATAATTTGTGTTTTGTTGTGTTTGGTGAATAAAGAGACATAATGCAGAAGAACTAAAATCTTTTTTGGAGTTGAATACAGTAACTTATTTTTGGGTGCAGTTATTCCTGAAGATGTCTTTTTGGTTCAGTGGGGGAACTTTGGAAGAAAAAGGTTTCAAAAAAACCTTTTCCTTGAAAGCTTTTCTAAAAACTGGGGGTTTGAGAAATCTGTTGCTGCTGAGTTCTGTGTACTAATAGTAGATAAACGCTTTGTTGCGTTTCCATTCAGTAAGTGGATTTTTGGCTAATTCACAGCATGTGGCAGTCCTGTTGGGCAGTCAAGGTCTGTGGGATTCATTGGCATAGCAGTGGTGCAGAGGAGACAGGAAAAATCTTTGAATCATTATCTGAATTTGCTAAGAGTAACTATTTTTTATGAGATCAAGTCAAACAGGAAGAATACAGCAGCTTTAGAGGCTTCTTGTTGGTTTAAATGCCACGAAAGGCCCGCAGTATTTTTTGTTTTAGTGAGTCTTTGGCAATCAGATGTTTTGGCTGCTTCTGAATTTTCTTAATATGCTTCATTTTTAGAAAATGATGTGGTTCAAAATGTGCTGAAATTGATCTACTTTAACACTGAAAGTTTTATGCGTATTTTTATGAGGTTTAGATTTAATAAAAGCATCTTTGTGCTAAAAATCTGCAGATTTCTAAATATTCAGAGAGATGACAAGATTAAAGAGACAAAGCATCTGTATAAGCCACTCAGTGCTTAATGTTGAAAAGAAAATATATGATCGTATTAAACTCTATTGACCAGCATTACTTGATATTGTTAACTAATCACCAATCATACTGGGTGCTTCGGAGCTGTTTATGAAGTGAGTGCCTGTCCTGCAGGAACCATGAATCAAGGTATGGCTGTTTTTTATGCGAGTTGTCAAACAGCCTTTGGAAATCAGCCTCTACTGAAAATCTGCCTGAAGTCTACAGTGAGAAACAGCATCTCGCAAAATTATTCATCATCTTCATCATATTCATCATCTTTTCTACACAGAAAAAGAAATGGTTGTATGAGAATGCAAACAGTTCCCGAGAGCTGCTCCTCAACCGAGGGTTTCTCTGACTGTCACAGCTCTGTGAAACTAGCACACTTCAAGACCACCCCCTGCCAAGAAAACAAGTCCATCGACTGTCTTTAGAACAGACTTCTACCTGAGTGGCAGGGATGAAAGTCAATTGGGACATCTTAACGCCGTGTGACGTTTGCTATCCGTCAGTCAGTGGCAGCTGTACTTCTGCTGCTGACGCTGGTTTATGTTGGCAGTGCAGAAGGTTTTTGGCTGAGTTCCCATACAAAACCTGCATGCTTTGGTTCAGGATCTCCTGCTACTAGTTGTAGCTGTGGATGATAAATTTTAGCTTCGTTTATACTTAGTGCTCTATTTGCTTTTGTTTTCTGTTTTTGATTTTTGTTGCTCATACTGAACGTCTTACACTGGAGTCTTCAGGAGACACTGAGGTGTGTTTGGTTTGAAAGCTGTCACTTACATGCATGTGGAGGTTACTGCTTAATGCCTGCTGCTTGAACTCTATTAAAATACTAACATTTGTGGCTTCAGTGAAGATCATGATATTGAAGTAGTTCATCTGTGGAATTCCTCAATTTCCAAGCCAGTAACATGCAACAGGAGTTCCATGCAACAGGAGTGAGCAGATTTCTATGATGCATACAGCTGGAGTGGCCGCAACAGTGAAACCATATTTGCAGCAAATTAGGTAATATTAGGTAATTGTAGCAAATCAGTAATATTAGTTAACTTATTAATAATTAATATAACTGAGAACAAATTAATTGCAGTTATTGTAAAGACTTTCAGGAGCATATGTGCCCATGGTCTGACACAGGTGAGATGGTTTATGCCTGTCATTTATTTACAGCCTGTTTACAGAGGCTTCTGGAGCAATAGTGAACAACAGGGAGCTATACTGAGAGTAGAAAACTGCAGAGTGATACAAAGCTGATCTTGCTGATGCTCTGTATTTTTCTATCTTTCTAAACGCACACCTCAGGCATTCTTTTCCAAAGACAGCTTTACAATGTGTAGAGATGGGGAGAATATCCTTGTGAGCAAGTATTAAGGTAAGGTGAGAAATGGCTGTTTTTTGGGGGGGTTGGTTTGGTTTTAGTGTCAAGTTTTCCTATTTAGTTGGTGATATACCTGACATAAATAGACAAGTAATTCAAACAGTATGTTTAGTATAGCAGATGGAAAAACTGTGATGAACAGAAAGAACCAATGTGTATACAGTTGACCTTGTAGCTCCCCGGTGAGCAGCATAGATATAACCTTTATAGGATGGATTAGCTGTCAGAGCAGTAATGCCTGTGTTAGTTTTCTTCAAAGAAAAATCTTGCCTTCAGCAACTGTAAGAGATGGTTATTAAAAAGCAAGAAATCAGCTCTGTTTATATATATATAAAGAACACATAATTCAGTATGGCTAATTCTCTAAGACGATAAATCACTTGACTTTGATTAAGATGATGTCTTCTTAAGCTGTTGTTCCATAATTTATTTTTTACCAAGTTAATATCCACGCAGCATTAAGTTTATGCAGGTCCCTGATATGGTTGTTATTTTGTGATGTTTCTGTACGCAGCTGAGAACCTTATATTTTGATGTGCTAACTGTAGTTTTTCATAGGAAAGGATGCTGCTATCAGAAATAAATTAGAATCCTCACCGCAGCTCTGCAAGCTATCGGTCTCTCTTTTGAGAGTCACAATAGTGAAGATACAGAGTGAAGTTTAACACGGGTTAGCCAGGGGAAAAATCTCTAATGTTGAAGTGCTTGAGTCTTGACACAATTAATAATTCTGAAGCCTCCCATCCCATGGAATAAGAGGATCAGGTGTTCTTTGTAGCTGCTGAACACTGTATGCAGCTCAGTAAGGAGGTCCCTAAGGAAGTTTTGTCAGCAGGTAGGCTTGCTTGGATGGCAGGGAAGGATGACTTTATCAGCAGTGGTGCTGTGTGTAAGGCAGTATGTGCTGTTCCTCAGAAATTGTTGAAAATGTAGGGTTTTTGAAGTTCCAGCCTGGATTTTATTCAGTAGCTGACTTGCCTCATATTCAAGTCTAGAAAGGGAAAGAATACTATCTTCTTGAAAGACATAGCTCTTTATGTATATATCTGTTTTTTTCTCTTCAGTGGGAATTTCTTCTAATTTTTGTGCATAAGGGATGAGCTCCCTTTTGAGTGAGGCAGGTTGCAAGATCAAATCTCCAATTTCTTCTTCTGTGAAGAGAGTTCCAATAAGTCATCTAGTTTTGCCCAGTACAGTAGTATAGTTCTAGCTTTAATCTGTTATTTAGGATAGATGGTATATTGTGTCCTCACAGTCTTTTGCAGGCAGATGTGAGCTAATGTGCCAGCCTGAGGGGAGAAAACATGTTTGTGATTAGCTTGAGGCCAAAATTGAGCTGCTGACTTGTAAGCCATGACAAGGGTACTGCTGTAGATGTGGTGCTTTGTTGACTGCTTGCATGGCTTCCAGGTACCTTTGAGTACAGGCAGGACAAGCTGCTGTCCTCCTTCACAACACTGGGAGCTTCCTTTTAATTGGGCAGTAAGAGAGCAAAGACAGTGGTGCTTGCCTCCTTCACCATAGCTTAGTTGTGACAGACATTTATGAGGATACTGAACTGCTGTCTCAATGTGGCTTTGTTGCCTGGGGCCAACAACAATTAGTGCTTGCATGGGCTCAGCCTGCCAGCTGCTGCTCTATGGACGTGGGAGGCTTGCATCAGGGTCTGGAAGTGCATTGCTACCTTTGTGGTTCTTAAACTTCCCTGATAAGTTAGTAGTGTCACTAATACACTTTAAACTCATTGAGCTCACTGTTTGAATGCTATTAGCCAACTCTCATGCATTGCTGCATTTACTCCACGCACAATTAAACACATGAGTACACGTGTGTTAAAAAGCTAATTGCTGGAAACCAGATAAGCTTGACATCTCTTTTTCAGTTCACTAGAGCCAAACTGCTCAGTTCAGTAGAGCCAACTTGCTCACCACACAGAAACATCTCTAACAACCACTTCATGTTTGAACGAGCTGTTGTAATGCTTCCCCCATGAAATGGTATGTGGTTTTCCCTGGAAGCTGACATCTAGCTGATGCACCATCCTAAAATCCAGTTGGCACTGAATTTATCAACCCTGTATACAGATGTTTGCTACAATGCTTTCCCGTGCTGGAGAGAAGGCTTGGACAATCTGTTTTATTTCAAACTTTTATTCTGTACAGCTTTAAGACCACTGAAATTATGATGATGTATGGCTCCATTTCTTATGTTAATGGAAAGAGGGGAACCACACAGCAAAGCTACCAAGGCTGGCAGCTGTTGCATGCTTCCTTGTGGAAGGGAAAGTAACAAAGGGCCTTGCCCAAAGTTTCCAGCTGTTCGTGTGGGCAGGGTATTGTAGAATGCACATCCTCTGAAAGGCAAGCTTGCAGCCTCGTGCTGATGTAATCCATCCATAATGCAGACCTGAAGAGAGTATAGAACCATTCACCCATCTGCTTTGCTTTAAAACATTTCCCTGCCTTGTCTATCTCTGGCTTTTCTTACAGGGCTTTTCTATGCAATATGGGTCTTTTGGGTAGCCTCTTGGTACAGATGGGAGTAGTCTGTAAAAAGGTGTATGTAAAACCATGACAAGGTGGGGTAAGTTGCCTGTCACACTTGTGCAGCAATTGAAAAAAAGTGTAGTTCAAGCTCAGCCTGTGTTGGATTAATTTGTGTGCTTGATATTGTCCTTTGTGTGAATGAGGAACTGCTTAGAAAAAGACATAATAGGATTTAGTTCTCAGATAAACATATTGTGTGTTGTATTGCTGTCCTTTTGTGGGAATATTTAATGAATCTGAACTAACTGAAAGAAAACCTCACTTAGTGCTAAGTGTTGGGAGGATGAGCCAGGGAACCACTGACTGGGCTGCCTCACTTCTGTGCCATGGAAGGTTGTGCTACAGATCCTCCTGGGAGCTGTGCTAAGGCTCATGGAAGACAGGGAGGTGATATGGGACAGCTGTGTCAGCAGGGTGAGGGAGGGGATCTGCCCCTCTGCTCTGTGCTGTGAGACCTCACCTGGAGCACTGCGACCAGATGGGGAGTGCTCAGTACAGGAGAGACATGGAGCTGTTGGAGAGTGTGCAGAGGAGGGCCTCAAAAATGAGCCCAGGGATGGAACACCTCCCTGTGAGGACAGGCTGAGAGCTGGGCTGTGCAGCTGGAGAAGGGAAGGCTCTGGGAGACCTGAGCGTGGCTGTCAGTATCGAAGGGTTGTAAGAAAGAAGGGGAAGGACTATTTAGAGGGGGTCTGTGTAGTAGGACAAGGGGACATGGTTTAAAACCAAAAGAGGGAAGATTTAGGTGGGATATAAGGAAGAAATTTTTTATACTAAGGCTGGTGAGGCACTTGCCCAGAGAGGCAGTGGATGCCCCATCCCTGCAGACAGGCAAAGTCAGGCTGGATGGGGCTCTGAGCACTGATGGAGCTGAGGGTGGCCCTGTGCACTGCAGGGGGTTGGGTTTAGTGACCTTTAAAGGTCCCTTCCAACTCAAATGATTCTATGTCCCTGGGAGCATGGATCAGTTATATTTAAAGAAGTAGAGGCGGATTTTTTTCTGTTCTCTTTTACTACTACCAGGTATCTAAAATTTTTAGTGTATTGCTGATAATTAAATCCAGACAGAATAAGGTGATGTTAGCCACTTTATGCCTGTAATGAATTATGCTACAATATTCAGGTGCTTTGAAGTTTGGTGTTTCCTTCCCTCCCTGCCGCCCCCTTTTAATTTATTTCAGATAAACATGCAGAAAAAGATAAAGCTAAAAATGTTTCTTCTCTTAGTGAGTTTGTATCACGTCCTATTTTTCAACCCCTGAAAGCAAGCCAGTATGACTGTCAGCCCTAATGGTTGTTGATAGAATCCCCTCAAATGCTTACAATACTTAATTCTGTACCTTGTTGTTTGGATCGAACTCCTATTGTTTCTCAGGATAGCAAATCAGTTATTTTTTTTCTCTCCTTCCCTTCTTGGGTGGAGAAATATTTAAGCTATGTGTGACCCAGGTTTAATGTCTTCATGTAGAAGATGCTGTTTTGTACTTGCATAAAAACATGCCTGTATCCCTATCCTAGTAGTATATCTATCCTAGTAGTATATCTATCCTAGTATATCTAGGATAGATATCCTAGTATATCTATCCTAGTAGTAGAAATCCAGAGTGGCAGTCGCATGACATGTTTGCTGGCAGTTCTGCCTGAGTTCGGTCGTTTGCTGATAGTAACTTTGTATCTCCAACCTCCTCAGTAAGTATTACAAAAGGCAGTAGTGCTCGACTAGAGAATCTGTTGCTTAGCAATGGTGTAGGAAATTTATATGGTGCAGAATGTAGAGTAAAATTTCTCTGCTTAAAAAGCTAATGAATCTGTGCATGCTTTAAGCTTATTTAAATTCTGCTTGATGCTGCGTGTGCTGTGCACGCCTACTAAAAATGGGCTTATTCCTCATGATAAATAAAATAGATACTGCTGGAGTCCTGACACCTGGTTACACATAAAAATATGTTCTTTTTTTTTCCCCCCAGCAAATTCCTGAAGTTGAGTGAAGGAATACTGTGCTGCTGGTAGTGTAAGTTTTGGATGAAGGTTATCGTGAGAGATACTGGAGTAATTTAGACATACTAGTAATATGAATAGAGTGGTGCTATCAAGACACGAATCTTGTAGTTAAGGTGATCTGCTTTGTTTGAATCACAGAATCACAGAATGGCCAGGGCTGGAAGGGACCTCAAGGATCACGAATCTCCAAACCCCTGCCACATGCAGGGCCACCAACCTCCACGTTAAATGCTAAGCCAGGCTGTCCAAGGCCCCATCCAACCTGGCCTTGAACACCTCCAAGGACAGAGCATCCACAACCTCTCTGGGCAGCCTGTTCTAAGGTTTGAAGGAACCTTACAAAGAAGCATCATCTATAGTCTTGCAGCTTTATTTTTTTTAAAAAAGGCATCGATATTGTTCTCAGAGACCATAAGCAGTGGTCTAAAAACATGTTTTTCTGTTTTTGACCTTGCATCATCAACTGCATGCTGCCCGTTGTAGAGAGAGATTGTGAAGTGGGAATTGAATTGGAGGTGGTGCAGTGTGGTTCTTGTCTCCAGCTGACCTTGGCTGACTACTTACCATCCTTCAGTCCAGCTCACGCTGCCATTCTGGAAGAAGGATTTGTGTTTCAAAGTTCTTGCTATCCCTCAGATCCAGGTACTGATCATCAGACTCGGGCAAGAACTTAATAAATATGCCATCCAACAGCGTTGTTATTCCAATATATTGTCGGAAAGCCTTGAATCCCTCTGAAGGCTCACATTAAAAAAACAAGGCAGTGATTGAGTGAGTTTCTTTAAATATGCAAAGCACAGCTCCTCCTGGGTTTCAGCTAAAGTGGCAGCCATACCTAAGGACCCTAACTAGTGAAATCTCAAGCCAGAGAAGCAGGCATAGCAGCTGTGTGCTGACTCTCCAAGTAAACACAAATACCCTAGGGCCTCAGCCTACTTACGTTGTGTCTTTGCTCTGGCACTGTGCATGCCACTGAGGTGAAGAGACTTTGATTTATGAATTGACAACTGTGTATCTCTGCAGAGCAAGTTGTATAACAAACATGGATTGAGTATGTATTAACTTTCTTGTTCTCTCCGTTACTACTGCTTTCTCAAAGTTTGTTCTTGGTTATTGCATTCCACACAACGTCTTGCCCAGTTTCCCAGAAAGCTGAGGAAAAGGACCAGCCCCTCTGTTCTTTTACCTTCTTCTCACAGGCTTACTGGGCTCTTTTCTCCTCTGTCTTGTTTTTGGGGGGCATACAGAACTGTGTGGGGTAGAATGAGAAAAGGTAGAGATATAACATTGTGTGAACTACCCAAGAGCTTTATAACATCGGAATAATAATGTTGTGCATGTGCATTGTATGGATTGCCAGGACTAGCATTTTTAGTCAGCTCTTATGGTATGCTGCTCTCTGTAATGTGTAACATAACCCTCAGTGACTTCCGATTCCATCATATGGCTGAAAAGTAGAGGCGCTTATTTACAAACCTGTTCCTGGGCTGCTGATAAATTTATGTTAACACAGATCAGATGAGTTACTCCGAGGCTTTTTGTGGTATCAATTCAGAGAGGTGTGTTTGTACCACTATTGAACTCAATTAAGATGTGGTTTATTGGATGTGGGCTCCTTAGATAACTAGTGGACACCAGGTGACGTTCATTTAACTGAAATTATTGAATACTTCTAGAAAAACCATGAATGGGAGGCATTGTAACCTCCTGGACTGGAAGCTGGGGCAGAGTACAACCACTGCACATTGCTGAACTGGGGAGTGTGATTGATGCACTTGAGATGGTCAGGGGGCTGGAGCATCTTCTCTACAAGGAGAGACTGAGGGAGCTGGGATCTAGCCTGCAGGGGTCAGTTCCCAGGTGAGATATTAGCAATAATTGAAAGCATATGACAGTAAGGCATAAAGAAGGCAGAAGATAGCTCTGGACTTTCCAGTAGCGCATAGTAGCAGGGCAAGAAGATGTGATCACTATTTGAAAGAGGAAATTCTGTCAAAAAAAAAAAAAAATCACAACAAAGCACTTGTTGTGAGGTTTGCACCAGGAACAGAGAGAGTTTGTGGGGTCTCCATCCTTGGAGGTATTTAAAACCCAACTGGATGGGATCCTGGGCAACCTATTCTGAGCAGAGGATGTTGAGCAGGCAGTCTCTAGAGGTCCCATTCCACCTCACCTGTCTGTGTGCCCTGCTAGCACTTGGCTATGATCATTGGCTAATCTGATGATATCTCTTTATAATTAGCTGCAGCTGAGCATATTGGCAGAGTAGTGTCAGAAAGTCCCGGTGCCTTTGACTTGCATGTTGTGCAGTGTTTTTGGCTAGGTAGATAGCGATTTGTCTGCAACAGAATTTCTTCCTTGTGCTCAGGTTGTGACTGTGCTTAAGTCCAAGAACTGCTAGAGCAAATCTGTACTACAAATCTGAAGTACTGTAGTGCATCTGTGAACGCTTTCCCAAGATGATGAAACACGTGGAAATAATACTTGATTTAAATAAGCAATTGCCTTTCCTGTACAATCATCCACTGCTAGTAGGAGTGAAAGCAGGCACGTAATGTAACAGATCTTACAATCTGTCTTTTCAAAAGCTCTGTAAGCATATGCAGAAACAAACGGAACGGAAAGCTGTGTTAAATGTGAGGTTAGTAATTGCTGATAGGTTGTCATTTTTAATCTGTACAAGACATTTGTAAAGCAAAGCCTTGGGGGAGAGGGGAAAGCACTGAAGAAAAGAATGCAGAATATCTAGTAGGATGGTTGCTGCACCTTTTCCTTTGGTCAGACGTTCTTAAACATGCTCAACTCCTTTGATTTTGTAGCAGCCTATGAAAAGTGGAGTAGTGTCCTAATCCAGCCTTTTGCTGGGAGTTCTCCTGGTAGGGGGAGGGTTGGCCTCTGCTTGGTTGCTGTTGGAGTTCCTGTTCCTTGTACAGGTCCTTTCCTAGCACTGGCTGCAAATCCTGGTACAGGTTGCTGGAAGAGAAGCATTGCGGGGATACGTGTTTCCATGAGTAGCTCTTGTAGCAGGGATGAAACAGCAGATTTTTTTTGTGTTTGTGTGTGGAAATGAGTTATTACCTTCAGAAGCAAATTCTACAGCTGTTTGTAAGTATGAAACTTTCCCTTTTTCAGCTTTGTTGCTTGCAGTTCACTCTGCTCTTATTCATAGAATGCTTTGTGTTGGAAGGGACCTTTAAGAGCATCTAGTTCCAACCCTCTGCTATAGGCAGGGTCACCTCCCACAAGAGCAGGTTGCTCTCAGCCCCATCCAGCCTGGTCTTGAATACTTGCAGGGAGGGGGCATCCACAACCTTGCTGCACAATCAGTTCCAGTGTCTCATCACCCTCACAGTAAAGAATTGCTTCCTTATTTTTATGAAATAGAGGAAAACAGTGATAAATCCAATTTGTTAAACAAAATTTGATTTAAATACCTTAGGCTTTTAAGACTAGCAGCAATAAATCCTTTTCACTTTTTCCTTCTTTAATTTCTTATCATATCTGCTTTTGCTCATGCGGTGCCAAGAGCCTTCATTGCCAAAGGTATTGCTTTATATTATGGATCTTTAATAATTATTTTCACTACCATGTTTGTACTCAACTCTTTCATTAGCAAATAGTTGAAAAATTACCATATGTTTTTAATAGCTCTTCCAGCTGTGTGTTTTACTTTTCCTTTTCATTGTAAGCTCCTTGGTATTGCTGGAGGGATTTCTCTAACTGGATGTCTGAGACTATTTTGAAAATGTAGCTACTTAAAAGTGTACTAAATGTCAAAATCCTGTTTTCCTAAACTGAAGAGAAGGGATTAGATTGGTCACGCTATCAGCACAGGTATTAATCAACACGCATTACCTGTGATATCCTTCTGAACTTGAACTGAAGTGCTAATTACTTATTTAAGATGAAAGACAGGAGGGAATACTTAGGGGAAGAAAAGATCCAGGAAAAAATGCTGGGTTTAGAAGATAAAAGGTGGAGAAGGGAGAAAAGAAAGGATGATGTTCATGCCCTTGATGGGGGCTCCCTCTAGTGAGCTGTTTTGGAAGTTCTTTTTCCTCTTCTGAAATAGTTCTCACACTTTCTTTCAGTGCACGTTCACTAGGTCTGGTATGTTGTTTTTAGTTGGAACAAGAGCAAGCTGCAGCTGAGTGCTGGAACCTGATGCAAACGAGGAGGAATTGCAAGTAAAGTAGGGGGACAGGACAGTGCTGCCTGTTTGCTCTGGTATGCTGGTACACTTCAGGAAAGGTGTGAATAGGAAGAGCTCAGAGATGTTGTGAGCATGGTTAAAGATCCAAAGGATGTGAAAGGTTGAAAAAGCTTAAGGAAGTGGTGTTGGGTAGCCAGAGGGTTAGAGGATGCTGGGGTGGATCTAAGAGGAAATCGTGGTGGGACGTATATTGCTTAGAATTTGTGAAGATTTTCCGATGTCGTATGTTCTTGAGGCTGAGGAGGGTGCAAGAGTGGAGCCTGGAGTGTTTGTGCTCTCTCTGCTGCTGTGTGCCTTTAAAAATAACCAAAACAAGTGATTTTTAGGAAAGCTGTGACAGCACCAACTCTACCTTTCATGTTTATAAGTGCACAGGTTTAGAATCCTATCATAGAGTCATAGAATCACAAGGCTGGAAACGACCTGTACGATCATCTAGTCCAACCGTCTCCTCATCACCATTGCCACCACTAGCACTGAACCATATCACGCAGCACGTCGTTTAGTGAGGTCGCTCCTCGTGATCATTCACTTTGTTTTTCAATTGTACTTATGGTAAGCCTATTGGCACTACTGAGGTTTAAAAAAAAAACCACAAAAAACAATCAAACAAAAAAACATAAACACAAAAAGCCAGAAACTCAGAAACAAACAATCCCCCTAAAAACAGTGTATTTGTTTTTGTATTACTTCTGTATATGATATTGTAGAGGGAACTGTTAAGTCCTGGCTTGAACTGCTGATTGCACACCTGGTGAAGTGCTGTGGCTGCCCAGGGAGCACAGACAAATTGTCTGCAGCTGTGCTCCCCAGCTGACCAGAAGGGGAGGACTCACCCCCTGGGCACATATAAAAGCCAGCCGCTGAAGGGAGAGCAGCACTTGGACCTGGGCTGCCTCTTGAGAAGGAGTGCTGCACAGCCAGAGGGCCCCTTCACTACCTGGGTGAGTTCGGTTCTTCTTTCTGTGTATGACTATCGGTCTACCTGCAAATACTTTGCCTGGTGCTGCCAAGAACCTGTCAGAAGCAGCTTTGCTTCTTTGTGGGCAGAATGGATATTTTTCATTATTTTGCTATATTTCCCTAGCGTTTTTTTTCTGTAAAAATCACCCTGGGCAAGGGGTTGAGACATGAATGTCCAATCTTTTGGTTTGCTTGGGCCACAATGAGTGAAGAGGGAATAATCTTGTGCCATGTATATATAGGTTGCTCCCAACATAATGCCTGCCACTTCCATTGAAAATACATGTGATATAAACACCATCCTAATGCTGTTTGATAAGAGCACAATTGCAGCTGCAAAACATTATTTTTTCAGCAGTCACCACCATGCATTTTTGTCAGGGATGAACAAGAGCCATGCTGTGCTTGCAAATACATGCATCAGCAGTGGCGATCTGCTGTTGCTATTGCTGAAATGCACCACTTACCCCTCACTGTGCTCGTGTCCACTGTTTGATCTCCATCAATGTTCAGCAAGCGTCAGTGGATGTTATTTTTTTTCTTTGTGGGGGAACTCAGTTACACTCCTTTGCTTCATCCACACTTCCATATACCATTGGTACCACTGTACCATTGACCGCCCCTCTGCTGCCATCTGTCACACAGCAGCAAAATGTAATGGGATATTGGTGGGAAGGTTCAGCCCCTACTGCCCTCCCACCAACATCCACCTCCGTTATTGTGAGGCAACATCAAAAAATAGGAGGCATTACTTTCAGTGTAGTCCTCATAAAAATGTATAATATAGCTACTGTATTAAGGAACAGAACTTACTTTAATAATTTTTTTTGTTACAACATAAAAATGAGACGTCGACAAAAGCATAAAACCAGTGGGATATGCGACCCTGTTTTTGTGATAGTAACTCACCAGTCTGATTCGATGGCAGTGGTTGCAATGCTCAGGTGATCAACTGAGCTTTTTGATGTCGCTTTACTCCGAGTGCTTCATCCTTGGCAGTAATTGTTCACAGATGTGCATACTGCCAAAAAGCAGTGACATGAATAAGGTGTGATTGTGGAGTGAGGGGTGTATGTCTTTGCTAAGAGAGGTCTTAGAAAAGTCTGGTCCTGAGGCTTGATCAGATTTTTGAGTTGAATGGTTGAATGTCTGATTGCAACCTGATGCCATGTGTGGTGTGCAGGCTGTGAGTTGGACACGCCTGTGTTAAGGCTTGCATTTGAGCCAGGAGTGCAGAGAAGTTTAAAAATTGTACAGGTCAGGAGAAAGAGGCAAGTAGACCAAGTTGATGCTTGAAGTTTTAGCCTTGTTTGTTGATTGGGATTTGTTCGTTTTGCTTGTGTATGTGCAGATTGTTGGCACGTGTGCAGAGCGGTTTCATACCTTGTCTCACTTCCAAAATTTGTGAATATTCCATTTATCCCCCCTGCTTAATAACATGCTGTGTATCAATTAGTTCTTTGAATTCATCTCAGCCTGAAAGTTGCAAATGCCATTGCAAGCTGCTGGAGAGGGAGTGCTTGTTGGTGCCTTCAGCCAAAGGTCTTGGTCTAATGAGGGTTTATTCCAGAGGCAGGGATGGCATAAAGTGGTCATTAGGGATGGCTCTGGGGTTGTATCGTCAGAAATCAGATATCTGGACTTCATGTGAGCACTCCTTGTAAGATTTACTTGAGTTTAAAAAAAAAAAAAAAAAAAGTCCACAAACATGTAGTGTTTTCTAAAGCATTTATACTTTCTATTACAGGGGGGAATTCTTTACAGAGAGAGTGTTGAGGTGCTGGAACAGCTGTCCAGAGAGGTTGTGGATGCCCCGTCCCTGGAGGTGTTCAAGGCCAGGTTGGATGGGGCCCTGGGCAGCCTGGTGTGGTATTAAATGGGGAGGTTGGTGGCCCTGCATGTGGCAGGGGGGTTGGAGATTCAGGATCCTTGAGGTCCCTTCCAACCCTGGCCATTCTGTGTGATCTTCATTTTTAACCTGAAGGACTATTTTGCAGTGCAGAGATTTGGTTTTGCTTCATGTCGAGAGTTAGGAGTGAAGGTGTGATCACAGTTCAGTCCAAATCCTCTTTTTCTCAGATTCATGAGCTGTGGCTGTCTGGCTGTTTGTTGGCTTGTTTGTGAGGTTTTTTTTTTTTTCCTGTTCTCATGTCTGTGAGATTGGACGGCTACAAATGTGAATAGGTGAGTTCTATTACTCTTCTTTGATTTTACATTGCATTTTGTTGATGAGCAGTCTTCCAAGCGTAGGTACAGCAGGTGTGCCTCAGAACAGCTCAGAATAAGGATGAAGTGAGAACTAACCTCACAATGAAGGTCTCACTGGGAGTGCATAATGATAAAGGCCCAAGTAAAGCAGAAGCTTTATTATGTTAAAATTCAGTCTTCACACTCTGTTCACTCCTTTTGTCCTGAGAGCTCATGCTCACTGTCGTGGATCAGATGGAACAGATTTCTGATCTTGGTGTCTGGTACGTCTGTCTAAGTGGTGGACTTTGTAATAGTCTTGATCTGGTTTGTTTTTTAGGACTGGAATCTTTCTGAATGTTCCTGGCTTTCCAACTGTACTGCCTTCAGGGTGTACTCTGGACAAAGTTGTTGAGGCAGACTTGAAAGTTTGGAAGGGGGGGCTGTCTTCTCTCCAGATGCTTCCTAGGGATGATTTGTGTGGGTTATGGGACACAGCTGCTGTCTGCTCTGTCTTTTAGTCAGGTATCATGAGCATCTCTAAAGGGTGGGGTTGGTGCAAATTCCTGCTCTGTACCTTGTGCTGAAGGCTGGTGTTACATAGCAACCACTTCGGAGAATTAATTTCTTGAGGGTATATGTACAGTTCTTTCTTTACAGCAAGAAACACTTGCTTTGCTACAAGTGCAAGGGTCTGTTGCTGCTTGGATTTCTATGAGTGCATGAGTTTTGCATGCGCTGCATGTCTCTGTGAAACAAGCAGTGCCCTGCGTCTGCTGGCTTGTCCTTGCTGAGGTACAGTGCAATAGCTGCAACAGATGAGTTTCTTGGGCATATTTGAGTTATTTGAGGACAGTGCATCATTCTTAATGACAAATTTGAGATTCAGCGTTACCTTGCAGAGCAGACAAAAATGCGTATGGGTAAGGAAAAGATGGGAGACAAAAGTGAGAAGTGAGTTCTATAATCACCGGGAATGACCTCACTGTCTTTGCCAAGATGACTACTTTGATTAGAGGAGAAGAAAACATCCCCAGTAAGATACCAGTTTGACTTTGTTAGGGAAAACTGTCTGCCAATCCCAGAGATCTGACAGATGGCAGTGTGACTGTTTGTACTGTGTTGGGGTTACTCTTTTAATCAGAGGTGTATTAGTAGACTTGTCAAGTGCGCTTGACTGTGAATGAGACTTGGCTCTCTGAGACTCCCGTCAGTGTTAAGAATCTTTCTGCAACAACCAGCATGAAATAATGAAAACTAAAATTCTCTCTATTACCAGATTGTTTTTTTAATGGAAAGAAGTAAGGGTAATCTGTCACAGATGCACGAGGCAGCATGTGTGTTTCCTGCTGGGCTGTATTATAAATGGCCAAAAGCTGATGGGCAGGTAAGGGACTTGCTGAAGAGGTTGTAGATCATCCAGGTGTAGTGTGTTGGATTTTTTTTTTGCTCATGAGGTGTAAATTTACTTATGCTTTTCTATGGGGAAGAAGTCAGCACTTGTGAAGAGCAAGAACTAAAGGTGAGTGTGATGGCAGTGCAGCACAGATCAGGAGGTAGTGATTGTGCTGTGTGGCATCTTAAAGGAGTAATGGGACCTTGCTGGTGAATTGGCAAAGGAAGGGATATCTGTGCTCTGCTTCTGACCTAGAAAGCAGTAGTAATGAGAATTAGCTTTTATATCCTGTGGCACTTGTTCTCTTTGTGCCTTTTCATGGTGTTTGGTTTTTGTGGATTCTGCGTGATATTGGCACACACAACCCTGTCATCCAAAATGTGCTTGCTAATAAACTTGAAATAGTTTGGTTTGGAGAATTCTAGAAATTAGGCATTATCTTGTTGCAGTCTTTTGGCATGTGGTGGGCTATGGTCCTGCGTTTGGCAGTGTTCCAGTGGGACATTTACTAGGGAAGGATAGGGAAAAAAGCTGTCCTGCTTGGCAACATAATGTGGTTAACAGGAGAGCAGGTAATAGATCATGCTCTGTAAATGAGTCAGAGGTTGATTTTTTTATTTTAATATGATTCAACAGCTAGCTGCAACGCTTACCTTATGTGGAAAAGATGATGAACAGTATAATATTTGTTTGGTTAGGATAATAAGATCCTTAATAGGATACAAATACTTCATACCCCCTAAACAGAAATACTTCTTGTTCTGGTGAAGGCAGAGGCAACAGGAATTTAGGAGCCGAATAAGGGAATTAAATTATTGAACATACACACGTGTAGTGGAAAGGTAGTCCTGTACTCACGTAAGTCGTGGAGGCAGTGTCTGTTTTGCTGGAGGTGGTGTGGATTTTGTGCTTAGCTGATCCAAGCTAGAAGTATGCAAGACTGGTTATTTTGAGTGGCTGAGATGATTTTGGATACAAGTTGTTTGTGCTGAGGTTAAATCGACATCTAAAATAAATGCAACTTCTATTTATGGCTGCTTGTAATGCGGATGATTTTGAGCAGATATTGTCTGATTTGTGGAAGTTGATTAAAATGAAGGTTAATCAGAAAACTGGAGGGCCAGATTCTGAATTGCTGTCAGCATCTCAATGTATTTTTCCTTGAGTTTATTTTTCTCAAAAGTGAATATTTGTTTTGAGAGTTGAAAGCTGTTTTGCACTTAGATGTCAATTCAGGAGTTCCAGTTCTATAATTCTGTTTCTGGCCAATATATGAACTCTTTGTTGTAGTGCACAGAAGTAATTTTCAAAAATGAACAAAGTTAAGCAATCTTTCCTTTTCTTACCTTAAAATTTTAAGGAGTTTCTTACAATTCAAGGCTAGGTTATACTTACTGGCTAGTATGTATATGTGGAAGTATTGGGGTAAGTGGACTACTTTATGGATGGATTATAAGGCTGGTAAAGCAAGTTCTGATGCAAAAAGTACGAGTGTACCAGAATAAGAGAGCTGTTATTACAGCATTTGGCAAGGAATCATTTGAAAGCTAATGTATGTGGAGACTTCAACCTCTGCCTAGCGGAGCAATTGAAGGTGTCAAAGCTCTGAGTTTAAATTACTGGTTGTCTCTGTTTAGGTTTTTCTTCTCCCTGTTGCCTACTGCCAGGACGCCTTCTGAATTCTGGCTGTGCTGGCAAGCTGCGTGTTCATGTGCTTTCAGACAGATCCTGAATAATTCTGGGTCACAGAACTTACAGCTTCAAGTGGGAGGATGGTCTTAACTGATTCTTGTTTTCTGTCGTTTTGTACCCTTGTGACTACCAAGGAAACTCATTGGATGGAGGTATCTCTGAAAACTGTGTGTGTATGCTGTTCTCCAGCCCAGCAGTGTTTGGGTGGAGGCTGTGCTGCACCCAACATCAACAGGAAGATGCCTTGGGCTGTTGCTGCCCTCGCGAGGCTAAAGCAGGATGTGTCCACTGCTCCGTGGCAGACCTGTAACCAGGGCTAATGGTGCCTGCTTTAAGTGCCTTAGTGTTACTGCCATGCTGATGATCTGCTGTATCCCGTATTTTGTAGGTGAGAATGCTAAAGAAGATGTGCAGGGGAAGAGAAGTCTGAGTGAGAAAGTGTCTCTGTACAGAGGTGACATCACGCTGCTCGAGGTTGATGCCATCGTTAATGCAGGTAGGTGGCTGAATGTTGTCACTGCTTGACAGCCTTTATTCCAAGGATATCCATGTGACAAACCAACTCTGCAAACTTACATAAAATTGCAATGGCCTGTGGAAACCTGCTGGAAACTCAGCATGCTTTGTTCCCGATTTCTCTGTATTCCCTCTGTTCATCTTGTGTGCTTTTATTGTGACAACGGTTTATTGTGGAACTTGACGGCCACTAAGAAAAAAAATAATGATCTTGTGTCTATTTTTTTTCTTAGCTTCAGTAGCTGAGAGTTCACTCTTGATATTGACAGAACATTGCACTTCAATACTGAGTTACTGCAGTACATTCCAGTCTGGTTTTTAAATTGAGCCATTTGAGGACTAGATAATGTGAAAATCTTTTAACAGTAAGGTGATAGCAAAAGTGACATACTGTTTTTCATGGTTTGAATGTCTGCTTTCTCGTAGAGAGATTATATCTTTTAAATTTTTGTCATTATTTGTGGAGCTCTAAATGTTTTAAGACCTTTTCTGCTTCAGTGACTGAAGTGAAGAAATGTGTGTAGCATTTTGCAACAGAAAAGGAGAAAAAAAAAAAAAGAGAAAAAAACATGCAATTGATTTCATCTATTATAATTATCTAATATGGCTACTTGAGAAACACTATGGGAAGGTTTTCCCCCTGCTCCAACCCTCTAAATCTTGGCTTCATTCCCCACCCCCTAAAGGGCATGCTTTGCGTGTCTTTTGTCAGTTTTTCCTTAGTATCTGGTTATGTTGTCATTACTTGTTGGGAATAACAATCCATTTGCAACAACTAATAGCTGATGTTATTCATTTACTGGAAGGACGCCTACTGCACTTTTCCTCTGTAGCAGAGTAAAGCACAGAGATCCCCAAGGTTGTGCTGGGCAGATTGATGTGCTTTCTCACAACAGTAAAAAAGGTATATGGAGGTGCTGGAGCTCGTGTCTGTAGAGCGTGAGCCCATGCAGCATGGACTGCCTGTGCACTTGGACTGTTCGGTGCTTTTTCCTCTCTGCTTAGCACAGTTCTCTTTATTCATGGAGCTCCCTTGAATCACAGGTTGGCACTGGTTTCAGATTAGTTTTGGAATTGAAATGGTTTGCATTTCTTGACTGAGAGGGTTTTTTTTTTTTGTGCTTTCTGTTTGGAATGTAAAAAATCCTGCAGTTCAAAAATCATATGTGGATCTGTAGTAAGGGCCTGTTTTTTGGCTTCTATGGAACAACTGAGATGCAGAGTGACTGAGAGGTACCTGGAAAAGGGAGATGATACGACATTTAGCTAAAACTATTCTCAGTTATGTACTGCCATGAATATGTTGTTATTGCTGAATAGTTCCTTAAAATGTCCTTGTCAGTGATTGTATTGCAGGCAGGTATTAGTTTAACTTAATGGTTTGCCTTGAGCATCCTGTTAATTTCCTTTCTCCCTTTTTTTTTTTTTTTTTTTTTTTTTTTTTTTTTTTTTTTAATTTTAGTCTTACCTTCTTTATTAGTGTGTTACACTGCCCATTATATGGAACTTGATCTTGGCTCTGAACAAGCCATTTCCTTCTGTCTCTGCTTGGCTGCTGTCTCTGTATCTGAAGCATGGGCAGTGGGGTATTAGGAAGGTCTCACAGCTTAAGTAGGCCCAATGTAGCAGTGGTAATGGTAAGTGACATTTTCTGAGGCTGGTGGAAAACTAAAAATGTAGAACTTACTCTGCTCACTTTTAGGTTTCTTCTGAGTTGGGGTCTCTGTGCAGAGACTAGCTAATCCAAAATAAAGAAATAAGCAGCAAAAGTGTCCCTAAGACTTGAAGATAAATTGGGGGTTACTTGTAGTATCAGCTAAGGAGTCTATTTTCTGGGCTTCCCCTGTCAAAACAGACAGGGATCTCCTAGAAGGAGTGCAGCAGAGGGCCACAAAGATGATAAAGGGCCCGGAGCATCTCCCTTGTGAGGAAGGGCTGAGAGACCTGGGGCTGTGCAGCCTGGGGAAATGAAGACCAAGGGGGAATCTGATGAACGTTTGGCAATATCTAAAGGGAGACGGGAGGGAAATGGATGAAGCCAGACTCTTGTGAGTGGTGTGTAGCAAATAGGACAAGGAGGAATGGCCTAAAACTTGAACACAGGAAGCTTCACGCTAATGTGTAGCACTTCTATACGGTAAGGGTGGCAGAGCACTGGAGCAGGCTGCCCAGAGAGGTGGTGGAGTCTCCATCTGTGGAGATATACAAGACCCATCTGAATGCCTACCTGTGTGACCTGTTGTAGGGAACTGCCTTAGCAGGGAGTTGGACTTGATGGTTTCTGCCCCTGCGATTCTGTTGTTTTCTTTTTTTAATGAATGTTTGGGGAGGTAATGGTACTTTTGCTATTTATACTATAATGATGTGGTAGATGCTTAATTTGAAGTAGAAACAGGAGCTGCATTTTGAAAGTGGGTGTTTTTATATGTGACTATGTAGTCATGTATATTAACTAGCAGTTCATCACTGCTGGCCTCACATATAAATTCACTTGTTGCCTGTTAAATCTTACTGTCAAGTTGTAAGATAAGATGTATATTAATGTGCTTGTGAATTAGATTTACTAGGATCAAGATCAAGAGAAAAATATTATAGAGCAATGGGGGAGGAAAGGATTATTCTTTTTTATTTGATTGGAAAGGGGCATGACTTGCAGAACACTACAAAAAGTGTTAATTCTTAGCTTTGAAAAATGTCCTTAGTCAGAGGTACAAAAATATGGTACTGAGGAGAAAAATCTTTCATTTCCAGGAAAGAAGAACATCCTTTATCTATTCAAGCTGATTTCTGTTAATAAGTCTATAGTATTATTTGTATGTTAGCCACTAGCCCACTGCCTACAGTTAGAGCAATGAGGTCACTCCATTTGATGCCTGAGCACTGGAGTCTCCCCTAACTCTCCCAAATCTGGTGGAAAAGCTGTTGCCTCTTAAAGGGAATGTTGTTTCCCATTGCGAAAAAAGAAATGGTACACAAAAATCTTACTCTGATAAAAGCAAGAAGAGTTAGTAAAACAAAACAAAAAAACAACAAACTGAACAACTTATATCCCTTTTCTGGTAGGAAAGCAGACCAGGAAGCAACTTATATCTGAGGCTTTCGGAAAATTTAGGGTTTGAAACACTTGTCCTGCTGTTCATCCTTGTCCTGGCACTGGAGATATGTTGAACTGGGAAATTCTCATTGTCCTACTAAATCTCAACTCTTCCTATAGGAAGATGCCTTTCTTCCCTTGAGCTTTTGCCTTCAGAACCACGTTTAAATATTTTACTCTAGCACTAATTTATTTCTTAATTTTCTTTACCAGATTTTCTTCTGAACTCTTGACCTTAAGGTATAATTTGATCATTTAATTTTAAGGCATCACTTTTCTCTCCTGTCTCAAATTACACGTCAAGGTAGAAGTAACACACATAGAAGGTGTGAACCGAATGTGTTACTGCTGAGCTATGCTTAAGCCAGTGTGGTTACATCAGTGGCTGAACCATGCCATCCCACATAACAGCTCGTTAATGTGCAGTCAGTTGCTGCAGTTGCCTTGAACTTGGTGCTTAATGAACAGGTGGGGAAAAAAAGGAAGGTTTCAAATCTGGAACAGATCTGACACCAGGCAATTTCACTGATTGCTAATCCGTTTCATTTGCCAACTTCATTTATCAAGCAAAATTTTCATCTTGCAGCTTCTGAAGTAGAAATTACTTCAGCAGTGGCCTGTCTGAATGTTGTGAGGGTGTTTGAATCTGATGCTGGCCCTGTGGGAGCATCACATGTACGCTCATTCCCTGCACCTATATGTTACTTTTAGGATTTTTGCATGGAATATTTGTATTTATCAGCACTAATTTTTCAACTGAGCTAAACAAATAAATATTTACAACAGAAGCTTCTTAGTGAGTCTGATTCTAGCAGCATGGTTTTAAAGCACATTTTGTTTTATCTACAATATTCTGATAGGAGAACTGAAAACTTGAATTGAAAGCACAAAGTCAGCTGGCATCTGCCTATGTGTCTTGCACTTCTGTTATTTCCTCAAGGGAACAGAACCAGTAATGCTTACAAAATGTTAATTTTCATTTCTAGCATGATCAAGCTGAGGTGTTAATCAAAGGTTTCTCAGGTTAAATTAGTTGATGCAATTATACTTATGTATATAATCCCAGATTAATTTATATGTATTTCCCATTTATTCAACAGAAAAGTCAACATTCATCATTGCTGGAATCAGTTATTCTCAATAATCCTGATATCTGTGAATAAGTTAATCACTGCTTTCTGTGACAAATATGCTGAATTTGTCAGGTGAGCAGGACATGGTAAACTTCTCATCTGCTTTTGTTTCATCTGATATTACTGTAGTTCTTCCCTTTATTATTGTACTTAGTTGGAAAACTAAAAATGTGTCCAAAGTAACAGTGATCAAGGGAGTGTAACCAAAGAAAAGTACATCTAGATGTGCAATTTCATTGAGTTGGATTACTGTAGCTGCTCTCTTGGTCAAACAGCTTTTGCTCTCAGGATGTGACAAAAGCTTAATGCTGGGGAAACTGACTCAGAAATGACTGCAACAGATAGGGTCACTGGACTGCTTGAGGTTGAAGGGAATGAGTTGCATACAGTTAAAAAAAAAAAAAAAGTGTAGTTTTCTCTAGGAAATTACTGGTGTAATAGTTGAGTGCTGGCTGATTTGCTGTATCAGTGTTTTATAGTGATGCTCGCATGGCAGAAAATGTAAAGAAAGCAGGCACTTGAATATCTTGCCTTCATGTACCTCAGTGTTGTATCCTGGCTGTCACCAAAAGTCCACTGAAACTTTGTTTTCAGAAAAGAGAGCTTCAATGTGGAGTATGCATTTGGTTGGTTGATTTTTGTATTGGCTTTGTATGTCAGGTGTGCTACTCACCTGATCACTTTGAAAACCTGACTGCGTGGCAGCGCATTTAAATCAGAAATGCGTGATGCTAAGAAAATTCTCATCTTCTGTGTGCTGTATCCTACAAGCTTGCTTCCAACAGCATTGCTTAACTAGCAGAGATGAGCTGTGCATGCAGCTATTCCTGAAGCATGGCCCGAACATCCTCTGCCTGCACTGTGCCTGGGCGCTGGTGGTACCAGGGGATGGAGAGAAGAAGTGAAGCCAGTGGGGGAAGAACTGCCTGCAGCCTGCCACATGGCCAGGCACTGCAAACGGGCAGGTGCTTCATGCTAACAGGCAGTGGGATGCCAGGGCTTTGCCATAAAAAAAAATAAATAAATTAAAAAAAAAAAAGCAGTAGAGCAGGGGTGTACTTTCCATTGGGCAAAGGCAGTTGACTAAAAGGCTCCCTACACAGACTGTGGAATGAGGCAGGAGCTTCTCTCAAAGCAAGCTGAGGTTGAAAGCAATGTTGTTTGGCTTTCCAGGGAGTGGGATGAGGTATGGGTGCTGAATATTGGGATGCCCTGGCACAAAGTCACGCGGAGGGTTGTGTGAACTGGAACAGGTTGCCCAAGGAGGCTGTGGATGCCCCATCGCTGGAGGCATTCAAGGCCAGGCTGGATGTGGCTCTGGGCAGCCTGGGCTGCTGGTTGTCAGCCCTGCACACAGCAGGGGGTTGAAAGTGGATGAGCACTGTGGGTCCTTTTCAACCCAGGCTATTCTATAATTCTATGAAAGCATCTCCTCTGATTGGGTTCAGCTTAGCTTGAGAGCTTTCTGATAATCTAACATAAAGCAGGCAAAGTCAGAGCATTTTGGGGGCCTGATCTAACCTGGTGGCCTATAGTAAATGTATTTAGTTAACAACTTAATCTTGATGTAGATAGTGCTTTCAGGGCGCTATCCATGTGTTTAAATAAAATCACCACACTAGTTTCAGTATTTGTGCTTTGACTGTTGAGTCTGTTCAGTTTCATTATTTCTATAGTTCACGAGGAAAGGATCATCTGTATAAATGCTGGTATTTTTGTGCATTAGATAAACGGAACAAATAGTGCTTTATGAATACAGAGAAAACGCTTCTGGTAACATCTTTTTGATACTTTTTGGGACAGAGAAAGTGGCTGGAAGTTGAAGGTGTTAGAGGCATCATTTGTGACCTGCCAGGTTTAGGGCTAAGGCTTGGCACTGTAATACAACAGTCTTTGTGCTTTCACTTGATCTCCTTCTCAGGTTTGTGCCTGGCCAACCACTCAGATTGGGCACATGCTGTTATCTAAAGGCAGGGGCTGTGTGTAGTGGAGAGGGATCTGCTGGAGATGCAGGCTGCCAGCTGTGATTGTTATGGGTAATAGTGACAGGATGCCATGTGCCAGGTCTTCTGTCTGTCCCACCTTTAGGTTCTCTGTCTTGTGACACTGCTGCTTTTTATTCTTCGTGTTTTTTGATAACTTGAAAGTCTTGTTTCTGCTTGGAGATCTGCTTACCTGTGTTCTGGGATTAGAATGTGGATCTTAGAAGATGTCTGACCACTGTGTTTATTGATATTTCATGCCGTGGTTACTCTGTATGTCCTTTCTGAAGGAAAAACTAATGACATACAGCAGAACACTGGTGAAGTTGGATTTCTTCAAGTCTGTCTGTCTTGCAAATAGGACGTGCTAGGAGTGCCATGAGTGCTTTCTGACAGCAGGTGGCAATAGCTCTACTGTTATTGGGATGCCACTTGCTTCTGTACCTTAAGTTTTTTGGACATCAAATCAGTAACGACTTAAGCAGAAGAAACAAAACGCATGTATTTTAAAACTGCTTGTTGGATGGGCTATTGGTTTGCACTTATTAAATGTCTGCTCCATTACATGTATTTAATGGGTGTTTGGAAGAGAATGTGAGACAGATGTGGTTTGGAACAGCCTTAAGCGTCTCTTTTACTTCACAGAGAAACATGTTTAGGAAGGACTTTGCTTTCAACCTGTACTGTCCTGCATCTGACAGTGGGGCTGTCATCCCCAGTGGTGTGTTGGATGTGTAAGGAGCTAGCTGAGATCTTATTGCATCACTATGCTTTGTTTCATAATATTAAATCCACTTTTAATCAGGACTTGGGATTATCTGAAGGATTTTTTTTTAAGCTGATAGTTGCCACAGCATGTTCTGAGTTAAGGTACGCATGCAGAGTGGTGTTTTTTCAACTGTTTGCATTGAAATAAATAAGCAAGATTCCTCTAACTGAAAGCTGATAGGACCCAGAAGTCTCCTCAGCAGTGCCTACAAAATCTTGTCTGTTGGTTGGCTGGCTGGTGGACTGAGATTGTGCACGTTGTGCTAGTATGGTGTCTCCATCCTTCTGACCACGTGCGCCTGTTTCCTCTTTATTTACCCTCTAACTATAAACTCATTGAGATGGACTGGGCTGTGGATTTGCACGGATTGTACACTGGCTGACATCACATTGAGCTAAGTAATGCTGTAGCGTTAGCATGGGAATTAGTATTTCTATGCAAATCTTAATCCCATTAAACATATGCTCTTAAATTGAATAAGGGAAAACGTGCTCTGATCAGAGCAACTGAACTTGAGGTTTATCTCGTCTCAGTGGTACGCGCTGAGAACAGGATAGCTGCTTGCTAGAAGTTGTAGCGAGTGCTGATATTGAAAAATGCAGTTGTGTTAGGGACCCTGCCAGGCTCCTCTTCTTTCCCCTTTGCCAGCAGGCACTGCTCTGGCTTAATTTTTGCAACTGTCAAGTAGAAGATGGATGCCTTGTCTTCCACCCTTTAATTTCTAGTTGCTTATTTGTCTACTGTTTTGCTATTTGCTGTAGATTTGGGGAAGCTTTTGGGGACTATTAGTCACTTTAAGCATAGCTTTGATCACTTGTTACGTATGTAATTACAGGCTACAAGATGCAGGCTAGGCCTGATTTTGGCCTATGGCTGTTGGTAATGCTTTTCTGACAGGAGAAGGGGGTTTCTATATGACATTGCAAAAGTAGAAGCTGCTTTTCTTTGACATTCTAGCTCTCTCTCACATTAAGATTACTGTTAAGAGTATGGCCTGGCTTTTAAAACTGGACTCCAGCCTCCTTCACGTGACCCACTGTCACAATCAATGCAGATGGTAACTGCAGGTAAATGCATCTGTCAGAGCACAGTGGAGGTTTGCAAAAGTGCTATTTGCATGTCAGCTCAAGTGTGGTGGTGATGAGTGTTTGCAACATGTGCAATAAGAGCTCAGACACCTGTGCATTTATATGCTGTTGTTCAGAGTTGTGAAATACGTTGGGTTGTATGCAGGGATTATTTTAATTATAGTACTGAAAATGCAGTGGATTCCTTTGCTTCCTCCAGAACGGCGCTGTGATGAGCAGTACATCTCCCATTCTTGTAACGTTTATGCTTTGAGGTGACAAGAATGTTCAGACATGACTTTAATATCTCCTGACTGCACTGTGGCTTGCACAACGTGCTGAAGGGGCTGAGAGAGGAGTGTGCTGTGCACTATTGGTCACTGGGTGCCTTTTCCACGGCGTGGCCTGATGGCTGCAGAGGAGCAAGTAAGGCCTGGCTCCTTCTCCCACTCTCTGGGGTGCCTCTAGGGCAGGAGTCTCATAAGGAAGGAATTACTCAGCTCTTGTAAGAGCTACATTGTAAATGGCTCTCGTTCTGTAGTGGTTTCAGTGGTGACGCCTCAAAGCCCGGGTCTCCTGTTGCCTGTTGTGTCTGAGCAGTTGAAGTTTGTGAAAAGCATTGATTCAGATGACTTCTTTGGTACTGCTCCTTCTCCCTTCTGTCACTTGCGTGCCTATGCTGCAGTAACTTCAATCCAGTGTACAATATGAATCTCTTAAATATGCCTCCATAGCACCTTTCATGCTCTACAGTTGGATCCTATGTAGTAATAAACGGGAGCAGTTCTCATCTGGTGTACCTAGTTGTAGGCTGTTTCAAAAAGATGGTTGTCAGCTGCATTGGGTTTGTATTTAGAACTTCTTGCATTTCAAATCTGCTTTTAAGGGCATAAGAAATGCTTTAAAATTTAAAGTATGAAGCATATTGCTTTTTCAAGAGAGCTATACTCTTGTCATGTGAAATAACTTTTATTTCAGAAAGATGTGCTATTGCTTTCAACTGCCTCACATCAGCTTGTAGAGGAACGTAAGTCTTCCCAATGGCTTAATATGTTAGATGATAATAACTGGCAATCCATTTCCTTTATGTTGCTAAGGATTTGTGGCGTATAGCCCATCTTAGAGAAACTGGTTGGCTTTTCATCCTGTTGGTTTCAGCTCGCTTTGTAGTGGCTGTGTTAAGCAGTATGGTCCGTATCTCTGCTTGACTAATTCTGAACTTCCGCAAATCCGCGTACTGATATTAGTCTTTCTGAACTTAAAATTGTTTTATATGGAGTTCGTGAATAGTCAGTCAGTGAAAAGTGGTGAATTTTTACTTACTGAATTCTCCAAAATATATTAGATGTAGTAGCAGAATCCAGAATTCATGCGCAACATATTTCTTAGGTTCCGTGAGGGTTTTCAATTTAGTTTGGATATTAACTTCAAAGTAAAGCAACTAAGTCTGCACTGGGGCTGGGCTGAGCTGGAACAGATACTGCAGTTACCTTTTAGTCCTTTGGCAGATCACTCAGCACTAAGAGGTGTCTGCTGCTAGATGACAAAGCTCAGGCTTTTAGAGAGCGGGGTGATCAGCATGAAGGCTATTGGGGCACAACTGAAATGTTGTCTTGCACCTCATTTCTAGCAAAGGTGAATTTGCTGTGGAGGCCCGGACTTGTATCAGCAGGGCTTAGAGCCCAGATCTTTAGGTCAGTGGTTGTCAGCTTCAGACTAGTCCCAACACCAGCAAGAGGTTAAATAAAAAAAAAAATTAAATAATAATAATAATAATAATAAAAATAAAAATATATATATTATGTAATATATATATTTTATATATTTTATATTTTATTATTTTATATAATATATATTTATAATATATATATATCCCTGCATATAAAAATATATATACACAAAAAAAATTATATATATATTATATATATATATATATATATGTATAATATATGTATATATATATATATACAAAAAAAAACCTAACCACTCACCCAAACAAAACAAACCCCAACTCCAAATTGAATTCACTGATACCATAAAGGGATGTTTTCAGGTGGGGGCATTTCTCTATATTCCCATCAGAGCATAAGGTTTTGATTTCCATCTTTCCCAGTTCTTGTGGGTTTTAGTTAGATCTGGCTTCTCCTCTTTCTTTCCTCGTGTTGGCATCATCTGACTCAAACCAGGCTCTTTGCCAGGGAGCAGAGCTTAGCATGTAGCTTTGCAGCATCTCTGCCACCTTCCTCTCCCCTCCCCTGGCGCTAGCACTTAGTAGAGCAGCTTGTGTTGATTGCAGCCTCTTATTTATTTATTTATTTATTTATTTATTTAAACTGCTTCTGCCCTTATTCTTCTTGGGAAAAGGGTAGATGACGGGAAATGTATGCTGTGCTGCCTTTCTTTCCCCTCTTAGAAAGGCCGCTGTGAGCTGTTATCAGGCGTAGCCTCATAATAGCAAATAAGTATCTCAAATTGCAACCTTCAACCTTGGTTTCAGCAGCAGTGGGCACCAGCAGTCAGTGAAACTGTAGTGATGCATTTATAACAATTTTTTTATTATTATTAACTTGAGCCAGTGTTAATCATCCAGGAAAGCTGAATTTTATTCTTCTTGTTGGCCTCTTCAGAAATCGAAGGCTGCTTGGCTTTGCCTGCGGGTGAGACAGAAATGGCTGGCTGCTCCGCGTCCTTGCTACAGACTCAGTGCCTCAGGAACCTCTCCGAGCACCACTGGAGTCACTTCAGATTTTGTAATTCCCTGCTGACAATTAAGTCGATTTGCTGGTGCAGGCATGATGGAGCTAAGCTAGGACATGTGCCTTTTCTAGCCAGGACATGGAGTAAAAGTTGGCTCTTCTGCTTCAATGGCATCAAAAGCTGAAGCGTATCGTTACCTGTTCCTGAGGAAAGGGTAGAGGTAGTACTGAGGGACATGGTTTAGTGGGCAATACTGGTGGTAGGTGGATGGTTGGACTGGATGATCTTAGAGGTCTTTTCCAACCTTAACGCTTTCGTGATTCTGTCTGCTGGGTTTATCTCCACTGGACTGCTTAGTCTCAGATTAATATTACTTTAAGTACAGGAGGGATCACGGCAGGGAGGAGTAGAGCTTGGTGTGGTAGTTGGCAAAGCATCAGCCTTCAGCAAGAGAGGATCCAGCCTGGAGCTCGAGCCCAGAGCCTGTGCCTGGGAGAGGGGATGGATGTGTCCTCAAGACCTTGAGCCTCGGGAGATGCTTGGGACCTGTGGAGTACTAGATTTTTCACTCTTGTCCAGCATGGTCTCTGGGTCAAGAGTTAATTCTGGAAATACCGCAGCCGTGTGCATGTGCAGCTTTCCTAGTGCTGGAAATACTGCTGTGACTTAATGGCTTCTGTTGAAGTTATTGTGCATGGTCTTGCTAAATATATAACTTAGTTAATACGTTTCTGTTCTAGCTTGGGTATAATTTCTCTTCAGTCCTTGCTTGAATACTGTTATCAGTTTGGAGTTATTCTGATGAAACGAAGGATGATTTAGCTGTAAAAAGCAGTATTTCTTCTGGCTGCTTGTAGAGAAATCAGCTTATGAATTGGGTTATGATTTTTGCTTGGGGTTATTGTGCTTTACAGACATGGGATCTGTTGATATTTTTTTTTATTATTTTTTTTAGTAAAAGATTCTATTCTCAGTGCCAGTGCTGTGGTATCTAACATAGGTTTGCACTCATTGTTTTTCTGTTAATTTTTTTATTTAGCTACTTTTTTTTTTTTTTGCTATTTTTCCAAGAATAGCAAAATAAATATTCTGCACCATCAGCAAGTTACTTGGTGTTGTACAAATGCCAAAGATAAAATCCTGTATAATTAGCCAGACTGGAAAGTTTTAGGTTGTGATCATCAATTCAATTCACTTGCAAATATATCTCTTATGTGTATAATGAATCTCCAAATTAGATTAGAAAGAAAATATGCATATAAAATAGATGTAAGGTTCAGTTTCTCCTTTGGAAACTTTGCTGTGAGGGACTGATATGTTAATGGCAGTAGGTTTTTCATCCATAGGTATCTAAACCATGTAATCTTAACAATCAGAAGTCCAAATCTGGTACTTCTGAAGCACTTTTCTTCTCCTTTGTCCAAAATCCTTGCTTTTCAGAAT
This sequence comes from Tetrao urogallus, assembly GCF_951394365.1. Classification (NCBI taxonomy): domain Eukaryota; kingdom Metazoa; phylum Chordata; class Aves; order Galliformes; family Phasianidae; genus Tetrao; species Tetrao urogallus. The sequence continues at coordinate 4,776,724 of NC_136814.1, forward strand.
GCATGGGTGAGTCTTTTCAGTACTAATGCATTATTCTTCTGAAATTTAATATCTGCACTGTGTTTAATATGCCTGCATCATATCAGATAGTGCTTGCAAACTATAAAAATGCAGGTTTTAAATAAAGGAGTTGTGCAGATTGAATAGATTTGAGTTCAAGCCTTAAAGCTGGAAAAGCTATGCGAGTCCTTAAATTCTAGCGTAGGCTTATTCACACTTTTGTAGAATTACTTTATATATAATTTAAGGATATACAGCCCTTTTTCTCAAGAGTTGCATTTCTCATGGAAGTATTCTTCCAGCATTTAATAATAAGGCACTAATTTTTATTCTTTTTAAGGGCTGCTCTGTAATCACTGTAGTTCATTATTTCAGCTTCAAAGTGTAGCCTGTGCAGGAGCAATGAGGTGTATCCACATCGAGAAATTAAGCAATAATCGTGTAGTTTGGTGTTTCAACAGGCTTTGTTCATTAGTAAGTACAATGATCCATTGTAACTACATGCAGTAGTCACGATGTTCCTAAGAGTCTGAAATTCATATTTTCAGTATATTCCTGGCTGGAGTAGTACTGTCAAAAGTGACAAATATGCTTAAATGTGTCTTGCTGTAATGGCAACTGTTCTGCAAAGTCGTTACGGGGAGAATATGGGAAATGATGGGATACTTCCATGTGTGCATGCGTGGCTTTGGAGTTACCGACAGCTCGTGCTTGCACTGTGAGAGACAATAAGTATAGATGCATTAGAATGATTGGAAAAGCTGCTTTAAATAACACAATTGAAAAACTAGGAGTGAGAAAAGGAGAAATGAAAACACAGCGAACTCAAAGGAAGAGAAAGAAAGGAGAAATTGGGGGGGGGGGGGAAGAGGAGGAAGTGAGTGCTTAAATGCAGGTGGGCATACGCAGAAGTTGCTGGATGAGCTTCAGTAACTCAAACCCAAACCACCAGCAACTCCAGCCGCTCAAATCACAGTGACTAAGACAACGCCGACTGGTTGTGAAGCCCTTTGAGCAAGAGCTGAGGAGGGGATGCTTTGCATTCCTGAGAACACTGGGGTGTGCTACAGATGTGAGTGGGAGGAGAGGGGAGGAGGGTGGTTTGACCAGGGTGTTGTAGTCTGGGGCTGCAATCATTCAGCAACTTGGGAGCTTCTGGGCAATAAAAGCACTGAACTCTTCTCTTTCAGTGAGGGGGACCTGTCTGTATGCTCAGCTGCTCCCCAACCTCAGACTGTCCTGGTCAAATATAGAACCCTGGCATCCAGCCATCCAGGGGAATTTCTTTTCACCTTTTCCACCTTAATGAGGCAAACCAGTATATAAGTAGACTTTTATTTTAGGTGCACAGATCTCCTGGGTCTGGTATCTGCATGCAGGGGCTCTGTTGCAGGCAGGTGTGGCTCAGTGGCCTGGCACATGGCAGCATTTAGCCTGAGAAACTGAGAGCAAAGCACTAACTCGCAGTGTTTGCATCTGATCCTAAGGTATGACAAACTGTATAAAAACCACCCTTGCCTTTGTCCTCTATCAAGAGCAAATAGTTGGTGATTCCAGACTAACATGTGTAAACCTTCTTGCTTCCAAACAAGCGCTAAACATTTTCCAAATGAAGGCAGAGTTCAAATCTCCTTTGATTAGTCAATCTGAGCATGGCACTGAATGTACTGTGCAGATTTTGGGTCGCTAGAGTGTGCTGCGAGCCCGGCTCCGTGCAGCACCATGCATGTCCTGCTGCGGGCCGTCTGCCTTCCTCAGCCTGCTGTCTCCTGGGCAACTCCAGCCAGCCCCTGCTGTTTCCTTTGTGCTGCACCCTGCTCCCTGAGGAAGGTGGCTGTGTAGTTACCTGGTGCCCCTTGGGACAGCATCGTGTCACTGGGTCCTGCAGCACTGCCACCTTTGGCTGAGCCAGGAGCATGGCCAGTGTGTCACTGAGCTGCTGTGGGTGCAGGGGGTAACGGAGCTGGGCTGGTGGGCTTTGTACTGGAGCAAAATGCAGACCTGCTGCACAGGCTTGGGTGTGGAAGGAATGTGGTCAGTGCATGGTTTGGAAATGGTCTAATTCTCATTATCGTAAGGTGCCGTTTCTTAAAGTAAATGTGGCTTGCTGTCTGTCCTTTGGAGTAGAGATGAACAAATTGAAAGCAGCAACTACTTTGGCTATTCAGTGCTTTTCTGCTTGGTCAGGAGAACCTTGGCTAAATTCTTTTCACATTTTTGGAAAAGGCTGAGATGGTTGGAATAAGTAGCTTGAGGACAAATCTGAAGCTGTGTTTAAAAAAAAAAAAAAAAAAAAAAAAAAAAAAAAAAGAAAAGTAATTAAAAGATATTTCTTATTACTTCTACTGTCCTGTCTAATTTTAATTAAGTTCATCCTCTGATGAGAATTGCAGACTGAAAAAGCAGTGGGAAATCCATAATATCTTCCCCTGGATGAAGATCGCAGCTGACAATTTGCTGCCGCAGGCGTCCTCTGTGTTCCTGCCCTGAGAATGAAAGCACAGGGAGTGGTTCCTTAGGGACAGGTCTGTGTGGGGCTGAAGGACCATTGCAAACCCTAAAGCGTTGAGAAATATCTCAAGACCTCTCTTCCATGCAAGTAAATGTATTTCTGAAGAAATAACTTCAACACCAAAAGCCAGCTGACGAGCGGCAGTGTTGCGTGTGCATTCCTGTACCTCTGTGTTCTGCAGAGAGTGAAAGGAGTCATAAACTGTGGTTTAATGCTGAGCTGCTGGGCAGCCCTGTACCAGGAAGAAGACAGCCTGACCCCTGTGCACACAAGGGATTACAGCAGCTGCTGAGGACCAGGCTGCTGCCTGCAGCTGCATGCATGTCTCTGCTGCTGGCCCCATAACTTGCTCTCTAAAGCAGGCAGACATCTTGCACAGCAGAAAGCCATGGGGGTATGGGCGAGGATTAGGACAGCTAGCAAGGAAGAGAGGGGAAAAGAATAACACTTGGAAATGTCTCCTTTCCTATCTCCTTGGATAGTATAGCCCTTGTGCAAAAGCAGGTTGTACAGCTACTTGCTGTGACGCTCAGTCAAGCACCCGGGTAAAGCAGCCAAATGAGACGGGCAGGATCCTAAGTGGGATTTGTGTTTTATGGCAACACGATAACGCTGTTTAATCTGGAAATGGTTAGGGCTGCTAATATGTCTGGAATTTCTGCCAGATGGTCATTTTCTTGTCTAGAGCGATACGAGCTGTAAGTGGGGCGGGGGGAAACCACCTCTGCAAGCAGGACCAGCAGCTTTGCCCTGTTCGTGCACCGTGTGGAACTCCTTTGTCCTGTGTCTGTAATTGGATGGGATGAACCTGGGTTTGGCACACCGGACTTAGAAAAGTACAAATTCTCCTCTCTGGTTGGGGAAGGGATGAATGCTTCTTATTAATTTTTGCTTTGCTAATGTGAAGATATGTTTTTGGATTTTTGTTGCTTTTTTGTTGCTTTCTTTTTTTTATTCTGAGCTATATGTTAAAGTTGTAAGTTTTCTTGGAAAGCTAGTGAATGGAACATGCCTATGAAGAGATTAAAGTAATTATGCTGCAATGCTCCACTAGCAACAGAGAGCAGTGTGGGATAAAATTATTTGGATAGACGCCAAAGCCAAATTTTGTTCCATTTTAAGCTAAAACTAATTAAAGTTGTCAGGTCTTACAGTGGTCAAAGGTTGCTCGGCTGCTACTTGAAATAAATGAGTCTTTTTTCTCAATCAGTAACGCTACCAGCTCTGTGCTTTCTGTCATCCTCACAAGCCCAAGCACCTTCTGAAATAAGTATGCATGTTTACTTCTGTGTTTGTCCACTTTAGTGGGCCGATTAGCATGTGATGGTCCTAATGCGGAGCTAAATGCCTCACCTGTGAATGCCTCACTGGTTCTTAGTCTTTTCCTCTGTGCCTGCCTTCCCTCTGTTACTTTATTTTATTTGTGCTGAGGGTTTCTGGTGAAGAAATTTCACCAGGGGGCTGCTTCCAGACTTCTCCCACAGAAGCTGATGAGGGTGATGGGGTGTGTGTGTGTATATATAAAAATGAATCAACTGTACAAGACTGGGAACAAATTCAGCTTCCTAGAATGCAAAGTATGATAAAATACAAAATCTCTAAAATACTATTAATTTCTAAAAAGTCATATGCCAGTTGTATGGTTGACCTGAAATTCTCTTGAAAGAGCTTTTGGTCATGAGGACTGTGGTGAGTTTGCCAACTCAAAGTGGTGTAGCCAGCCTGCAACTCTGCTATTTGTTTTTGGCTTTTTTTTTTTAATCACACTGAATATATTCCTTCCTCATAAAATGTTGACATGTAGTCACTCAAAACGTGCTTACAGCATTTTCAAGAATGGAGAGCATGTGCTTACTGTCAGTAGCGGGGCTTTTAATGAGAAACTGCAAGGAACAAGTTGTGGGGAGTTGGGATTTCATTGGTGTTACACCTGTGTGGATGTGGAGATGGGTGTATTTACTCAGGGTTTGATGCCAGAATGTTAAAAACTGAATTACTCGAGTCTTGTGTTTCGTAGTTCGAGGCTGGGGGGATTGAAAATGTGCTTGGATATTGGAGGTGTCACATTGAGAGCTGAGAAGACATGGAGTAAAGAGACTGACATGGAGCATAGCGACTTGCTGGAATGCTGAATGTATGAATGTAAATACCGCTTTTTAATAAACTTTATATCTGAAGTTTCACCTAGCTCCACTGTAGACTTACCATAAAATTTAGACGTCAAACCAATTAAGATAATTAATAACTTGCCCTTGCAAATTTATGTGGGGTTATTTATTCCTTATTTTTTCTGCCCTGCACAACTTTGAAGTGTGCTGCCCATATATTTTACTATGTGGTATCTATTCTGAATAAGTGTTTTTAAGAATGCTGAGGAGACAAGCCTGGAAGCATGCAGTGGGGTTGCATGTCAGTTGACTTCTTGTGCTTTCCTGTGTCTCAACTTTGGTATTTTGTTGAAGGTATTGGGTTAAATTGGCTTTGCTTGTTAGTCTTAGGATGTTAAAACAGCTTAGCTTAGCTGTGTATTGCTAGTTGCAGGGAGGTGCTTTCATGGCTATTAACGATGTTGCCAAGATATTTTTCATATATTGCAAGTGCTAGACATATGAGATCAAACAGGTTGTGTAAGACTTGCTTTGACTTTCCAGTGTCTGTGTATAATTTTAGTAATAGAGTGTAAGCTTAATTGTGAAGCAATGCTGTTGTCTTTCCTGTGAGTTTTGGTTGTGGAGCTAGCACACAAAGCTTAAGTGTTCACTATAAGCTTTTAGCAGTGGCTGCACAGAAGAGGCTTATTCAACCAGGCTTCAGTGGCAATCTAAAGCAAGTCTGATAAAGCCCACAGGACCAAGATAACTCTTGGTTTGCAGCAGGTGCTTGCCGAGCCAGGATTTAGCAATTTGTTGCCTCAGACTATAAGAAAGGCAACCAGTCTGACCAGATTGTCGGTTCATAGTGTTTCTGTGGAGTTTGCTCTGGGATGGCTGATGTGTAACGTTAAAATGAAACAAAACCATTTTCCCTTTTTAAAAGGGAAAAATTATGCTGAGTGCACTGGGAAGAGCAAAGGGTTGCAGTTGCTGTAGACACAGGAAAATCTGAAAGGTATCTAGCAACAGCAATAATAATAATAATAATAAAAACCCTTAAGTTTGCTGTAAGCTTATTTAGGCTGGGCACTGTCTGTGTGTGCATCCCCACCGACAGACCTACCTGCTGCTTGGCTCTGGCACTGCTTCCATGTTTGCTCAGAGCTTTGTCTTTGCAGGAGAAGAGTGTGGCTTACCCACAGTGTTGCCCCATGTTGAATGGGATAGGGGACTTGTCCTCTGCCTCCAACATCGGCCAGTGCCCTTGCTGTGGAATTTGTTTCATTTGCTATTGCTGCTGTGAAATTCCCAGACCAGTTTACCAAAGTGCCCTGTTTCGGCCATCTCCCTGCCTATGGTGTGGGAGGGAGAGCCGGCTGCCTTTTGGTCTTTTGGAAGAACAGAGCTAACTTGGATGTTCAACTTCTCAACTTCTAAATCTTCTCACTGTGAAAGCGATTAGACAGATTCATAGTCAGCAAGTCATAAATGTGCTGTAAAAGGGCTGGATGGGGATGCACTCTAACATCCTTAATGGGGCAGTTTGGGATGCAGGGGATAGGCAGGGAGAGGACTGCAGGCACTTGCCAGCTGATGTGTTCTCCCTGAGCAGCGTCCCCTGCTGCTCCCACCAGGAGGAAAATCCTGGGCTAGACAGATCATTAGCCTGGCCCCATAAGGCATGTCTTCCTCGTAAGAGAATTTCTGAGTAGGTAGCTCTCTCTCTTAAAAACTGAACTGCTCAGGCTTCTCAGAACAAGTTCGTTCCCCTTTTCTGCCTCTGTTGTCAGGAATGTTTAAATTTGCATAAAACATGGAGGAAATATTCCTGTATTATTTCTAATAGCCCTGATGTCTAGGACCACCTTCTCCTTGTAGGAATAAATGTCACAAACTTAACCCACCTTCTTTAAATACTTTGTCCGTGTGCTGTGGCTGAAATAATTGAACTGCCAGTTAGATGTAGTTATCTGGGATGTCACAGAGTGGTTACATATACTTGCACACGTGCACTCTAGTAGTTAAAAGGCCAGCCTGAAACTGCATGCTGTGTTCCTAGAAACGGGAATATCCACGTGGTTTTGAGTGATCACAGTGTGATATCTGCTGGGAACTTGCTGCAGGGAATACCCATTAAATCCACATCCACACACATGCCTTTAGCACAGCACTGGAGGGTGTGCACCGAAGAAAGCATTCCATTGACTCAGTGTGCTGAGCGCACTTGAGATTATTTTCTTATTGCCAAATTTCTTGCAAATTCAGTTTAAAATCTGTGCTGTGACAAACTGTGCTTGCAGTTCCGAGTTGCAACAATCTCAGGAAACCTTACGTTAATCGCTAAAACCCACAAGCCCCCGAACAAGCAAACAAATCACAGAAGTCATGGATTAGCTCGTTACGCTGTCCTGGATGACTTGTTTTTCAGTATGCTTGCAGGGATTGGTTTCTGCTGCCCACTGGGTGCTTAATCCTGCTTTTAAAATGGAAACTTGGTGGAAAAGGTTATCAGACTTCCTTTCTAGAACAGAAAGATTGCATTGTTTATCAAACAACAATTGAAATGAAAGTGAATATCTGTTTATGGCAGCACTAGAGCTTGTCATCGCTTTCCCTACGTGTTCAGGTTTTGTGTAGGTTGTTTTGATGGCTGCTGGTGCTGGGTAGGAGAGAAGAAAGTTTTGAAGCAGAAACTGCAGTGTGTTTTTTTTTTTTTCATTTTGTTGGAATGTGAAGATTGAGGTATGTGGATAAAGGAGGCATGCCTTCAAAGGGTGCCAGATCAGTGACCGTGGTGTGGAAATTACACGGCTTGTTTCACCCCTGAATTTCTCCAACCTTTTCTACTCCTGGCACAGAAGTTGGTTGGGTGAAACTGTATACACGTATCCAAGGCTTGCTCTTGTGTTTGGCTTCCTTGTTGGAAGTGTTGGACACCTCATGTATAAATAAAGCGTGGTTTTCCTTTACTATTAATAGCTAGTAAATATGCTCTTTGTGTTCCATACCAAAAACTCAACAGCTTGAGGTACAGCGCCTTGGAGCTCACAAGGTGGCCCAGGTTTGTGTGTGAGGATCTGCCCACTGCCACAGCTCCATCCGGCTGCCGCTGGCACAAGTGAGACCTGTGCTTTCAGCCTGAAACCAAGTGGAAGCTGCCAGCCTCAAACACAAATGCTTTTGCTTTCATCTGCGGTCTGCAGCTGAAGGACAAAGGGGAGATTTTCAAAAGCCGTAATGAGAATCAGGAGTTGAAATCCCATTGACTTGTGATGAAGGCTGGGGGTAGGAGCGCTCGTTGCGCATCAGAAACTTCTCTCCTTTTTCCTTGTTGTCCGGGTCGCTGGCCCTAGGATGTCCCTGTGCTGCCTCCTGTGCTCCTCTGGCAACAGAAGCTGTTTGGAGACCTTTGTGTTTGGTATCTCGCACTTGGTTTTAAAACAACGGGGATCCAAGGATCCCAAATTCAGGCTGGGAAGTCTGGGCCCCTGCTGTCACTGTGAGGTTATGTGGGGAGAGCGCATCTCATCTTGCTATTTCGAGGCTGCAGTCAGTGCCTCTATTTCCTTTGTTTCCTGGATTGTTTGAGGGGTTAAGAGAGATGCATCTGGTGAAGACATAACCCTTGCTTTATTCATCTGTTTCTTTATTTTTGAAAGATGCATTATGGATGAAGCTGGAGGCAGAGTGCTTTTAAAGAAGTTTATCTTGCATACTCATGCTATATACGAGTGTACAATCTATACTTCTTATACAGTTGTCCACCTTTTTACTCGTGGCTGTGCTCCATAATTCAATAATTGATGTCTTTAGTATGCATATACAAAATGATGAATGATCATGTTATAGAGCTACAGGAATGCAGCACTGGGTGGTACTGGGAACTGTGGCTCACCATTTGTTTTGAGATAAGTTGCATAAATGCCTGTGCTTGGACTGACCTGATTTTTGCCAAAGCTGCTCTTCCGTAAGGGCTGCTTGTGAAACAGTTTGCTCTGGCAAGTTCATCCCTTCATCTGTGTGCAAAACTTACTGTTATGTTGAATATGAATTCTACTCTACCATAGCATATCAGAAACTTCATCATCAGAAACTAACGCTGTTTCTGTAACATTTCTACGTGATCCATAATGGTGGTAGTTCTTCCTAAAAGTTGGGATTTGTTTTGCTTAACCTGAACAGTTACTACTGGAGGACTGAGTTAAGGTCTCTGGTTTTGGCTATTAATATTACGCCTTCAGCTGTTCTGTCTGTGTTTATAGTTATGTAACTTTATTTTGGGTTTGATCTTTTCATTATATAAGCTTTTGTCAGTTTAAGAACGGATTATGAAAGCACAAATTGGGAGAAACTCGTCTTGGGTGCCTCTGAAAAAAAACTGAACATAAGGGTAGAAGCATGGTAATATCTTCATTGCTGATAACGTGTTTATATTTAAGAAAAATAAAGACGAGGAAGGAGGAGACAGAACAGTTGTAACCATCTGAGCAATGATTTCCTGGCTGTAGCCAGTAGCGTCTTTGTGCTGAAGATGGGCAGTTACCTCATGCATTTTCTTCCCTGGCTGTCTTTTGTGGCTTATGTAACACTTGCCCAAAATCTCAGCTGTTTTCAGAGTGTTTCGATAACTGAGAAATGTGACAGAAGGTTATTAAAAAGTAGAGATCTTGAAAGTCTCCAGAATAATTAAAATGCATAAAACAAGTAAGTAGCAGATGGCAAGCAAGTGTTTGAATTAAACCAATAACTCTTTAAATATATAACCTTAACAGCTAACGTACTGACATGGCAGACTGCACCAGAATTCCTGTCAGCATTGTTTAAGTGATTGCAAGAGCCAGAATAATGTTAGAAACTATATTAAAAATAATAAAATTAATTAGCTTGGATTAGGTTTGATCTCATCCTCACCCCAACTGCATGGATTTTCCTTTTCCTGCTGGCATTGCAAACCATTGCATGGTTTAGTATTTCAGGTTTTTATTTTGGTTTTGGGCTTTGCTCAATAGCATTACCAGCTCAAAGATGTTCTTCCATTTTTTTTCCAAGATTGGTGAAAGTAAAGGTCTACTTCTTGCGGCTGTGCCTGCTGAAAGCCCTGATGCTGTACCAGAGCCTACAGCATCGTAATTGCTCCCCACCTCTCAGCTGTGAACATACAGAACTGTGCTGTGCACAAGTTGGAGAAGCAGGTTCTGTTGCTAATTCTTCCCTTCAAACTACAGAATAGAAATTCGAATGGTATTACAGCCATTGAAAGTCTATATAAATAGTGTCACAAAATAATACATGTCTAATTGGATTTTGTTTAACTGAAATGTTTTTGTGGAGTACTGTTACCTACTTTTTGCTTGTCTCTGTAGTCTTTCTACTTACTTCATAAGAAAATGTGTTTGTTCAGCCTCCCCTGCCTGCCCACCTCCCACTTATTTCTATCCTGGCAGACTACTTGGGCTCTTCATGTCAGGTTGCGCTGTGCTTTTGATCAGCTCTGTACCAATCTTTAGAGTGGATCTTCTGCTTATTTCCAAATGTGTAGCTTTTAGCAGGCCATTGTGACATTGAAGCGAAAATGTGAATGATTTCTGTTGGGTTTTGCAAATACAGTCAAGCCTCCTGCTGTTTTTCTTCTTTGCAGCTTGGGGAGAAGTAAAAAGAAAGGGGAGTATCCGTCCATGCATCAATTCATTTATGTGCATTTTTTATCCTTCTTTCCTCCTCAATCACTTCTGTATATATAAAACCACCATAGGTTTTCTTATAGACTCGTTATAACTTTTTTTTTTGTCTTGATAAGTTGAATTCAACACAATTCCTTGTAATAATTCCTTAGTGTTACTGGCTGCTGTAATTAATGGAATTTGTCTGGAAGCAAGACGGGCAGCCAGGGTTCTGGAAGGAGAAGCCCTTTGTAAGTAGGGGAGAAGTTAATGAAGCAGAGACAAAGAAATGCAGTAGCAGAAGCATCCACTGTAGTTGCGAGCAGTTTTCTTTGAGCTAGAGCTGCTCTGTGCTTCCCTTTGAACCCTGGCTGCGGCACTGCAAGGTTTAAACCCCAGTCTCCCACATGTTCTGCTGCTACAGCTCCTTGGAGCTATGCCTGCTCATTTATCCTGGACGTAGAATTCCCAAAATATTTTCTGCTCAAGCAATGCTGTTTCATCAAAATAAAGATGACACCGGCAGGATGATAATTTTGAAAACCTATTTTTCCTTAATGTTCCTGAGGGATTTGGTTAGTGCTTTGAAATGGATGGGTTTTGTGCGTGCATGTACTTGGGCTTCTCTTTGTCAAATCTCACAGCTTCAAATTCAGAATAAAACAAACAGCAAACAAATACTTGAATGATTAAAAGCACCTTTTAAGCAACGTGCATTATGAAGACTCCCTTTCTATAATTTCTGCAGCAAGGCAAGGTTCTTCTCTTAGACCTGAAAGGAGGAAACTCAGTAGGATGTCAAGATAGTGCCTGAAGCATATGCTAGCAGAAAGGCAGCACCAGGCAGCGCTTTTATTCTGACACTATAAAAAGCCACATACATATTTCTTCTTCTCTCTCACAAAAAATATTTTTCCTCGTCTTACAGCAGTGATGCTCATCTGGTCACTGGAATATCATTGCCAGATATTTTGGATAAAATATTTTTCTTCAGAACAAATAAATTACCAACAAATTGAATTGTGTAATGAGTTATGCCAGAAGTACAAGTAAGAAACTTGAATGTGCATACATAATTTTGCTTGGATTTCTGCTGAAGTTGACAGGCAAGAAAACGAATGTCATGCTTTTTTACTCATCTAGCTCCAATTTTTAATTGGAGAATTAAAAAAACTTACATGTGAGACAATGACTACTTCTTGAACCTTATCTTTGTGTCAGTCTCTTCTTAATTGCTTTTAAATTCCACATAACTTTTTCCAGCCTCTTGAAGCATTGTACATGCTCTGAATCCACACATAGGATCTGAACTGTGCTTAGCGTGTTCTCTTGGTGTTTTCTCTGCTTTTCACTATAAGGACATCTTTATTTTTCTTTTGTGAGTCTACTGGAAAGCTTTATTGCTCAATATAGACAGAGTTTTTTTCCTTATTGTTTGTCTTCTCTTCTCTAAAAAATGATAAAATCCTGGTAAATGCTAATTAAAAAAAAAAAGTCATTCCCATCAAATCAGTTGAGATGGGGTTATGTTGTGTTGAAAGCCCAAAACTCTTCCATGCCTGTTGTGTACAACCCTGAATATTTCCCACTTGATGGTAGTGAAGAAATTTGATAGTTTATTTTAACATACTAAACAAGTCTCTGTTGGTGTTTCAAACATAAATATCTTAATATAGCAGAATTTTATTGAGCTTATTTGACAGTTCTATGCAGACTAAGTTTTCTTCTTTGTTAATGGAACTCTGGTTTTCCATTTTGGTTTCTTCTTCAGTGTGGAAATTACACAGATAATGTTGAATTGGGATTCGAAGTCAACAGAAATTCCTTTGTGATGAATTCTTTAAGATGGCAACAGAAGGATTTGCTTAGTTATAGACCTTGGCCCTCTGTAATGACATCAGTTTTTCTTATGCCTGCATTATGCAGTGAGGTTGCTAGAACACTTCAGTTTGATGAAGATGAGGCTAAGGTTTTTGTTTGATTCTCCTGGAAAGCTTCTGTAAGCTAACATTCGGTTAGCTGGTACTAGATAACCTGCAGTTCAGTGGTGCGTTACCTGATACTGTTCTTGGCGTTGGCTGGTTATCTGAGATTGCTTTGGCTGGGTTAAATTTCTCCATCAGATTTTATTTACACCTCTTATTTTAAGAATTTCCTGAAGTCTCTAATTCAAGTGTTTGGAGGTCACTGTGCCAGTTGTGTTCCTAGAATCCATTTTGTCTGGGTGACAGCTTGGAGGAGCCTTCTCTAGACAAGAGGAGGAGGAAGGTGTGGTGATGAAGGCAGGGCACACATTGACTCACTTGGGAAGAGTCCGCCCGTAAGAAGCAGTTATGGTGTGGAAACTGAAATAAAATTGAGAAAGTGGGAATGTCAGCTGCACAATAGGGAAAGTTTTGGAGTGTTCTCCTGAGCAAAACGGTTTTAGCATCTGAGCTGGGTAATGTAAGAGGAAATGCAGTGTCTGTCTGTCTGCTGCAGACAAGCATGGCCCCACAGCCTGCAGCTTCTGCCTGCAGCCAGGGCAGCTCAGAGCACTGGCACTGGTTGCCTCGAGCAACACGTTATTCAGCACACACATTTATAACTTCAGAGCGCCAATCAGTAATAGAATTAAAACAGCTGCATGGAATGAGGTTTGTAATGAGGTGTTGCTGCTACAAGGAACGAAATTCAAGTGCAGGACTTGTATTTCATTCATCACTTAACCTCTTACAGCACTGAGCTTTCATTTGATTCAACAAGAGAGATGTTTATGATCCAGGTCTTCGTAAAACATAACTAGGAGTTGAAGTTTTGTGTAGTAGGCAGAAATACTTACACAGGCTTGTCACGAGGCAGCAGATTCTTAAATGAAATGTGTCTTGAAGCAGGGTAGCACTGAAGCAATTTATGGGACAGTGTTATAATCAATTGATAATTTAATTAATGTAGCATCTTTAGCTACTTGTCTCTGATTTAACTTTTTCCAGATGTTTTGTTTTAATGAAAAGCTCTTTAGAGACTCATGAGGAAGGCAACATCTGGGGAGCATTTATGGTGAGTTTATATGGAAGCAGAGATACGCTTCTGTAGTCATTAACTTCCATGTCAGCACAGGTGCTTCTGAGATTTGGACAGACTATATGGGTTTTTACAAATAGGCACACCTATTAGCAATTAAAAAAGTGAAAAACATTATGTAATGTGGTAGGGTGTTGATTCTAAAGCAATCCCACAACTGTCTCTTAAGCAAGAGCTGAACACCAGCGTATACTGATGACCTTTTTGTGCTGCTGTTACGAGGTGGCATACAGTGTCACCTTTCAGATTGGGCAGAATCACAGAATGGCCCGGGTTGCAAGGGACCTCAAGAATCATCAATCTGCAACCCCCCTGCTGCAGGCAGGGCCACCAGCCTCCATGTTTAATACCAGACCAGGCTGCACAGGGCCCCATCCAACCTGGCCTTGAACACCTTCAGGGATGGGGCATCCATGGGCTTTATTTAGGTAGCTTTGCCTAAATAAAGCTAACCTTGCTCCTGTCTTACTGTAAGACTTGACTAATACGGCAGAAGAGTTGATCTTGAATGCTCTAATAGGATGCAAATGATAATAAGAACTGTTAGTGTTGAGTTTTCTTTCACTGAAAACTTAGAGTGCTTTTAAGGTATTCATGTTAGAGAAAGTGTGACCTGGTCGTTCTGTGGCCTGGAAGAGAGGAAGAGCTGGCAGGACTTAGAAATGGCTGTGTCCCATAAGAAGCAGAAGGAAATGCACTGCCGAGTCCTAGGCTCATTGGACAAATAAAGCATTTTGCAGTGTTAAATGTGCTAATGCTATATATATGTATGTGTGTATTGCTGAATGCTATAAAAAAAGAAGCAACAAAAGAACTTTATTTAAAGAAATGTATCTGTCCATGTGTTTTAAATAAATTATCTATATTTGTGTAGAAAGCAGATATTAAGTGGAAATTTAAGCCCAGGCAGCCTTTCTTAACAAAAGATGTTTTTGATCCGGGGTCCTGACATCCCAGGTCAGCCCCATTATTGTAATTCCACAGTGTAAGCTTTAAATGTATCTGGAGAATTTAATGGATCGCATGGGAGGTAAATACCTGCCTTAAGCCATGTGTTACTGATACGTGAAGTTGAGCTGCCTATCTCTTTCACTCGAACACAGCTGTGCACTTCCATAAGGGTTTTTTGAACTGCAAAGGGAAGTTTCAGATTCCATTCTCCCTCTGCATAAAGACAGTCTCATGCTCTGTAATTTCAGTTGTGTAATTTTATAGATTTTTCAGGAGCGGGTAATTTTTTGATACATTACTAAATCTAATGATGCTTTAAAAATGCTTTATGACTTCAGTGCATTCACTTCATTCTTTAGCTTCTGTATGCCTTTCCTACTGTTGATCAAGTTTCTTTATGTTCTTACTATTTAAATAGCGTGCACGAAACCTATTTGCTTCCAATTGATATTGCTGAATATTGATGCAAAGAAAAAATTAAACATTAGGTTTAAATGATGGACTTGTTCTTCATACTCCTTGTTTTATTGTTTTCGCATATAACTGTAATATGTAAATATTGTAAACAATTCATACTACTGTGATACAAATAAAACAGGATTGAAATTTTATGCGTGATAGGGCACACAGAATGTTAATGTCTAAGATGCAATTTATTTTTAATAAACTAATAATTCCCTTTTGCAACTGCAGATCTCTTCTGAGTGTCTTTTATTACTTTCTTAGACGGCATTCTGGTTACTCCAGCATTCTTTCAAGGATGTCATATCACTGGTAGAGCTCCCTGAACACTGACTGCTGAAGTCTAAGGTTGATCTCCTTGCAATAACCAGAGCTTTCTCTGCTTACAAATGCTAGGGAACTATTTTTAGCCAGTAATTAGTAAATCCTCAATGGCCTCTCCTACCTTAAGTAGCTTGGTAGTAATTTTAAACCCAGCCTCTCCTCCGTATGGGACATGCACCTTGAAGCATTTTTCCCTGCTGTCTGCAGAAGGTTTTATTTTAAAATTAAAAAAAAAATGAAAAAAGAAAAAGGGAAGGATGAGGTGTTGGGGACAGTGCTTGGAAATGCACTCCACAGGTTGCTGCAGGTAGCAGGCAGCTCCTTTCTCAAAACCACGTTTTAAATAGAATAAATATTTATAGATAAACTTTGAAGTAGAGGGAGAATGGAGTGATGACAGCGAATAATAATTCTTGGCTACTTGTCCTCCTCACAGGGGGATGATAGGATAGAGGTAAATGGGGAAAAAACGGTGAGGGAGTACGATGAGGCAAAGCAGCTAAGGGGGAAAGGAAGAGAACTAAAGGGGGAGATAAAGAGTGAATGTTGTGAAGGGCTGCATTGGAGAAAAGAGGTTGAGGAAGTTTACCTTTATTTTTTTCAGGGTGGGTCTAGTCTAGCAGTAGATGTAAAAGCCTGTTTTTATGACTTCTGTTCCTGTAGAGAAGAGAAATCTTAATTTCTTTCAGCATTAAGCACTGTGATGCTTATCCTTTAAGAAGTCTGGTGCAGTTATTACTCCTTTCAGCAAGATGAAATTATGTGCAATATTACCAATGGCGTTTATACAAGATGTGCAGGATTCATCATCTCAGGTTTAATGAACTAAGGTAATTATACCATGCCATAACTAACAAAGTAATAACAAAATGGTTTTTTTTCCTCTACGAGATGTGCTGGGCTTGAAGCTCTCTGATTTAATATACTCATGCAATTGCACAAGCATTTAGGTTGTAAGTAGTGTTAGGAGTGTGTTCAACTTTTTCTCTGTGTGGTTTATACATAAGTCTGCACTTCAACTTCTGAGGAATGGCTTTGTCATAAAATAAATGCAGAGTTGCTAAATTTCAGTTGCCTGCATGCAAGCAGGAAAGAAATGCTTCTCAGTTTCATGTTTTCATTTCTTCTTTTATTTGAATGAGCCAAAGGCAAACTATGGTGTTTCTGTCATGATGTATTTCTTCTGTAGACTAAATTTTTATGGGTGAACTTCACCTCAATTTCAACTGTCCAGGTAGGCCCTCTGCTTCTTCAGTAGGCAGTGGAGCAAGAGGGCATTTCCCAAAGGCCATCCCACTTTTCCTACGACTCTCTCAGCTGGGGCAGCTTCTCCTTTGGAGTGCCAACTTTTCTCCATTCCCTGTAGACAGAAAGCGTTTAACCCAAGCAAAATATCTAATTTAGACCTTTATTATTAAGCACAGTTTCTTGCACTTCTTCATCACCGTTAATGGAAGTGTGCAACAACTGTTTCAGATTATTTCCATCTAGATGAATTTAGATTTGGTGGACGAGGCAATGTGTTTAGATTAAGTGATTTCTTGTTGAGAAACATGGGCAGCCTTTGAACTGGGACACCTTGGCAAGCTGCTTCCCCAGCACATTCTCCAAATACTCACCATTACCCACCAGATATCTCTAAGTAAGCCACGTGGATGTGAGTGAACAGATACGGAAGGAGCTTGGTAGCACCCTGCCAGCAGTGTGACTGTTGGTAACCAGGGCAGCTGCATGACTCAGCAGGATTTTGGAGAAGTTGAGTCTATGGGGTCATGGGGAAATCTTAATTAGTTGATGTCTTGTGCTGTCCCATTTGAGACAAATGTGATGCTCGATCTTGGTCATGTGCTGTTGTGTCACACTTCTGCTCTTGGCCCTGCTCCTTGTGATTTTTAACTGAAGTCTTTTGCAGTTTAGGTTAAGCTTAATGATCTTCTCACCTTTCTTTTTTTCTTTGCTTTAAGCAGGTAGTAAAAGAAACAAAACAGAACCCTCTTAAACAAACAAATCAGTTTTCTTTATTTCCTTGTAAATAAAATTTTTCGGAGCAGCAAAAGGCTATTTGCAAAACATCACAGAATATGTCTTACAAGTAGAAAAGTCAGCAAGTGGATTTAGAAACATAATTTGACCAACAGTGGGTTCCTTTTGAATGCTGACCCATTAATTTCACTTTGAAATATAAAACAAAGCAGCAAAAATAGTTTATTTCTTTATATTTTGTGTTACGTGTTTTAGGTTTAATTTTTTTGTATGAACTACACTCATCAAATGAGATAGAACTGTTGAGGTGAAGGGCAAGTTGGCTGTGATGCTTGTCTTTTAAATCAGCTGAAGAAGTCTTAGTTTTCCCAGCAGTACAATGTTTTTGTGTTTTGTTCTTTTTTTTCCCCCACTTTCTTGAAGAATCTTCAGAATGTAAGTGATGAACACCTAGCAAATGGAATCCTGGTATTTCGCATCATTCTAACGCTGCATTTGCTGTAACGCTGCAAAAATGCCTTCAGTGCATCTGTTTTCTTGGGGCTGAATTCCAGATGTTAATTTACAGTCTGCCGTCTGCTTGGATCTGGTGGTTTTGTCAAGTTACAGGTCAAAATTACGACTTGTTTGCTGACAAAAAAAAAAAAAAGCAAAAAAAAAAAAGCCACCATTTGAAGCACTGATATCTTGTGCTGAGTGCTTTTCAGTAATTCCTGTCTAATTTGCACTTCTGCTTCAACTCGGTAGATTAAATGCATACACAGAGTGAATTAGATAACTGCATGTGACCCCCTTGGTGTGTATATGTCGTTTAGCTTATGGTATACAAGTCTATTGACTGTACAGCTCTGAAAATTATTATTTCTGAGGTTGTGGAACAAGCATTGGGATCTTGGGAAGGGGGTGATGCCCTACGTGTCTTGTGGAAGTGTTGGAACTCCTCTTTGACAATCAGGTAGCGATCGGATGCCTGATATCATCTCCAGTCCGTGGCTGTGGGAAGTGTTGGGTTTGCTGCCAAATGAAAACACTTGTGGCTGTTCACTGTGGAGCTGTAAAGTGCACCTGTGTGACAGAAAAAATAATTGTTAGTCTCACGTTTTGAGACGCGAGTGAATGGTGTGTGCTAACAAATAGGCTGCTAAGGTTTTTACTAAAAGCCTGAATTTGAATTAAGGTGAAATTAGTGACACGTGGCCTTACTTATAAACCCATTATGGCTTCCTTCATTGTGCCATACTTCAAAAGAGGAGTGCACTTAATATTTGCTGACCCATATTGCTAGTTTTTTCCAGAATTTGTCATCCATCTCCCACTGTATGTTTTACCTTCTCCTGTGCCCTTCTTAAACTCAGCTGTAAACTGATTCTTTGGGTATTTTTTCATCTCTTTTTTTTTTTTTTTGTCAAGTGTAAATAATAGTTAGTAAGACCTGCGGGTACTGTGAAAGCCCACTTGAATTAATTTTTCTCCAGGTTACTCTAAGACTGGCCTGGCTTTGGAAGCTGTGTCAGGTCACCCTGTTGCTGGTAGTGTAGCTAGAGTAAGAAATTAATTGCTTATGCTGTCTGGTTTTCATTTGCTGGGGAGCATTAAACTCTGCAGTTAAATAAGTGACCAACTCCACTTTCGCAAGATTTGCATTTAAATGAATTTTCTTTCTGTAGTTACAGCAACAAATACATTGCTCTTTAAGTTATTGGGTAATAAGCACTAAAACCTTTTGTATTTAACTTCCATGAATTTGAATTTCCCACAGTTATTCTTTGAGATGGATCCCTTTCATTATTTCCTGGCCAGAAATAGGTCCTGATATTTTAACTTTGCTTCCCTCTTAGATGATCTCACGTGAAAAGATGAGAGCTGATGTATGAGTCACTCTTTTGAAGCAGGCAATAGTCCCACTTGGAAACCTTTAGCCGTGATGGAGTCTGGTGGGGGTTTTTAACAATGCTTTCTGCCATTGAGTTAACTCATATAATCACAGAATGGATTGGGCTGGAGGGGACCTTGAAGGTCATCTAGTTCCAACCCCCCTGCCATGAGCGGGTTTGCCAACCACTAGGCCAGGCTGCCCTGGAAACCATCAAGCCTGGCCTGAAATGCCTCCAGCATCCACAGATTCTCTGGGCAGCCTGTTTCAGTGCCTCCTCACCCTTTGAGTGAAGAATTTATTCCTCACATCTAACCTGAACCACCCCCTCTTTCAGTCATATATTAGTACTGTGAATGCTTGCGTGCAAACTTTTTCCATTCATTAAAATGCTTCATGCTTAGTGTTACCATGCAAGTGAAATAATGCATGAGACATTTTTTTCACGAAATTTAAAAGAAAAGGGAACAAGTAATAGAGCAGTAACACGTGTCTCTAATGAATCAGAGCACGAATGGTTAGATTGCAGTGACTTTTGGAAAGACAATTTAAAACTTCTGTCCTTCTGCTTTTATAACCCTCAGTCCGGGTTAGCAAATGTTCAGAATAGGAGAGCATTTGCATCATTATAACTCATGCTTGCTGGTTTTGTTTTTATGCAAGAAAATAAAACTGTTATAATTGCTTGTAACCAACCTTCTATAATAGAAGCGAGCCAGATGGGGCAACATTTGCCATTGGTGTTGGTCCAGGGCTTGTCTGTGCTTCTAACTCCACACCAGCTTTGTTCTTCTGCACCTGTATGCAGCAGCACCCTGTAGGAAATCATAGCACACACAGCTCAGAATTTCACTGCTAAAAACCCTGCTGTGTGGAAGAGAATTCTTGATCTCCCACTTCTTGCATTCCATGGCACAGGTCAGAAAACTGAATCATTTGCAGGATGATTTGAAATGTATCTGCTCATAAACTGTTGCTAGAATGAGGGTACTGACACAAAATGTGTTTCTTGCTGTCCTTGTAGTGGTTTATCCAGATGTAGGTATGGTAGCAGTTGGCAGCCCTGACTTAATTGCTGTTTTTAGGAGTTAAAATCCACCTGTAATTCTTGGTTATTATAGTTAAGATTAAACCCAGGCTGCCAGTTGCCAGGCAGAAGAACATAATCTGTCATTTTTCAAACTCAGAGAAAGGGGGAAAAAAACCCAAACCAACCCCGTGTAACTAACATTTTCTTGTGTTGCGAAAGAGCATGGGATTTCTTGTTTTGTTTTGTTTTTTTTTGTTTTCCTCTTACCACATGCTCATTGAATGGTATGAAGTGTAAACAATATTTGTTTAAAGAATGGGAAAAAAACCCAAACTCTGGAACTGGAGATGAGTAGCAAAAGCAACCAGCTGCTGGCTGGAGGGAGCACTCTTCTCCTGCCCCGTAGGATTTTTCTGGGATGTGATGATGGGGTGCTGGCTGGCAGCACTCTTCCCTTTGTCCAGAGCTTTGATGCTGGGGTGGTGATGGTGAGATGCCCAAAGAGAGGAGTGAGTCCATTCTTCTGCTTCCTTTCACTCCAGGTGTTGAATGCTCCCCCTGGATTGCAGTGGTCTTAGTCCTGCTGCTTTCTGCCCCTGTCTGTACAAATTGGCAGGCCTGATATCTGTAACATTTTGCATACTTTCTTATGGATAGCTTTTCAGTCCATCATTAAAATCTGATAAAGAAGGTTTATGTACCCTTAAAATTAACTCACAGCTGAGTAGGTATTTTTTTTGAGTTATTCAAAATCAATTTGATTCATTTTTTCCTGCTCCTTCTGCCCAGCTTAATCTTCAACAGCAATCAAACATGGTATTGCAAAGCAAAAGAACTCCAAGGCTTCAGTGGTAATGTGGAAATGCCTTGCTGTTAGATGTGTTTGTGTTCACTACTAAATTTATGTGGAGTTTGGAAGTAGATGTGAAACGTGTATTTGTTCTAGCCCCTTGTTTTCTCTTTTGGTGCATTCTGTGGCATTTTATTTGGTTATGGTAGCATTTATAAGATTGAATTTCTATTTGGATATCTTCTTTCCCAGAGCTGTATTGAAACCAAGTTTATTTGTTACTCATACTGTGCTGCCAAGCAAGCATAAAAGTTAGTAAACAGTTTTCAGAGCAGAAAGCATTCCTGTTGGTGAACACAAGCAGGAGCTGTCATCGGGAGCTTCTGGAGCTTTTCAGCGGTCACTGCTGTGGTTTAAATTAAGTACTTCAAAGTACTGTGTATTTTGGCCAGAAAGAGGCTACGTTTTTTCCTGGGAACACTTACTGATTCCTCTAGTGGCACCACTGCCAGCTAGGGAACTGGAGTGAGCATCTTTTTGCCAAAGCTCCTTCAAATAGAGTTTGTGTTAGAAAGCCAGCCCTGTTTTGCTGGTGGTTTGGATTTGTAGTCAGTTGGTTTGTAGGTATTGGAGAAATGGCCCAAGGAGAGACCTAGCAGAGAGGAAGAAAGAGAAACATCCCACATACTGGATATTTAAAGTTTGATTAGGGAATACTAGTGAGTGTGTTGGTTTTTTTTTTTTTTCTTAAATAAAAAAGAGCAAAGTGGGGGAGAAACGTAAATTATCGGTGACTACATCACGTTATTTGTTAAGAAAATGTTCAGTTTGTGTATTAATAGAAGTATAAAAGTAGTCATTGTTTTGGCATAAAAACAGCTGGTACTGTTTGATGCCAAAGAGGCAGGTGCCAAACTGAAGTTCCAGCAAATCCTATTAAGCAGAAATAGGGACAGAAAGGATGAATCATGGCAATGAAGAACTTACAGTAGAAATAACATAGATACCTCCTTGGGAGGACTTCTTCAGGAGGGAATGTTCCACGTGGTGGAGTGGTGCTGGTCCCTGTGAGATATCTTAGTGGTCTTTAACTTCTTTCAAGAATGTGTCAGGAGCATAGAGGACATCCATGTGATGCCTGTGTATAGGTGGGTGCCACTGCATTTATCTGTCTTTGAAGGGGTATGACTACAGAGTAGGTAAAATTCCATACCTGAACTGTTTGAGGCACATTTACGTGTGATGATGCCAAATGCTTTTACAGGTGTATTTGACTTGCCATTTTCTGTTAAAAAATACATTCTTTTAACTCAGCCTTTCTTATTGTTTTCACAGACAGGTACAAGAAAGGTTGAATGTGGTGGGTGTCATTATGGGGGTGGATGGGGAGGTTACCAAAGCTGAAATGGAATTTTATCAAAATCCCTGAAGAGTCAATTAGGTGTTCTGAAGATTTGACAGATTAATCCCACGTAAAATAGGTGCTAGCAAAACCCCAATCTAGGGAACGTGGAAAAAGTGAGAAATGATGGCAGATTTGTGATGGTCTATAAAAATAGAGCCCAAGAAGCAGATTACGCTGGTGAGTTTGGCCTTTGCTAATAACGGTGCCGTGATGACACCATTCAGCTTAATCTCAAAATGTGGTCACTAAAAGCAACAACCTTCTTCAGAAGTATATTGTGGTTTAGGATGCTCTGTTTCAAAACAAGATGAGAAGCAACGCGGCTGGAGCAAGCAAGTTGAGCTGTATGGTATTGGTTTGTAACTCTTCTCCCTTACAAAATGGACCTCAATGCAGCTAAGAAGTGTACAATTTCATGTGATGTGCCAGTCAACAGAGAACATTTCAGCAAATGATTGCCTACTAGAATTGAAAAGTATGTGAGGGAATGTTATTTTTTGAAAGAAATTGATTCAGAAAAAACAATTTATGCATTGTGCAACAGGTAATGTAACACTTGCAGTACAATACTTAAGTACTGAATTTAGCATGAAATATTATCACGAAGCAGATGAGTGCAATAGAATGAAGATCCTAGGGAAAGGCAAGCTAAGACAGTGACACCCCAATGATGGCTTATGGTGTGTTTATCTTAAAATTAATTATGCATATGTATGTCTGTGCTTTAAAAGGTTAAACCAATGGTTTTAATACCTAGAAATAACACGATGAGTATGAATATAAGTCAATTTTCTAACAACTTTAGCTGTATAAACTTAAAAATTTACCACGTGCTTTAATTAGTAAGTTACTGGGATGTTCATTTTTGTACAGAGTGCTCAAATTGGAATAGCAGACTTGCAGGGGATTGTTTACATGATGCCAGTATTTTCATTTAAGGTGCTGTAAAATCTTTAATTGCTATTTTCTTGTTTAAGTCCAATTAGTGCTGAAGCTTGCATCATTTGAAGAGCTGTAGCCCTCTTTTTTTTTAACCACAGGTGACTTCTGTTGCACATCTAATTAACAATAGATGTGTATCAACACTTCTGTCAAACGTGGTTGGTTGGTTGTAATTTTTGAAGTAAATGCAAATAATTGCGTCTGATATAAAATGTTAATTTTTTTCTTGGACTGTATTGATGAATTACAAACAATAGAATTTGTTTGAGTTGATTAGTTGGGTAAATAATGACGAGTTGACTAATCAGCACTGTTGCCTAATGTATATGTAGAGTACCAAAATTACCAGCAGCTCTTTGCAGCTCTTCCCCTCTGAGGGAGCACATGCTGGCAATCTCAGTTAAGTGAGGCATCTTAATATTGCTTGTGTAACGAGCATTGTTGAAAACAAGTGTATGATGGTGTCTTTTTACTGTGGTATCTTGTCAGCTGGCAGCAGGTGCTGCCAAATTTGATGCATAGCATCAAGGAATGTCATAAAGGCAAAAGAGCGGAACTGAAAAAAGTGTCTGTCACCTCAACAGTAAAATAAAAGTTAAAACTCAAATGGACTCTGTAATGAAAGCAAAAGAAATTTCATAAGAAATTTGGAGAGTAGGGCTGCTGATTTCATATGGTGTGCTTTGGCAATAGGTGAAAGCACTGATGCTACAGATAGGGCTCAACTTGCCCTTTTCATCAGCAATATTGATGTTTGTTATAATATCACTGAAAAATGGTTTCTTTGGTGCCACTAAAAGACACAACTGAATGTCTTGATTTGTATGAAGCGGTTAAAATTACATGAGAACGATTTTCTTTAACCCTTGTCAATGTGTCTGTATAGCTACTGATGGTGCCATGGTTATGGCTTGTAAAAAAGAGGGACATATAAAATTATAGGCAATGATGTAATTATCACTGGCAACTCGTGTGTGATGAAACATCACTGCATTGTACCTCAAAAAAAGTTATTTGCAAAAGCTTTAAAAATGCACATCATGCAAGTCATCATCAGAACTGTACATCAAGTCCAATGGATTGAATAACCACTAATTCCAGGTCCTTCAAAAGTATGGATGCTGACTGTGAGGGCATCGTGGACTTTTCTGAAGGAAGGTCACTGTGTTGGGCTAAAATGCTGAAAAGACTTTATGATTTGTGATATGAAATCAAGTCATTTATGGAATGAAGAGGGAACCTATGCCAGAACTTGAAGATGAAAAATGACTCACAGATTTAGTGTTTTTGGTGGATTTGAGTGCTCATTTAAATGAGTTAAACATGCATCTTCAAGGTGAAAATCACCTTATTTGTGCAATGTATCAAACCATAACAGCATTTGAAATGAAACTTCAATTACAGCAAGCTGAAGTTATGGCAAATAACGTCATGCATTCTGAGCTGTTGGCTAATACAATCCTGTGAACAGCCAAAAAGATGCAATCTAGCTTCCAGTTTTGATAGAGGAATTTGAGGTTTCTGAAAAAATCATCAGTTTTTCGATTCTGTGACTCTATGAAAATCCAGATGGAGTGGGTACTGTACAATGTGGACTTCTGGAGAAAAAGAAAGGAGAAGAAAGAGGTGTTTGCTTTTCCCTTCCTTTTTCCCTTTTCCCGCCCCTTTTCCCTTTTCTCTTCTCTTTTTCCTTCCCCCTTCCCTTTTTGTTCCTGTGGCCAGCAAGCTTGGATTGAGTTTTACATGACTGAACTTAGAGTGGATTTGTCCTCATGGTACTTCATAGGAGTACTAGACTGCCTGCAAAGCTAACCCACAGCACTAGCACAGGAGAGTCACCAAATTTTTTACTGGCTACATGTAATCCCCCTTCAATAGACGCCAGCCAGGAGGAATGAAACTAACGCCTTCATTTAGCAAACTCGTAACTATTTCTTGCCCAATTTAGTCCAGGTATTTTAGGAAGAATTAAAACAGTTTTCCTATTCTGAAGTCTAAGATGTCCAGCAATTTATCACTGAAGTGCCCAAGCAGATGTGTATTAAGATAACTATGTTCTTAAACCCAGATGTGTTGTGGTTGACGCCCCATCCCTTGAGACTTTCAAGGCAAGACTGGATCAGGCCCTGGGCAACCTGACCTCGCTGTGATGTTCCTTTGCACTGCAGGGGAACGGGACAAGATGACCCTCAGAGCTCCCTTCCAGCTCTTCTATGATTCTGTGTAAGAGTGCCTCCTTCCCTCCCTGTGTCACCAAAAGCTGCCTGTACACCCTTTTTATCCACGGCTTCCTCATTTTCCATTTTCTTTTTCCTGGCTAGCAGGTGGCAGAGATGGTCTTGTGTGCCCTGGCTGACTTTGTGTGTGCTGCTTTGTGAGGCTGCAGTGCTTTTTGCAGGCATCTAGGTCTCTGTAGTCCACACAGGCTTACTGATTCATTGCCAAGTATACAACTAAATACCTTTAATCTCTGTGTCTCTGAAGTTGCTTAATAAGTTGGAAAGTTGCTACAGGGAAACATGATCACAGCAGCCCCTTTCCCTTGAAATCCAGTTCAAAAGGAAAACTAAAGTTTCTTTTCTGCCCTTAAAATGAATGGAACTTGATGTTTCAGTCACCTCCTTGTCTGCCCACATGTACATGGAGGTCCTGGGGACGCATCTTGGTGTGTTCCCTTAGACCTGCCATCATCACCTATCTTTCAGACTATAGTAGCGGTCTCGTAGCGAGCTCTATGTCTTGGGAACAGCGGTGGTGGATTTTGCACCCTGTTGGCATCTCCTCCAGAGACCTTGGTGTTAAGAACTGATGCCCTAAGTAGTTCTCATGGCCATTAGACCGTAGGAAACTGCTCATGAGCTTGGCCTCCTGACTGTGATGCTGTTCTAGATGCTGTAGGGTGGGTGAAGGTGTCTACGTGGGACAGGGAGACTGCTGGAAACTGATATTACTCTACTAGCAGCACTGGGAGCTAGGGTGGGTCAGGTATCTAAAATGGCAGGCATCTCTGTTTAAGCAACTGAATTATTTCACCATTCCTTTTTCTTGATGCCAAAGATTACATTGGCAACAGCTTGCCTGCACCGTGATCTAATATTTCTCTATCAATCAGAACACCTTTTGCTACTGTTCTGCAAAGTATTATAGCTCCCTCAGGCATTAAATTTAACACCTTGATTTTAGCGTTGTGAATCACTTGCTGTGTGAATTCTCTTGTTCTGCTCTTTTTGATCCTGGCTGCAGCTGAACTTCTGAATGTAAAGGCTTGTTTCAACTTGAACTGATGTTGGTCGCCCTACCTGAGACAAGTGTTGAGTGGTGCTCTTGCTTCTACAGTGAGTGAAACGAAGAAGGTTGTTTCTTAAGCCTGGCTTTCATCTCTTGATAGAAGCATTTTCAGGAGCATTATGAGGAATGGTCCTTCTTGGCTCTGGAGGAGCATTAGCTGATATCTGCCACTTACTTAAGGGGTGAGGTTAGAGGATGGGGCTTTCAAAGTCTGCTGGAATGGAAAGCTCAAGAAAATGCAAAAAAAGAAACAAACCAAAACACAAAACAAAACCAAGAGCAACAACAACAAAAACCCAAACCGAAACAGCAACAAAACTCCCATCAAAACAAAGTCCAACAAAACAAACCAAAAGCCCAACCAACCAAATCAACACCTCTCCCCTTTCCCCCCCCAAAAAAACCCTACAGATTTTGCATTCTTTATACTTTTTAGTTGATGTTTATTCAAATGATTTCTTGATAGAGTTATCAGAAATGAAAATAAACTGCGTTATTAAACTTGTAATAAATTCTTTGTGTGTGCAGGAAAATGAAATTTGAAAAGCTTAATGCTGTGAAATTCGTGAGCTATCTTCATGGTTTCCAGACTCTTTTATCTTGTCATTCATCAAAATTTCTTATTTCTCCGTAATGTTTTGTAATTGAAAAAAGCAGAATGCAGGATGCAGCATTGGCTGTGGCCTCAGTTTGTAGTGCTGTTCATGCATTAGAATTTCCATTTCCCTTTCTCAGGACAGAGTTGATCAGGCATTTTCTGTATTCATGTGGGGAAATTTCTGATCCTTACTGTACCGGATTGTTTCCTCTGATCTCATAAAATTTCACTGTCTTCTCCCCACAAATATTCCTGTATTTTTATAGCTGTGTCAATTTGTGTTTCTCAAGACCTTGTAGCTTTCCCTTCAAGCTTTCTTGACTTTTGTAGCAAGGCCAACTTTTCTCAAGGTAGTTAAGGAATGATTTACTTTCTTTTGCTTTAAAATTAGTTTTATTCTTCTGAGAGTGGAAAAAAAGATGGAAGGAATAAAGCATAGGAAAATTGACAATATTACAGAAAACCCTGAATGTAAAACAGCTGCGCCGCATTCATAAGTTATGGGAAGTTTTGGCCTTATGAATTGACTTCTTTACCAGACTTTGAAGCTGATGTATTGCTGCTGAGAAATACTGATTGAGACTGTAAAAACCTGAGGTCTTATAATGATAATGCTATAAAATAGGTGGTTATGAATAAGCTTATGAATTTACCTTATTTTTTTCTCCCTGAGGCATTCATAGATAACTGTATGTCTTCCCATTTCTCTGGGTAGTTCTATCTGTCAAGTAGCCCAGGGACTAAAATACTTGATTTGTTTGCTGCATGATGTATGTAATATCTAGTTTGTACAAATGGGCTTGTCAGTTTAGCAGAAATGGATCTAAGATCATCAATTTTATTCCCTCCCATCTGTTAACCCAGCTCCATTGTTTACCATGCGGTGTCTAGGAAATACAAATGTAAGAGAGCTGGAGCGCTGTTGGAAATCTTATTTTGCATCAAATCAGAGTAACCTAATTCTACTGCTGCACACAGGAAATTAAATCTTAAACCCTGGTGTTCCCAGTGATCGGAGCAGACACGTTTATCCGGGAGGCTTGGCTGTAACAGCAGTGAGGGTGGGTCGGTTCCTCCCTTCGGTCGGCGTTTCATGGGATGTACGGTGGGACGCTGGGCTCCAACTGGGCTCCTTGCTGAGTGTCATCTGTTGTAGGTATCAATAGGTGCAAATCGCTCCTCTGATGTTGCTGCTTTCCCTACAGTGTCGTGGGGGAAGCCTTTAACTTGAATTCCTCACTTCCACCTTTTTGTTATCTTCTTGCTTTTTAAATGCACTTGAATACTGTGTTGTGCATCCAGTTTCTCCACCACTTGTGCTTTGCAAATTTGGGTCATGTCCCACCTCAGCCTTTTCCTTTCCAGACCAAAGAGCCCCATCCTTCCTGGTCCCTCCTCCTATTGCTGAATGGTTTTTAAATTATAGCTTTGTATGCAATCTAGTCAATCCACAGGACTTTGGCAACGTTTGCTGTCTGTGTTTTCTGGGAGATAAGCAGCAGTCAGACTAAACCTTTTCACCTAAAAGAATAAATGCCCTTGTAGAGCTATATTCTGGAGATTTGTGAAGAATTAGAAACCAGTTTTAATGAAAACATTTAAGAGAATTTCTTGTAGCACTTACGGATGGTGGAAACATAATGTAAGAGTGAGGCTAAGCCACTCCATGTTTTCCTTAAGTTTGTACTCAAGGAAATCTTTTGTGGCACCAGATCATTTAAAAACAGACAAACAAAACACCTCCAAACTCACGTTCGTGCAAGGAGTTAGGTTTGGCATTAGACCCTCTGGCATCTCCATAGTTGCTTAGTTTTGTTTTGATTTGTTTTCCCCCAGCCCTGGCCACACAAGTGCTCTGTCCCTTGTGTTACGACGTGCCCAGCAAAAGTAGGGAGCTTCCCCCACACCATTTTCCTGCAGCTTCTGCTGGGTGTAGCATTCGTTCAACCATCTGCCTGGTGCACAGTGAGGCACAAGCTTAGATGTGAAACCACCTGCCCTGTTGTAGACGAACATAAGCCTTTCTTCTGGAGAGTTGTAACTCTTACATCTAGCTGCTTTTTTTTTTTTTTTCTTCTTCTCTCTCCAGGAAATTGCTTTTTCCTATCCTTCTTTTCTTGTAAAAACTATTTTTAAAATGTTTCATGTTGTGTTAAATTTGTCTTTATTGCATCCCAGTGTGTTTTGGTTTAACCCAGCAGGTGGCTGAGCACCACACAGTCCTTCGCTCACTCTCCCCCTTCCCACTGTGATGGGGGAGAGAATCAGAAAAAAAAACCACAACCCAGACCTATTTACTAAGATAGAGAAAAGGGAAAGAAGTAATGACATATGAAATATATGTATGTATGTATATAACTAGTGATGCACAAGCAATTGCTCACCACCCCCCGGCAGCGAAAGGAAGAGAGATGAATTCCCACCCTCTTGAAAGCTTTCCTTCTGCATGATGCCACATAATATGGGATATCTCTTTGGCCAGCTTAGGTCAGCTGTCCTAATTCTGTCCCTTCCCAGTTCCTTGGGACCCCTCTCACTGGTAGGACAGTAGGACAAACTGAGGACCCAAAGCATCTTTGGCTCTATACAGCACTGCTCAGCAACAACAGGAAACATTGATGTGTTATCAGTGTTTTTCCCCTAAACTCAAAGCATTACATCATACCAGACACTCTGAAGAAAATCAGCTCTGTCCCATCCGAAACTGAGAAGCAGTGATAGGCAGATGGTGACAGGGCAGGCTGGGTCCCCCAGGTCAGCATCTTCTAAATGTCTTAGCATGGCTCTGGGCTGTGACCTTGGTCTTAGGAAAACTCCGTCCTTGTGTGTTAATTCTGGCAATAACATTTTGAGCAGATTAACAGGCATAACTTGTAACTCTTTGTATCCAATCCTTTTTAAAAATTGACTTAACTTCTGTCGTAATAAACTATCTTTTGTTTGTCTTTCTTTAGTGTCTTGCTGTTACTTATTCCCTCTTCGCAGTATTTTTCTTTGTCAGTGACTTCTTCCAGTTTATTGCCTTCCAAGTTATTTTAACCAGACTTTTCATTCTTTGTTTCTTTATAATCCAACGATTTTTACTTAATGTATTCTAAAACTTCTGCCAAATATATATGTGCTCTTCCGTTATCTGTGCTCCTTTCACTCTCGCTGTTCATCAGGCTGGAGCATGCATGCATCCTTTCCTAGGTATCGTGCTTTTCATTCTCTAGCTCCAAATGCTGTCTCGCTCTGCTTGCCAGCTGCTCTGCTCCACTTCTCTGCAATCTCACAGAAGAGCGGCTGTAGATTGGCTTTACACACAAACTCCTTCCTCTGCTTTTCTGAGAGGAGCAGAGCACTGGGAAACAGCTCAGCAGGCCTGGGGTTTCTTATGAGGTGTCACTGGTGCCCCAGAGGGAGAACCTTGCTCAGTATCTCCCTTTGCCTGCGAGGTGAAGCTTTTCCCAAGCCATCCTGACGTTGCAAAGTAAGAACTGCTTTTCCATAAGGGCTTATTTTATGCGTGGTCGTGAAGGTCGTCTCGAGGTGCTTTGCATAAAAGTAAAACAAAAATGTGAGAAGTTGTTCTTTCAGGTTCTGGAGGTTTCGTGTTTCTGCAGTACCAAAGTAAGAGAAAATACCATTCCTTTGTTTCAAGACAGGATAGAAATTACCCACAGAGCTAGAGTGAATTTATGCGTTTATTTATGTTTAAAGTTGTTTCTCTTTGTTATCCTCTTAATTTACCTTCAATGTCCTCTTGTAATTTTTCATTCATGAAAATGAACCTGGCAGCTTTTTGGAGCCAGTGATGCTGAGATAGATGCTCGGTGGCACTCTGCAGCAGTGGTGCAACTGGAGTTATCGAGTTTATCATCTTGAAGAACTATTGAAAGGAAACTGAGGTGCATCTACACGTCCCTATTAATGTTGGGTCTTTGAAGAAGCTGTGCATGTATCAGCTCTGGAAGTGGCACGGGTTCTACTGCCACGTGGAGCCTCTCTCCTGCGAGTGCTGGAAGACAAGAAAACCCCAAGGTAGGCTTTCATACCCTGCTCTACAGCTGGCTGTTGGCACAGCACTCAGAAGCACAGTTCTTGTTTTACATCAGTTAAGAGTAGGGGATGCCTAAAATTGTACTCCTTGTTGTGTTTCAGCTTCCTTTTGTTCTGTTAGCTCTTTCTTGGCTTAGCTCTTCATTTTTGGAAGGCAGTTTGTTTTGCTGCGTTCAATATTAGTTGATCAGGAAACGCGGATGTTTAAAGGACCAAAAATTAAAGAAAACTAATACATTGAGACAGGAAGGAAGAGGAGGATGAAATCTATTTCTTCTCTTTGACTTAGCTTTCTACTTCAGTGGTAAATTGCGGTAACAATGTAAAAGTAGGGCAGCAGTAGAAAGCAGAAGAACTAATAGGTGAAAATCATTATTTTTGAAAATAACTACATCTAGGTACAGTTCTGAATGGGAAAGGCATCTGGTTTCACAGTGGTGATGCAAACACTGCAACCCTAATAGTAAATTACAGGACTTCTCTGATGGACTTAATGCCTTCTCTGCCAAGTGCAGGCTGTGGCACATATTTGCATTACAGTACTATTGCTAAAGTAATTGCATGCTTAGCAAATTTCTTGGTAAAATAGCTTCTTAGGCAGCTTTGCAATTCCAAATCAACAGTGACCATATTAAAAATAATACGTGCTTTGTTACCTTTACTGCAGCAACAGTACTATGTATATCTTCTTGTCCAAAGCGGTATGAGAAATGCTTAATAACGTAATTGTTGTACTCAGAAGATAACTGTAGTGCCAAATACAAGCGAATAAAACTTTTATGCTCTTTCAAGAGGGTACTATTGAATATTTGAGTCCTAATGTACTTGGAAAAAGAATCCTTCGATTGAATTTCTATTTTTTTTTTTTATATTTGGAGAGAATAACTTAATTCCATGGTAAATAGACAGTATTCTGTGTAAATGTGGATACAGTCTTTCCTGTTTTGAAGTGAGCTGTCTGGCTTTGGCACTTTAAACGGATGTTTTTATCTTCTGTGCACTTAGAGAGAAGGGGTTGTGTTTTATAGAAAAATGGTAAATTCTGAAGGGCATCAGATATCAACATTTGTTTCCTTTAAAACAGAGAAGGAAAAAAAAATAGAACAAAGCCCTCAGTCTATAGGCATTGACTTTTTTTGTTCTGGTTCATATTTGGAAAAGGGGAGAAAAATTGCAGTGGTATTGGTAGTCGGATGTATTGAAGATATGAGATGTCTTGAAGCAGAATGAGAGGTCGTCCGTGTTTCCAGCCCATTTCTGCCACTCTTTTCTGAGTTAAATATATGAAAATGGCCAAAAATGTTGAGTCTCTGATACTTGCTTTAAAAGCCTCAAACCTGGAGGCCTGTTCTTATTTCATTAATTTCCCCTTAAATAGCAATGCCTAATTATGAGATGTATTAGAGCTTTATAT
Source organism: Tetrao urogallus (assembly GCF_951394365.1). NCBI lineage: Eukaryota > Metazoa > Chordata > Aves > Galliformes > Phasianidae > Tetrao > Tetrao urogallus. The sequence goes on from NC_136814.1 coordinate 4,809,153, forward strand.
AAAAGGGGAAAAATCTGATGGGAACAAATCAAATGTTCTTTTCACTTCATAGGCCTTCTCGGGGCTACTTTTGAACTGGAATAACAATAATGACAATTAAAACAAAACAAAAGGCTCTGATTTCAGGGATCTTTTCTAACCACAAGAGCTGGGCAAATTGGAGTTGAAAGGACCTTTCCAATTAATGTGTCGTCTTCTGCTCATGTGTGGGACAATACCCTGAATAGCCAATTAATTACAGTTGTTTCAGCCTGTGTGGCTGTAGGTCAGATCATAGGCATGGCTTATGCCTCTTGGTACTTTTTTTTCTCTAATTGCATAATGAGAAAATAAGTGCTCCAGTGACAGCAGTTGGGAAGTGGGTTGGTATCCAAGCATACAGCTGCAGCACTGCGCTCATCTGGGGAGGGGTGCTGGCACCATGCATCCTTGTCTCTCTCCTGGATGGAAGCTGGAAGCAAAGGGGTGAAAGAAAATTTGCCTTTTTTTTTTTTTTTTTTTGGTTAAAGAAAATCCGTTCATGACCACTTAATATTTTTCAGCTTTTTTTTTTTTTTTTTTTTTTTATTGTTAACTTCATGTCGCTTGAATGGATGTGGCCACCATATTGCCCTATTTGCAACCTCAAGATTAGGTGAGCATTGGTAAGGTTGGAGGTACAGGGTTCATTTCGACCTATTTTGTCTTGAGTTTGTATGCAAAACATAAAATAACATGAATGAAGGTGATAACAGTGTAGGTTGAATAGTCAAAACACTTGTGTCTTTTCAACACTTTTTCAGAACCTATGGTCATCCCAAATCGTGCAGGAGCACCAAACAAAGGCTATTAATCCTTAGGTCCGTACTGCCTCCCCTGTCTGGCCCACAGGCTGTCTCAGGAGACTCCCTTGACTTTTTCCTTCTTGCGGTGTGGCTGTCTGCAAGATCAGCACTTTGTTCTGCTGGATGCTGACTTCTCTGTTCACTTGGCTATAAACTGCATTCTGCGCCCACAGAGCTGAAATCTGTGCACCTTATGCACTTGCAGCTTTGAGCAGCTAAAAAGTGGCTTTGAAAAAATGCAGTTCTGAGATCAAATTTTTGTTTTTTCTAACTTTATCTAGTGTATAATATTCTCCTTTACCCTTCCAACTTTGAGGAAAGTGTGCAGTCAGTGACAGATGGCCGATTAGGTAGAAAATGTGTGCATGAGCCGTATTAATAGAAATGTATGTGGCTGAACCACATCAGTGCTAACCTCACTTGTTGTGATCCTGAGAGAGGCTGATAACGCTCATTATGAAACGCTGCAGTGACAAATGAGCCATTGGGTTTTTATAGTCAACGTTTTCATTAAATGCTGCTTGTTGTGGGGCATTTTGGCTTCAGAAATGCAGGTGCTGAAGTGCTTCTTTGTAGTCAGCAATCTGAAAATGCTGGGTGGTGGAGATGAGCAAACACCTATGTAGATGCAGCGTTTTAATACTCAGGATATCAATAATGCTTCTAATTAGCTCAGTCTAAGGTGCAGTGGTAGGTTGTTCCCTGATGAGGTGTTGGGGTTTGTTTAGGAGATGGAGGCAGGAGAAGTATGGTGAGGGACAATGGCCTCACGTTGTGCCAGGGGAGGTTCAGGTTGGCTGTTAGGAACAATTCCTTCGCCCAGAGAGCGGTGAGGCACTGACACAGCTGCCCAGGGAGTGGTGGGGTCACCTGGAGGAGTCCCAGAGCCGTGGGGATGTGGCACTGAGGGATGTGGGCAGTGGGCACGGTGGGGTTGGCTTGGAGTTGGACTTTGTGATCTTCTTTTCCATGCATAGAAGCATAAACTTCTGTGACTTGAAGTCCTCTCCTTCATTGCAGTGCCAGGGTAAAGGACTTGCTGGGCATGAACTTAGAGCAGATTCTGGGGTTGAACTGGAAGAAAAATGGTTGTTGGGAGATGCTTTTCTTGATTTTGTCCTTCGTGTAGGGCAAGGTTAGAGGACAGCAAAAGCTGGGCCCTTATGAACCTGATGGGGTTGAACAGAGCAAGGTACAAGGTTTTGTGCTCGGTTTGAGCTATTCCCTGATGTGTATACAAACTAGGAGAAGAAATCATTGAGAATAATCCTGCTGAGGAGCATTGGTTGATGGAAAAACTGAACGTGAGCCAGCAGTGTGCACTTGCAGCCAATGGTATCCTGGGCTCCATCAGAAGAGGGGTGGCCAGCAGGAACAGGGAGGTGATTGTCCCCCTCTACTCTGACCTTGTGAGGCCCCACTTGGAGTACTGCGTCCAGGTCTGGAGCCCCCAGTACAAGAAAGACATAGAGCTGTTGGAGAGGGTCCAGAGGAGCCACAAAGATGATCAGGGGACTGGAGCACCTCTTCTATGAGGAGATGCTGAAGGAACTGGGCTTGTTAAACTTGGAAAAGAGAAGAAAGACCTCATTGCAGCCCTACAGTATTTAAAGGGAGTTTATAAAGAAGGAAATCAACTTCTTACCCAGGTAGATAGTGATAGGAACTAAAGATTGGATGTCAGGGGCAATGTTCTTTTACTGAGAGAGTGGCTGGCATAGGCTGCCCAGAGAGGTTGTGGATGCCCCATCCCTGCAGATATTTAAGGCCGGGTAGGATGGGGCCCTGAGCAGCTTGATCTAGTACTTGATTTAGTGGTTGGCAATCCTGCCTGTGGCAGAGGGGTTGGAACTTGATGATCCTGGAGGTCTCTTCCAACCCAAGCCATTCTGTGACAGCAGTGCACCTATAGTGTGCTTTGCTGCCCACTGGAAGGCATGGTGAAGGGGATATTCAAAGCTGCTCTGATCAATGGCCGTAGCAAGTAGGTGGTTTGTCAAATGTTTTCTGTGGTGCTGGTGGAGGTCTTGCGATCGCTTCTGGGGAGTTTTAGTTCCTTTTGTTCAGTATGTGAGGAGCTGTTATTTTATGTTAACGTGATGGAAGAGTCTAGAATTTCCCAAGGTCCTGAGCAATAAGCAATATTCTCTCTTCTGCCTGCAATGGAAAGGTGGGGTAAAGAGCTCAGGAGCGGTTCTGCCTCCATAAAACCATATTGCAACAAATGAAGTGCCTCTCAAATACAAAATAAATAGGTATGTATTGATGTCATCCACTGTTAAGCTAATAAAAGATGGCTGCTGCTTAAAACCCATTTCATTTTCTTATATCTGCACCTTCTAAATAGCTCTGGTTTCAATTTCAATTTATTTTGTTGACTTCAAGAAAAAATTGTTTATTTGGACATTAAAAATTGAATTGTCAGTTCCATTATCTTCCTCCTGCACTTCAATTTCAGACTTATCTGCATCAATGAGAAAGTGTTGCAGGAGATTCTTTTTTTTTTAATTGAAAAAGATCTATTATTTCTTGCAAAACCTATGAAGAAAGTTGCATATTACTAATAATCTGGCATTTCCCCAGTGTATGGTTTTTGCTTGCTTTGAGTATTTGCAATTAGAAGTCTCCATCTCAATGGGATAATTAAAAAATAATTTACCACTTGGAAGGAATGGGTCTCTTTGGGCAATCTGCACTGCTATTGGTTAATTATTACTAATTTTTGGTTATTTGATACTGTTCTTCCTGACCTGACATCTGCATAATGTAGAGGCTAATGAGAACAGAAATTAAGCCTGATAGTCAGCATATCCCCTGCTCAATTGGAGAGGGTAGGGTGGAAGGAGATTAAAAATAAAATAGTTCAAGTAGGAGTTCAGCAGCGCTGGAGATTTTGTACAGGATTTTTATAGAGATATATAGGTAGAAAGGGAGGCACACAGAGGCAGCTCCTCACTAGCTTTCTGTTGTACCTGCTAAAAGATGTGCTGTTGGAGGAGCTGCTGGGGAAGGAAGTCAGTTTGATGGGGAGCGTGGGGCGAGCAGGTAGCCTGGAGGCAAACAAGCAGAGTTTGGGGCCAGGAGATAAAGCACAGCGAGCTGAGTTTCTGGTGGCCACAGGGCGCATCCTTCCTGCTGCCGAGGACACGAAGGTGCAGTCGTCTTGGTGTCTTTAGAAGGAACTGTTCTGCCTGCAAACCGTTGTGATACTTTCTGGTATTCAATTTCTGCATTATTATTATTATTTTATCTATTAGGAGTCTTTGAAGGCCCATGGGAACATGCAGACCGATGGCATAGAGTGCCTGCACAGAATAGTTTGATTTAAAATAAAAAAAAAAGAAGTGAATAAAAGTAGATGACAGGGTCACTGTGGGAGATATTAATTTTGTGTTCGCTGTTGGTCTTACAGCTCTTGCACAGTGGCAAAAGGTTGTTCTGTGGAGCTGAGCCCAGGTTATCCCAGTCAGCTGCAACCATGGGCGTACTCACTTGGGTGCAGAGGCTGCCTGCTGCATTTTGGAGGTGGCTTTTCCATGTATCCGTGACCTTCAGTGATCCAGAAGGCATTATTGCTCTTTTAAAAACGCTCCACTTTGCCTTTGTTGACTTGAGAAGAATAAAATCATGTTACGCTGTGAGTTTTTCTTAATGAGAAAATTGATACCTCCCAACTGAGGGAATTATTATGATAAATAGGCAAAATCTGCTTCCGTCTCAAAAACAGAACGTTTTTTTCTCTTTGGGAGCCGCATAGCTCGCGAAATATGACGACAGATGCAAACAAACAAGTTAAAAAACCCATACAATAAGATCGCAACAGAACTTTAAAAAAGGGGGAGTGCAGAATATGAAATGAAGCCATCTGTCTGCGCTACAAAGCATTCGTTCCCTTTGAGTGTGTAATTATGGACCTGGATTTTCTGTTGGTGGATTTATGTATGAAATTGTCCCTAAGAAGAACGGTTGATTCCATGTAACGTTGAAATAACTTAACTGGTGCTATTGCAGATTCACTGGGGTGCTGGCACAGAGCTGTTCCCCATGGCCACGTTTGTGTTAGCTGACCTGGTGCCTCAGCAGCTAAAAAAATTAATTCTCTTTTGTGCTTTATCAATAAAAGAACTTGTCATGCTGGAGCTCTTCTTTTTGAGACCTAGGTAAATTCTCACTCCTGCTTCTTAAGGTGACTCATGGTCTGATAAATGGTAATTACTGCCATTAAATAAAATGGGAGGAGCTGGATTTTATTCTTAGAAGGGAGGAAACTGAGCAAATTTCAGTTTTTGGCCCAGAATTCTGGAACCTAACTTAACCTATTTTTAGGTAAAATACTAGTATTTCAAATAATGTGCCTAAGTGTATGTGAATCATCCACATTAGCTATGCTTGAGGTCTTTCAGGCTCTTGTTTCACTTGGTCATAAATTACTTTAAAAAAAGAAAAAAAGAAAAAAAAGCAGCATGAAGACATAGAGTTATGATAGAACAGAGTTGGGTTGTTCTGACCTGCACCACAGCTGGGTTTACAGCCCTGTCCTAAAGACAGGGCAGTGGTGCTGGGGAATTTCTCACTGCTCTGGGTAAATCACTTTATTGCTTCTGTCGTTTCATTCTACTTAGAAATGAGGCTTGTAAAAAGAAATACAGCATAAAATAGAGTCTTCTCATGTAAAGGTAGGACAGCTTGCACCTCCTGGTATTGACCGAGGTGGTGTCAAGTGTGAAAGTGGTGCTGGGTTGCATCTTGGCACTGTCCCTGTTCTCCCCGAGTAGCTTTGTCATTTGTTACAGATACCACTGTAATCACTGAAAGCTTGGGAAGGGTCTCCCCAGCAGTGTCCAGCTTTAACATGTGCGTGCAGCCTTGCAGAGATGGACATTGCTGGCCATCTGCCCTCTTTCTCTGGAGCATCGCGTTGTGTTGGGTGGCATCTGCTCTTCGGCATTCCTTCAGCCTCCAGTAGCAGATGCTTGTTTTAAAAACAAGTGTTAATACATTAGTATGCAATGCTCAGAGCAGCAATTTGAGAACACAGTTAATGTAATTTTCCTGTTCTGTAACACTTGTTTTCCTTGTATGCAAACTCTGCTGGAGGAGCTGTGACAGTCCTTTCAGTCCAAGTTTGTGCATTGCATTTGTGGTGGCTGCAGAAGCTGGTACCAGCATGGGCACTAACAGGGCTGGCATTGGGGTGCTGGGGCAGAGCTCATGCTGGTTCTGAGAAGGATGAGAACCTGTTTTCATCACTGTGGTTATCACTGAAGTCAGGAAGCATCCTCCCGGACTTTGTCATATCCTTGACAGTCTCTTCTGGTTGGGTTTAGTGGGTTCGATCAGTCTTTTCCAAGAAAACACAGGGCTCCTCACATCCTGAATTTAGATCTTTGTATTAAAAGGTAAAAAGTGGGTACCCTTTGTGAATCGGGCTGGGAGTAGCTCCCTGACATCAGGAATGCTGAACCTTTGGCTCTGGAGCATCCCTGCGGGCTGTGCTCATGGCTGTGTGGCTCATGTGGGACATGCATGGGTACTCACGTTTCAGGGTAGCAGCTCTGGCTGCTTGTAGATGCTCCCAGCCTTCTTCAAGAACAATGTGTATTGAGCAGTGTGGAAGCATTGTGTTGGACTGTAGTGATTCCAAGCTTCAGGGTCATCTTGAAATGGATATTGTCAATCTTATTACAGTTCTGCTAGCAGGCAAACAATTGTATGCAAATACAACCTATTATGTCTGCATGCATTAAGACTTTCTTTGCAACAATGCTTTCCTTAGTTATTTTGCATTCCTTGTTTCCATTTCTTGAAGTCCATTGTTTTAATGGCATTTCATTCACTTCTAATGTTTCAAGACATTTTCCTTCTGACACATTTGCCTGTGGCGTTTGCATACACAGGGCTGTTGTATTTACATGATGCTGTCTTTTCCTCACTAAAAAAAAAAAAAAAAATCCCACATTTTTTAGGAAATACGTGTAGTAAATTAGAGCTGTAGGTGCATATTCAGCCTTAGAAACTGTTAGGAAAAAAAATAAATAAAAATGAACACAATGTTTTAATACAGTCTGATTTCTAAGCTGATACGCGATAGGCCTGGGCTCTATAAATGGATGTGTATCTTAGAAATGCTCCCTGAAGATGGCTGAAAAACTGTTGGGGTGCAGCTTTACTTTATGTTGATCTTAAAGCAGGTTATGTGAACTCGGAACAGAACCCACCTCCTCCTCCCCTGCACCCACTCCAGCCTGTGGAGCAGTCTGTGCAGGTCAGGCTGGTCCTTCCTTTCCTGGTGCCCGTGGGTTTTTAGGCTCGAGCCGAGTGGTGGTGAGCACAAAAGGCTCTTTATTTCTCACAGGGTTGGAAGAGCAGCAGGCAGATGCAGGTCCCAGTCTCTGAGCTTTTAGAGTGACAAGAAAGATGCTGTTACCAAGGAAAGAGAGCATCATCTCATTTCCACAGGCTGATAGCTTTCAGCTGCTCCTAACCCCGGCCTGATCTCAGCAAGCCGTGTAAATGTTGGCATACAGAGAGGATTATTTGCTGTTGCAATGTTAGTCGGCTCTGATCTTTTACTTAATTTGCCATTTCGCATTATATCATACAGAATTACAGAAACTTAAACCTCTGTAAGTAGACAGGTCGTGTTTTATACGTGTGCCTCTACCAGTAGTATCCAGGTGACATCAGTTGTGGAGTTCATTGCCTGAAATTCGTAACGACACAAGTGCTCTCACTGTTTGGCTGAGCTTTGTGCTCTATTTTGCTGTTCCTTTACAACCATTTTATGCAAGATGTCTGTTGACATACTGATAATTAAACAGCAGCGTCATCACCGGCCTGCCCGAGGAGAGGGGTGCAGTTTGCATTTCAGCATAGTATCAGGATACAGTTAAAATCAATATTGCAAACTCAGTTCAAAACAAAGTTGTTTAAAAAAAACCCAAACAACCATCCTCGGCTCTGTGCAGCACTGCTCAGCAGTAACTGGAAACAGCAGTGTGTTATCAGTGTTATGTTTGTCCTAAAACCAAACCATAGCATCATCTCAGGCACCTCCCTGCTGGGACAAGTGCCTCCAGACAATGACTGTGCTGAAAAACTGATGCGTGGTGTTTGCAGCTCTCACCTCAGGAGGAATTCTTAGGGGATTCCCCATCCTCCAGGGACATCTCAAGTTTTACCTTTAACTTAACATCAAAGTGAAGTCAAATATGTATTAACTTGTCCTACTGCACTGCATGGCAAATCGAAGGTATGAAAGTAAACTCTGCTCACGTAACATCTTGCTGAATCTTTGTTGTAGAGAAATTAAAAGAACAAAAAATCCGTGAGTGGAAATTAGTTTTTGCATTTTTCCCCCTAATTTAACAGCTAATTTCTTTGAATTGAGGACCTCGTTGAAAAGAGTTCAGTCGTTGTGAATCCAAGTTCTTTGGTTTTGGAGATGCGTTTTATGTAAATAATTCACTGGATCTCTGACTAGAATGTTATAAATGCCGCCGAGAAAAAAACAGGGGTAGAAAGGCATTGTTTTTTTAAACGCCTGCCAGTGCGGATGTGTGTTGGACTCCGGGTACAGACATCCTGTGCAGCTCAGAGCTCTTTGATGTGAGCCTTCAAGGATAAGAGATTAACCTCTTTCCTTTGGAGACAAAGAGTTCTTGCTTTTCGTCTTTGTGTAAGGCCGTATTCTGAAGTCATCAAAGTCTGTGGAAACCACCCTATTTGTTTCAATGGGAATTGAATGAGGAGCGTGATTTCTCTGGTCCTGCATTTCAGAAAACAACCACTGAACAGAAACTGTGCAGTGAAGTAATAATTGCATCCAGATGAGTTTTTCTCTAAGCGCTCGTGGAGCAGCTGGTGGGTACGGATTGATCTGACCAAATTCAGCTCCACTTGTTTCTGTACATGGGAAAATCGGATGCAATCTGGAAGCAATTAACACGAAGCCAACAGCCACCCCAAGCGGTCCTTTTTAAGTGACTCACAAATAACAGGGCTAGGAATTCCTCCGTGCAAGGGCCGTCACCCCCAGCACGCTGTGCAAGGTGGTTTTTATTAGCAACGTGACTTCTGGTTGTTTTTTTTTATATTCACTTTTTGTGTGTGTCATGCTGTAGGTGTTGTACAGTGCTGGTTGCTTTCCTACTGCTCTGTGCATCGCATCCCTGTGTGTGATGCACATATTGCAGCCCTCAGGGCACAAATCTCTTCCTACCTGTAGGTGAGGTCTGGCAGTGGGTTTGTGCTGCTGTGATCCCTTCCCACGCACAGCAGCGCAGGCTGGGCATCGTTCTGCTTCTGCCACTGCTGGAGGATGGTAACAGGAAGAAAAGACGTTGTGCTACCTCATCCTACTGTGAGCCTGTGTCTAAAAACGGACCATAAACATATCTCAGCAATTTCAGTGAAATTGTTTGTAGTGTTTTGAGCAGGGAAGATACGAAGGCAGTATCCCTGTGTCTTTTTACCATGAGTTTGTGCTGAACTGCTGAGCCGTTACTGCTTTAACCACAGATCCTGTGAAAATAGGTGCAAAAAAAAAAAAAGGTTAAAAAGTTTTCACATCGATTTATTTATCCTTTACGGACAGTGTACGTGGGAATGGAAACATTCACAGAATCATAGAATCTTTTCAGTTGGAAGGGACCTTTAAAGGTCATCTAGACTGCCTGCAGTGCACAGGGACACCCACAGCTCCATCAGTGCTCAGAGCCCTGGCCAGCCTGACCTTGGCTGTCTGCAGGGATGGGGCACCACCACCTCTCTGGGCAACCTGTGCCACTGCCTCACTGTCCTTAGTGTAAAAAAACATCTTCCCTGTATCCAATCTTTGAAACCATTTCTCCTTGTTGTGTCTCAACAGACCCTGCTAAAGAGTCTGTTCCTTCCTTCTTACAGCCCCTTCAGATACTGACAGCCACGCTCAGGTCTCCCAGAGCCTTCCCTTCTCCAGCTGCACAGCCCAGCTCTCAGCCTGTCCTCACAGGGAGGTGTTCCATCCCTGGGCTCATTTTTGAGGCCTTCCTCCGCACACTCTCCAACAGCTCCATGTTTCTCCTGTACTGAGCTCTCCCCATCTGGATGCAGTGCTCCAGGTGAGGTCTCACAGCACAGAGCAGAGGGGCAGATCCCCTCCCTCACCCTGCTGGCCACACTTGTTTTGATGCAGCCCAGGATGCGGTTGGCTCTCTGGGCTGCGAAGGCACAGTGCTGGCTCATGTCCAGTTTGCCATTCTTAGGTATGCTTTTGAAAATAGCTGTAGTACATGGAGGACATTTCTTAAGGTGAAGAAGGAATTTAAGAAAAGTGCACTGATGGAAAACCAGCAAGATGTAATTTACTCTCAAGCTTCTAAAAGAGAGAAACAGAATTAACATTTTGAAATTTTATTATGACTAGCTGAGCTGTAACATAATAGAGTAAATCTCCCAGTATTATGTAATAAAATTAGTCAAAAGATGACAAAAGCATAAAGAATGCACTAATGAAAAAGCCTTGCAGGACTCATATTTAAATTGGATTGTGCCAGATTGATTTATGCGAGCGTATAAGTACACTCAGCTCAAAACATTTGTGGGAGCAGTGACATTATCCTTGTGGCTGCTCTCTCTTCCTTTCTGTATGTTTTTTGAAGGACTGGAAATACAGTGCTAAGTCTAAGAGCATTGTCAATTAGAGATTACTGGGAACGGATAAATGTTTTCTTGTGTCGTCTGAAGATATACTTAGAAACAAGCAAAAAAAGCTATGTATGGCTGTAACGTGGGGAGTGATGGGATGGCTTAGCTGGGATACACAGGAAGCCATCAGCAGAAAACTCCTCTCTGGAGCAGCATCAGTGCATTTCAGAGCAGGCATCCCCTGGCGTGGCTGAGATTGCAGGCCAGAGCTCTGCATGTGCTGTTATTTCCAAAAACCAAACCCAGACAGAGCCTCTTTCCTTGCAGCACTGTGCCTGTGTACCCTGCTGTCATTGCAGTGCCTGCAAGCAGGGCGAGTGCCGGCAGTTGCTCTCTATACTTAAAATGTTATAAAGAAGAGTATTTAATTTGTAGCTGCGACAAATGAGTGGAAGCAGGCTTATCAAGTTCCATGCCAGCTCCCTGGCTTTTCACCTCTCTTTGTTTCTGCTCCCCCTATCTGCTGGTAGAGATACTGGTTGGTGCTGCATCAGGAAGTTGCTTCCAGCTGCAGCATGCAAGTGTTGTCAGTGCTGGAGTATTGCACCAGTACCAGCTCCTACTGTTGTGTTTTACCATCACGAGACTCAACTGTCTGCAAGCTGTTTTAAACAACAAAAAAGTGCATCTGTGTTGGAGCTGCTCTGTAATGCAAGTGATAAAGTAGCAATGTTCAGTGGGAGAGAGTAAAGCGTGAAAATACAAGAACTGACAACATCTTTTATAAAGTGGGATCAGTTGTGTTGAAGAAAGATGTTGCACTGAGGCATGTGGTTTAGTGGGGGAATATTGGTGGTAGGTGGATGATTGGACGGGATGATCTTGGAGGTCTTTTCCAACATTGGTGATTCTGTGAATTTAAACAAAGGAGAAGCAGGGATGTAGTCTGACCAGCCATAACGCTGACTGCTTGGGGCAGCAGTTGGATGCCATAGGACACACAAGTGTTCAGATGATGCCCTCTCTCAGAATCCTCCTGGCTTGCTTGGACTGCAGCCCTGTGTTGGGATGTGGATATTTCTGCTACGGAGAGCACCCAGCCTTCCCCATGACACACCGACATAACACTCATCCCTGCTGGTCGTGTTCCACCCACACGTGCAGTTTGTCCATGAAGCACGGCTGTCTGGGTGCAATTTGAATTGAGGCAGTCTCTCATACTCTCGTTTTTCCCCATGTAGGCATTTCTCTGTGTAATTTATCTACCCGCAGCTGACTGTTAAAGATGAGAACGAGGTTTTTGCTGTCTTTTGAGAATGTGTCACGTGATGTTTCCTTTTCTGAATGAAGATCCGGTATCTTCTTCTTCTGGTGCTTGATTTCATCAGATATCTTGCATTTCTGTGGATAAAAATGCTCCTGTGGGAATTTTTATTAGGTGTGACAATGATGTTAGCAAGCCACATTACAGCTAAATGGTCAGCTTTTCAGAAATGCTCATTGTCAGATGAAACCCACCTCATTTATGTCAGTAGTAAACCCTTCATTAATACCCAGAGTTGCATGGCTAAGGCAGCACATGAGCACTTCTCAAAACCATGCACCTAGAAGGTGTCTGTCTGCTTTCAGGACTGACGGGATAACAAGCTCATTGATGATGCTGCTGCAATGCTACGATCTGGCCATTTGCATAATATGAGTCAGGAACTTGCTTTACAATTCATGAACGAGCCTTTCAGACAGTAGCTTCAGACACAAATGAAATTTGTGAATGCTTCTGAAGTAAATTGCTGAGTTTGAGTGCATTTTGTTACATATCGGGAAATGAAAATTATACTCGGATACCCAAGCCCAAAAGCAGAGCATTTGTGCAGTGTGTAATTTGGCATTTGTGCATGAGGTTTCTGAGCAAGGATGGTGGGGGGACTACTGAAACAATTCTGTATTTAGTTGTGCATGTAATAGGTGAAGTTGGTTATTCAGCAGTTGCACTGTAAATACAGCAGGTTGGCTAATGAGGTGGCTATAAAGGCAAAATGTTGTAGTTAATGAGTGCATCAAGATAAGCCTATTTTTCGTGTGTATGTAATTAAGCATATTGGAGAAGCACTGCTTGGTTCGTAGCTGTAAGAAGCTCTGCTTGCTTTAAGTGGGACTGCTGTGCAACTGCTCAGCAGTTGCCAGGGCTTTCGGTGTGGCTGCTGTGCTGGCGTTTGGGTGAAAGCATGAGGTGAAGTGCAGGTGGGACCAGTGGGATCGCGGCTCTTCCCTGCACAGCACCGTGCAGCTGGGTGTGGAGCTGGGCTGTGCCAAGGCTGCGTGGCACACAGGCAGAAGGAGGGGGCACCTCTGGGGGATGCCGGAGGGATAGGAACCTGCTGTGGAGCTTGGCTTGTAGAGAGCTTTCTGCCTCTTTCATGTGTGACGATAATTAAGCGGTCCGTTTTTATTTAACTCCTTGCAAATAAGGTTGTAATTAGGCAATAAGTTATGCAACGGGACGTGGAGCGTCAGCAAATGTCTGCCGCTCGCAGGAGCTTAGGACAAAAAAGCTTATTGTAAAATTAGTGTTAAAGCGAATAGGAGGTGCTGTAGGAAAAGGAGACAGATCCTGCAAGTGGAAATGGAGATTGAATTAATTTTCTTAGTGTTAAGCTGGGCTGAAAAAATGTGAAGTCAAACATGTATCCCTTTTAATGTGGTTGCTGTGCCATCACCGCACATGAAAAAAAAAAGCATCTGTAACCAGATAAGAAGATGCTATCATCCACTTTTAATTTTAATTAAGTTTTAACCGATTGGAGGAATAGATATTTAAAGAATTAATTAAAATATATAAGGGATTTAAGTATAGGAAATGAGTTAATTGTACTATCAAGGGGATCTGTGCTTTGCAAGCTGTTTTGTGATGCCGAAACAGCATCTTTGTGTGGATGATAGGAGCTGGTGGGGAAGCCCAAAGCTGGTGAAGGCCTGCAGTGGTAAAAAGCAACTGCTGGGCTCCTTGTGTCCCTGGGTGCCAAACAGGCGGTTTCGGTTTCAGGTTGGGTGGGTGGCACAGTACTCAAATACTTGAGATAGTTGGGTGCCGTTGGATTGCATCACAGCGATCCCGTATCTCACAAGAAGGATTTTTGAGGCAGTTAAAATATTTCAAATGCTGAGGTCTCCGATAACCTTTGCAATTTGTACCTCTCTTGATAACCTTGCGCCGCTGACTTTGCTTTGTTTTCACAGTTGCAGAACATATGAAGCTGCTGCTGGAGTTCCTCAAGGATCGAATCATGCCTTATTTAATATTTTCATTAGCAGCTTTTGCATAAGATTTAGAAGCATGCTAAATAAATTTACCAGCTCTGAGGTTGAGAGGCCTTGGCCGGGCGGGGGAGGACTGGATTATTATGTGCTAAGAAATACTTTCTTCTGTCATTAATTGCTTTCAGAAGAACTCTGGGCACCTAAGGAGAGGTGATATCAATTTCTTCTATAAATTCAGGCTCATCGTAATCATAGAATCACAGAAGGGCCTGGGTTGAAAAGGACCACAATGATCATCTAGTTTCAACCCCCTCTGCTATGTGCAGGGTCGCCAACCAGCAGCCCAGGCTGCCCGTCATCAGTTGGGAGCAGCAAAGAAAGCAGAAGTTTGTGCTTGGGAAATGGGGCTGGGAGAGGAGAGGGCTGCCATGAGCAGTCGGTAGGCTGGAAGGAGCCGGCCTTCGGGGCCTCGCAGCAGTGAAGCCTGCACTTGGCAGAGCATGGTGGTGGAGGAACTTGCTTTAAGTGATTGGTTTGAAAGGAAAAAGCAAAGCTTCCAGAAGAGAAGTCTTTTAAAAGCAGAAGTAATGTATAGGCAGAGCTGTCTTCCTTGAAGATATACGGCTCTCGGTGGCTGCACGGCCACGCCAGGCTTCTTGAGTCACCTCTGAGTAGGTGCCAGCCTGTCAGTGAGCTCCACTAAAATAGACTTTTCTCTCCCTCCCTGCTTGCTAGCAGCCCTTTGAGAGAGACTTGCCTTTACAGTGTCCTAGGGTGTCTGCAGGGCTTTTATTCCCTGATTTTGAATGAGTTTTTAAATGAGCGGAGGGGAGGTGAAAAATGTTGGCCCGTTTAATACTGTCGCTTAATGATCTGAGCCCCTGTTTGTGAAGAGATGGCTTATCTTGAGCTGTTCTTTCCTCTTCTTACCTGTTTTCCAGGGGAGTATCTCCTATTGTGTTAAGCCAATAACCCTTTTTATATAGGTCAGCATATGGTATTAATGAGCTTTTGTACCCTGGTTATAAATGTCACCCACGTCTCTTGGAGAAGTGGGGAATAGAAAATATTGCCTGGATTTGTTCTTTTCCTTTTAGCAGTAGATGTGTGAAGCAGTTGACCTTCTGATAGGAAAAAGAACCCACTGATTAATCAGAGCCTTTTAGATTTTGTCATTTAAAATACAATCCCAGAGATCCAAGGATGCGGTGCTTGTCTCTTCAAAAGCACCAACTTCAGGAAAACCTAAGAAATGAAGTTGCTATGAGATAGGTGTGCCTGTAATGAGAGAAGTTTGCAGGAAACTTGCAGTAGAAGCTGAGAACTTCAATCTTTTTTTTGTGAAACTACAGTATGTGCAAGCAGTGTTCAGCTTGGATGAAGCTCGGCCGCAGCAGGACAATGTGAGCTGTGTCTGACAGCAGAACCAGTGCTGCTGGATGTGTCAGTGGCGCAGACTGGGCTGGCATTGGGACTGGCCAGTCTGTTAGACCTTGTGTAGCATGTCTTAGTCCCTATGGATGACAGGTATAGGATGATGTGTTGCAGAGCCTGGACAGTAAACCAGTGGGAATGGTACCTAAGCTTCACAGAGGCGGGATGACTGTGGGTTCCCGGGGCTTTTGTTCTGGCTTGTTGTGTTTGGACTGTAGCTCATCGCAGCAGTGCTGGCTGTAGAAGTTCTTGCTATTTTGTTTCCCCCAGCAGTAGCCACTTCATTGCAGCATTGCTACAGGTGAGATGAGGTAGCCTGGTGCTGTCACCTCTGTTTCGTTTTCAGACCCCTTGGCAAGCAAGGGGGTTGAACATCTGCAGTTTTGCTTAATCAAACAGCCCCATAATGCTGCAAGCAAAGAACAAGGCATAGCTGAATGCAATTGAGGGAGCTTAATAAATTAGTATTAGTGTTGTAATTTGCATTGTCTTTACTTTTGGATTTCAACTATTTAGCAAAAATTACTTGGAAGGGCCATTAATTTTAGCATAGGATTGATGATGCTATATGTAGGAGAACATCTGGCTACACGCTTGTATATTTATTTTAAAGGAAAACGCTTGATGATATATAGAAGATCTCTAAGATCATCCAGTCCAACCTTCCACCATATTTAATGTGAAGACAAATATAAACCATTGATAAACTTTTCTGTTTCAAGGAAAAAAGGAGAAGTAGAAGATCGAGTCTTGATAGTTTTTCCCATTTGTGCTATGGCTGTGCATATCGTGCTTTGGAGAGCACTATTAAATGGAAAAGTATTGTAGGCTTTGCAGAGTGAAACAGACTGGCTGGTCTGCTCTTGCTTGCCTTTCACTATTTTATAGCTGTTTTCATGCCCTTAGTACGTCTTACGTTCCTGTGGAATACTGCCATGATTCCTTTTGTTGCTGCTGTAGTTCAGCTAAGAATTACTGACAAGTTGTAAGGTTATGAGATTGCATGTTCTAAGGTTGCCAGGACTTTTAAAAATAATCAGTGAAGAAACAATATTGTGAAAAAGCCTTAAAACCTTTTTCATTTTCTGAGCCTGGAGCAATCTTCAAGAGCTTCTGGAGTTTCTCACTCGAGTTGAGCTATGGAAGTTGGTCTCTGCAGTGAGCAGGAGGGATTTTTTTTTTTCCCTCTTTTTTTATTTCCTGCTAGTTTAATTCCAATGTGACATACCTGCAATTGCCATCATTACCTTTCACCATACACAGAGTGTTTTTTTCTAAGCAAGTGCAATGATTACACCTGCAAAACTGTCAGTTCAACAGCAAAACCCCCAGCACGCTGCAGTTTTCAGGCAACCTGCGCACTCAGCACATGGTCACATATCCCAGGTATGAAGTAATGAGCAATTCTTGGAGAAATTATTGAAATAGGCAAATCTGGGTCAGCCTGGAGGAAAGGAGGAAGGGACTGGCACCACGCTTCTTGCTGCTGCACATGTCCTGCACGCTGAGTGGGCAGTGCTTGCACTGTGAAGGTGCATTTGCTCACACCGCATCATTCGCATAATGCCCCCAGATAATCTTGTTGC
Source organism: Tetrao urogallus (assembly GCF_951394365.1). Classification (NCBI taxonomy): domain Eukaryota; kingdom Metazoa; phylum Chordata; class Aves; order Galliformes; family Phasianidae; genus Tetrao; species Tetrao urogallus. The sequence goes on from NC_136814.1 coordinate 4,825,882, forward strand.
TCCTCTTAGTTTTTCTGTGAATAGATGGAAATAAAGAAAAATAAGTTGGCCTTCTGTCTCAACAGTGTTTGAAGGTCCTTGGAGGAGCAGAGGAGCGCTCCTTGTCTGCCGGTTCTCACTGCTGTTCAGACCGTGGTCCTCACAACACAGCCTGGATCCGCTCAGCCCAATGGCAAACAGCAGGGAGAGCAGCACTTTCTTTTATTGCTTTTTAGCAGTAAACTTCAGTAATCGCTCATTTGATGCTGGAGGATAAATGCAACATGGCTCTTGGGCAGACTTTGTGTTCTTTTATGCTCCTTCTGCTTGCTGTGAGGTTTAGGAGGCCCACTGATTTGCACCTTTGCAGTTCTTGTCCCTGTTATTGCATTTTTTTGCAAGGAAACAGGAGGTGTGGCTGTCCACTGGCCAGGGCTTGCAGAGGCTGCACTCCTGGTGGGGATGTGCTTCCTCATCCCTACAGGCAAGTTAGCGGGCTGCCAAACGTGCCAACAAATGCTGTGGTGGGACTCCAGTTCCCAGCGGTGCCTGGCATGGCCATTCTCATCCCTTCAGGAATGCAGACAGGGGAGTGAGAGGCAGCGATGGGGCTCAGGAAGCAGCCTGGCCACGGTGTGAGCAAGGAAGCTGCTACTGGCAGGTGGCATGGAGCATCTTTATGTGCCATAGTGGCTGTGCACAGCACCTTGAGCAGCCTGGAGAGGGATCAAGCCCTGCCCCTGTATCCCCTTGTGCCAAGGGACCTGAGTTACCGAGGCACTGGCTGCTCCTGTGTTCCCATGCTGATGGCAAACGTTTTGTTCATCGTCTCTTATTTCCCACTGAAATGGTTGCATCAGCTAGTTGCTGCAGATGTATTATCCAGACCAGGCTTTTCTGGATGGATGCTTCACTTGAAGCCTTTTGAAGTGCTGAATCTGTTTAAATTGGTTTGGGGATATTATATAAAAGGATAAAGTTAGTCTTCAGTAGCATGAGGAGAAGCAACAATAGGTAAATTTTTTTTTTTTTTTTTTTTTTTTAATTTAAAACCCAGCAGTATTTAATGTGACAGAGAACAGCATGAAGGAGAAAAACAAAACAAAACAAACGATCAGTTCCCTGTCAAAAATGTGCAGATTGGGGCAGCTCCCATTCAGTGAAGACAGTGTTGGCTGCATCCTTAGATTGCAGCTTAGATCCTTAGATTAGAGCAGCTTGCATCCTTTGATTTTGTACCAAATCATGGGGTTGAAGTCACTTTGATAGATTCCTTTGGAGGATTTTGTGGAGCATGGGTTTTTTGGGGAGTCTGTGGAACAAGGAGATGGGTTTCTCACCTTGCAGGGCCACCAGCTCCATGCTGCATTGTGTGTCAAGCAAACCTGTGCTTCGCAAAGCAGTGGAATGCTCCTCAGTGGGATGCAGAACATGGTCCTCCAACCAGCTCCCTTCCAGAAGCTGCAGGTGCTTTGGGGAGCTAGAGGTATTCTTGCATGGGGCCTTTTGTCAATATAGCTGGATTCATGAGGGTTTTTTTTTGTTTTTTTGTTTTTTTTTTTTTTCTCCCCATGAGAAAATCAAGTTCCTACCTGCAATTTACTGTAGCATGATTTTTTCCCTGATTAGCATCTCAGTTTAATGGATCTCTTTCCTTTCCCTTTCCTCCTCTCGGTAGCATCCTAAAAGCTAAATTGGCAAACCATTTTTTTTTTGTTTTAATACTTAATGACTGAAAAGATACAAGTGCTTCTTAAAAAAAAAGTTGGTTGATACACAGGGAGATGTTGACAAACTGTGCTGTTCAGACAGTTCTTTACTTCTATGTAGAATGCGTATTAGAATCTATCAGGAGGCCTGGAGGAAGAAAGGGCCTTCAAGAAAACGTGTGTGTGATTGCTAGGATTGGGTATGAATTCAAACAGCCTAAAGGTCAACCTTTTTTGTGCAGCTGAAGCTGGGCATTACTTCACAACATCCGTAGTTGAATGCTGTGCCACTTGTCTTGGGGGCATTATTTAAAGCCTAGCATAAGGAAGTGATAGATCTCATGGCTTGGGAGAGTTGCTGTTGGTAGTTCTGTTGGAGGATGCAGTGTGCTCCTCTCAGTGCCTTGGTCTGTGCTGAGGGATGTGGGGAGCAGCTCAGTCCCAGCACCTGCTGGGTCCTCTGGCCAGACAGCCATGAAGGACCTGAGGGCTTACCATGTAGATAAGCCTTCAGCAACCAAGTGGCTGCTCATATTTTCGGCGTTGTTCAGTTCTGAGAAGTAGAAATACTACTTTGTGATCTTAAACCTCTGCCTAAGAATTCTTAGAGGCAGCGTTGTGAGTGGCTTCTTAGGAATATCTGATTTTTATCATTGTTTTTTTTTTCTTCTCAGCATCATGTATTTGTAAGCTCAAGTAACAGCTGGTGATTTCCACGGTTAATATGTTGGGATGTGCTTTCCTTGGATTGAACAGCAAACTCTTAAAGGAGATTTTCACCTGTTCCACTGTATATGAACAAGTGCAATTAGCAGCGAGGAGGTTTTTATATGCAAATTGAACGGTTGTGTTTACTGAGCAAATTCTCTTAATGAGCCTAGTTTAAAAAGAAAGGGTTAAAAAAGAAAAGAGAAACATAAAGGAAGAAAATCTTAGATGCTGTTACAGCCTTGGTGATGCTGCACCTTCCTGACCCATCGAGGTACCAGCTTGAACTCCCTTGTAGCCAAACCCCACTCAGTAGATAGCTTGGGGAGCTGAGCAGGACCAGGGAATACAGGTTCTTTGTGTCCTGGCCTGTAGATCGTTACTGCTGTCTGCTGTTACCACATCGGGGGAAATGAAAAGGTTGTTAGTGGGCAGGATTGGTAGCGTCCATTAAGGTGCTGCCACAATAAAATTAATGCTTTTCAGACATTAGGCACAGAGGCTCAGCGTGATCGGCTAATGCCCTAAAATTGTGTTTACTCACAGGGTTAGCACTTACCCAGGATTTGGCTTTCTCTCTGTTAATGAGCTCCTGTTCCCTATGGGCAGTCAAGTACCCATCAGGTTTCATAATAAGCGTCCTCAGTGCTTATTTGTGAAGATCATTGAAACCAGGTAAACAAACCCCAACCGAATGGAGATTCTGCAGGTGTCCGCACTGCTGTGTGCTGTTCAAACTTCAGGAAACAAAATACACAGTTTGGAGTTGGCTTCGTACTGGAGGAGTCCAGGGCAAATAACTTCTGTTGTTAATTAACACGAGGGATGAGCGTGTGCTACAGGCTGTCTAAAGGAGATGAAGAGAAGAAGGTGCTGCATGTACCAATGGAGTAAGAGTTACAAAGTGGCTTCCTAAATCCTCTTCCTTGTCCCAACAGCTGCATTCCTGAGCAGAAGGTTTCACTTTTTGAAATGTTATTTGATTGCTTTCCTATTGAATCTGAGGAAAAACAACAGTTTAAAGCCTGAAAAGCATTGTTATAAGAGCTGGGAAACTGAAGTTTGTGGGATGCTGTTTTACCTTTGCTCACCACCCCAAGCATACGTGCACTGATGTGCTACAAGTGTTAAATTGAAATTTTCAGACAGTTCACTTTGATGTCCAATTAAACCGAAAGACTGAGAGTGAGATTATTTATGCCATTCAAGAAAATCAAGTCAACCAAAATAGAACAATAAAAACCCATTAAAAAAACACTCCTAAACAGAAGGAATCCCCACCCCCCAGCAAACACCTGCTTTCACATGGAAGTCTAATTGCCAGGTGGGCATTTATCAGAGACAAAGCCCAACAGAGGAAAGGGTATTACGTGAATAGGGTGCGTATTTCTGACCTTATAGATCTTTGATAATATTTAGTTTAAATGAAAAGGTTCAGTTATGCATAATGCATGCATAATTTAATCCTGTAAACGATGCTCCTGTACTTACTGATGTGAGACCAAGGGCAGCCCCTTGGTTTGAACAGCAGACCCTCCGTAGCTGTGGCTATAGATAGGCTCTGCTTAAGTCCCACAGGGGTGAGCACTGGGCTCTGACCTGCTCCTTGGTTTGGGGACTTAAGAGGGCTGCTCAGGACACAGCATCAGCCTCTATGGATGCTATCAGCCCACTTCAACAAGTCAGATTATTTAATTAGCCCTATTAAGACACTTCTATTTTTATAACTTATTTATGAGTGTTCTTGCTAAGCTGAAAGGTCCGGATTCAGGTTTCAAAAAGTGTTTTCAGCTCTTGGTGGTGTTAGCAGTCTTGGGAGGTTTTATACCATGACTCCATTGCGTTTTCATCCTAAGAAAAAGCAGAGGCAGCAACAAGTGATGGAAGTCTGCTGATACACACTGGTCCTAAAATCCTGTTCTTTGGGCCTCAGAGGTACTTGTGACAAACCTTTGCTTAGAGACGTGTGTGGAATGGTACGATGCTGCAGCGCTGCACTGATAGTCAGCTGCTGGCCGTTGCCATCCCTTCCTTGGAAGGGGAATGGAGTTGCTGGCTGCTTGCACCTTGGACCCCTGACAATCCTAGGAGCTGCTAGAGGACAGTTATTTGGCCTAACATCCGTACTGTTGAAGTGCTTTGGTTGCCACACTGGGTATGAATGTTCCCCAGCAATCATTAAAGCTGCAGGAAAACGAGCATCCCGATGGATGCTGGTAAACGTTGCTTTGAACTAGGTGCTGTGCAGCTGTTCTACTGAGATATATTTTGTTTTTGTCTACATTTTTACAAGGATCAGGAAACAATCTGGTGATTTACTGTTGAGAATAAATCCAGTGTACATGTTCACCAAAAAAGATTATGTGTCCAGACTGATACACAGTTATATCTTCAGAGGGCTTGAAACAGCTCTAATTTGATTGTTAGAGGAAAGCTCCTTCAGCATCCCCCAAATTAAATTCATTTACAAAGACAAAATAGACTTCAAAGCATAAAATTTTCCTGTCTGGTTTCAGTGAATCATCTTTCTTTCTGATGAACCACTTCTGGATGGAAGAAACTCCCCAGATATGGAGTCAGTAGACGCTTTGTAAAAATTGCAGTTGTAAGCACTGGCTTGTGGCTTGAAGCTTGTTGTTGTGGTGACACTTAGGAAGCAGTTAATTAAACAACGCTCATTCCCAAGGTGATCCTGAAGCACTGTGTGCTGAACGTGCCTCTGTGGGTTTGAAAGTAAGGTTAAGCTGTTTGGAAAGCAGAGGACATCCAAGCGAGTGATGGCTCCATCCAAAACCAAAAGTAATCTGGTTTGGAGAAATAGAGGCATTTGCCAGTCCGTGATCGAAGATTGTGGCCAACTGCAGCTGTGGAGGAACACACAAAAAGACACCCTTTTATTTAAGACAGAAGTCTGTATATGTGCTCATTGCGTTATATCATCAGTGAGTTATTTGAATAGTAAATAAGGCTTTGTATTACTTTCATTCTTGCTTTATTGCATTTGCTGCTCTACACAGTATGTACAGCATTGGCACAATATAGCTTGCAAGCTAGCTAAAGCATTAGCAGAATTGGTAACGGTGTTCCAAAGCCATATTGCTTTGATTGTGCTACTGTTAAAGCCAGGAAAAAAACAAAAACACAACCCCAGATCCCAACAGTTGTTGCGTTTCAGGCTGTTGTACAGAGTTAGGAAGTAATAGCTTAAAAGTGAAGCAAATGTGGTTGTGGAACTTACTGAGATGAGACAAAATGAATATGGCTTCCAAAGTACCTGGGGTTTTTTTTGGTGTCAGCGTTCAGAATAAACAGAACTGTGAATAGTATAAATCAAGAAAGGGAGCAGTAATAAGGAATGTGAAAGATACTGGGCTTAAATTAACACAGAAGATGCTGATTAAGTTCACTCCAAACAGGGGTGTAGGCTGTGTTGAAAAACATTTCACTCCTTGCTCTGAAATTAGATATTTAACAGCACACTGAAATAACGTGGATTTTAAAAGTTGAGATAAACTCAATGTGGATTAATTTTATTTTGATAAATGAATATACTGCTGAATGAAGTAATGTGACTTGTCTGAATATACAGCTGTCTAATGGAATGGATGAATGGATGTATGTACTGGTGCTAGAGTATATTGCATGCTGTAACTGGAGTGTTAGGTTAAGTAGAAGATTCTTGAGAGATGGCCATGACAAGCAGCAGAAATTTTTGTCAATATCAAAAGAAAAAAATACAGACTTTAATTTGAAATTAATCTTTCACTTGCCAAATTAACACAGCTTCATATTATGCGTGTTTTCTAAAAGTTGGCATAGACCTTGAAGATCTTGTATGCGAAGATGTGCGGTGTTTTTTCCATTGACAGCAGCTGCTGTAGGACACCAGCTCTGCCTGCAAACCTGGTCTGCTTTTCCATAGAGCCTGGCACCATTGCTCCAGGTTCTCATCTGCTTTCTGGTGGAGGTAAACCTGGAACAACTGGGCCAGCTTGTTGAAGTTGCTTTGGATTTGCATATTACTGTCTCATATTATGTACATTTTATAAGAGAAGTCCTTGTAATTTAGATTGACATGCAACTATCTCCTCAAAAGATGACTTCTGCTAGCCCACAGGATGTCTGTGTGGAATCATCTCAGAAATGCAGGTAGATGGTGTGCAGTGTTATTAAGCTGCCTCTGGCTGACCCCAGGAGAAACACAGGAAAAGTATTCATGGGGTTTTCTTTTATCCTTTCCAAAGTACAAGTTTTGAGTCAGCTATAAGAGAGGTTTTCATATCAACAGCTTGAAAATGCAGCAAAACCTTTTTGATTTTGCTATTGGAGTGCTGATGGCAAAGAACTAGTAATCTGTTGCCAGCGAGCCAGCCATTAAATGTATTTCAGGTATAAGGGTCCCAGTATGCTAGTTTGCATGAAGAAAAGCAGGTCAGTCTTCTCTATCTGGATGGGTCTTCCAGAATGAAATGAGTCTCCACATGCTTGTCTTGGCTTTCTCTTCCTTCAGATTTGTACCTGATGAGAAAGTAGAGCAGAACAGTCCTGCTGAGTGCGTCTCCCAGAGCAGCACAGAGCTGTTCAGCATCGTGTCCCCAGTGCATTGGCACTGTGGATCCAGCCCGTGTTCCACGTGAAGCACAGGTGGGACTGCGAGAGGTCAGTGGTGAAGCGCAGAGCTGCTCCTCCACTTCCCAAAAACTGGAAACCGTGGCACGGAGTGTTTGGAGAGGAACTTCTCTGGCCACATCTGGTAAATGAAGCTGAAATGAGCTGTCTGTTACTGGCAACTTGGTGTCTGTGCAGGCAGATGGACCTCTGGCAGGAGTCATTTGTTGAGTGACTGCTGAAACCATCAGTATTGGCATCTCCTGTAGTTCGTCCTGTCATCTTCCACCCCTTACTATTCCTGGAGAAACAGAGAGGCTGAGCACTGCTAAAATACTCCCAAAATTGAACTGCATTTGGTATACATTCTTTCCTGTCCAAAACAGTATCCAAAATATTAAGCATTTGTATGTCCCTCTACCTTTTAATTGGTGGTTTTGTTGAAAAAGGTCTGAGAGAGCTGTAACTGTAATTTCCCTTCCTTTCATTACTGATACAATTGGAAGCTGTTAAAACTCACTATTAAAGTAATTAACAATACAGAAACCCAGGAAGTGTGATACCATATTGAACGAAGTAAAAGATGGAACTTAGGACCTGAAAAATAGTAGCTTCTGAGTGGCTTTCCTGCCAGTGCACCTCAGATACGTGGCGTTACTCTACTGATTTTTCAACTTTATTCACCAATGAGACCAGTGTTTGTCATATTTAAGTTATGTACGAAAAAGTGGGTATTTTATTTTTTTTTTTAGGGTTTTTTGTTTTGTTTTAAAAAACTTGATACATGTAGCGTTGGATCAAGGCACATACAAGACCGGCCAAAGGGCGTACAATGCACTTTGGTTTTTAGTTGAAAAGACAAATGATTATGGCAACAAAGTGTGGCTTGGGGTTTAAACATGAAATAGCATATAGTCCAGCAGGAAGGCAGAAAGAAACGTTACTTTACAGATTTAGCAAGGAATTTCTGGAAAACTGTGAGAGTAATGGGCAGTATTCCTGACTGTAATGGCAGTACAGTTAACGCATACCTACAGAACGTTTAAGTATATGCTTTAAAATATCTGCATTCCCCAATTTTCTTTTGACCTGGGTGACTAAAATTTATGAGACTGCTTGCCTGCTTTTCGTCCGCTTTGTTTTCCTTACCAAACTGTACTTCCAGCCCTTCTGCTGAAGAACAGTTGCTCAGTGTTCTCCCTGTCCCTCTGCCACTGCCTTCCAAATGTCTGTGGCCATCCATCACCATTTTCTCTCTAACAGACCGCTGGTGCTGATAACCAGAAATCCATCGTTACACCCTGTCTACCCCTTGGTTACTGGAGCCTAGCGCATTTCTTTAGAATTCCTTGTTAGGAATTTTGTTACGCTTTCTTCCAAGGGTCAGTTTTTTCTTTACACATGCCAACAGTTTAAGTCTCATGCATGTAATTGATTTGATTATTTTCTTTTTAGATTGGATTTCACCATTGTTGGATGGATGTGTCCAGACAGCTGATATTGCCCATTACTACACGCATTTTTGTTTATTGAATATTGTCTTGGTTTACAGATTTAACAGACCCAACATTTAAGTTCTGTGAGTTTTTGCAACCACTTCTTGATCTTCCTGATTTGCCAGGTTTAACATTATTTTATTAATACCAAAGTGAAAAATGGCCTGTGCTTACACTTACAAGGATCTCAGATGAATGTTCTGACTGCTCAACACGGCAAGAAAATTCACTTTCACAGTCAACAAGTCATCTTACTCAGTAGAACACAAAAGTTAAATGGTCTGTAACTTCAATATTAGCAAGGAAAATACAGTACAAATTACTAAAAAATACTAAAATATAGAATTGTGGTCAGGTATCCCCACTACATTAATCGCAGCAGTAGCCTGAAATTTGAAACTTTTAATAAAAAGTTCTTAAATATAAATTATATGGCAAATGTACAGTACATTGCTTTGTCAGTCTTTAATCCAGTGTTTTGCAGTAGAACAGCAACCGTTAAAAGTCAGTCTTTTCTCTTTTTTTTTTTTTAAAAAAAAAAACAAACAAACAACAAACCAACCAAAAGCAAACCAGTCTTTCATGTCCTTCAGTATCATGAGTGTGAATGATCTGAATCTGGAATACCACTGTCTCTGTAGCTCCTGTTACTACTGCTTTCACTGTGGCTGTTCTTATACAGATTCATGCCGTTAGGGGGGAAAATGGTGTGTATTACAAACTCCTCCTTGGACACCTGGTCGTTGGTGATGGGTATCATCTGAAAAGAAGTCTCCCTGATTTCTAGGATGGAGTTGTCCTTCTTAGTGCCCGCCTCAGCATAGTCATCCTTCCTCCTGCGCCCCTTGCTGTAGGCGCAGTGCCGGGAGAAGAGGGCTCCATTCCTGTGGACGTACCAGCACACCAGGGCCAGCAGTGCCAGGGCCACCAGTGCCACCGCGCCACCAATGATGGCGGCCAGAGGCACGCTGGAGTTCTTGTAGGGCTCCTTTTCTTGCTCCCGGTTGAGTGTGGTTGTCGGGTTGTACATCTTGAGGGGAGCTGTCTCGGTCTCGATGCATTCAGGTGTCTCATCAGAGAGATAGATGTTGCTGGTTTCCATGGGGACCATGCACACACGGTACGGCGACTCTGGTTCGAGTGCTGTAAGCAGATAGTCGCTCCTGTCCCCTGTCACGATGGTTTCAGTTATAGATCCAAAGGCAGGGCTGTGGCCCATCTTGAGCCAGCTGAGCCGTAAGGCTGTCATTGGCAGCGCAACTTTCCAGGAGATGTGGATGGTCTCTGTGCTCACTGATTTCACGAATATTGTAATGATCTTGCGTACCGGGCTGGCTGTGGTTCTGTAGTTCTTGTTTAGGTTAGGGGTCTTGATGTCTGGTTGTTTGGTCACAGACACCGGCCAGTGTCCCTGGGCTGGGTACAGTGTGTTGGGTACTGCGGTGGTGATCTGGATGGTGCTCATGTCATCCTTACAGTCGAACAGTTCCGTGTTGAGGTCTTTGATAGCCATTCCGCGCACTTTTTCTGGTGCTTGGCACATCAGCCCGCGTACGTTCACTTTCAAAGGCAATGACTGCAACCAGTCACGGACCCACTTCATTTTGCACCCACAGTGCCAAGGGTTGTTGCGAAGAAACAGCTGAGTTATGTTGTCCAGGTCATCAAAGACGCCCTGAGGTAAATTGCTGAGATTGTTATTGGACATATCTAGTCGATACAACTGCCTTAAGTAAGAGAAAGCATTGGGTGGCACATGATTGATATGGTTTTCTTGAAGATAAAGCTTCCTTAGGTTTGTTCCTGGCAAATTTACTGGTGCGGCTGTAAGTGAATTGCGAACCAATGACAGTTCTGTAAGATTGACTAGATTCATGAAGACCTTGTCTCCTAATCCGTGGTTATTTAGAAGATTTCCATCTAGAACAAGGCGTTTTAGATTTGTAAGGTCTTGAAGGGACAGCTCTGAAATTGTGGAAATACGATTATCATCCAAGCGTAGCTCTTCTATTGTTTTAGGCAAACCCCAGGGAATGGTGCTAAGGTGATTTCGAGAGAGAAAAAGAAGTCTGAGATAGATGTTGTCCCTGAAAGCTCCATCTTCAATGCTAACAGCGGAAACAGAATTATCATCCAAATGCAGTTCTTCCAGATAAGGAATTTGTGAAAGCGAATCATAAGTGATGGTCCTTATATTATTCTCCTGCAAATGCAGTTCTTTGACGTACTTAGGGAGGTTAGTGGGGAATTCGTCTAGGCTGTTGTGGTATAAAAATATTCTTTCAACCCTACGCAAGTTCTTCAGTTCTGATGGAATCCCAGCATTATTTATTTGATTGTTCTGAAGGAAGAGGTTAGTAGCATCCTCTGGGATTCCTGTAGGAATAGATGTCAAATCGCGATCATTACAATATATGAAACCCACATCACAGCGACATACTGATGGGCACGGTTTGGCAGTGACAGAATAAGGTGCCATGTCAAGTAACAGCCCTATTTTAGTCCAAATTAGGAAGACGCTCCAGGGTACAGTAATCATGGTCAGGAATGATGAGATGATGAGTTCTGATCTTCAGAATCTAAAAACAAACAAACAAACAAAATTATCCAGATCATCAGCGATGAAATGCAATGAAAATTTGACTTCAGCATTACAGAAGACATCTGACAAACAGAACAAAAAATTCAAGTCTGTAGACATTCTACTTTTTCTACATACATCAACAACAATATTTCTGCTTTTGCTAATTCAATTAAGTTAATAGACTATTCTGAATAGTAATTTAAAATAATATAACTAGGCATGTCTGATCTGTGAGTGGTTTAGTTTAACCAAGAAGGCTCCTTCTGAAGATTCCTCCCCATTTCACATATAGAGGCAATCTTTGTTCGCACATACCAGATAAGTACACAGCTGAAGTCAAACCAGAGTTCAAGTAAATCATTCTATATCTGAAAGATAAGAAGTAATTCCTAAGCCAGCTAACTACCTAGAAGCCCTTAAGTGAACTATAAAACCCTTACCAAACCCAGAAGTTCAGTGGTAGCTATTCTGGAGGTTCAAGAAAGTCCTAGTGGCACGGTACAAAATGCAGATGAGAACAGAGCCCAGCTCCAGATTTTTTGGGGTTTTTCTGGGAACTTAACACCAAATGGTGCGTTTTACAAATACTGCAGCTTACTCTTCTTGTTTTTCAACCTGGAATGTTTAGAAAGGTGAATGTAACAATTGGTGTGCAGCTTACAAGCCAACAGAGCTGTCTGAGCTGTGGCTTTCTAGTTGGCTGGATGGAATATTTCATTACATGCTTAATTTCATGTTTAAATATTTGTCATTCTCAAAAGTCTTCTCGCTAAGCAGTACACTAATAAGAGACTATTTGGCAGGTTTAACCACATTTTCACATCTTATTAGTTCATAGTGTGCAGGGTGGGATAATATAAACTAACTCTTGAGACTGAAATTGTACTTTGCACTGGTAGCGTGTTTGTACACTGAGCTCAGGTAATTAGCATTTTTATAGCTTTTAAGACAACATAATTCAATTACCACTGTAATTAGGGTGGTGAAAACTTCTGTAAGATGCCCTATGCATTAAGCAGTGTCATGACCCTTTCTCTTGTGGGTTCATATATTAACTGAACTTCATTCTCCAAGGCATGAAAAGGAAAACAGATTCATATTGATCCTACCGTATTTAAAGGTAAGAGTAAATGTTGTGCTTGAGGATATCCAGCAAACAAATTCCTCTCTTGCTCTTATACTTCACTCCATGGACGACTTCTCCGTCGGCCGCCCCCTCCTGGTGGTGCTCGCTCCCAGGCACTATGCTCCAGGGGCAACCCAACAAAGATTTACCATGGTATGTAAGCACACCGGCAGAGGAGCAGAAAAGCTTCAGCTTCTGTTTCTGTTCTCGTGTAAAGTCTGTGAATGGAGAGCCTCTTTTGTTTGGTTTAATGCCTTTAACAAGAATTACTTTCTTTGTAACTTGTACAAGCTCTTTTGTGGGATGCAGTAGCTGGGAGGTTGGAGCTTGAGCGCCGCGTGATGGAAACTATTCATTATGCTGGGGCCTGAACAAGGATCGCCTCTTCAGGAGGTCAGCAATGGAGGTTTATCTCTGTCCAGAGTTATCCAAGGATAAACTTTGTACAGCAGCTACATCCTGATACATCCACACCTCTCAGAGAGGACCATTTCTTAACACTTCTTCCCAATTTGTAATGCAGGAAAGAATTCCTCCTGTGCTGCACGCTGAAGCCGGTCCCCCGGCTGTAGGAATGTTACACAATTCAGGTGGTCTTCTTCATAAAAAGACACCAAAGTGTTAATTCCCTTTACAGAAAACTCCTCTTTAAAGCTTTCCGTGAACTCTTAATTTCCTGTAAAAGTAAAAACAAACAGAAGAAATTGTAATTAATAACAACTGCTGGACACTATTATTCTGTTGTATTCCGTTCCCATGTAAATCATGCTGTGCTTACTGTACAAAATCAGCACATCATTTTATCCCAATACATCAGTATTTCAGCAAAATGCAAGGATGTTTATTAACAGCTTCTGCTGTTTAGTCTCACGTGGTTGCCATTTTGCTGGAACAAATCTTTTCCCTCCTTCCAGCAGCAAATGAAGTCATTGTGCATTAACAGACAGTACCAAAGTCTTTGCAAATGATGTTTTCCCGCTCGAGGACAAATGGCAGTCCTGCCATGGGAGGAGTTAACGTGGTTGCTTGCTTTTTGTTTCAGGCAAACAGAAGTAGATCATGAACCTCTCTTTGGTATTAAATTTAAAATGAGTTAATTACCATTCAGTACTTGTTGGATGAAAGAGGAGAAGTTTTCACTGAAATAGAGAATTAATGTTTCACATGTGCATCCTGCTGTTTCTGCGTTGCGGGCTAGCTAGTAGTCATCTGTATCAGCTTCTTGAAAATGGAGGCATGTGGGTTTTCTCCACAAAATGTGCTCAGTATGCCAAGCTGTCTGAACTCGTGAGCTATTGTATTTGTCACTTTGCTCAGTGGAATCACTATTTAGATTGACATTTTATTGATTTGATTTTTCTCACTTCACAAATAAAAGTAACCTCGGCTTTTCTTATTACTTGAGGAACCATTTGGCTGTTTTTAAGGACAGAAAGTATGCAGTGAGATACCGAGTCTCTGTTCCCTGAGAGCATGTAGGCAGTATCTGAAATACCAGTGGTTAAGTCTGAAATCAAATCCTCGGTACTGAGCATGGTCCTCAGCACTGAAAAGCCCTGAAGAAACAGTGGGCTGAATAAGGCTTGTGTAACTCCCTTCATGTGGGCATAGCTGGAGCTGCTTCTGGGCCATCATAAAATAACAGAGCTGAACAAAAGCAGTTTCTGCTTTAAGACTCTTTTGTAATTGGAAGCAGGCATCATGAAGTCTTCGTGCAGTACTTTCTACTCCTGTAGCAACAGATTTGCACTGATAAAACAATTATTTTCATACATAAAATTATGTTTTTCCTCTTCAGCAGCATAAAGATGAGCATTTGAGGGGAAAAAAATAGCAAAACCAAACCCATTCTTGTGATGGTGCAAGCGTTCCGTGAGGGAACAGTAAAGCCTCTGCTCCCCTGAAGCTGCTGTAATGCTTATCTGAGGGTTGGTTTTCTGCTTGTTTTTCACCTTGCTTCAGCAGTTGTGCAATGAAAATTGTAAACTGAAATGAGAGACGTTCTGTAAGATGGGCAGAATTAAGCATCTAAAGATACTCTTTACTTTTTAGTAAAACTAAGGTTCTGTGTGGGTTATAAAGGAATGCATGTTTTTTTAGGGATTGGTTAATATATGCAGTCAGTATTAGAAAATGGAACAAAAAAAGCTCCACATTCTTTGAGATTAAGCAGCATCCAATTTCCTTGGTCTGTATCATTCAAGTGTTTGTGGAAACTTAAGTCCAGGATCTATTCCCAAAACTTGGAAATGAAACAGTTGCTTAAGAGCTACATAAAAATAATGTGTCTCATAGGAAGTAGTGCAAAGTTGTGACAGAGGACATTTTCTGGGAGTTGTGTGGTGAAGTAAGAGTATAAATTTGTTGTTAAGTAGGCCTTTGAAGGCTTTGAGTCACTTTTAAGAAGCTGAAAAAAAAAATAATCTCATAAATTGTTCCTCAGAACTTTTAGAGCTGTTAAGTAGGCTGTAAAAAAAATAAAAATGAAAAAGGCACGTTGCTATTGATCAAAACTATCTCTAGTGTGCATACAGACACGAGAAAGTTAAGTGCATTGGCTTTACCTTTCTAGCATATAAACAGCTTCCTCTCTGCCCCGTCTGATTGTCAGCCCTTTGCTTATTGCTGCCATTATAATAGCGGTAATGTGTGGGATTAAAATGAAAGCACTAAAGCTCATTAAGTTCTTGGAATTTTTTTTATCCCTTCTCTCAAAATTACATAAAAACAAGGGAGGAAAATAAAAGCAGGTTTCTTTGGAGAAGATGATACTGTTTCAAAAATGTGGATTAAGCCCGTGCCCCCCACTCCCTTTTCTGAGGGCAGAATAGTTTTCTCCAGGTTCTGATTGTTTGATATCTTGCACTTCCCTTTTATATCTGGAGCCACAGCTGAAAACAATGTTTTTGCATATCAAAGGCTCCAGCGATCTGTCTGCACAGAAGGGAATCCTGCTGCCCTGCTCCAGCCCTCCTCCTCCCATCCCGGCCTGGGATGAAAGCAGAGGGGACCCGCTGGGTGTGCAGGTCCCCGCAGCACCAGCATGGGAGGCTTCATGGACACATGGCTCTGAAAGGAGCCATTAATTTCGAGCAGAGCAGGAAAAAAAGATGGATTTCGGAGAGTGCATTCTGAAATTCATTTTTAAATGACTTTTTGGTAACAAAAGCAAAGAGGGAACAGCCGAACGGCAGCTTTTGTGCTTATCTTCATTGGAAGCTGAATATATTTTCATGAACTTTGCTGAACTGTGTGGTTAAATTACTTTTCCTGGGACATTGTGTAGGCAGCCGTGTTACAGACAGCGGGGATGCCCAGACCTGCACCCGGACTTATCGCCGGGCTACAGCTCATTTTGAAATGGCAAAAGCAATTTGCACTGCGTAAGAGAAAATACCAAAGCACAGAGTATTTATTGTAACACGTGGTATACAGCTGCCCTGCCTTAAGGAAAAAAAAGAAAAAGCAAAAAAGCTGTAAGTTTTTCTAAAAACGGTGCCAAATAGATTTGTTCTTTCCAAGATGTGATAAAACCTGACTAACACCCAGACCTGGCACTTCAGGTCCCACAGTGCTTACTTTAATCCCCACCTGCCCCAGCATAACCAGGAGCTGGCTGCTAACCCCCACACAGCAGGGCACAGGGACAACTTTCACCCCGTATTTTTAGGTAGTAAAGGACAAGAGTAACTTCAAGTTATTAGGATACACATATTGACAAGCCTAATGATTTTGCTTACCCTGTGTACTAAGACTGCAGAATTACCTCTGCACTTGTTATTATCAGAAACATAAAATGCACTTGAAATACCGCTGGACCCATCCACTGCACATGCTGCCAGGTTAGTTCTCAGAGGTCACAGCTCCTCTCAGATAGTTTCACCAAGATTTCAACACAAGTTCCACGGTGCTAATCTGTCCTTAAAACAATGCACATGCTTTGGTTTTTTTAAGTGTATTACTCAGACTTAGTTGATAGTGACAGCAAAATGCTTTCTAAGCACCCTGTCTAGGAGCTGAAATTTCCACGATCATCATATTTCAGGAAGGTGCCCCACTCCTTTGTTCGGTGTGAGGCAAGCACAAGGTCCTCTGCCTGTCTTTTCCAGGGCTAAAGAATGCAGAGGTTTTCATTAAAGTGAGAGCAAGCTCCCCAGGTCTCTGTGCTTTGGTGAAACGTGCTTTATTTTTTTCCTCTTGTCCAAGAAGGTTTTATTTATTTTTTTGCTTATCCCTCCCCCTCCATCTTGTGTGGTAGCTGAATAGAATATTGCCTTTGTCCTTCCAGTTCTCACATGCCTTAAAAATGAAAAATTTAATGTGTTCTTCCCTCTAATGGGATTGAATCTGACTCTGAAATGGGTTCCGAGTGGAAGCTGAACTTCATGCCAAAGGTGAGCCAGGGCAGCATCTGCTGCAGAGGAGGGAGACTGACTATGAGCGGTTCAGTGGTTGCTCTCTGAAGTTCACTTTTAAAACCCTTCCTGGCTTTGAGGACGTTGGCTCGAAGAGCACCGTGGTGCTGCGCAGTGCTGTGCCCTGCAGGGCCTGCCTGCTCCCACGGCCAGGGAGGGGGAGCACAGTGCTCTGCATCGCGGTGCTCGCCCAGCTGGGCCAGGGATGGCTGCTGGGCTCTCTCTGGGAGCTGCTGTGGGGGTGAGGCATTTGCTTGCGCTTAGAATGAGAGAACAGGCAACAAATGCTGCTCTGCTTCCACGGGGAAATCACTGGTTTTCCCTCTTGACAAATTTAGGTGGAATTATACCCTGCACAGAGTCCCTGGCGCAAAACGTTAAGCGTATCCAAACGTTACTGAAATACCGCATACAGCTGCTGTAGAGATTTGTTTCTTTCCTCTTTTGTCTGCTCGCCTACCGATGACCAGATTTACTGCTCTGATCTGAAAACTTGACAAGCTGTGGGGCTGCCAGGCTGCTTCAGTGCATGCAGTGAGCTCTGTGCAGCGCACTGTGGGCACAGCCAGCCTGCACCGAGCGAGCCGGGGCCTCTTATTAAAAATACACGTAAGCAGTCGCCTATTAATTCTCCTGAGCCGCCTCATGCCTCGAGGTGATTAAAGCAAACCTCGAGAGCTCCCCGGCCATTAGCAGGCAGGCTTCCTGCTGGAAGGAGACAAAGATGGCCATCCACCCACTGAAGGCACTCGGAAAAACAGCAGCGCAAAGTTTGCAAACTCCAGCAATGCCTCGGACGGCTCACCGGTGCCTTTCGCGCTACCTTTCCACTCTGTGCTACCGCTTACAAAGGGAAAACGAAAAAGCAAAGCCCTACCAATGCACCTTTATTTGATTCTCGCCCTCAAACGTTTGCGTTTCATTTCCAAAGATGAAAGCTTGGCTGCGACTTTACTACGGAGTTTTTTGCCCGCTGGGGGGTGGTGCACGCTGCAAAACGGCGCTGCTGAGAGCCACCAGGCAGAGGGCTTTGCTGCTGTCCAGTTCTCCCTGCTTTAATTACAACAAAGTCTCCTGTTGAGAAAAACAGAGGCGGCCTCCAGCGGGGGAATTAAAAAAAATAAAATAAATTATTCTTTCGGGGACTTTACAGAATCTTATTTCCCGTGATGGTTGTATTAACCATGGTATTCATCCATCCGCTCCTTCCCCAGTTAAAATTAAACGGTATGAATGCACAAAAAAAAAAAAAAAAAAAAAAAGAATCGATATTCGAATGCACACCAAAGCCGGGCACTGCTTCTGCCGTATGCGAGGAGCAGGGAAAATACATGTACCGCTTTGGGAAGTGGTGAAACGTGGCTGGAGAAAAGGGAAAAGCTGCGAGAGGGCGATCAGCACGGCCTCGGCAGCTCTTAAAGTAACAAACAGGCTTCAGACGAAGCCCGGCGTACCTTTTCCTTACGGAGCATTCGCACACCGAGCAGAAGCCGGGCAGGCTCACGGGGCTGGGGGGAACGAGAGACCGGAGGGGATTTTCGGGTGGAGGGGAAGGGCTGGCAGCGCTCACAACTGTCCCCGTGTTCGGCCGCATCTGTGCGTTTCGCAGCACATCATTCCTGCCTGCCATCGCACGCTCGGCTCGACAAACGCATTTATTTGGCTAATTCAAAGAAATGTTCATTAAGACGCCATGTCCCCGGGCGGCAGGCTGGGGAGCGCAAGCGATGCTTCTGTCTTTTCGGGCAGCGCGTTTTAGGCGAGGAAATCGGGTTCAGAAAAGGAATCGCCGCTTTAAGTCTACTCGTTTTCTGCCTCTCTCCCGACTCTCCGCACGACGCCGGGATCCCGGGCCGGGCGGGCAGGGGAACAAAAGCCCGAGGGCAGAAAGCAGCGCCAGAGCGGAGCGCGGAGCCCAGCGCCGGCTGCGGGAGGCGGGCTGGGAGCTCGGGGAGCCGCGCAAAAGTTGACGGCAAGTAGGGACGGAGCGCGGGGGCCGCGCGGCTCTGCTCCCCGCCGGCGGCTCCGAGCCGTGCCCCCTCCTGCTCCTCCTTCTTCTTCCTCACCCCGCGGCCGACCCGCGCGACTCCCGCGGAGGCAGAGCGGAGCAGCACTTACCTGCGATGCGCGGGTTGGACGTCGGCTGCGGCGAGGCGGCCGCCGTAAATCCCACCGGCGGGCCGGGAGCCGCGCGGCCAGGTGCGGAGCCACGAAGAGAGGAGCGCACAGAAGCGCGGGGCAGCCGCCGAGCTCGCCCTCAAGTCGCGGCGGCAGCGGGCAGCCGCGGGGGCGGGGCCGCACGTCAGCGGGGGGCGGGGCCTCGGCGGGAGGGGCGGGGCGGGGCGCGGCCGCTAGGGGGAGCAGCAGGCGGCGCCATAGCCGTGCCGCGGGAGGGGCAGCGCCGCGGGCTAAGGGGAGCCGTGGCGCGGTGCCCGTGCGCCCCAAGGGCAGCCGTGAGGTCGCGGGCGGCTCGCTTCGCGCTCGAAGTTTTGGCTTCTCTGTGAGTAGTGGGAGCGGTAATGAGGTGTAGAAGCGCTTGAGGAAAGAAAGTAAAATTTCAAAGCGCTAAAAAGTGAGGAGTTCGTGGCTCCTTCAGGGTGCGGGCGCTCAGCACAGTGTGGTGGCAGAGCTGCCTTGTGGTGAGGGGCCATGCGCTCCCAGCCACTTTCTCACCGAGCCAGGTTCCCTTTTATTCATGGTTAATCAACTGGTAAACCAAACTGTGGGCTTCTTTGCCGTGTCCCTCTTTCCTGGCTGGCAGCATGGAGGTGAGCTGCTTCCCCCTCCTCCATCTCAGTCTTGTGGCCCAGCTGCCAGCATGGGGGCTGAGGGGGCAGCAAGCCCCCAACATGGCGGCTGACCCCAACATGGCAGCCTCTTGTCCCTCAGCTGCATTTGTGTGGATGTTGAAGACTGCAAAGCTGAGCTCTGTTAAGGTTAAAGGGAGCTTAATTTCTCCCAGGCTTGTGGAAAGTGCTGGAAAGTTGTGCTTACTGAGTGAGTTTTGAGTATTTCAGCTCTGTTTGTTTGGCTTTTGGCGAAACCGAACATCAGGTAGGAAGAGTTGCAGCTCACCTTTTTATAGGAGGAATTCTAATAGATTTTTGAATGCTGCTTGCCCTGTGTGGTGTTTAGGTGTTCTGTATTCATTCAGCCAATTTAGAAAATAAATAAATAAATCCTGGGTTGATCTTTCATGACAATGGGAAAAGGATATTTTTTCTTCATCGTTTCAATTCTGATCTTTCTCCAAGGATGGTAAAAACTCATAAGGAATTGACTTTAAGTTGAGGTACAATTGTCAGTCAATTGTAGAGTCCTGGCAAAGTGAGCTGTGCTCTAATCTGCTCAGTGTGAGAAACTCACACGTTGTAATGTGTCTGTAATGTATTTTACACACCTGTATGCCTATGTATAAGCCCATGTTATACAAACTTAGATGTGCCCTGTGTTGCAGTGTCTGAGTTCAGATGTTTGGGACACGACCGTGGGCAGGAAGCATTTTGAGATTCTCCGAGTAACTTGCAGATCTTTTAAATGAAATTTCACTGAGATTATAGCTTTTTTTTTTTTTTTTTAATTTTTATTTTTTAATGTATGTTTGGTATTTTGCATGACTGACTTAATGCATTAGTTGCCTGGTGCTACTGTGGCATGCTGCTAAAACTGAAGGTATAGCTCTGGGATATTCACAGAGGTCATAAATGGTACTCCCTCAGCTACCTCGTGGTGCTGTTCCAAGGCTGGCACAGTGCTTCCAGCAGCAGTTAGAAATAACAGTAAATATTCCTGGAGAATTCCAATGGGCATGTGAGAGATAATGAGATTTTACCAAGTCACAGCTGCTTTAAAGTACTGAAAGGTTTTTCACATGTTGTCGCAAGCATATTTTTGACTGTATTATTTTATGTAAGCTCTTTAACTGTACTTCTTGAGAACGTGGTTTGCCTTTAAAATACTTTCCACAAATAATGGCATGTGTTGTGAACTCAACCCTCTTCTCTGTTTTGGTCTTAATCTATAGAAATTCAAAGCTTCTTGAATTCCAGGAGACTTGAGGAACTCTGTTAATACCGATGAAGTTTCTCGTATGCAGGAAATGAAAATATGCATATGTAACACAGATATACCAAACTCTATTAATATAATGAGTTATTTTAATTGAATTCTGAAGTTAAAATAATCTTTTCACCTATATTTTATATATGAAATTAATTAATGCTTGTGACATGGAGATTAAATGCTTGTCAGACCTATAGGGAAATTACCTTTTGGAAAACTTGGCAATTTTGCTAACGATTAACAGGCTGGAAGATTGTGGAAGACGGCAGATGGGAAATTGAGAGTGCTTACAGTATGTAATGTATTTTGAAGAATGATAATGGAAGTTTATAACTCACGTGTGTAAGGTGCTGTCAGGTCGAAGCGATAACAACGCTGCTTGTTGTTTTCTGTAAGTGCCCCGATGGCATGATAAGAGGCACGGTCCTGGGAACTGCCCTCAGCCAAAGGTCGACCTCAAGGACTCTGGCTGCGACTTGACAGTGTTTTGGATCTCCTTTGTTCTACTGTAGATCAGGTTTCACTCGTAAACGTTTCTGGGCAGGACACTTATGAAACGTTAAGAAACCAAACGCATTGACCGGGAAGTGAAATTGAATCAGAGATCAGTCATCCTCAGTGCAGAGGACAGAGAGCCTTCTTTGCGAGTAGAAACCGAACTGTTGCTGCTTCAGGCTCCTCAAGGATGAATTTCAGTTAGGTAGCGCTGAGAGTAATAGTTTGATATTCAATGAAATACCCTGAAATGAGCGTTAGTGGTTTTTAGCTTTAGGCTTTTATCAGGTTATATTGATTTTTCAAAGCAGGCTGTCCCACTTCCAAGTTAGGCATTGTCTGATTTGTGGAGACATCTAAGAAAAGAAAGTGCTATAATATATGAACTTTTCTGTGATTCTATGGCTTAGAACATTTTTGGTTATCGCCTAAGCACAGTTTCTCAGCGAATATGTATTACAGTTTGAATTAGTGTCTTTAAAAGATTTGAGCCATTTTAAAATTAGAATCCAATTCGGGATAAATTCCTTCAAAATGAAATGTCCGTCAGGCTCAGCTTTTAGCACTGTGTACCTACAGTAACTCGTCAAAGTTGGTGCAGCAACTCTGCATCAAATGCAGCAGAAATGAGAACATGGTCATGAAAGACAATCCACAGCAGAGCTAAAAAGGTACAAGTGGTCTAAAACTCAACAGTTGCTTTAGATTGGTTGGGCTCAAGTGTGATTGTTCTTTTTTTTTTGTCCGTGACAGAGGAATGTTTGAGAGAGAATGGTTGTAATTGTAATTATTCTTTTGTCTGTCTTGACAGGCCAGGAGATTAAACATCTACACCTGTGTTCTCTGCCATTCCTCTCCCTTCTCTCCTTGCTTTTTTCTTCTTCTGCTTTCTAACTCTCCTGAATATCCCCAGGGGAAAGCCTTGTCAGCTCAGAAACGCCCCTGATGTAACCACATCACTATTTTTCCTAAGGCAGACTAACAGTTTTGCTCATCGCATTATGTGCTATTGATAGCAAAATTAAGTCACTTAATGGACTATATGAAATTGCAAAGCTAATAAGTAAGCTATTTACTTTTTTACTTGCAGAATGTACAGAAATTGGTAGAGAGATCTGACAGATTAAGTTCATGCTAAGAAAGGCTGTTCCTAATGTTTATGACTGATGGCTTTCTGTGTTTAAGAGGCGATTTCTTCTAAGTGTCAAACCATGAAGCCACCTTGACAGAGCTTCTGGGCAAGGCAAGAGCTAACTCTTTCGAGATCTATCTGTATAGTTTTTGCTTGCAAACTGGATGAAGTAAGCAATGCTGTCAGAGCAGAACAGACTTTCCATACTTATGTCTTTGAAGGTTCTCCACCAAATGTGTGTTGAAGAATAATAACACGCTCCTAAAACAGCCTTGAAAATTTGATCTAGATTGTTAGTAATGTCTACCATGTGTGAGGAATGATCCTGCTGAGGACAAAACTGCTATTCCTCCCTGAGATTGTTTCTTATATTTTCAAGTTCAAGGTTTTATATATAGAACCTGTACTGAGCTTTACAGAGTAGTAAGTGTAATTTCATATAGAAATACCTGCTTCTGTATAAGAGATCAGAGTAGCAGAGAAATACTCAAAACCAATAGAGTAAATCGCTTGAAAGTGCAAACCTTTCTGTGGCAACTCTGGTCTTGGACTCCTTTCCTTGGAATTTGAACTCCTTCGTCTGCAAGAGCTGCTGAAAGCTGGCCTGCCAGAGCAGAAAGATCTGTAAGGCAGCAGTGCCTCGTGCTTGGGAAGAAGGGACTTGGGCCGCACTGCTGGTGTTCTGCTGCTCTTCTGCTGGTGGTGTTTGTGTTCTCACTGCCACTCCTGCTGTAGGCAATGTAGATGTCTGGCGACAAGGCAGGTATCTGTTGGTGAAAAGTCATGTTTCCTTGGGCCTAGCAGCTCTGTCCATTTGGAGGTTAAATTTGCTTTCTTCTCTGCCTAAAGATTTCAGCAGTTCTCAGAGGAGTTTTTGGATGAAAAAACTGGGTGCTGGAGTTACGTAACAAAATGTGAAAATGTTACCGTAAGCACACCCAGAATACAAGGTGTCTCAAAGTGTTATTTACTGAAATACGGCAAATATTTGATTGAGTGTGATTTCACTCTGCAAAATGAGGGCCAGTTCTCACATTAAATATCATGGCTCAAAATGAGATTCACTGAGACAAAGATATATTTTCATGGAGGAGGTAATGTTCCCTTGGTGATGGATTTTTACGGTGGAATTTCCACTCCTCTGAGGGAGAAGATAAAACAATACACGTAGCTTAAAGAGCAGTTATATTTTCATACAGTTTTCATAAATTTTAGTTCTTTGTAGTGATGTACTGAAAGCTTGGAAGCCGCCTTCTTCCTCTTCCTAAGTATACTTCCTAAGTATATTTTCCTCTTCCTATACTTCCTAAGTATATTTTCAGGCCATCAAAATGATTCTTCTTGTCCTCGCTCCATGTTTTCTTTTGTCTCCTGATAAGCCTTTGCTGCCCTGTCTCTTTCTTCTCACCACAGTCAACGCAGACACCCTGCCTCTTCCCAGTTTCTCCTCCTGCAATGCCCAGCAGCTTTGTATAACCCACACCGGAGTGCTGTGCATTCTGCTGATTGTGCATCTCCATCTTCTGCCACGACAAGCTGCTGCTTCTTAGCGCTCTTCTCTCCCTCGTTGTCCTTGGCTCCCGGTCTCCCTTTGCATATTAAAAAGTTTCCTGTTTTATTTCCTTCTCTGAAGGTCCCAAACTAGCTGAGCGCTTTCACAAAGGTCTCGTCTTCTGAAATTACATCAGCCAGGTTCTGTGTAGATCTATAATGTATTAGTTACCCCGTTAGAATATTTAATATTCTCCATAGCTTGAAGCGATTGCTTGGACATGGAGCTGGTGAAGAAGGCTTTATGGAGTGATCTGCTCTCTATTTAAAAAAAATGACCCCCACCCCACTGGTTTGCATGCACATCAAATGAAAGCATTCACATGCTGTTTCGGCCAGTTGCACCGCCCTCACCGCTCGTGGTGTTGGTGTCTGCTCTGTGCTATCATCTAGCAGTAAGCTGCGCTCTGTGTGTTTGCTGATTTGCTTGTGTAATACCTGGTTTGGAAATCATGAAAGACTGCGTGCCAGCGGTGAATATATGAATAACTCAGGAGCGTTTACTCTCAGGAAGAACTAGGTATACATTGTCTGAACAGATTTGTTTGGTTTTAAGTGGGGATTCTTATTCTGTCTGCCTATTCAGCCAGAGAGGATGTTTCAGAAAGGCCTTTGCATGGCAGCAGTTAGTGTGTTGGCAGAAGGTTACAAATTGATACAGTAATTAAAAATAAGTTAAAGAGAATTGGAAAATTTCCCTCAATGTGAAGAGTGCAATGAGATTTGATGAGATTTGGACTCGGCAGAAGCCATATCTCCATTGAGATACAAGAATGGCTTATCTGAGAATGGCCTCCACCAGCACCATCTGCAAGAATCGTTGTACAGGCTGGTGTGTCCTCGGCATCTGCATGGCTCCTTGAGGCTACACAGTAGAAAGAAGTAGTTGTAAGGCACATGTGTGTTCTTAGAGCAGGCGATGTGCGTGCATTCAGTGGGTACGCCTTGACTGCTGAGGATGAAATTCCTTGAAGTGGTAAGAAGCTGTAGTTTCATGGGAAATGGGATCTGAAAGTCATTTTGAGCCTACTATCTGGAGCAGTGTTCTACTTTTTTTTTTTTTTTTTTTTTTTTCTTCCTTAATCCATCTGTAATCTCTTTCCTCAAAGTTTCTGTTCTCTTGCCTTTCTGTGAGCACATGCTAATTGCTGCTGCCAGTTCCAGTGCCTCTGGAGAGGCATTGGGAATCCTAAAGTGAAGCAACCTGCAGAAACCCCTGAGACCTTCAGCTTGGAGACTCTGGAAAGTTGAGGCATTTGGGGTGAACTTGTTAGTCTAGTTAGGATATAAAACCAAAGTGTAAATCCCTTTTGAGTTTTCATGTATTTTAACAAAACTTGTAGGTGCCACACTACATTTTCTGTGTTGCTGTGAAAGCAAAAACTATTCGATGGCATGGAAGGTCAAATTGAATCTACGATTTGAATCCAGTATGAGATTTCCGTGTTCCTAATTAAAGGTCTTTGTAGGGAAATAGGGTTTTGGATAAAGCAACAAGTTCACGAGTGAAAAATGTTAATTTCCGTTTACTAACAACAGAATCTTCGTTTCAATAAAAGTTCCCTAAGATTGGAGTAGCTCTTGACCCCATCAGCAAGTCTTCAAAATTGCATGTTAGCAAAGCCAGCGAGAATGCCCGAATTAGCAGGTTGCTGGCAGTTGTGCGCCTGGTAGGTATCTCAGCATGTTTTTGATAGGTGGAAAAAAAAACAGCAAGCCAAAACAAACAAGCAAAACATAACAACCCCATCATGAGATGGCTGTTAGAATAGCAACGTGGTTGTATATGTAAAAAACTTCAAACGTTTTGCAAATGAAATGACTGTGGTGTCCCATGCGATACAAAGTACACGTATTGGAAGAAATTGTTGAGGCGTGTGCTTTTGTAGTTTCACAGCCCTAAAAACAGAAGTTTGCCTTGCAAATGCCTGCAGATGCAACACCCGAAATCCGAGAGAAGTTCAGGAAGAACTGTTAACAGCTGCACTGGGAAATTACCTCTGCACTTAAATATGAGCACGTCTGAGAATGACCCCAGTGAGGAACAAAATCTTTCTGTTGATAGCTTGCTAGTGTTTGTCTTTATTTCTATTTTATGTTATTTTACATTGTTGTTCGTGGATATAACAAAGCCTGCTTCATTTCTTCCCGATCATTTTTCCCAAGGGATGCAGAGAGGCTGATTGCAGTTGTAAATTCTTTGTGGATTGTGCAGTCGCAATACGGCGTGCCGTGCTGGGTCAGCCCTGCGCTCCGGGCGCACAGCACAGCCCAGCTATGGGCGGTGAGCTCAGCTCCTGGTGCTGCAGGCAGGCACATCTGCAGACTGCAGCAGCACGGCTGAGGGCTGGCAGCAACCGCAGAGGGCAGCCCTGTCTCCTCTTTGCATCGGCGCTCGTGTTTAGCCAATCCTTTAGTAAGCTCAGCTGCCTGAAAATCAGACTTTCCCCCTACAAGTGAAGCGTTTTCTTTTGGTGCTGCCTTCTGATCAGCTCATGATGGAGCCGGCCGAGCGCCGGTGTCTGTGCGGTAGCATCCTGGGCCAGCCGAGCCGCGCTTAAGTAGTCTTGAGCAATATTGCAGGTATGCTTTTCACAAGATGAAAAGCCAAGTTTTAAGCCTCAGCAGGGGCTCTGCTCGTACCTGCAGACGCAGCGGAAGCTCTGTGCGCGTGGAAGTGTTTCAGGCGGCACACATCAGCTGGAGGAGCAGATGATCCCGCGCTGACAGACGGCCGGTGACAGCGCTCGTCACGCTGCTGCTGCCCGCCCGCGTCTGTTTGTTTGCTTCCCTCGCCTCTCCGTGCTGCTGCACAACTGCAAGGAGCGCTGCCTGCGCAGGAGCGGGGCCTGCAGCCACCCTTGCTGTTCTAACCCCGCATCTGTGAGCTTCTGCCTTACCGCTCGCGTGGAAACTTGTGCTTAGGAAGCGTGCGAGCTTGGCATATGCAGCTATCACCTTCTCTTACGGTTTTATGTTGGTTGTCATGTTGCTACAGAAACAATTCTCTTCTTTGCTTTTTTGTGTCTGAAGATCAAAAATGCTCAGTTTTTTCTGTAACCTATCATGCGACATCTGGTGTATTTTTAAAAGTGAGAGACACCATAACACGCCGGGGCTGTTGCAGTGGAAGTACTTTGCTGTTTTCAATGCGGTCATAGGGATTTTAGCATTTTGGCAAAATGCCTCCTAGGAAGAGTTGCTGTTTTGGCATGGGACTTGGCATTTTTGTCAGATGGACTGGTAGCTGTTGGTTTTGTCACAACCAGCAGCTCTGTGCAACCTGGCGCTTATCTAGCTTAAGATTTCAAGTAGAAGCTGTCTCTTGAAACTAAAGCTGTAATGCGTGGCATTGGTTGTACCCCGGCTGGCTGCTGAGTGTTGTGCAGTTGTTGGTTCCGTGCAGCCAGTATCCCACCAGCTCCTCATCTGTTGGTATTTTGGGTTCTTTTCCCTCTTAGAGAAGAAGGGAAGTTACTGAAAATTACCATCAGCTGCTTTTGCTGGAAAAACACAACTGCAACCTGGGAACGCAACAGAGAAATGCAGTGTATGGACCGCTTGTCCTCTGCTGTGAGATCCCAAAGTATAGCAGACCATGCCAAAAAAGCAAATTCAGATTTGCCGGGGCAGAGAGCGAGGAAGATGCATGTTTGTGCATTCTCACTTTGGCTTGCAAGCACTGCTGTGTTGTTTCTTGTTTGTGGCGAAGGGCAGATGGGAGCAATGGCGGTGCGGCAGCCAAGCCAGGAGCTGTTTGCAGGAATAAAGCTGAAGCACCTCTGGAACAGGCACTGACCTGTTGCTGGCCCATGCAGGATCATACCTTTCCTCTTTGAAGCTGCATGCGTTTAATAGCTTTCACCTGAAAACTTTCTAACTCCACTGAGTATCCTTATAAGGCTGTAGACATGTTTGCTTGTATTTTTTGTTTCATCCCGTGGCAAGAATAGGTTAGCTGGATTACAGACATCTTTTTGCAACAGCAAATTAAGTTCTCTTTAAAGTTTTTGGTTGTGTAGACAGAACGAAGCCTTTTTGGGGTTGTTTCAAAAAAATGGGTGTTGTGAACTTTGCAGGCGCTGCTGCGCTGTTTAGACAACAGAAGCAGCTTGATCTCTCTGAGCCATCTGACTTGTGGGTGAGAAAGCTGCCGGCGAGGAGGAGGGCTTGGACACCCGCACTGCCGAGCCCATGCCGTGCCTCCTCCTGGGTGGCTCGGTCACCCACACAGCTGGGTGTCTCCACGGCGTGGGCACCGCGGGCACGAGCGCTGGCTCAGCTGCTCCAGGCAGGGCTGGTGGGACGTGCCTTCTGAAGCTGTAAAAGTATTGCTCTGACACGGTGTGTGGTTATGTTGGTCGTGCGGCAGGAGAACTGAAGTGCAGGAATAAAGAAACTGATAGAAGAGGGGCAAAGGAGCAGTTTAGAAGGGGGGAAAAAAAAAAAAAGGAAATATTTCACAGCATCTAAAACAATTTTTGTAATCAAACATAACCGCTTTCCTCCCAGTCTGTGTTCTGCGCATGTGTGCGTGCACATTTCCTTATATTCCCTTTTATTCTGATTAGCACGGCTAGTTTCAGGCAGAAATATTATTAGGAAAATATCAACCCAGCAAATGGCAGCCATCAGAAGATTAGAAGTGACTGAAAACAAAATCTTGTAAAAGAATTTCTCATGTAATTGTAACATAATTTGCTGCTGCTCTTGCTCCGCTATGGCGTGATTAAGTACTGAATTTGAATCGGCTTTTAAAAGAAAATGCTTAGTTTCATTCTGCAGCACAATTGGCAACTAAATAAAAGTTCAGACTGGATTTTTTTTTTTTTTCAGGCCTCTTTTCAGAGAGAGAGAAAAATGTACATAGAGTCTTTTGTGTTTTGCAGAGAGGAAGTGTAGCACAATAGGCTGTTGGAGGAAAGCAATTCCGATAATCAGTTTTCTGTACTACTTATTACAACTGGTCAGAACTGGGTTTTAATTAAATTTTAGGGATAAAGGACAATAGTGTGTGCTAAGCATGGCGAGTCAGCTTAAACTTAGAATTTCCTGGCTTTTATCCATTTCTGTGCTAACTCAGTACTACTTAAGGCGTATGGCTTCAGATGGAATTCGCTTGTGTAGAAGGTAATAACTGCTGGGGTTTTAGGAGTTTTTCAGAGAATTTCTCTCCCAACTTGTAGAGCAGATACTGGCTCACAGGGGGGTAGCAGCATTGCACCTGGTGATGCCCACTTCCCTGCCAGTCTTCAGCACTGTGTCTCATGTAATTTGGCCGCTTTGTTTCTTGTTGCTTTAAAATTAAACTTGCCATGTAATGATTTCAAAAGAGTAGGTTATTAAAAGCCAGTCCTTTTTGGTTCTTAAATGTTTTGCATTGGGTTTGGGGAGGATGAAGGTAACGTGGTGTACTGCTATGATGCTTAGCAGGACCTTCAGTGTCATGGAGGCTCAATAACTTCTCATTTTTATTTTATTTTTTGTATCAAAGGTCACAGATACAACTTCAGAACACGTCTGGTCTTCTGAGGTGAATTTAGGAATCCCCTGCATGTCTTAAACATTAACTGTTGCATGATTGCCCTCCAACCATCCCTTCTGTTAACATCTTTCTAGTTTGTGAACTTGTAGCTTCCTTGGTTCTGGCATTCTCTGCAAGAAGTCTTCTGCTTTTTAAGAGTTGTATTTACATCCCAGTTTTAAACAGCTGCAGGTAAATCACACTTAACTTTCTGTTGGATCCACACATTGATTATATTCCTCCACATGCCCTCACTGAAGCTAATGCGCTACATTTTTAATTCCTTCTTGCAGAGCTTTTCTGGTGCTTTTCTAGAGCCATTAACATTTAATTTCTTGGTGTGGATACAGCTGCAGCAGCTACAGCTTCGTGCAGAGCTCTACCAACAGACTACCTGAATTTCCTACTGATAGCATCCATTCTTTTGCACAGCTTTTGCTGTGTTTTGGTGTCAGGCTGGCAGCCTACAGAACTTTTCAAAGTAGTTTTGTTGAATTCTGTTCCCCCGGTATAGCTGGGATATAAGTACTCCTGCACAGTTATTAAGGAAAAGCACCACCATTTCAGCATCTACTTCATGGGCCCTGGTACGTGTTAGATCAAACCCCGGAGTAAGGTGCAGTAATTTTGGAGAACTCCAGCATACTACATTGGTGTATATTTACTTTGCCCTCTAGATAATCAAAATACTTATTTAGAATGTTTCTTGAAAAAAAAAGTGTTTGTGTAATCACTAGTTTATCTTGCACGTGGACCGGGCTTTGCTGGTTGTATGAAGAACAGGAGGTTTTCAACTTAGATGTCTTGCATCAGCTACTTTTTAGCTGCCATTACAGATTGTCTTGTATGGACTGACATGGCTTGGCTTGGGGTACCTCAAATTTGAGGAGCTTTTAGGTTTAGAAACGTGATTATAAAGTAGTTATTTTCATTCTAGAATCAATGTCATTGACTAATTTGGAAGCCACTTGAAGATGGAAGCTCTTACAGGTTTTGCTGATGTCCTCACAGTGAACATCAGGATACACCACTGTTTATCAGGCTAATTATTGAAACTGTAAATATTTGGATTGGTATTTGTCATAGCATTTTGTTAGGGCAAGTTGCTATACTGTATTTATTCTCAGCTAAAGGCACGTGCTGCTTTTGCACAGATGTTCAGGACCGGTGTATTCAGAGCAGTTATTCCCCCTCACTTCCATGAATCATGAAAAGGGAGGATGGAAGCAGCTGACAGTTTCATCAAATGCAATTCCAGAAACACACTAATAAATAGCTTCCACACGCCCCCCAATAGCTCAAATTAACCATCAGCTCAATGTGAGAATATGAAATGGATACTCGCTACCCATTTTCTCCTAGATTTGTGCTGTAAATGGTACAGGGAAGGCTGTTGAGTAATTTTGCTCAATCATGGGTTATATATTGCCTTTGTGGAGACCAATTTTCTACTTTGGACAACAAAAGCTCCGGTATTTTTTTATGCTAGTAGCAGAAAAATGATTTCGGCTAGACTTGCTTATCATATAACAATAAAGCTTTGGGGCAATTGACCTGCTGACCTTAATTCCCAGGAAACTGTCACATTTCTCCTTTATTCCTTTGTCCAGCCGAACAATGTGACCCAAAATACTCGCTGGCTTCCCCGTTTCTCAGCGTTGTAAGGTCAGCCTTTGGTCTCCATAGCTACAGTTCAGCTCCACGGGTCAAGGGGCAAATAGATTAATGATGTCAGACACATCTTTAAATGCTTCTTACACCGCTCTGCCGTACGGTAAGCAGCTGAGCATATTTGGGATGACAAAAGCCTTCTTAACTCCTGCTAATAGGAGGAGCTGCCGAGGCATCAGATGGAAAGAAAGGGCTTTGCTGCTGTGGTGATGGGCATCGGCAGCAGGCTGCTGTAGAGGCTGCAAGGAGTGGGTAAATAGTTGCTGCCCCACACAGTATCATGGTATCCCATTCCTTTGTCCAGAAGTCTGCCTGGTGGTAAGAGGCCATGGGTAGGACATGAAATAGTGAGCTGGGAGAACAGATGGGCTGTGTGATGGAAGGCTTTGCGCATCCCTTTGCAGTGATGAGTTGTTGTGCAAGCCAAGAGGAATGTGGTTTGTGTGCCTGCTTTGCGTTAGCTACTAATAGAAGCCCTTCTTCATACATGAAGTAATCTCATATATCAAAAGCATATCTAGGTCCTTCCTCTAGCTAATGGGACTTCTTAAATTACAAGAGGAAGTACAGCTCACTTAAAGAGTTGCATAGGTTCCTTGTGGAGTAGACCTTCGTGGTTTGGTCAAATGTAGCACATTTGCATCAGAACTCAATGAGACTAAGCAGCCTTTGTGAACATTTTGATTTACTAGCAAGACAGTTTGCGTTCACAATAAATTATTGCTTGCACCTGCACCAGAGAATGAGGCATGAGATGTGGATTTCCTTACTTCATCACTGTATTACTTAGAAAAACAGACACAGCCAACCAAGTGGGGAACCAATGTCATGTGTGTAGTATCTTATCTTCAGCAAACCCTGTGTTCTCATCACCATCAGTGTGAACCACAAGTCTATTCCTGAAATGCAAATCCAACCTAAGTGAGTGAAATGAATAACAAAGTTTATCCTTAAGTAGATAAGAAAAATCAATGTTTGTCCTTGCATACTTATCCTACCCTTCATCAGAACGCATTATCAAATCTTCATTGTCATAGCAGGAAAGTCGGAACTGATGATATGAAACTCATTTGGCTGAAGAGTGGATTCAGAGCCTTTCCCCATCTGGGTGTTCTGCTGCTGGAAGATGGGAGAGCAGCTTTGTTCCTGGGAAGGTCTCACCTATCTCAGGCTTTTCCTAATCCCTTCTATGCAATTGGCAGAGCTGTGTGGTACTTCCAAGAGGAAATGATCATAGCAGAAGGATTTGGAAACCTGATGATCAGCAAAATAAATGCTGATTTGTCTGGGCCTGTTCCATTGTGTTGTACTAGAGGAATAACAGATAGGTACGGCTTTCTTTAGAAAGAAAAGAAATGCAAATCATTAACATTACTTCTGCCTCTGTTAGCATTTTGTGTCATTTTCCTAAACTATTCTTTTCTTTATTTTTGATATTGAGCAGAATCTGTTCCTTTCAATCTGAAGCCCTATGAGCGCACAATTGTCTTTATATAGATCCTAGTGAATATAAATACTCTTCAGTGACGTTTAATTTTTTTTGTGTGTGTGTTGTAAGAGGCCAAAAGAGACCCTTACTTTCTATCACTGCCTTTCCAACCCTATGGCATGTGTTCCAGCCTGATTCTTTATGGCTCTCTCCTTGACTTGGCCCAGAGCAAAGTCTCCTTTTCTATGCATGTCTATTGCTCTTGCCTGGTAAGTTCTGTCCCTGGCTTCTCCTGTTCATCTTGCCCTTCTCCCCTAGCCTGTGTCATTTCACTGATGTTCTTTCATCCTCCTCTGCGCCAGATTTCTGATTTAGCACCTGTTTTACCAGCTAGCTGTAGAAGTATGTTTCAGTTCCTTCAACTCTTTTGTTGTTATAATTCATGTAAATGTACTAGAGTTTTGGAGACTTTCATCTGTTGGCTGAGTTCAAGAAATGGACTGATATTTTTAAAGAACATTTCACTTGAAGAGTAATTCAGTTTGCCTTGCTCTTGGGGAAGGCTGGAGAGTTTCATCCATGAGATGTACCTGGATGCTTTAAGCTCCACAGTGCCGTGGCTTAGCCCACGGCGTGAAATCAAAGTGGGAGAGGACATCCAAATGTGCCAGAGTTGGGTGAACGCTGCCAGTGCAGAAAAGCAGTTTTCATTGATGGTGTCTGTCTGATGGAGCACCGCATGTTCAACAAGCAAGGCTCGCTGCTTCTGCTTGTGCCATCCGGGGACAGGGAGCATTGCTTTCAGCCCTGCCCTCGTAGTGCAATTGCATTCTATAGCAAGGTGAAGGACAAGCTGCTGCTGCAGCCCCTTTCTCCCCAGCCTGCTGCACCTTCCCTGCTCTGTGCACAGCCACACAGAGGGATTCCCTGAGCCTGGCGGGTGCTGAGCTCCTGGCACTTGTTCTGCAGGGAGCCGTCACGTACAGCTGCAGGAGCTTAATTAGGCTTTGCCATCTTTATGGTCATTATTTTACATCAGTTTTATGTGATTGACAGAATGACATGATTTAGAAGGAGAAAAAAAGGCAACCTGTATGAACAGTAGCCAGCTACCGGAATGTGCTTGTGATGTGGGAAAAAGTAAGCGTTGCGTCGCTCTCTGCGTGGGATTTAGAGGCTGGAAACGTAACCTGAGATCCCTGATGTCCCGAGTCCTGTGTATACACGCTGCCAACATCCTCTTAGGATCGTCGGCATCTCCATCGGCATGGGCCGGTGCTGGCCCACGTCTTCCCCATCTTAAAGTAATTCTTCTTCCTTACAGCCTTCGAGACAGCCCGTGCTGGCCGCATGGCGGGTCTGGTTTCTCTCAGGACTATAGTTGATAGGGATGGAAATTTCCATAATCCTTTCCTGATGTTAATAGAATTGCTGTGATTTATGTGGGATATAATTCTTCTCGTTTTAAGTTTTACAATTTGTAAGGTCGCTTGTGTCCAGGATATTTTTAGATTGGGTATCCATTTTCGTAGTACAAGAGTTGGATGAGAAGCGGCTCGGCACAAAGTTTTAGCAAGGAAACTGCTCAAAAAGTACCGAGCATTTTAATTATTTTTTCCGGATATTTGGTTTTATTCTAATCTTACTTTGGGAAATAGAATTGCTCAAGCAAAACTCACAGTGCATTTTTAGACTGCTCCCGACAAGCAATTTTAATGTGTTGTAATTAAGTAATGTCCGATACGTCCGCGTTATCAAGCACTACGGCTTTTGCCCTTCCTTGTTAAACCAAGCTTTCCGTTGATGGCCACACCAATGCCCATTATCCCTATTGCTTCTGCAACAAACTCTGTTGGCCTCATCTCTGTAAAAAAACCTAAATGTGTTGACAGACAAAATATGGGTTTTGTCATTTTTATATCTCGAGGAATGTATTTGGGAAGCTCAATGTGAGAACTTTTTCTTTCCAGTGTGAAGCACTTTGTGTTTGCCCTGGGCTTTGGAAGTGGCACAATAGATGATTTTTCACAGTGAGAACTCAAGAAGAAGAAAACAACTTTGTGCCATTGCATGTGGACAGTTGCAGTCAGTAACTTCTAAGCTGTCCACCAATATATGAAAACCCCGAATTAAATGATGGGAAAGTTTGTAGTATCCAAGTAAATTGACATGCTGATTTTTTAATAGAAGCTTAAAAAACCCAAACAAACACCACCTTGTATGTCACATCTACTCTGACTGTCTACGGTTTTTAATGGTGTCTGGCAGAGGGGATGTAATTTGTATACAAAAATGAAATGAGTGCTTAAGGGTAGAGAGCAATACAGCTTTTTTTATACGCATACGCAAGCATAATGCAGGCTGCCTGTTGAGGCCTCTCTTTTTTCTGTGTTAAATCTCATGATTTACTGTGCAGTACGACACAGGTAAGGTTTCATTTTAGCTCTGCTTGTAGCTTTTTTTTTCTTTCTTTCTTTCTTTTTTTTTTTTTTTTTTTTTTTAAGTATCTGAGATTGTTTTGATTGAGAACTACCTTGAAGTGCCCAGGAGTCCCACTCACAGTGTCATAAATGGTTTTGCACTGTAATTATGATCCCATTACTCAAAGGTATACAAGGGGTGAAACAAAAGGGTGCTTGCCTTAATCCCGCTTAGACCCAAGAATGGCAAAAACGAATCAGAGATGATGAAATGAACAATAGTAGAGAAAGTCCAGATTTGGCAAGGAGTTGCAGTAGGTACATTTCTTTGCAGAGGTTCAAAGTATTGCCTAATGGTGTGACATACCTTCTATAGCCAAAAAGAGAAAAAGAAAAATGGATGTAGAAGCAGCAGAAGTAAAAGTAAGCTGTTTTTCCCTTGATAGAACTGAGATAGGGTAATCATCTTAGAAGAGGCTTGAAAATCAAAATGCATAAACAAAGTTCAATTTAATTGTACATGTGTATCCTTTCAGCTGGTAGACCAAATCATTCTGATTGTTCCTCATCAGATTTTAGTCCTTCTGTTTCGTGCTGTTTATATTAACTTCCATTAACCTACATGTTTTGAGTGAAAGTTTAAAATGGGCAATGAAAATTGCTTTCATCGCCTCTCAATTTTAAAATAAGCATCAACGCTGGATTACTCTGCTCCTATAATAGATTAGTTGTAATCCACAGTAATGTAACCTGGAATGACTGGGTGCTTTTAAATGGGAATATAAAAGTTTAATTTTTTTATTTTGTTCAGTGATTTTAATAGATTTGCAACACAGGTTGAAAAAAAAATGTTGTATTTATTGAATACGAGAATTTATCTGTTCAGGAGTTTCTGCTTTTGAAGCTGAGATATCTTGCTGGCACTTGAACATACTGCACTTACAATAGCAAATCTATAAATTGAATAGACTGAACTTTCTTCTGTGTATAGTTCAGCTTTGAGCTTGAGTACCTTTTCCATTCTTTTAAAATCATCAGTGATGAATGGAGTCCAAGGAGCCGCGAGTATATGTATGCATATATCTTAAGCATCGTTGTTTGCTGAATAATTCATGTGAAAGCTGCTCATAAAGCTTGGCTAGTAATGTACCTTTGGAAGGTATTACCATCAATATCTGACATGACTTTGATTTCCACTAATGATATGTAACCAGGAAGACTGCTTAATCTGTCACTGTGTATAAATCACTGCATTTGGGTGGTCAAGGAGACCACTGTGATTGGTGGTTTGGGAATGTGAATCCCTAATCCATCACTGGTAAACTGGATTTCTAAATGTTGCTTTATACGTTCTCTTTGTTTATAACGCTGTTGATGGGTTTGGAGCTAGTAAGAGGTGAAAATGGGCAGAAAAGTGCTTATTTAATGCTAAAATAGCAGCACGTAATGCTGATTTAAGTAAGGAGAGCTAAAATGTACAGCAGCAAAAGGTGAATAAGCTATAAATGAGCTATGAAATGCTAAACAGCTGTTACGTTCCATTTTAGAAGCAAAACAAATTAATACAAAGGAAAAAAAACCCCACCAAATTAAAAAAAGAACTGAAAGGGATTTTTCAAAGCAAAATGCAAATAAACGATTAGTGCCAGGAATGGGAAGGCTGTGGTGGTGAATAGGGATCCCGTGGCTGTAATGCTGTGCCCTGACCCACGGGGTGCACGTGCACAGTGTGTGCTGTGCTCCTTTCCCAGCTGGAGGTGCAAGGACCGGTGCTTCACCCGGTGCTACGGGATCGTCATGGAGCCCAGACGAGGATTTACTCGGATCAGCTTTTAGTCGGAAAGAAGCAGAGGCAATTAGAGAGCAATGGAGAGCCTGTCAGTACTGTCAGTACGCCTATGGAAGGATTTGCTGGCTGGAAAAATTATTGTGCGTAGTTAAATGTCGTGTTTGGGTGGTAAATATCGCTGACTTTGTGAGGTAGTTCATAATTTGGTGCAGTTGTGGTGGTTACCTTCAGAGCCACATTGCAGGCTGATCTGTGCAGGAAAGCAGAGGAAGCGATGAGAATGCGGTTTTCCAAGAAGTGAAGATCATCACACCTGTAATGTTTGTATCTAGTAAGAAGCTGTCGTTAATTCCCAGCTGAATATAACAGCTTCTGAGAAGGAGCTGGAGCATAATGGAGCTGTGAGCTGTACATGGGATGAGCAAATAATAGAGCGCTCCTGGACAGAATGCTCTTTGACATTATTATAGGAGTTTCACACAAGGGACACAGGGCAGTCTAAATAAATCCTGCCGTTTGTGTTTGCCACGCAAAACAGGCATCCTGAGAAACAAACTGCTGTTAAGTCCTGGTTAGCACCATGTATTGTATTGGGAACAGGGTAAGGAGTCACGTGCGGGCTGGGGCAGAGCTGTCAGCTGATGAATCAATTGTCCATTTGCATTTTATGGAGATTATCAGTGTGTGTCATTTTGTTGTATTAGTCTGAAATGGTGGATGGTGAATTAGCTTGTTTACTTTGAGGATAATGCTTAGTCTGAAGGGTTCTCGAAAAGCCAACTTACAGGAAGAGGTTAAGAGAAGGGGAAGGTAATAAACAGTAAAACAATGGGTGTAATTTCACAACTTGTCTGTTCCATGAGGAATTTAGAAGTTGTTTTTTTTTCCCTTTTGTGGCAAATAGAAGTCAGGTCTCATTCTGCAGACCTAGCAGTCAGTTGCTAGAGATGGGGCGCTAGAAATGGGATGATGCACATTTTTCTGCAGAAGTGGGGGAGTGAAGAATGTGGGACATGGAGAAAGACAAAGTATTGAATGAAACTTAAGAACAGCCATGTAGAATCTTGATTGGATCCTATAAACACACTTACTTCAGTGTGACAGTTAGCCTTTTATTGCTCTTTGCAGTCTCTAAGACATTATAGAGAAATCTTGTCATTCCTGAGTTCGCTTTGAAATGAATGCATAGCACTGGGTTTGCCATGTTACGACTTGTATTATTGCTTCGCTGTATTAAAATCCCTTCTAAGCTCTTCAACCAGAACAGATCTGTCAATAATTGGAATCTAAGAATCAACTTTTTGAAGAGGACAAACAAGCTGTTGAAGTAACATGTGAATGTGGTGCTAAGGGACACTGTGTAGTGGGCAGCACTGGTGGTAGGTGCATGGATGGACTTAGAGGTCTTTTCCAACCTAAATGATTCTGTGATTCTAAGAAACAAATAAAAGAACTAATGCTGAAATAAATATTGGTTAGGTAGATTGGAGAGAAATAGAGAAGTTGAAGTGAAAGAAACGTTTCTGATGAAGTGATCTGAAGAACTCTTCCCTGAGGAAGCAAACATTGGTAGGCCCCATTTCTTTGGTTTTAATAATAGTGATCTGACTTTAACTGCCCTACCTATGCATGTCTGTCCTCAAGCTGTGTCTGGGTGGGTTTGTGAGGAGTCCTGGGAGCCCTGCTTGGAGGCTGCTCACCACAGTCTGCTCTGTGCAAAGCTCATGTGTTGCTCCTCTGTTCTCAGCTTAATGTTGGTCACAGTAATGTGAGCTCGTGATGGAGCAAAGGAGGAAATTGCACGTAGGATCTTGGCTGATTATTTTTTTTTCCCCTCCTCACACAGAAACAAACACTCCTTTTGATTTTGGGGAATAGATGCTGAGTATATCGCTTAACTACTGGTTTGCAACTGTAATTGCTACTGTGTGACAGTTTGTGAAGCAAAGCCATGATTTGCTTGGTTTGCATGGATCGCCAGCTCTGCTGATTATTGTTGCTCAGCACATAATTTTAGGAACAACGTCAAGGTGGAGTTTCTTCTAATAGTGAGCTCAGAGCTGTGTTAGGTCGTATTGATGGAGTGCTCTGGAGAAGTTTCTTCCTGCCCATGATGAGCTGCTCATCTGATGGAATAGGTGACTCAGATCCTGACAGCTGTCAATCTTGATGTTTCCTCTCGAACCTCTGTTTTGCCTCAGTGATCCCCATGTCTGGTTTTCTTTTCAATTTTTGTGCTTTGTCTGCTGAGCTTGTTCAAGGTCAGGTCTCCACGGTGCTGCTCCCTTTTGCGAGGCAAACCTTTCCTCGCCTTCCTGCAGTCCTCTCAGCCGGCAAAGCTCAAGGCAGGAGGCTGGGTTTCAATTCTCATTTTTGCTTTCAAGTACAGAATCTGCTATTATCTGATGAGTTATTTCAAAATTGTGGAAAAGTAGCCTAAAGAATCAAGTTCCCTTTGCCCAGAATAGCAAATACAAGATACAGATACATGTATATATTTATAAATGATACCTCTACTGGGAGATGCGTTGCTGAAAGTAAAGATGAAACTGTCGGAAAGAATACAGAATCATTAGGGTTGGAAAAGAGCACTAAGATCATCCAGTCCCACCCCACCACCCCCACCGTGCCACTGCCCACGTCCCTCAGTGCCACATCCCACGGCTCTGGGACTCCTCCAGGTGACCCCACCGCTCCCTGGGCAGCTGTGTCAGTGCAGAATCACTTCTGGAGAAGGAATTGTTCCTAGCAGCCAGCCTGAACCTCCCCTGGCACAACGTGAGGCCATCCCCTCTCGTCCTATGGCCGTTCCCTGCCAGCAGAGGCCGACCCCTCCTCACACAGCCTCCTTTCAGGGGGTTGCAGAGCCACGAGGTCTGCCCTGAGCCTCCTCTTCTGCGGACCGAACAGCCCCGGTTCCTCAGCCGCTCCCCATCACACTTGTGCTCCAGACCCCTCACAGCTCCGCTGCCCTCATGTATGTATCTGACCAAGCAATTTTTGAATGAACTTCGGCCATCACATAAGCTGGATTTTGCTGATTTTTTTTTTTTCCTAGGGGAAAATAAAAAGAAAACCAAACCAAACAGAACACAAAAAACCATAAGAGGCAAGTCTTGGAAAGTTCTCCAGTGATGCAGCCTCGGTTGTGTGTTTTGTTACACACAAATCACAGAACCTGCTCTGTGGTTTATAAATAAAGCATTGTTTTTCTTGTATCCAGTTGTGAATTATGAATAGCAATGCTTAAAAAGTGAACAGCAACATAGATGGCTACAGACTATTGACTGAAATTAGAGATGTTTATACTTAATTTTTTTCAGTAGGACTCTGGAAGTCCTGTGGTAGATTAATCTGGCTTTTGTTTTTTAAAGAAAAAGAACTTAAAAGATATGCATCATGCTAGCTATGGAAATGAATGGCGCATGCATTATTTGTATAGGTAGAAGTGCTTGAATATTAAAATTTAAAATGAAATAAATTTAGTTCCAGTGCCAAAGCACGAGAGCCAGGAGGCCCAGCATCCAGCCCCAGCTGTGCTGCTGTGTTGTGACCTATTGCATGCAGCCTTCTGGTATTTATTTCCATGGCTCGCGGATGTGGGGGTAGGAAAGGAATTCAAGTACTTAGTTGGGAAATTGTTTGAAATGAGTAGCATGGTAGGAATTACATGTTCGAGTCTAATTATGTTAATTTTTTTTGTTATCTGTACTCAATATCCTGGATGAAATTTGAATATTACCAAGAGTGGAACTGGACTGTCACCTTTAATGTTGTCAAGTCTGTCCATTTATTCACACTAATTTAAAGATAAAAAGCTGCCCTTTCTTTGTGTCGTTGCTGCAGATCAGTCAAAGCAGAAGCACCTTCCATTTAATCTTGCATTTGAACATAGTTTTCAGTATCTCTGGAACACCTCCTCTGGTTCTCTGTAGCACTTAGAATTACCAGCCACATAGAAGAACACCACTGTATTAACTCAAAACTTGAGGATGTAATTTAAAAATAATTATGCGTTCTGTTGAGAGTAAAACTGGACTTTCAAAATCACTGGAACATTCTTTTGTCGGTGGAATTCTTGAAATGAGAAGGGATGATTTCCCTCCATTGCTTCTCTGCACTCTGTCAAATTTGCAAATTTGTTCTGTCTGGTTCCGTGTTGCTAGGTGGCACAGATGATAGAAGATGAATTTTCAGCGTTGTTCTGAATTATTTTGTTTGTGGTCGACTGTGTATTGGTGCCTTTCTTTTCTGGGGGTGGTGTGATGGTGGGGAGGAGGAGAGGCGCAAAATTCGGGTTTGTAAAGCCAGTCAGAAGAGATGTTCACACCTTCAAGAATATAAACAAAATGGTAGTTTGGTCAAAAGCATAACAGTTTTGCCGATACTAAGAAAATGATTGTTGGAAGATGAAGTGAGAGATTTTGGAAAGAGATTTTGGGGTAAGCCACATGTTTTGCTTTTTTTTTTTCTTTTTTTCTGTGAGTGTATATCACCAAGGCCAGGATGAGAACTGTTGGGACTGCTTTTACTGTAGTTGCCTTCAGATTCTGGTTATGGCCTTCCAGTGCATGAACCTGTCTGTGACGGTCACAGAGTACTTGTGGTTGAAAGGAACTCGAGGAGCCTTCCAGCCCAACTCTGAGCCAGAACCAGACCCAGTTAGACCAGGTGTCCAGCCTAGCTTCCAGTATTTCTAAGCATGGTGATTTTCCAGCAATTCTGGACAACTTGTCCTAATGCTTAACCACCTAAGGGCTGAGAAGCTTTTGCTCATATCTGGGTGGATCAGGCTGGCTAATCGCATGGCTTTCTTCAGCCACGTCCCTGTGGTACTCAGCAGCCCCAAGCTGGACGCAGTGCTGCAGAAGCAGGTTCACAGTGCCACATGGAGGTCCCTTAACTGCTAGCTACATTCCTGTGTTTGCATAATCTAGCATGTGTCATGCCTACCTTACTCTTTGCATTGTAGGATCCAGTGACCTGCATTATATGTGAGGAGAACCTGCACCCTCTATTTAGCACGAAGGCCCACAGTATCTGGGGCAGCCATCAGTTCCCAGAACAGATCATGCTCTTGCTGTAGGTGCTGCTTCATCCCACACTCTCATTACTAAAACCTGGCTGATCTCTGTGTATGTGTTTGTAGACCTTGTTTTTCCAGCGTTATGCAATGCGTGCTTTCATAAAAGTGCATTTTCACAGTTCTTAAATAGCTTGACTTTTCTATGGAGAATAACCCAATCTTAAATTCTTGGGTTTTGGATAAAACATTTTAGGTTGAGGTAAGATACATCTTGCCTTCTCTTACATTCGAACACCAAGATGTGAGCTTCGTGTTTTTGTGGCTTCTACTGTAGTTACAAGGAAGAGAAATTGAAGAAAAACAATATGCTTGATCAAATCAGAAATTTAAGATAAGTTAGAGTAATTGTTGTATTATGCCATATATTTCTGCCCATTTTCCATGCAATTCATGAGTGACTTAGTTACAGTAAGTTGTGGAAACTTTACATTAGGTGGGTGAAATCCCATCTTCCTCTTACCGTACTGCATTTCGTATTTTCTCCTTACTTATGCATGGATGCTTTTTTTTATGGCAGCAGTTCTGTCTGCTTAATGTCACCAATTCAAAGATAGATACGCTTTGGAAAGAGATTTTGGGGTGAGCCATGCGTTACAATTTAAATGACTGCATGTATTTTGATGTGACAGCTACATTGCCTAACGAGAAATGAGCGTTTTCTGAGTTCTTAGGAAAAAGAGAATTCTGTGGAAGATGAAATGATAGCACTGTGGAAAGGTAGCTGACAGCCTATTCGTGGTGGTCTGAAATTTCCAGACACAGAGACTATACAAATGTGAACAAGACGTAAAACGCGCAATTATGAAATATTGTACTTGGTCTGGGTAGTCGTAAGACCAGTTTCAGTCGAGCTATTTCCTCTGGAGTCCAGTGCTCGAGCGTCTGGGAAGGCACCAGATGTCTGGCAGAAAGGTGGGCTGGGTTTTTTGTCCTCTTCTGGCATTTTTTTGAGCAACCAACCATCTGAACTGCTGGCACGAGAAGCATGAAGGCTGGGTGGTGTTAGCAATAAAGGCAGAAGGAAACGTTAACGTAGAGGTCTGAATCTACTACGGGTCTGAATCTACCCCATAACATTGCCAGCTGTGTATCTGCTAAAGAGGGCTGATGGCATGGAAACAGTTTTATCTAAAGGGTAAAAGAGCAGAAGACCAATTGTTCCTCAGAGGTAGAAAGCAGATGCACCTGATAGTGATAATTTACAAGATAATGTCTGCTGAACTCTGGACTTGGACTGAGTACTTGTAATTGGAAAGCAGTGTGAAGGTGTGGGATCAGGGCGTTGTTAGAGAGGAAAGGGGTTCTGACTTCTGGTTACGATTTGATGTTTATTTTAGAGCTCTTCAAGACCATGATAGTATTTGGAAGATACTTCAAGAGGAAGAGAGGCTGTCACATATACATGATAAAATGCATTTTATGATGTGCTTTTGCAGCTCACCAGATAGATAACTCTACGTTAAGTGCAGAATTTATAGATAGAAAAGCATTGCAAGAATATAGCTCAATATTCAGAAGTACACCATCCGTAAGAGGCTATGAAAACATCCCTCACTGCTCGGAATTGCATTCATTCATAGTCCATCACCAGCCGTTGTGAGAATAACTTTTACTAAAATACTCTGAATTTTTTTTTTTTTCCATATTAGAATGGAAGGCCTCTTAAAGTTTTATGTACCTTTTAGTTTTTTGAGCTTTCCATTCTGTTTTCAGTAACTTTCAAGAAGTTTTTTCTTTTTCTTATGCATGTTTTCTTTCACCACGAAGGAACCGTGCTCTCAGAATACCAGCCTTCCCACCAAGCCTGTGTGATAGTCATGCAGGAATATTGCCTTCATCCACAGGGAATGCATTCCCCCATGAGCTACAACATGTAGGAACTCGGACTGAAGCTCTCAGGGCTGTAAAGCTGTGCTCAGAGAGGCAGGTGATGCCTTTCTGTGCAGTGCCAAGCTTTTTTTGGGTGCATCAGTAAGCGCCGGTCATATTGAAGTCTTCTGACTGGAAACAGCTCTCATCACACAGCATCTACGGGTGTAATTATGTGTTCCCGAGGGAAGGATGACCAAAACAAAGCTTACGGGGAGGTTTTAATTCAGTGCATGACAAAGCATCCACTGACTTCACTGAGGTTAGATTATATTTCAGGTATGGAAATCTATCTAAATCTGTTTACTGTCTAAAATCCCTAGCTCTTTTATGTAGTTTAAAAAGTAAGTTGTTGATAGTAAACATATTTGTCACCATATCAATATAAATTGGAGATTAAAAATACAGACTGTTTCCATTGTATGCTAATATCAAACTGACTCTACAAGTTGTGGTGTATAAAATAAATGAAAGGTGTAGGCTGAAAGATTCAGCTTGGGTTCTTCATAGGCGTTAACTGTAAATTTTCTAGACTCTGTTTAGGAGTCCTAAAGTAATTTTAAATAGAATCGGAGCTCTGTGGTGTCCTTTAAGTTTTTTCCATGATAAAAGGGAATGACCTTTCACTGCTTAAAAAAGGAAAGCAAATGTCATCTGTTGTATTTAGACTTAAGTGATGAAAGTCATGCAGATAGAGCAGCCTTCTTCCTTACGTTGGTGTGCAAAGATGATTACATGTTAAACCTTCCAACAATGGGCTCTTTGAGTTGGTGTAACAGCAGGTTAGACTTCTCAACTCAGGAGATGCTGAAGCATGTTATCTTCTGTTTATTGCTTCCTGACGTTGGATGATGGTCTGTTTTTATTAAAAACAGCAGAGCTGCTTTTGTCAGAGATTGTCTTGTGGATTTACAGCTTGCATCCAGAGTAGTCAGAAGATCATTGTGCTGATCCAGTTTGGGGTGTCCACAATCCTGAGCAACAGGAGCAGCAAAGCTTGGTTCTGCCCCCAGATGAAGCCCATGCAGTGTGCTGTGCTAGCTTGCTCCTGGACTGTGAGTGTGGTGGTAGATGGATGGCCATGGTGGTTCTTTGGGGAAAGTCATGAGCTTTGAGATTACTTAGATGACCAGATTCCTATTTCTCATCCATTCATTCCTTAATATTTTTATTATTTTTATTTTACTGACATATTTCTCTTCATTGTTGTTGCTGTATTTGCCTGTTTTATTTTTTTTTTATTTTATTTTTATTTTTTTAATTTTACATATATAATTGTAGCCAA
Source organism: Tetrao urogallus (assembly GCF_951394365.1). Classification (NCBI taxonomy): domain Eukaryota; kingdom Metazoa; phylum Chordata; class Aves; order Galliformes; family Phasianidae; genus Tetrao; species Tetrao urogallus. The sequence goes on from NC_136814.1 coordinate 4,870,820, forward strand.
TGGAAGCTGGCCCTTTGTTGGTAGGAGGAAGATGTTTACTTTTTTTTATCTCTTCAGCCCTTGCCTTGGGGCATGTGTATGTGTATATTCTTGTGCAGATATGAATTATACTTTCTGTCTAGAGATCATAAGTTTTTTTGAAAGCGAAACAAAATGATTAAACTGAAGTCAACCACATTATTTGAAGCTGCTGTATGTGTTTATCCTCACAGTGCTTAATCCTTGACTTCCCCTCAGGCTACTAACCCTAGCTGGTTATTAATTCGTTAAAAATTCCCTGAGCCGGTGTTGCTGCTGTTGTAACTTGTTTGGGGCTGAAGCAAAGCTGCCGTTCTCCTTAGCTGTGGCATCTCCCTGCTGTAATATCACAGGGCAATTGGTTGTACCGTGTGCAGCCACAAATTTATTCCCAGAGCAGCATCTGTTTAGACTTCTCAAGTTAGCGTTTAGTCTACCGGGGACGTGGCCTATTTTAATGAGCTAATTGGAAATAGTCCCTTTCTTTTGGAAATAGTCCTTTACTGTACGAGCACTGAGTGGCTTATTGCAAAGCAACTCGTGTTTGTTTTGTGTGGAACAAAAGGAAAACCGGTCCACAAGATGGGAAATTTAGGTCATTGTGCTGTGGGATGAGGAGAACTATGGAATTGGGGTGGAATGCTGCGCTGGCTGAAATATCATCAGCTTCTTTTTGTATATATTCAGAGGCTGATTGCTTAAGCTGCTTCAGAATGCTGCCAGGGAGCAAAGCGTTGGCCCAGTGCTGGTGCCAGATGTGTTCCTGAGCATGGTGAGCATCTGGCAGGCTCCAGCTTTGGCTTTTCTGTTCCCATAGAAGCTTTCTTATGCAACCTAATGGCAGGCTGGGACTCTGCAGACAAGCCTCAGGAGTAGTGGGACAGGACAGCCCAGCAAACCTCCTGGTGTTGAGCAGTGTGATAAGCACTTGGGTGAGGTTAGCCTTCTTTGAAAGGTGGTCCTCTGCCTGAAATGTTTCATTGAAAAGGAAGTTTTGTATTCAGATTCCCATTTCAAACGTGGTAAGTCGGTTTTGCTGCTGAAAACTCCAGCTCACCCTATAGGCAAGGCAGGTAGTTTGGTCTGTCATCCTTGTGCTATAGGCGGCACACAATGTTATTTCAGTGCATCTTTGTGTCAATCTGTAAAATGGACATAAATGTTGAAAAATACAGTGCAGACATCCAGTCCGACACGTTATGTTGTTTCATTGACCCATCTGCATCTTGTTCTACTTGTATCACATCATTGTCAAGCACCCTCTGTTCTCAGTGCCAGAAATGTTTCAAATTATGATTTAAATGGTATAGTTAATCATTATAGATAATTAAAGCATGAATGCTGAAATTCTGTGAATGCTAAGCCAGGAAATTGTTTTTTGCAAGATTACTGTAATGAATATAACATGAAATAATGTCATCCACGCTAAACAAATTTGTTAAATGTAAGCCGTACTTGGTATCTCTCCCCTTTCCCTCTTATGGCACTTGTGGGAGACAAAGTTAGCAAAACTGTCAGAAGTCTATAATTAAAAGGCAAGTGGCCCTATGGTGTGTGACTTCCCAAGCAACTATTCTTGAGTTGCTGAATATAATTCATGCTTCTAAGTTTGTTTTCAGCAGAATATTTACAGCGTTGTTGAACAGCAGTGTACTGGCTTACCAAAAACATCGGAGCTGTGAATGTGGAGAAAGTGGAACAGATTTAGTTCCAGTGCTTGGTTCTTACGGCTTACAGAAAATCTGTGAGGGTTCGGAACGTTTAGGAGAGTTGGGCTCAGCGCTGGACATTTGGAGCTTGAATCAAGCCGTGTGGATCCTGTTTGAGCACAGTTTCCTACCAGAAATGGGGATTCGGCTCCCTGACATTTGGACATGTGATGCACAGGAGAACTAGCAGAGGGTTAACAAGCAGGAGCACCTGATGAGACCAGCGAGGATTTTCCAAATGCACCGTGTGCTTTCAGAGCCATGTTTGCAGAGCTCCTGCTGCTGTGGAGGAAGGCATTGAAGTCACGGCACAGCAAGATGTGGCCAAGAGGTGGTGGGGCTGGCAAGACGTGTGAGGCCTTAGAGATCCTCCAGTTGGGGAGAAATTGGAGTTGTGTTCCTGTGATATCCCAATCTCATATGGCCCCACTCTGCTTTTTCACTCCCATTGCAGCCATAGTGGCAGGAGATTCACGAATCCTGCTCTGCTGGATGTTCTCTTCCTCACTCGAGAGCACTGGCGAGAGTTACTGTAAGCCTGTACCTGCTGTCTTCAGTGAGGGTTCCTATTTAGTTAGTTCTATGATGATGCATGAACAGAACAGTCTGACTTTCCAGAGCTATTTTTACAGGTCTGGCTGCTAAAGGCAAACAAAAGAAAATGTTTTCTCTCCAAATGGAGGATATTTGACATTGAAAGTCAATAGGAGATGATATGACTGGATGTCTGATGTTTATGCACACCCTGCATATGGAGCAAATCAAATGATGTAATAACCTGCCTGCTTCCTCTTCTGTCTTCCCTGAAGGAACCACAACCCTTGTTCCCCCCTTCTCATGCCTCTCAGCCATCCCTTCACCCAGAAACCCTTAAAGGATTTTGGCCACGAGATCAGCCTTGCATTCCTGCAGTGAGATCCAGGGGGACATTATGTGCCCAATGCTGCCATTACGCGAGTGGCCATTTCTTCCCCTGCTAATTAATAGCAAGCAGCAAAGAGGAAGATTAAAAGGTTCCATGTGCTTCAAAGCCTTTTCATTCTCCTTGTAGTTTCTAAAGGAAGGGAACAAATCCTTTAAACCAGTTGGTCAGGAAAAGATGTGGGTTGCTCCACAAGTAATGCCTCCTATTTATTTCCATAGAAACTAAAGCAGATACAAAGAGCACAAAATAACCGCGTTTGACAGAGCAACTTCTCAACTGCCAAATGCTATTTTTCAACAGAGTCACCACCATTGGCTCTGCATTTTTGCCAGGGATAAGCAAGAGCCTGCATGCTGCCCTTGTGAAAATCTTCATGGCTGCCCAGATGTTGTGGGCCAACATGATGAAACAAGAGGCATTAGTTTCAGAGCAGCTCTCTCTATGGCACATCATGGCACAGGAAGGTAGTCAGCATGCTTTGATGCTCAGAGCCCCATGGAGTGGCGGGTAGGGAGAGATGTGCGTGGTGCTGCACTGTGCTCTGCGGGGCTGGGAGAGCTGCTGGGCCTGGAATTTGGGGGCTCGTTTGCCTGTCTATATTTTCCAGTCTGAGTTGTTCTGCAGAGCGCCTCAGCATTCTTGAACAGAGTTATGGGTTTTTTTTTTGCCACATAAGGTCTCAGATTTTTACTTGAATTCATCCAGGAAGATGGGAGTTTTGTAATTGCTCAATCCATTTTTTTTCTCATACTACCAGGTAGAATCCAAATGATGGTTTTGATTTTTATTTTATTTTTTGCCGAGTTAATTGTGATACTGTGCGGTTCATTTTATTTGGATGGAAGTAATTGAATGCAGCACATAACATGTTGAGATCCTGATTATTATTTTTTTTTTTTTGGTCGAGTTTACAATCTCTTTTTTCCCAATGTGGGCAGTGGTTTCATTACAGTGAGTTCCTGCTTTGGATGCAGAGACTGACGTCAGATCCACCAGCTGCTCTCTCCCCACACGGGCAGAATGCCAGTTCCAAGGATTAGCGGGTTACTGTGTGTCCCACCAGTTGTTTGTGAAATCTTTAACTGCAGAAGCACCCTTGTGTGTCGCCCCTGCAGCTCAGCCCTGTGCCCTCCCCATGCGTTTTTCTCCAGGTGCTCCATTTTGCCCTTCAGGTACTCAATATACACCTGTACTTTAGGTATATTTGGAAAAAAAAAAAAAAATATATATATATATATATATATATATATATATATATATATATATATATATATATATATACCAACCAGAAACCTGCCATGTAAAAATCTTTGATCTCTTGTCTAGGAAGGAGGCTTTCTGGGGTGGGTTCCTTCCCCCATGGCAGTGGCCAGCTGCATGCAGATGCTGTCATTAAGATGCTTATCACAGGGGTGAGTGACTGCATTCTGATAAGCCAGGATGAGGAAACAGCAGCACTAAGTAACGCTCATCCAAACTACGGTCTCCTTGTCCCGTGGAACAGTTTTGTTGATAAATCACCTCCTTCCTACAGTGGCCATGGCTTGGAGACTGGGACGTGGCTTGGTGGAGCTGAACCAAAATGCTGACTTGACTCCTAATTGGAAATAATTGCCTTATTGGTGCTGTGGAGCATTGGTGTTGCCAGGCAGGCAGGCAGGGCTCTGCCTTGCAGGGGCAGAGAAGGAGCAGAACTCCCTGTGCTGCAGTTTGCACTGTTCCCGTTCTCCTGCAGTGTTTCTGTCCATGTTTCTTTCTACTAGAATGCTTCTGCTGTCTTCAGCTCTTCCCCCTTGCCCAAGTTCATCATGACAGTTTTGGAGCATGCTTGTCCTTTAGGGCAAATAGTGAGAAAGTTGTTGGGAGCCCACAAACACTTGGCTGCACTCCCTGCTGCACTCCCTGCAGAGATGACAGCTTTCAGCCCAGCTTCAGACCTGCAGCCCCAGCAGACAGGCCGAGTGTATGGGGTCTTTATACTTGGCCCCAAAGTCAAAGTGTTGGTCCAAAAGGGGCACTGGGGCAAAACTGCACTGATTGATAGCAGAGCTGTTCCTCTGTGCTGGGCTGGCTGCTGCCCTCCAGGCTGCAGGATTTAGCTTCGTTCACCACGCTGAGTCCATCAGAGTGCAGATTTTGAGATCCCCAGACCAGATCTACAGAAATTAATTCTTAAAATCAAAGAGAGCATCTTGAGACCTGTATGAGTGGACGAAGAGAGGGCCTGGCAGGAGCTTGGCTGTGGAAAAGAATGTATCAGGTTTAAGGTTACAGCTTCTCTCTTCCCCATAAATGCCCCTCAGACAGAACTGTGTGAGCCTATAGCTGAAGAAAAAGAAAACCCACCCTCATTCTTGTAATGGACTTTATAGCATTTTTTCTGATAACATACATTTCACCGGTGTGCATGCACATCTTAAGGAAGTACTATTGAACCACTTGAAACCTGGTCGTTTCAGGCTATAGAGTATTACTTAGGTGAGGAGTTTTGTGGAAGGATATCTGATGGGAACTTAAAAAAGGCACTTTCTTAGTTTTTGTAAGAAAACTGCCCTCGCCTTGATGGGCACTTGTGCAGTGCACAAGCCCAGACAGTCCAGTATATTTATTTTTCTAATTTTGGTAGTGTCTGTTAATATAAAATTGCACGAGCTGTCAGTTGTCTGAGTGGCAGCAGGAAAGAATGTTTGTGTCTGGTGCTTTAGGAGACGAGACCTTCTCAGCGAGCATCCTACCCAGAAGATATTCTTTTCTTTGTCAAGTGCCATGTTTCATTTTGTAAATGACATCTAATGACAGTGGCCCACCTCTCCAAGGCTTTCTCGTTAGACAGAAAGCACAAAATCCTACAGTTTCCTGGAAGCATTTTGCTGTTCCACACACTGATTGCAAGGATGGTATAAATGATGCCTACTTAATTGCTGGCTCGCAATACTGAAGAACTGGCATTGCCATTCTGCTAAAGGGTGCTTTCTGCTGAAACAAGAAAAATTTGTTTCCTGACCGTAACCGTTAAGTGGAGTATCTTAAAAATCAACATGAATTAGGGAAGCTAAATTAAAAATAGTCATAAAAGCTGTGCAGTCCACCAAGTGACATTTGACTTCCCTGGAAACCAGGGCTGCAGTAGTTGGATCACAGTTATTCGTGTTCAGGTGCCAGTCAACAACAGGAGCTCAAGCAAATGCTGCCATTGTCTCCAAAGCCCTTTTTTCTTTAATAATTGGTAAGCCACTCTTGTGGTGATTCAGAGGACCGTCACAGTGCTCCGTCATCTTTCTGAATCTCCTTTGTTATTTCCCTGCACCATCCTCACTGACCGGCTTAGCGCGCAGATGGTCCGTGGCACGCTGAGTGCTGCTCATGGGGAAGCACCCGTGGACCACATCCAGCAAGCCACTGAGCGTGGGTAACTGCCATCAGCTGGGGCTGTGTGTGCTTACAGGTGAGCGTGTGCCTCGGTGAGTCGGTCTGTAGGGTATCTGTATGCTGGGACCTCCAGACAGGAAGAAGGTGTAACACAAAGCTGTGTTGGTGTTGGCCAAGAGAGCTTTCTGGAGACATCGCCTAGAAATGATTTCAGATTGTATTGTGGGGAAAAAATACAGCATATGCTCTTGTAGATTCAGAATTCCCTTCTGAATTGACTCAGAATTGGTGAAGAGACGCCTGTACCTGGCTTGGAGAAGTGCTGCTTTGTTGTTTGTTGAGTTCTGTCAAACTGTACGTCAAAGATTTAGAGCCCGATTTTAATTAGACCCATATACATCAGTGCAGTGAAGTAAGGCTCTCTCCAAAGTACGCAGCTAGCCCTCCTCTGAAGGCAATATTCCTTATGTCGTCAAATTCTTCTACTCTTGCATTACGAGACTCAATATTTTCCATCTGCTCACGGCATGTTTGTTCAAAGGAAGCATTCTCCTGTCCCAAGGCTGCTGCCAATGCTTCTGGCTTGCTCGTTGCTGGGTAGTAGTGCAAGGCAGGCCGTCCAGCTCCTCTGCTCTCAAAACGGGACTTTCTTCTTTAGACTTTAGAAAGCCTGTACCCATCCTCACTGGTTCCCTGGCTGCTGTGTGAACGAGCATGTGTGCGTACATAGATGTGGTCTGGTTCTTTAACTGTAACACACATATTCATGAAACACCAGAGAAAGAAAAACGGTTGGATGGGTACTGCTTCAGTCTTTAGTTTACTGTTGGATATGAGGCTGAAATTCTTGTTTCGGAGTGCTGCCTTAAAATATGTGCAAGTTAAATTATTTAATATAATTTTCTTCTATAAATGTTGTAGAAGTCTTATTAGTGTTGCCTAAATTGTCTGATTTCACTTTATACTAGCAATAAAGAAAGTTTATATGTCTGAGATAATATAGGAAGGATCGTCTAAAGCATAAAAGATTAAATTCTTTCTCAAATGTTTTGTAGGAACCCAGACAATATACCTTTTACACAGTGCTTTAGGAATAGGCCCTGTTTTGTAAAAGAATTTAAAAAATATATCAGGATCAGCCTGATCTCCTTGAAATCAAATATTAGCGCAGCTGCACAGCACTTTAAAAATGTAGGATCCAAATATTAGAAATGAATACAGCGGTGATGTCGCTACGAATTAAAGATAAAAATATACAAACATATTAAAACAAGAGAGTTTCACTTCTAAACACAAGTGTGTTGGCTTGAATATTATTTGCAGATAATGTTCCACGTATCTGGAATGGCACAGAGATAGCCGTCCTGTGGTTGGCTTTCTCCTTATCAGCTCACTGTGGGGAAATGGCAGAGTCCTAGAAAGTTGTGCTGGGGACTTAAGGAAAACCACAACATTGTCTTCCTTTAATCTCCCACGTGGGCGTGATGATCATTTAGCTTTAAGGACTGCCCTGCTCTCATTGAGGCTAAGACTCCTGAAGACCAGATGTCAAGAGGAGGTACATCAGCTTACTTGAGGGCCCCTGCTTGGGTGTTGTGCTGCAGTGGCCAATGCAGGCAAGGTAACATGAAAGGGAAGTGCAGAATGTTGCGAAGAGACCATTCTGTATATAATAACCAATCTAGGCATTACCTGTGTGTGCTTTGTAGAAAAATCCTAGTTCCTTGGGATTTTGGTGCTTTTGTGCTTTGGTAAAACTGCATTACTCTAGCGGGTTAATCTTCCAGAGTGGACTTTTTGAAACGGGGCTCGTTAAAGCCGTACAAAGAGAATGCAGGTGAAAACGTTGAGTTAAATTTTAGATTTCTTCTTTCCATTTGAGCTGAAGATGGCAATTAATGCGGTCTTCTTGATCTTTTTGCACTTAGTCATTCAGCATAAAGCATGAAGCTCTCAATTCAAGCCTCCATACAGGGAGTGATTGCTTCCTACCACGCTGAATAGGGCTGTTTCTGAACTGTGACTGTATCTAATCAGCAGAGAGTGGGCTGACTTCACACCAGTTATTGAAAACACATTTTCATAAGGTTTTTTTGCTGATAAATATCCAACCAGAATTCTCTTATACGTTGTAGTATGCATAGCTATTGAGAACTGTTTAGAAATGCATGTATAGTGTCAACCATACAAATAGGGGTTTGTAATACTTCTTAGCATATTCATTATGAATTCTCAAAATGTTAAGTTATCTCTGTCCTACAGTGTATCTGTGCTGAGCAAACTGTGGCTGGGGGCCAATTCCATTTTACAGCCATCCAAAGCAGTCTTGTGACCAATCAATCAAGTTTACACTTACAAAGTGCCCATGGTGTAAGCACCTAAGGTGCTGTGCATAATCCATACTGAAATAAATACAATATACTCTCTCTGAACAGTGGAGCCAGGTGAAATTAGACATGTGCCTCTGAGGTTGTCATAGATAAAGGAATCTGGTTCTGCAGGAGGGGCCCGATAGCACATGGCTTCAGTGCCCGCCACTCATAAGGCTGCTGGACGTTTCAGATGTGAATGGGAAATTGGTTAATGTCTGCAGTTGGCTGAAAGGGTGATGCATAGGAAGATTTTATAAATGGGACACAATCAGGCCACAGAGGTTTTTTTTCTACGAATGAATGTTTAGCTCTGACGGAGGGTAGGACAGGCTGCTCTGTTCCCTGTCACAGATCTGTGTGCTTCAGTTACTGCTGTTGCTTACCTTCTACTTGTTGAGGTGCATTGACTGGACAAGGATGGACAGCCGTCATTTTGCAGCAGGAGCACCAAGCGTTCCTCAAGTGTGCAACTGGGAAGCTTCTTTTTAAAAACAACCCCTTTCCACCCCAAAAAAAAACCCAACAAGTTCCATGTGATGGCCGAGCAACAGGAGGGAGAGGAAGAAAGAAAGAAAGAAAGAAAGTAAGAAAGAAAGAAAGAAAGAACAACAGGGAAAAAAAAAGAAAACTGTACGTGCAGCAGGTGTGGGTGCTGGGTTTATTTCAGAAGCAGTGAGATCAGAGCCCTGGTTTCTTTCGGGGGCTGCTGGTGCTGCTGGGAGCATCCGGCCACCCTGAGCCCTGCGCAGTGATGGGCTCTGGGAAGGGAGTGATGGCTTTGAGACAGTGCAGAATTTATTCTGATGCATGAATCTAGCATTTAATGTGCAGGTAGAAAAAACTGCTTCCTGTTCTGCTAATCCTTGGCTGGATAATTGACAGCCTTCTGGAATTTCATTTCTGGCCTTTTCAGCTTTTGTTGATAAAGATGCAAAAAAGACAGACGTGCACAAAAGGACTGTATATAGCGTATAATTCAGTTTGTTGAGCTAGAACATCCAGTTGAATGTGCCATTGATTTAGCCTGGCACTAATTCCTGGTGAGTGGCTCGTTTTGAAAGTAGCTGCAAGTTGGCATATTTGCAGGAGCATTGAATTCTGGCATGCAGTCCGTTATATTAAAAACATGGTGTGCAGTGAGTCTGGAGAGCCTTTGAAAGTGAGATATCAATAGAAGCTATGAGCTGCATTGTTATTCTCAGTACATACCGTGTAAAAAAAAATAAAATAGTAAGCTATGTATGTTACCAATAGCGTGCAGTTTGCAGCATGGATTTCTCTTGCACAATGACTGAGTGATGCTGTGTTTGTTAAAAATTGTACTCGAAGCCACTTTAAAGTCCATATGGTATCTGTTATGATTGCCTTAATAACAATAGCATAATTATGGGTATTATATCTTTATAAGATTAAATGTGCAACAAACATTGCTTGCGAGCAGCAAGTTCTCATAAGAGATGACAGCTGTTTTAGAACCAAAATTATAGCTTATTTATTGTGTGTATACATTCGAGCTGGGTGAAAAATAGCAGAAGAATGGAATCTGCAAAAGAACTATTTCTTGCTAAGTGCTATTTTGCAATAAAAAGCTGGTTGTACACTAATGAACAATAAGAATGGGTTTGTTGAAAATAAAATATTTCTGTGAAATGAGACATTTCAAAAGGGTCCTTTCAGCTGCGGCCTTCTCACAGTATCGCATCATAGAATGGTTTGCGTTGGAAGGGACCTTAAGGATCAACAGGTTCCAACTCCCCTGCCACAGGCAGGGTTGTCAGCTGCTAGAACAAGTATTTGGTCAGTTTTCTTCCTCTTGGAGGGAGGGGACGAAGGTGGGAAGAGGGAGCTCCCTCAGCACCGGGACTCTTTGCTCTGCAATGGAAAAGAGGTGGCTGCAGTCCAATGCTCTGCGAATGGGGTGGATGCAGCACTGGTGGGAACAGGGATGAGAGCAGAATGGGACTGCTGGAGGTCCATCCCATTTTGGGGGTGTCTTGCAATGGCAGTCCAAGCAGGGTTCTAGCTGCCCCGCTTTTCCATTGCTTTTCTATGTCTGTGCCTTGCTGCAGCAGTACTGAGTCCCACTCCAGACCTCAGGTGCCATCTTGCCAGGTCTTGCAAATAGGGAACATTGTCACCAAGAGTCAAATTTATACTGGTGCTTACTTGCTTGAAAGCATCTCTGTTGTGTGCAGGTTTGAGGAGTCATTGGTGGCCAAAAGTTCAAAGTTTGAGCTTTTTAACTGAAAAAATGTGAGAACTTGGGTAGCTGTACTGAGGTGGGAGGAAAGGAATTCGGATGGGCGTCCTCAGTGCTGCAGAGGAGCACAAGTGTGGATTCCAAGGGGGGCAAAAAAATACGTGCAATACAGATGTACAGACACTTCATAGCAAGGCTTAGAACACAGTAAACTCCAAGCAGAACACCAAACAAAGAAAAAGCAGGGCGCTCACATATACAGAAAGGAGCTCCGATTCCGTGTGAAGGCTCTTGGCACAGAGGGAGTTTTCAAAATACTGTAAGGTTGTAAAAAAAACTGGTTCCACGGCGTGTATGAATGTGCAATGTGATGTGTGTGCTGGGAGCTCCTGGGAGCAGGGCTCTGCTGCATGCACACCCATCTCCAAGGGGAAGGGCTGGGCAGGGGGCAGAGGTTCCTGAAATCCGACATGGGAGCTGAAAGGGCACTTCTGGGAACAGTTTTCCACGTGGGGAAATGGAAGGAAATGCCACCACAGAGCTTTCAGTGGAAGGGCTCTGTACACTCAGAACTCATCCTTGCTTTGTTTGTTTGTTTGTTTGTTTGTTTTTTAATGAAGAAAAGCAGACGTTTGTTTCGTCTTTAATCTTTTCAGCATCATTTAAAAAGTAGTGGGGTGCCAACTCCATTGAGCAGGATGACATGCCTCTCACAGACACGGATCACTGTCCACTGTGTGCAACATGTGGATGAATATTATGTGCATATATGCAACCCAGGGACGCTAGCAGTTCATGCAGCAATAGTTGTCTCTGAGTATCTTCAGGTTGTGTAGATGTTGTTAATCTTGTTGAAAAAGCACAAACCACAGTGGAGTTTAATGATCTCGGCGTTTCTATTCTGTGTCTGCTTTTATTTTTATAATTCGAATCTCTGGAATGGTTGTTGGGCCATAGTTTTATGGAAATGTATTGAGAAATGATAACTGTGTTACTCAGCTCTGTCTGCAGTCTCTGCTGCTAGCCAAGTGTTAAAAAACATACAGCAAATTGCCCAAGCTCACTGCAGAGTGCATGGAAGGACACAGCTGGAGCAGAGTGCTGCAATGGGGTAACTGAAGCACAGCGGCTGATCTTACTTGGTCCAGGCGACAGCATCTTTGGAGCACGTGTATCTTAGGCCTGTTAAACTAGAATTTGGAAGGCATGCTCCTTGCAATGTTGGCATTTGTGTGGGAATTATTTCACTGAATTCCCTAACCCAACAAATAAGGTTAGACAAGATGTGAGAGGGGACCTTTTTTTTTCCCCTGAATGGAAATGGCAACAGGTTTTCTAGTGGCATTTGCAGTTGAGAAGTCTGAGGGCTGCTTTTCCTTTTGTATCGTCAAAATTGAAGTTCTGATGGGAAAAGAAATGGAGCCGATGGTGAATTTTTGCATCCAAGAAGAAAATCTCTCTTATCTTGAAATGTTTGGATATGAAACAGCTTCCTACTTCTGATTTTTGCTAATTTAAGCTTATGGATATATAAAACAAAACAAAAAAAACCCAACAAACCACAAAAAACTCAAACAAAATGTTACGCTGCAGCTAAAAGGGAAACAAAAAGTTGTTTCTTCTTCCAGAAATGAATTGCAGAACATTGTGACTGCCTTTTGGTCTTTTTCCATTTCAGCAAGGAAGGGTTTTTAGCTGTTGGATACGTGGCATACCAGAAAACAGGCTTTCACTGCAACCCAGTCCTTGCAAAAGGTTCACACAAATGCTTGCATTCTGATCTTTTTCAGTACAGGGCACTTGGGCGTCACAAAAGCTTTTGCTGATTGGTGTCAGGATGTGGATGTGAGGAATTGTGTTACTCGAAGAGGTTTGTGGTTTGAAGCAGAACAGTGCATTTCTAAGATAATACAGGTACGCAGAGTGCTTTTGGCATCACTTGGGCACTGCTGAGACTCACGGTTCCTCAACTGCCCTGTTTCCCAACTTATGAGTTACTCCATGTCGTTAGAACTCTTGCTACTGCAGCCATGGCTGTCCGTGCTTGCTTTTCTGTTGTGGTGAATCTCAGCAGGTCCATACTTACACCTGTGTTAATGAAAACCCCCTTTTGCCTTTTTGGTATGGACATCTGCGTGTGGGCCTCATCTGCAAACTCTGGTGGTGGGAAGGGGCTGAGCTGTGCCCGTGTGACATGGCAACCCTTTATGCCTACAGGAAAGGAGATGAAATAGGATCAGGGCTGATTTTGTTTTAAAAAAAACCCAAACACTGCAGTATTTCAGCCAATGTAAGAGACCCTTACACAGAGCTGGGATCGTTTACAAAGTAATTCTTATTTTTCCATATTTCCTTGTCATGTCTCAAATATTGCAGGGGACCTGGCTTACATAAATTGCACTGATTATCAAAATAGGTTTTCAGGTGATTCTTCTGGTACCAGAGACTTGTCTGCTCTTTAGTTCAGCAGTGCATGGGGAGTTAAGTTGTGGCATGAAGGATGGCACTGCTGTGGCATGGTGCTCATGCCAGAAAGGAATTGCTGGTAACCACACAGAGCAGGGAATTTTCCTCAGCCAGTTCCAGCAGCAGTCCAACGTGGTCTGAGCAGAGAAGTGCCCGCATGGCACAGTGCAAACTGAGTTCTGCTCTTTGCTTTTGTGGCTCAAGATCAGATCGGCACCTCTCCTGTCAAGAAACAGATACTGCAACAACCTGTGCAGTATAAAATCATCTGTTTTGCTTTGTTTGCTTCCAGGAGAGTGACAAAAAGAAGCTGATGATTTAATGTCAGGAGAACCAGTCCAAATAGATTAGTGGGCTGTTGGAAGGCCTGTTTTTAAATTTATCCTGATTAGGCTAGAAAGGAACTTGAAAATAGAACAGCATTGCAATCTTGTTACACTTGCAGACAAACACCTGTATGCTGAACTGCACATTCCCACCAAGTAATTCTTCTGCTGAGGTATTTTTTGCTCCTGTGGTTCTTTCCGCCTCTGATCTTCGGGGTGATTCCTTGGAGATCAAGGAGTTGAGCCAGCCAACAAAATACAGAACTGCTGACAGCAGGCAGAAGCTCGCTTCTTTGCAGTGTCAATCCAAGCACTGTGACCTGCCGTTGGGTTAGTCTGAGCTGAGCATGGTGCGAGCAGCTGCGGGGCTGGGGCTGCTGCTGGGACTTTCTGAGCATTGCACCAAGGTGAAAGCAGAAAACTATCTTAGAAAAAGTGCTGTCCTTTTTGTTGATAAACTGCTCAGATTGGAAAGGCTCCTATAATCGCTTGAAAATTGCCCTGCTTTCTTCCTCTTTGTTATTTGTCCCATCAGTGATTGGGATATTTTTGCTTTCCAAAAGAATGTAGACACTGCCAATAGAAATTGATCTTTTAATTTCATTAAGTTCATTGCTTTGACTTTGTCAGAGAGGTTGATAGCCCATAGGCACTGGGAGAAGAAAAATCACCAATCTGATTTTTTTCCAAAGTATAAAACAAGGAAACTTGATTTATTATAGATAACTATACAGAATCTTTAATGTATTCTAAATAAATCGCATATTGATAACAGCAGCAATGCATGATGAACCATAATTGTTCAGATTAAAAGATACTTATAAATAAGTAATCTTTTCTAATGAAAAGTAATTGTTCTGAATATCTTATTCTGCAAGCCTTACGTTTAAAATCGCATACAAATATTCGAGCGAGGTTCTTTAATGTACTAAGTACACATACAAAAAGTCTTACCTCATGTTTCCTGGCTGAAATTTGTTTCCTGCAACAGAAAACTGTCAGGGATTTTCCTAGTTAAGTAACATTTTGTTTGGAATACATTCTTATTCAAATGCATTTGTTTCTGGTTTTTTCATCTTAAGGAAGAGCTTGCAGAGATGAGGTGTGTGTTTGCATGCTGACACGATCCGGCCAAAGTGCTGTGACTTGGAAAGTCCTTCTGTTCCAAAAATATCCCAGGCTATTCCATCCATTTTATTCTCAGTAGAATCAAATTGTAATGAGTACTTGTTTTACCCATCATCCTCTGGTCCCCAAGAGCCCTTCAACCTCACTGTTAAACATTACCTGAAAATACTACTGAGTTTCAGAATACTGAAAAGAGAATTGATGCTCGTTAAAAGCAGCACCTTTCTCTTCTTTAGGTGGCATTTCCATAGGTTTATGAAGGTTTTCTCATTTGCACACTTTGCACTTGATGCCCCCAGGACGAGACCCGTGCCATGTGTATCAGATTAGTTGGGTAAAAGCAAACCCTTACATCAGAGCTGAAGGTGAGAAGGACGTGAAAAGATCTCTGTTGTTTTTGCAACAAATAAGTCATGTAGCAAGAAAGTCTCATTTGCAGAAGGCCAGTGATTATTAACATCGCTGTGAACTGGCAGGTGAGATGTACAAACTGGCGTGCCTCCCTCCCACCCCCATCTTTGATTTTTCTTTTGCCTTTGTATTGTGGTAGTGAATTAAAACATGTTGTGGAAGTCCCTGTTTCCAGTGGTCTAAACCCAGCCATTTAAAACTGGTAATGACTTGGCCAGATGGGGGCTAAGGCTTCTTGGTTGCCCAATGGGAGGACTTACATAGGGTTATATCTCACAGGATGGGACATCTGGAGGTGGGCTGGTAGGACAGAAGAGAAGGGCAAGCACCGGAGCTGTCTGCAATGAACGGACATGGGATAGATGAGGAAAAGCTTGGATGAAATTTAAGATGTATAGCATTAAAAGGTTTTTGTGAGGCTTATCCTCTTTCTGGGACCTTGTACAGGGAAGAGGATGTGAATGTGACCATGAAGAATGGAGCCCTCTGGCACGTTTTCTGCAGCAATTTCAAAGTCTCTGTGTACTCTTTGATGAATCCTAGCTGCTTTCAATATCATGACTGTGGCTTGTGACCAGGAGACCTGGTGGGCCTTTTCTAAACTCTGCTTGGAGGAAAGGCAGTGACACAGAATCGTGGAATCATAGAATCACAGAATCAGTCATAGGATCACAGAATGGCTTGGGTTGGAGAAGCCCCCCCAGCCCCAACCCCTGCCATGGGCTGGCTGCCCCACACCAGCTCAGGCTGCCCAGGGCCCATCCAACCTGGCCTTGGGCGCCTCCAGGGATGGGGCACCACAGCTCTGGGCAGCAGTGCCAGGGCCTCACTGACCCCTGAGTAAAGAATGAAGAACGACAACAAAGAAAGGAGCTGAATAGTGGCCAGGCCTTGCTAGTCTTCTCATGCTGCTGGCTGGAAGGTTCTGAACTCTTCCACCTCTCTCCCTCATTCCTTGCGGCAAAAATAAGCAACCCAGTTATTCAGCTGTGAATGATGTGAGTGATTCTAGGAGGGCTGAGACTTCAAATAAAACTTTACAAAACGCAAAGATATTTTTCACTGGCTTCACTTAGCAAAACAAGAAGAGACAATGGTCAGAGGAGATGATTATCTCCATTAAAAGCAATTAGCTTTAAAGCTGCCTTTTCTTTTTCCTGCCCCTGTGAAAAGTCCTCGTGCTTAAAACTATCATAGAGGATAACTGAAAGTCTGGCAGAATTCTCGGTCAGCAATGGAGCTGTGCAGCTCAGGAGAGATGGAGCAGGGGAGGTGGAAGCCAGGCGGAGGGGTGAACACATCCCTGGGAGAGAGATTTGTGCTGCAGAAAGCTTTCTTGGTGGGGACTTGAAGGCTGTGTCTGAAGATGAAACAAATGTGGAAGAGGTAAAGCAAACAGAAGGAAAACCAGCACTAGCGCGTTTCCAAGATGAGATAGGGTTTTCCAGATTTACTGAAGGTGGTCAAGAGTGAAAAAGGTGAATTACTCATGATCTCAGTGTTTGTCTGAAGTGTTTCTGGTGTGTAAGGTGGCACTTGTAATGTCACCGTTTTGAACGTGTATTGGGGAAAGCTGCGAACAGCAAGCCTGTAACCTTCGTATGCTCCGAGCAAGTTATTAAAAGAAGTGTAATAAAACCTGAAACTTTTAACACCTGCATAAATACAGCTAGCGCCAGGTTCAGAGCAAGCCAAAGCCAGGCTTTCTGTGCAATGGGCACCAGGCTTATGAAACTTGTTGCCAGAGGGTATTGCAAATGCTTACAGCTTAAAGAGCTGCTGAATAAGTTTGTGGAGGAGAAAGCCACCAAGGATTATTTCGAACCTGCAGCCAACAGTTTTTCTCTGAGCTGAGTGAGTGTGGAGCGTTAGGAGCAACAGCCGTATTTGGGGATCTTGTGCTTGGTGGTACTGCTCTCCCACTCTCCCTTGGCTATCTTTTCATGCCCTCTGTTAGAAGTAGGGTCTCAAGTGAGGTGATTTCAATCAATGCTGCAGTTCTTACGTTGTTCTCATCCAGAATACCGCCTGCCTTATTTGAGAGGTGGGTTCGAAAAATGAACCAGTAGGTGGAATAAAGCACAAACTGTGAGGCATTGTGCTGGAAGAGAGGAGAACCCGTCCTCGTATCTCAAGCAGTGAAAGGAATTGCACGGTCTGTTTGGAGCCCATGCTTAGGACTGCACTACAAAAGGCAGGGGTGGGAATGTCTGGAGGGGCGTGGGACGTCAAATAGTAACAGCATTTGGGTTTGTTAAGCAACTTGCATTCCTTGCTCCTGATTACGTGCCCTTAGCCCTGAGCCTGTGCATGGCCGCTCCTTGTGCCCTGTGAGGGCACCGGCTCCTTTCTGTGGTCAGGAATCTCCCTGGTTTCCAGGCTGTGTACAGAGGGGACGGACAGGTGCTTGTCCTTAAGGCAGGACCCTTCAGATCGCGTTGTGCTGCTGCTGTGTGACGTGGCAGGCTGTCCCTTCCTGCTGAGGTTGGTGGGCACGAGCCTGTCAGCTGCAGCACTTGTGTCCTGCAGCAGGGTGTACAGACAGCAATTGCAGGGGGCGGGTGTAGAAAACCATCCACTACCAAGCTGGATATAAAAAGCAAAGTGGTCTTCAAGCCCTCTGTAAGCCTCTCTGTTACTGCAAAAGAAGCCTTAATGAGAGGTGTTGAGGATGGTCGGCAGAAATGGCACACGCAGCTCCTTGTTACTGCATCAGGTGCCTTGCAGCCCTCTGTCCTGGGGGACCTGAGTTCTTAGAGGCAGACTGAGCAATGATCTCCTCCCTTTGCTTTTGCAGGGGTTGGTTGTGTTTGGAATCGTTAGATCTGTCCATTCCTGAGGCTGTAAATCAGAGAAGTGGTACACAGGGAGCGTGGAGCTCTTTGATTGGTTTGTCCAGCTACTGGAGTACTAAAATAGTGCATAGGTGGTGTGGTGGTTTGATCCTTTTCTTTCTTTTCCCTAAATCAGTTTTTGGCAGTCCTGGGGAACCATTATGCTGTCAGACCTCTTGTTAATGACTGAGGAAGCAGTGGCATTCAATCTGGCACAGGCCAGTGTGTGTTTCATTTTCAAGATCAGAAAAACAGAGCTTTAGAAAGAAAACTCAGCAGTAATATGATCAACAGTGAAGCCTAGATAAGACTTGCAATGATTTGTATACCTGTGTTTGGATAGTAACACGTATTGCAGTGCTTTGTGAGTTTATGGTTGTTGCAGTGTTGGGTTATAAACAGGATTACAATATTTTATGCTTGTAATTGCAACTGATAGCACTGAAACTAACAGCAGAAGTTGTGTGATGGAAGAAAAATAATTAGGCTCTAAAACCACTCGCCGCCCTTTCGGCAGGCAGCATTCTTAGCAGTTTTTCCATTGTTTCAGAGCGTGGATTCAGTTTTGGGTCCATAATGAAGGATGCTGAAATAGAATTGGTGGAGTTGTGTGTGAATAATCATCCTCTGTGCATGTGAGAATACGGGGGAATGTCTGTTTATATAAATTGCTCATTCTCTGGCAATCAGTGTTTACTGATTTTAATTAGAGACAATTTCAGATAGACTGGTGTGTTTTCCATATCATATGTCGGAGCTTAGTAACACCAGAACTGCTTATACACGCCGTAACACTTTGCTATTCCCATCCTTGTAATTCCAACTTCACTTCTGCTCATCCTGAGAGTTCGACGGTTCCATCGAGGGCGCTGGCACGTGGCTGGAAGCTCCTTCATGTCACCTGAAATCCAGCCGTCTTTTTCCCTCGTGGAAAGGCCCTGGGGCCGCCCTGGCCCCGCAGCTTCTCTGTTGGCAGGCAGCCTGCTCACCCAGCACACAGCCTGCTCACCCAGCACACAGCCTGCTCACCCAGCACACAGCCTGCTCACCCAGCACACAGCCTGCTCACCCAGCACACAGCCTGCTCACCCAGCACACAGCCTGCTCACCCAGCACACAGCCTGCTCACGCAGCGGGCTGGTGGCTCTGGGATCCACAGCCGGGCAGTCACACTGTGTGGCCGGGCATCGGCCGGGCGCGCATCCAGCTAACGCTGCCTGTCGTCTGGGGGCTCGTGCGGCCAGGACAGCGTTCCGTTAGCGCTGTGCTTTTGCTTCCCACTTGCTAACCTTTGTTTGAGATGAATCGAGCTGTTTCCTCGCTGGTGCCAAGCGGCTTTCTCCGGAGCAAGAGGCATCTTTTTGTGTTTGTTAAATGGGCAATGATGAAGCGTTTAAGTGGTCCAAAGGTCCCGTTAATTATGTAAAACAACAACGAAATAAGTGCAGCAGAACTTTTAAAGCTTTTTCGTTTTTCTAGCAGTCTTAGCACTCAAGTGAAAATAATTCGAGCTTGTTGTGTATATTTGTCTAAAACATCACACATTTGGATGCATAGTTTTGTTCCTGGCTTAATCCTCATGGCTCTTAGCCCTGAATAGCTGGTGTTTCTGTGGCAAGGATATTTGAGACTGTCGTGTTTTGCTACATGAGAATAATAAAACCAAGAAGGAGAAAACAGGATGAAGAAGCCAGTTTGCCAGTAATTTGTCTCATTTCGTTTAGCAACACTTTGATCGCCTTTTCTGCGTTCTGCTCCCTGATGGGCAGCACACGAAGCGTGCTGGTGGAACAAATTACTTTGAGAAGAACCGAACTTGAGCAAAGGAATGATGTAGGGCTGCAAAACATCACACAACAAATACGCCAAATTACATGTATGCATTTATTCCGTATCCTGCAGCTTGTCTTGTTAATGGCAGCAGGACTGGTGCTGCAGTGGAGGAGAGCGAGCTGCTTCTCTGTGGCAGTGCCCAGAGCCCTGGCAAGCAGTGGGAAACACCAGGATTTCCCCATTGCTGTTAACTTTGAAAACATCGTGGTTTGTGAAGAGTGCATATCTGACCAATTTTGGGAAGGTTTCTTTAAGGGAAGGGTATCTTTTTTATACCCAGTACAGAAAAAAATAGCTGAAACGAGTCTGCCTGCTCACAGCAAAATTCTGCTTTGGTGAGCTTGAGCTGGACCTCATGAGGACCTCCTTCAAGACAAATGGCCCTTCCCATAGACACCTTCCATAAACTCCTGTTGGTACAGGGAAGAGCTGTTCCGTTGACCCTCAGGAGACCTTCAGGGCTCTTGGCTGGCCAGGGCTACAGGCATCCACCAGACACATTTCCTATGGCTTTTGGAGATCTGGAGAGATTTGTGAGGCGTGCATTTGGCACCGGTGTTCCTACCTGGAGCTGGACTGTGGTAAAGTTTGTTTTCTGCAGAATTTGATCTGCGCTATTAAGTGCTCAGTATTTGCTTCACAGCCATGTGCAGTGGAGTCTGTACGTTTAAGAGCTGCTAGACAGAATTATTTCTTGAACACGATTGCTCAGTCTCTCTTTCCCAGTTGAGGAATGGTGGTGTTACATTTCTGGTTTAAACATCGCTTACAGTCTTAACCGCACGAAGTCATGGAGCTCAGCTTCACCCTGCTGAGGTCCTTCAGGGCAGGTGGCAGGACTCTGGCAGATGACATTTGCATCTTAGAGCCTCCAATTCTGTTTTTAATTTAGGTTTCCACTGCCTAGTTCTGTGGGTGGAAACTCGGTGCTGCCAGCAGTGTTCCTCCATGAAAACAAAATAAAACAATCAGACAAGTGATGATCAGTAATAATTACCTGAGGCTTCAAAGTAAGTGTTAGTTTTCGTCTAGTGGCTGGAGAAGGGTCGTCCTTTGCCCCATTGCAGTTGAAGTGTAATTGCAGTATAGGATTTCGTTGCTTTATTTCTTGTTAATTGCAGAAAAAAGTGGACGAAAGGATGAGAGTAAAGTTAATTTGAGAAGAGAGAACTTTTTTTCTGAGACAAATCTTAAATCTTGCTGAGCGGAGAGGTTAAAATTGTACTTAGTGAGCACTAAATTTAACTTCCTCAGTATTTATTTCCTGTAGGTTGATTAGATTGTCTTGTCTCAAGGGAGCAAGTTTTTTCACTTTGTGCTAATGATTGGTATTCAGTATCCAATTTAGGTTGTTCGTTTAATAATTCAACATTCATGGTAAATTTTGGTAAGGGAAACTTTTTGCCTAATTGAAGAGGAATGGCTCAATATCTGATTTATACATGCGTGTCCTCCACACCTCTGGTTTTCAATAACCAGCTTGTTTCCACAATGTCTTTCTTCCCAGTTTCACAGTCGTATTGCTGGCATTTATGAGACACGGAGGGACAAACTTTAAAAGATCTATATGGTGTCCAATCAAATGTTCTCAAGAGCTTTGTTTTGGAGAGAAAAAGATGACATAATGCGTAGTAAAGGATAATGGCTATTCTTCAGTCAAGATGCTTCCCAGCCCCATGTGACCTCTTAGCTCAGAGCTGTCAGATAAGGTTTCCTAGTCAGCAGCCACATTCCCTCTCAAGGGATCTCTCAGATAAATTAATTTGAAGCGGAATTTTTCTTGACTACCCAGAAGTGCGTTGTAGGCATCTTTCATGCAGGATAATCCTGAAAGACAGAAAGGAGTAGGGAAGTTGCAGTATTTACTGGGGCAGCGAGAAAAGGGTTATTTTCTTAAATGCAAATATTGCTCGGGTGCAGCCTGCTGTAGGCTTTTCCATCTACTAGCTGCTTCTTGACAAATTCGTCTCCTTTCTAACTTACATCTTTCATCTTACTTTCTTACATCTTACTTTCGCTGGTTACTGGAAGCCACTTGTGCTAGAACTGAAAGGCAAAATGTCCTCCTGCAGGAGGGAGCTGGGCAGCAAGCCGCAGGAGGGCAGCTTGGAGAGGATGCAGGTGGAGCACAGTGTTGGGACAGCACAGAGCTGTGGGGCACAGCGCATGGGTGGGCTGGGAACGTGGAATGCAAGGAGCCTTGCACGATGGAAAAATGGGGGCTGGGGCAGGGGGAAGAGGCTGTGAGTGGGACTGAGGGCAGGAATTCAGCGCGTTTCCACTTTTACATCTGGGCTTCGTGGTGTCTTTCGTGCTCACGTTCCCCTGTTGGAGCTGCTGTGTATGTGGCACTACAGGCTCATTTGATTTCTAGCTGTGGGTTTCTGCTTAAGAGCCTTCGTGTGGGTGAAAACCTGGATTTTTCTGCTGTGTTGCCTGTTCGGTACCAAAGCAGAAATGCGGACGTGCTTGCAAAGTGCAGGAAGAGGACTGTTCAATACTTTGAAAATTGGTATTGACTGTCCCTCACTGTCCTACATCGTGCAGATTTCCAGTTCCGAATATGCGTGATGTGAATGCTGTCAAGCTTATAGGTTGAATGCTGGTTCTCAACTTAAGGTTAACTACAAAAGCTGACTTTGAGCCCAGATTCCATCTCGTAGTCAGTGGAAAGAGAGATTCCCCCATGAGGTGGGGCGTTCACTGCCTGTGTCTGTTGCCTGCTGCGCTTTCTAAGAGGACTGCTGGCTGTTGGGGAGCTGAGGAGATGTGCCTGTTATGCTTAAATGGCTGGATGTTCTTTAGGAGCATCCCTCAAAAAAGCAATAGTCCAAACACTGCCATTTACAAATTCCTCATCTGCATTCTGCTCTTGTGGCTTTGGTTGCATTAGTTAAAGCACACTGGTTTAGCAAACACTTTTTGTCATGATGTGTATTTTCCCTTACATTCCTCAAATGTGAAGCGTGTAAAAGTAAAGGCATTAAAGGTCTGAATAGTAATAAAAATATCCCACCCCAGTGTTCTAGGGATGATATGTAGCCGTTCATGAAAGAGGATAAAATGGAAGGAAGAAGAAAGGAATATCAACTGGGAAAAATGTTGCGTTCCTGGCAGTGTTTAAAGCTGCTATAAATTTCAACATTTTTCTTTTTTAACAGAAGAAACCAATATTTTTTCAGTTTAATGAATTTAATAAGCAGGGCATGTTACGTGGAATTTTTAGTTACAGTAGGTTTTTTCTTTTTAACTGCGGCTAGGTAAATGTTCAGCATGCTTGTAATTGAGCGAAATAAAAGGTGATCATTTAGCTTTTAAAAATACTCCTTTGGGATGTGGAGCTTTCTTACAGGTTCAGGACTCTCAGAAGATGTCCTGTGAATCAACAGTATTTTGAGTCGTTTTGCACGGACTTTGATCCTTCTGGTAAGCTTTTAAATGATGTATTACAGTGGAGCATGTAATCCCTTTTCACCGTGTTTTTTTTCTTTCCTAATGGAGCTCTTTCAGATGTGAGTACAGTGCCATTCATAGATGCTCACTGCCCGTTATGATACGCAAAGCTGAAAGAAGATCCTTAATGCATTCACCTATTGTCTTAATATCAGTAAAACCTGCTTAATATCTTGGGAAGTAATGCCAGATTCTGTTCCAGCCTGTTGGCTTTCTATCAACCTGGCTTTGAGCTGCTGGCCATCAGAGACTGCTGCCTCCCGTGGCTGTACTGAAAGTTACCTGTTGAATATGATTTTGGTGATAAATGCAATGAAGCACGAGTATGGAATAAAGCTTCTGCACCATGGCAACAGTATCAAAACAGCACTGCTCTTCCTGTATTGGTTTTCCTTTACTGGCCAGGAGACCAGACTGTGACTGGGGGCTTTTGAGAGACATAATAAAAGCGAAGAACTGATTTTTGTTGCCTTTTTTTCCCTTTACTTGATCTCCAGGCCAGTGTAGGTCACGAATCCCAAGACAGAAAGCGTGCATATATTAAAACTAAGTAGAACTCCTCTGGGGCAAATGAGCACAACCCCCAAATAGCCCAGGTGGGACAGAAAGGTATGTAGCACATTTTCTCTCTTATGGCAGGTAAAATTTAGTCTATTGGGGTCACTTGGGTCTTTTTCTCAATGAGACTATGAAAACACCTACTTTCCATTTTGCCAAGCACTGAGGTTCTCGTGGTCTGAAGCCCAAGGAGAGCTCGATGCCTGCCTCTCACTGGCAAGGCTGCGGCACTGCCTGGCCCTCACCCTGCTGCTCTGTGGTGTCAGGGCTGAGAAGATCCACCAAAATCATTGGAATGAGTGGAACATCCCGAGCTGGAAGGGACCCCTGAGGATCACCGAGCCCAACCCCCGGCCCCACACTGCACCCCAGCCCCAGTGTCAGTGGTGTCCCAGCGCTCCCTGAGCTCCGGCATCGGGGCCGTGCCCACTGCCCTGGGCAGCCTGTGCCATGCCCACCGCCCTCTGGGGCACAGCCTTTCCCTCACCCCCACCTGCCCTCCCCTGACGCAGCTCCGTGCCGTTCCCTAGGGCCCTGTGAGATGCTGCTGTGTGGCCTCCTGCCTGGGAAGGTCAAAGCATCTGGGAGCTGGCACTTGCAGTACTTTCTGCAGGAGCTGCAAGAGGCATTAATTTTGTCTGTCAAAACAGACTGAAGCAGTATTTAGGAGCTGAAGATTATTCATTTAAATTATGAAAAGGCAAAAGTTACAGTGATGGATGTTTCGGAGGATGCAAGAGGGGACTAAAGTTATATTTAAATACGAATCCACTGTGAAGCTGTCATAACATCCATTACAGTAAAAGTGAAATTGCTGAGCTCTAAGATTTGTTTCCTGAAACTATACTTATGACATATCCAGTCTTCTGCTTCTACTGTACTTCTCTGATTAGAGAATTTAATCGCCTTAAGCCTGGCTGCTGTGTGGGTGCTGACCCTCGGGGCGGTGGTGTGAGAGGGCTCCGTGCAGATCTGAGCGTTGGTGCTACTGTACAAAGGGGCTTGGACCTCCACATGTGCATCCTCTGGGATTATTGATTTTGAAGAACAGGAAATTCATCTAAAGTGCATCTATTCTTCTCAAAAGTCCTCGAGTCACACCAGCCGGGGAATTTATCTTTACGAGAGGATGTTTTGCACACCCAACATAATGCATTTCAAATCTCAGCTTCAGTGAGATGACAATAGCAAAACAGATATTAATATCCTTTCTCTTATACACCTAACATCGACTGCTTCATCTGCTAGTTCAGCTGTTTTCAAATTTCTTTCTTTTCATTTAAAAGAGCTCTTTGGGGTGCTTCAAATAAATATGGTTACGTTCTTCTGAAGATGAATTTGGAAACTGTAAAGGTGGAACTTATCAGCTGATTGCATTAATAACAGCTGGCTTCACCCTGCTGCAACAGATGCAGGTAGTGTGAGCCTCAACAGTGTTCTCCCTTTGCTTACAGGAGAGGTATTCAGATGATTGTGGTATCGGCCTGCTAAGGTTATCCCTGATGAACACACACAGCTGATTTTACTGTTTCTTGTGAGACCTGCTGCAGATTTTATAGCCATAATTCTTTCTAACGGCGTCTCATGGAATCCAAGAGATGTGCCCCAAAACTGCAGCGGGAATTGAAAGTACTGATGGAGTTTTCTTTGCAGAGGAAACAAAAACGACCAAAGCAGAATTTTGGAAGTTGACCTTTTGTTACAACCTTTGTCTTTCTTTGCTTCTTACGGTTCGTATTTGTTTTCTGGGCCAGTCTTATTCTGTTCTCTAGTTGTTGATTCTGCGAGGGAGAAACGAATGTTATTTGAATGGAGCAGACAAAGAAGCCTTCAGCTCGCAAAGGGCTACTACAAGAGACCCGTGCTTCTGGAATATTTAAAGTTTTGAGTTCTTTCCCTGCTTTGCTCTGTGGAAGTTTGATTAGTACTTAACAAGTAAGCACCTTTGTGATTTGCAGGGTACTTGGTTTGCAGCTTTCTGCGTCTTCTAAGAGAAGAGAAGTCTAGGAGAAATCAGCAAGGGATTGGATAAAGCGTCCTCTCAAGTGCTTATGGTAAAGCAATTAGGAATGGTTAAGAATACATGAGAACATCTTATCTAAAGACGATCTAGAAATTTGAAGAGCCTTGATTGAGTTGTGTTGTCCTCAGATATCTTGATCCTATTAACACTACAGCCTTTCAAATGCTCAAAGCCGGGTATTTTTGAACAAAGGCTGTGAGTGAGTGGCTGTATTTACATAAGCCTGAGGATTCTCCACGCTGGGACATGCGGTCCCGATATCTCTGGTCAGAGACTCCCTTCAGGAGAGCTCTGTAAACTCAGATACAGACATGGTGTTTGCTCGTCAAGACACTGCTGCTTTCTGCAGCCCTTTGCAAACTGAGGGCACTTCCAAGGACTGCAGCTGCAGACATCTTGGTGCAGAAGGAGGTCTTGTGAAAGGCGCGTGTGCTGGCTTGCAGCGGGGCGGTCGTCTTGAAAGAAATGATGTGCTTCTCCAAGCAAGTGCATGGTTTGCCTTATGCTCAAGTTTCTGTGGTTTGCCCTTTCATCTTGCTGTGCAGGACGCTAGGTGCCGTGTTATTTCCTCCCATCAATTTTCTATATTCAAAGAGATAAGTGAAAACTGATAAAAAGTTGGCTTGTATTTCACAGGTTTTCTTTTTTGGTGAAGAATTACAGTTTTTGTTTGCTTTAAGCTAGAATTTCTCTTCTCCACAGTGCTCTTTGTAAAGTATAGGGCTGGCTGACGAGTGAACTCAGCAGAAATAAAATGGTTTGCTCCTGATATGTTTAGTCTTTTATGTGATGGAAGCGCCCTTACTTGCTTTATGTTTTCCAGTTTCTTCAGTGACCGCAACACCTTCAGGTTAGTTGCCTAAATACTCCTACCCTTCTCCTGTGGAGGTCAGATGGCTTTGGAGTATTAGTGAAATGTAGATCAGCAGTTTACACGAGATTACTGGAATTAGTCATTTTGGCAGAGGGGATTTCAAGTGGGCATAACAGAGGTCCTTAAAATTAGGAAGCAGACAATGAAGCCCTTATGGTCAAAGAGGGAAAATGATGAAAAGAAAGAAAGATGTAATGAAAGAATGGATTTTTATTTTTTTGAGTATTTGAAAAGAAACAAAAAGATGATATTCTGTGACCTTTTTCTGCTCAGCATTGAAGGCTCCTTGTGGCAAAAGATAAGAGAAGCCTACCATGGCATAAGTCCTTTTGGAAAAGTGGGTTTTAGAACACTGAGAAGTACTTCTTGCTGTGGAAATGAGGTAGAGGAAAACATACATACTGACTCTATGTATTTTTGAGTGTCTGACTGCTTTGAGAGATCTGTTCTCCCATTATATTTTATCATACAGAACAGAACATCTCAATGTGCATCTCACACTTTGTCTTTCACCCCAGTGAATGACTACTAGAATGTCAGGTTTAGTGACATGGCAAGAAAAGCTTGTGGCTCCTAGCTTAGTTTTTTCTCCATAAGCATGGCAGCTCTGCTTTTTTTGAGTTTACCTGCTTTCTTTTGGTGGGAAAGGCAGAAGTTGTCCTGGGCTGAGCATGTATTGCTTTTCCATTGCTTTGTGTAGCAAACATTTGACTGAAAGACCGAGTAGGAAACAGAGCTGAATTGCTGAGCGGTTCCTATGTAATCAAGGCTTTGCAGTGCTGAGGTAATAAAGTCTCCCCAGTTGCACACCTTGGAAGTAATCAGCTCTGACTGAGATTCTTGCCTTGTGGTTTGCTGTTTCCACCCCTTCATGGTGATAGCTGCTATCTAAAGAATTTTAGGGTTTGTCTTTTATTTTTGGTCGTTTCTCCTCCCTCACACGTAGTATCAAACTGTTGCTGCCCAGTACTGTACTAGCACATACAGCCTTCCTCCTTTCTTCTGGTGTGAGAAGTAAGGGCTTTTTCTTCGTTGTAATTTTCAGTAATTAAACTGATTAGAATTAAACTGGTGGGGAAACTGCATTTGATTACACAGGCAATAGAGATGAGGTAAAACTCATCTAACTAGGTTCCTTTCCAGCCTTCGGGCTTTTAATAGCTAAGTTAATTTCCTAGAGGAGTATGGGCTGATTGAAGGAAAAACTATAATCATTAATTGCAGTAGATTTAATTTGTTTGAAGTATAAAGGAAAGGCTGCCTGAGACTTGAGGGGAAGTAAAGAGCCACGCTCCTGCAAAGTTGTGTGTTCCAGGCAGAGCAATATGTTTGCTGCTGCCCATAACAAATTCTGCTAAAAACGTTGGGCTATTTGTGGTTTTATACATGTCAGTAGGAGTGATGTTCCTACGTCGCAGGATTGTTATGCAGGATTGTTACAGATAAATTAACAGGGCCTCTTTTCCCACAAGTCACGAGCATGAATTTACACTTGTACTTAGCAGTGTGTTTGGTATTCCAGTCAATCTACCTGATGCTTCAGGGACACAAGCTCTTCTCCAGCTACCTTCTGAACCGTTTCCTCGCTAATGTGCTTATAGAATATGAAATTGCTCCAGTTGCTTTCCAAGAGAAAACAGAATTTTGCATATTCAATAAAGGCTTTTTTTAATTGTCGTTTAATTTCTTTCTCGCTGATGATTAGAGCGTGAGACTGGTGTTCTGGGGCCTGTCTCTATTAATTGCTACTAGAGAAATCATTTTATATAAAGCTTGAAAAGATCATTCATCTTTTTCTTTTCTGAGCAGCTATGGAAGCATGCTTTACCTGCCTAACAAAGGCATTTCTATATAGCATGAGATGTCATATCCTTTGACTTTACTGGTTACTGTATTTGAGTAAGCAAGTGTTTCTACTGTGCTTAATTCTGTCTTTGTTTTCTCAATAGCTTTTTGTAAGTACTCGGCTGACTCATAAATTGTGTTAGTAGTGTCAGGGTAATGAAAAGGAGTGTTTGCTGTGCTCATATTAGATTGTAGCATTCCTGTTTGTGTGTCTTCATTGTGGGATGGATCAAATATGCATACCTGCAAGTCCTGGATACAAACGTTCATGTGGATGCTTGGAGCATCTTCAGCTTTTGGATGTTCCTGGTATAAAATAGAGAAAGAACAATAGCTTGTTAAAATGCCATCCTACTGAGAACTGTTTTTTTAGGAAGTTGTGGATAGTTGGACTGTATGTGTTGTAGCACTTGACAGAAAAAGGACTTAACTTGGACCAGACACATTCATCCTGGTTTACAACTTTACATGCTTTTTATCTCTCTTAGCTTTGGAGGAAGATGGGTAAAAACCAAATCATGGGGATGTTTATTTGATCAACACTCAAAAAATACTCATTAGTGAAGGAAAAAAAAAAAAAGTGAATTAATTTCATAGTGATTAATTAGCTTTCCTAAATTTATTTTCAGTTTAATTGTCTGTAGAAATTGTAGGGTTCTTCTTTGGCTGTGTTTTCCCAGTCTTAACCTCTAATTAGTGAGCTGCAGTCCTCTTTATTCCATGCTTTCCATGAGCATGGTTCCGGCAGTGAGGTGGCGAGGCATGCAGAGATGGAGCCGTGGTCCAGAGAAAGGATCAAACAGGTTCCCCTGATTTCATATACACGGGGGTGTTACTCTTACCTCCGTGGGCAAACCGCTACTAGAAGGAATGAAAGAAGCACCAGCAAAAACAGCAAGTGCAAGCAGCTCTTGTGATCTCGGGGCATGGTTAGAGCTGAAAGGATTTGTGGTGGAAGTGCTTGTGGTGGCTGTGGTGAATTAACCACAGGCATCCCACAGGGGGTGAAGTCTCACTGCTGGTCTCTGGCTCACATGGCACAGATGTCCTGCGCTGCCACCTGGCAGTGCCGCTTCTTTCCGTGGCCACGTAGGGAAATGAGCCTTCTGGCAATGGTCTGCAGGTTTGCATCCAAAGTACACATCTGCTCCAGAGAGCTCGAGTATTGTTCTAACTGGGAATAGACTGCAAGGCAAGGCACTCTGAGATAGCAGTGTAGATAAGGGCTACATTTCTATATCAAAATGTGAACAGTGGAGCTGGCAAGAAGGAAGGATGGGAAGGGTTAAGAATCGTGCTCTGGTGTGTATGTGGTGAAGTTACTGGCTTGGTGCTGCTGCCTGGTGATTTCTCTTCCTGCATGGCACCGTTAATGTGTGATGATGCAGTCCATCTGCCGTCCTTGTGTGCTACAGAGAAAAGAAAGATTCTTGTCCAGTATAACCTCAGCAAAGTTTTCATCAAGGCCTTAATACCGCTTTTGGTTGAATACCAGTCTTATAGCAGCAGTGCTAATTTACTGCAATTTTGGTGGGTAATAGCTTTCATCTCCTTCATCACTAAGAAGTGCCCTAAGCATAGCTTTAGGGAGCTCTCTCGGGAGTATAACAAAACTGCCTGGCTCCAGTCCTCACATCTCACATGGCCAGTGGTACCCCAGAGCAGGGACAGAGCTGGTGCTCTGGCAAGCCAGGAGCAGGGCAGTGTTGGCTGGGGAAGTAAGAGCGCTATCGCTCCAGCCTGCTGATTGCTGAGATGAATGGTGAGTATCTGCAGCTAGGAGAGATGAGAGAACCCCAGCAACCTGACAGGAGAAAAGAAGAGTCCCACAGAATCTGCAGTGCTGTCATTTCCAGTGATTTCAGCTGGGCTCTTGGCTCTGTCATGCCCGTGAAAGTATCTACAGGCCTTCACATCACTTTGATTATTTCTGATCTGCCTTTCCTGTAAAGTTTCTGAAAAGAATTTTTCATGGAATGTGAAAACGGTAACAGAAAAAATAATAATTATGGGTTCTTTCCTCTGTATTTTTCAAACTTCAGACAACGTTTTTCATTTTGAGGCATGTCATGAGTTGCATGCTCCTGGAGCAGTAAAATGGGGAGGATAACCAATCTCTGACTCAGCTGACTTGCTTTTATCATAACAGGGGCATTTTCTGAGATCTCTGGTGCGGTGATGGCTGCACTTTATTCTTCTTATTCCTTATAGTCTTCTCAAGATTTTTTCAGCTTATAGACTGTAACTTTTTGAAACGTTCACTTAAAGTATGAATTGTTTATTTGACACCTGTATACAGGAACATTTGGGAGAATATTCTTATGGATGGTGGAAGGTGTATGTTCTTTATCTTGCTGTAATGTATGCTGCCTGAGCTGGCTGAAATACCCAGATATATTAAGTTCTACTTTCCTCCGTAAAGGAAAATGTGGCTGTTGTGAACTAGTTAGCCCTGCAGCAACCATTTAGGCCGGTGCTGGAAAACAGAATGTATGGGAAAATACTTAACCAGATTCTCTATTTGTTCTGTAGTGTGGCTCATGCTGACCGCACTGGGAGTTGCTTCTAATTTCAGCTACATAAAGAGATGATGGTTAGAGAGGTTACATAACACGTTCATAAGCAGAGCATGTTGCATCGGCTCAGCTGGATGTGCCGTAACGTAGTCCTTTCTTTGGTGCTTGGCTTGCAGGCTCCTCACTCGTACACGTCCGTGCTAGTTGCTTCCAGGAGCTTATAATTCATTGTCAAAATCTTCCTTCCAGGCTGCTCTTGCAAAAGCAGTGCAATAACACCTTGCCTTCCTCTAACTTTGCAGCAGAATTTACAAGCAAGGTCTTGTCTGCATAGCTGGGAAAAAAAAGGCAAGGGCACCTTTGGTAGGGCATGACGTGTGCTTTTGCTGTTTTTTTTTTTTTTTTTTTTTTTTTTTTTTTTTTTTTTTTTTTTTTTTCTTGCTTTCTTTGTTTTGTTTAGCTTAAAACCACTGTTCATGAGTGTTAATATCCTAAGCAAAACCGGTGGTGCTAATTTTGCTCTGAAATGCACCCTCTGAGGCCATCCCTGCAGCCACAGCCAGCGCTGCCCTTGCCCAGCCCTCCTGTGTGCGTAGAAG
This sequence comes from Tetrao urogallus, assembly GCF_951394365.1. Taxonomy (NCBI): domain Eukaryota; kingdom Metazoa; phylum Chordata; class Aves; order Galliformes; family Phasianidae; genus Tetrao; species Tetrao urogallus. Next base: position 4,902,279 of record NC_136814.1, read on the forward strand.
TGCCGCCGGCCCCTCGTGCTGCTGCCTACCCCAAGGACACACAGACTGCTGTGCTGCCAGGACAGGGCAGGGCCCCAGGTAGCTGCTGCTCAGCGGCTGGATTTTTATCACGAGTTAAGGTTTTTTATTGTTTTGAAACCAGGATGTTGAATATGAATGTTTCAAGAATGAAGTATGTTAGCTTTTATCACCTTTTCATTTCTTTTTCATTACCATAGTATAATTGTTGCTTTATTAAAACTTTTTGCAATCAGAAAGTACAGACATTTTCCTTTTTGAAGTCAAATATTATGCAACTATTTCCTAGTGAAGGAAATTGAAGTGAAATCTTGTGGTTAGGTGCTCCCAAAGTACCATCGGTGGTACATAAGTGATGCTCTAAAAAAAAAAAAAAAGAGAGAGAAAGGAAGAAAGGAAAAAAAGAAAGGAAGAATGAAAGAAACAACAAAAGGAAGAAAGGATGAACGGGAGGAAAAGAAGAGCAAGAAGGAAAAAGAGAAGAAATAGCTTATGGGGTGCTGTTGTCGTGTACAGGTAGGCTTTGGGAGGTTCAGGGCAGGTTGTAATTTTAGGAAGACAAAGGCAAAGAAAGCACAAAGAACTTCACTTGCGTTTTTTCTGTATTCCAGATAAGACCTTCAAGTACCTTTGGGGTACTGAAAAGATGCATGAATTATATAAATTTCACTAATTATTTTGAAATAATTACTACCCAAGCTGCTTTTGTAATTGCGCAGGTAAAACCTAGGACTGCCTCTTATTCTGTTTTGCGTAGGCTTTTAAATATTGATGACGACGCTACATAAATGGATTAATTATATACTGCAGCACTTTGATTCCCTTTAATGCTACATTTACAAACCACACAAATGGCCCAAATTATGAGATGAAGAATTGGCTGTAGTAAGCTTGAATATTTTTTCCTCATTATTCTGCCTTGAAAAAAGTTCCTTTTCCTTTACATTTCAGCACAGCTATATTTTAAAATACCTTGATCTGACAGCGGCTAAAAGCAGTTAAGCAAACCACAATTTGACACACAAAATGGATGAAATCTTAATTCATAGCTTTCCTTTTATCCACAGGGTAGTGCGTGTGACAGTTTATCAACCCGTGTTTTAGAATGACATTCTTTCTGCTCTGTGCCTTTCTCACGTTTGCCATGAAGAGGCAGAGGGCTGTGACAAACAAACGTGCCTTCAGCACAAGGGTTCACACGAAGCCCGGCGGTGGCCGGTGCTGTGCTTGCCAGCCACTTGTAGCCTTTTCCAGTTCCTTCCTATTCAGATTGCAGCTTCTCATTCAACAGGTCTGTCTTCGTTTCCCTCCCAGAGATGAGATCAGCCTCATAAAACAGGTTCTTCTAACTGTCCTTCACCAGGCGCCGGTGGGAAACCTTTTGTATCACTTTCATTTGATTTGGGTTTCTGCCTAGCTGAAAATAATAGCAGCTGATTGGTATGAAGGGCACAGATTGCACAGGTATGAAGGCATGAGGAGCTGAAGTGCTGTTCTGGCAGGATTTCACCTGAATTTTTTTTTTTTTTTTGCTGGGTTGTGTTGGGACTGGAGCTGTCCCGATGACAACCCAAAAAGCAAGTTCATCTGTTCTTTGTTTTTCCTTTTAAGTTACACATCTTTTACTCTGGTTGACTTTCCCACCAAGAAATGATTATGGTGCCTACAATGCTCAGGCTACTGTAAAATTTAAGCTCCTTTTTTTATGTTGGAAGCTCAGCTTCAGTCTGTCTGGAAGTTCACATGGCAGTGTTGAGGATGTACTCTTGACCAAGTGCTCTCTCTCATATTTTTCTCAGTATATGTTGAACAATTTCAATTTCACTTCATTTTCTCTCACACTGCATTTGGGCAATCAGTGTATTTTACTGTAAGGTAAAAAAACAAATTAAAAAAAATTCATATTTGGTTTCTTCTGCATCACAGTGTACCTGTGTGCTTGTTTCTTTCTCATTACTCTGCGTTCCAAATGACCACTGCCCTGCCCATGTTCAATGCCTACACTGGATTTCCTGGGTGTATTTACATGTATATGTCTGTGTTTTTCACTCTTGGTATCACATTTCAGAGATGCTCTGTGTAGCACTGATTAAGGTTAATGGGTGCAGTGCAGAATCTTTTAAAAATAGCTTTCGTGCATAATTGCACGTTATGTATTGAGTTTGTAATGTATTAGAAGAGGAGAAATACTGAAAAGTTCTGACAGTTATTGTTTCCATATTGAATGCAGAATGTTGTGAAGGCAATTTCCTTGACAGACTCAACTCCAGAGCACTTACTAGTATATGACTTTTTTTTTTTCTTAATCTACCTATGATTAATTAATCTACCTATGAGATATGCTATAGAGGTATATCTGAAATAGAAATAATGACTGCTTTATTTGTAAAGAGGGCAAAACTTAGCTGAAACAACTTGTTCTCCATAGAGAGTTTGTGAGAGGGGGAAACAGGATAACATAGACCGCATGGTTGTGGTCACAAAAACATTTTATTAGGTTCAAATACAAAATGTACACTTTTGAATTAAGTAAAACCTCCCATTAGATTTTATTAATCTTGAAATTTGGACAAATTTGTTCAATATCCGGGGAAAAAAAAGTAATACATGGAAATTTCGGCCCCTTGCTGTTGTCTCTCGTGCTCCACATCTGAGTTGTTTAGACTTACTAGGTCTTGCTTTGGGAATTCCTGTCTTCTTAGAAAGAGAGCTTGAAGTTGGTACCTTTTGCCAATGGTAAACCTGCATGGGGAAACCTTCGCTTTTATTTACACAGGTTTCTGAGTGAGCATATGAGAATTACTACCTGGAAGCTGAAGTCCTTGGGTATGTTTTGAGAACATGACCTGCTTTGGATGATTGTTTGAAAACAAACAAACCCCCAGACTTCTAAGCTGAACACAGCAGTGGTTTAGCTTCCAGGAGCAGTGTGGGTCAGGGCTGAGCCTTTGGCTGGCACAGGGCTCGCTCTGCTCCTGGCTCCGAGGTGCTGGGGTGTAGAGGCTGAGGGCTGTGGAGCAGCCAGCTCTCCATCCCTGCCATCCTGTGGGGCTGTCTTGTCAGCATCCTGCTTGCTCATGAGCTGGTGGATTCGGCCCAGCTTGGCTGTTCAGTACTAGTCCAGAGAGGTGAAGGCCCTTTCCAGGAACAGAGGGAAGCGACCCATTTGTAGAAATTTTCTGCGTGGTAGAAAGCAGCTAAGTAAATTATCGCTTCGTGTTGTCACAGATCTGTTTGTGTTGTGCAGTTGTGTATACTGTACACCCTCCATGTTGAGTATCTGAAGCCTGTGTTTGCAAAATGCTTGTAGTGTCTGGAGGTGCTAATAGGGGTATTTTCTGCTGTGCCTGAATATGTGAAGTCAATCGTATTTCATAGGCTGGTTGGCTTTTCTAATTTCCAATAGTCTCTGCTTTGCATCATTAGGCACTTACATAAGTTTGCAAATCTGGCCGAGTCTGTTACTATAATGTTATTTTATCTCTCCTGATCGTACTGGCATCGCACACCAGAAAGTATTCAGAGTAAAGTTAATTATAACAGTGATCAGACTGCATTATACAGAATGTTGCTTCATTTTATTTACTATCCATACTTCAAAATGACTCTGTGAACTTTGAGCCTGAAGCTTTTTGCCTTAAGGTACCAAAACGCGTCTTGTATAAAAATGGTTGAATGTACAGCACGCAGTTGTCAGCTCACTTTTCTTTGTTCTCTCTGCTTTCTGGAGAAAAGATCAAACAAAATGCAGTGGCAGGTAAGGATGTCTCAGAAAGCATGTAGAAGAAATGTAGCTTCCTGTTCCATAAATTACTTGCACTCTGCTCACCAGCTGCCTGTTATGATGTTTTATTGATGAATAAAAATGGTGTCTGAGGCAATAGAGTGCCTTGCATCTTGCAGCACTGCCAGTTATAAAGATGTCTTCTTGAATAAATTTCCCAATTAGAAAGTATTGACAAAAATATTTAATCTTTTTTACATCAAAGCAAGCTCAAACATCTGCTGCCAAAGTCAGACAATATCAAGTAATCTTTTAAAAGTATATTTTTATTATACTGACAGATGCATGGCTGCATGACATAGATGTCAATTTAAGTTACTAGTGCCATTAATACTCGACAAAGACGCGCTCCCAGAAGAATTTACGTTTTAAAAACGTTGTCAGATGAGTATATGCCAACAGAAAGTAACCAGAGTTAGTCAGCTGCGTTGTTAACAAAGCTAAAAGCATGTTATCTCCAGAGACACCACAAAAATTGGTATTCGCATCATTTCTATTTTCTAACTTCAGCAGAATTGACAGCAGGAAAAAAAGGCATTTTTGTGACTGCAGATGTCGGTTTAAGCAACCTGTCCTTTTTCACTTCTCGTATCTTTTTGGCTTAGAGCGCAGAAAGATTTTCAGTTTCATTTGGGGTGAACTTCTTCAGCATTCATTTGCTTTCCACAAAATTTCGAATAATCCTTCTTCTTGGCAAGGGCTGTAAAGAGAGCACTGAGGAAATGTGAAGACTTGGGCCAGAGTTTCTGCTCCGCTTATTCAGTTGATAAAGTGTTGGAAAGCTCGATGACTTCGCTCATTCAGAAAGCTGAGATTTAAAACATTCGTGTCCAGTTCTTGTTTGTAAATTACGCTGGTTTACTCATTGTTTAAATTTGCACATTTTAGTAACTGGATATTCCAATATGAATATTTCATAGCAAGAAACTAAGCTGACTTAAAATTCTCCTTTTTTTCTTTTCTCTTTTTCTCCCTGGCTGCAGAAGTTTTTTGGAAAAAAAACATTGGTTTTTGGAGCAAGAGTGGAGTGTTCTGCATAGAACTGACCCGCGCTCATGGAGCTCATTTAGCATCCCTGTCCTGGTGCTGTTCTTGTATATTTAAAAGAATTAAAGCCAAAACCACTGAGGTGCTGAGTCATTAGAAAAACTGAACTCCTAGTTGAGTCCGGGGTCATAAACACCTCATTAAGGGCTAAATTGCTATACTGAATGAATAGGGACAGTGTTTTCTCTTATGTGCATTTTTTTGAGTAGATTTTTTCTTAAGAGAGGAGCCTGAACTTTTTTAGAAACAATCCTTGCTGCTAATGCTTTTAGTATCTGTAATAATAAGAAATCTAGATCTAAGGGCTGGAGGCCACTCCTGGACTTGCTTTTGTTTGCCATACAGAGGCAGACAGAGGGTGAAATCAGTCTCTCAAAATGTAGAGTCCAACACTCTTTCAAGGGGAGATGCTCAACGTTTCATCCTGAAGCTGCTCTTCAATATGCACCCTGGAAATTGATCAACAAATGTTGCTGTTTTATTTTAATTGAACTCTGTGTTAGCTGATGCTGCCTCTTGCAGGCCAGCGCTAAGGGGGATGTTTTGAATGGGGTTTATCAAATGTGTTATATTGCAGTCTGGCAGGGAACTGTGTATATTACAATCACATTTTGAGATATGTATCGTGATTGATTTTCAAAATTGATGCCCAGCAATCTATTGTAGTTTGTAATGAGGTGGTTTCAGAAATGTTGGTCAGGTCAGCTTGAAAGGATAATGTTAGAAACAAAAGGAGGTGCAGGAAGTCCTTACCATGCGTTTTGTTGTAGTACCTTTAAACTTACTTTTCTTTCTTGTTCTCTGTCTCAGTGATGGTAACGATTCTCCTCCCCTACTCTACTGAATCTTGCATGATTTGAGAATTCTATTCATCTCTGGAATAGAGAGGTATGGGCAGAAGATTAGTCAAGACAGATTTACGAGATATCCACAAATATTGTCCTGTGTGCTACTTAAGGCTGGGCATGCCCTGAGTTGGGTGGCAGAGCTGTGCATGCACAGTGTAAGGCTGCAGCCTGGGAGGCAGTTTAGACCACACCAGCTTTGTAGGCCGAAAGCTCCAAAGTCCCGCTGCTGGTTGCTCAGACATACCTACCTGCCTCTACAATTCATGCTTCGTTCCAGGTGTTTTGCAAGACTTGTCATTTGGGAGCACTGCTGGATGAAATGCAGCTGTGAATTAGCATAGGGGAAGGAGAAGTCATACTGCTGCAATGTAATGTGATGTGGCTACAGCTCTGGAGCTGTGCTCTCTGAGTCCAGGTGAAAATCCCCAGTTGTGGCTGTGGGTAAGGTGTTCTTACAGTGCTAAGCAACTGGGCATTTCTTTAATGGTAACACTTTCCCAAGTGTTCCCAAGTTGGCTGGATAATAGGAAAAACTTCTCCAGAAAAGTGATGAGGCACTGGCACAGGGTGCCTGGGGAGGTGGTTCAGTTGCTGTCGCTGGTATTGTTCGACAGTGGGGATGTGGAACTCAGGACATGGTTTAGTGGGCAGGATTGATGGTACGTGGAGGTTGGACTGGATTGATTTAGAAGTCTTTTCAAACCTTAATGATTCTATGATTCTGTGAAAAATGGATTGGAATGTTTTGTTGAAGCTGCAACAGGTGCACTGAAGCAAAAAATCTGTTAGAAGTGTGTTTTTGCTGTTTCTACAGAGAAGAGTGTGGTGCTGACTTATGTTATTAGCAAGTTTTAGAAATGTATTGGAAAGGTAAACATTATCAGAAAAAAATGCATGAGAAAAGCTTAATTCTCAGAGAAGCCAGCAGATAAGAGTTTGCAGTGAGGACCTTGGCTGGGTTTCAGAGGAATCGTTTTTACCGATGGTAACTTTTGTGACATTGAGGTACAGCAGGTTGTAGCGATGTCTCTCAAGTCTCTCAGAGATAATGACTGAAATCCTAAAATTTGACTCATTCAAGAACTGCAATGGTGATTGCAGGTGCATCCTACATTGCCAAAAAGAGTGATGTTGAATAGCAGACTCATGGCAGAAGATAACATTCTGTCGCTCTTATTTTATTCTGATATGGAGTACACTGATTTTTATCTCAGATATGGTCGTTTTACTGCAGGGAAGGTGATATTACCTGTTACAGGAGTACTTCAGAAGCTGCTGTAAAAATATGTGGCTGTTTGCAGTTTGTGTCTGTCCTTAATACTGAATTTCAACGAGGACAAGAGCAGGTAAATATAGAGAGATTGAAGTTCAGTATCGCTCTGTGATATTTGTGGATGACACCAAACTGAGTGGTGCAATTGATATGATAGAAGGGAGGGATGCCATCCAGAGTGACCTGGGCAGGCTTGAGAAGTAGGCCCTGATGAGCCTTGTGAAATTGAACAAGACCACATGCAAGGTGCTGCACGTGAGTTGGGGCAATCCCAGGTCAGTACTGACTGGGGGATGAGTGAACTGAGAGCAGCCCTGCAAAGAAAGAGTTGGGGGTACGAATGGGTGAAAATTGGGATATGAGCTTACGGTGCAAGCTGGAAGGTCATCAGGACAATTGTGTCCTGTGCTGTATCAAAAGAAACATGGTTGAGGACGGTGATTGTCCACCTCTACTTCACCCTTGTGAGAGCCCACCTGCAGTACTGCATTCAGCTCAGGGGCTTCCAACATAAGAAAGGTGTGCATGTGTCAAAGCGGGTCTAGAGAAGGGCCATAAAAATGATCGTAGGCGAAGCATCTCTGCTATGAGTAGAGGCTGAAGTTGTTAGGCCTAGAGAAGAGAAGGGTCCAGGGAATCCTTCTTGTAACCTTTTAATTCTTAAAGTAAGGCATGTAAAAAATATTTTTCCCCGTATTTTGTACAAGGACCCATAGTAATAGGACAAGGGGTAATGGTTTTAAACTGAAAGAAGGTACATTTGGATTAGATACTGGGAAGAAATTCATTATTGTGAGGATGATGAGGCGTTGAACCAAGTTGGCCAGAGAAGTTGTTTATGGTTCCGTCTCTCGTAGTGCTCATTGCCAGGTCAGATGGGGCACTGGGCAACTTGGTCTAGTGGAAGTGTCAATGTGGCACTAACAGTCTGGAGCTATTACGACAGTTTGTGTTTGTCAGAAAGGAGGATCCTATCTCCAAACTCGTTTGCTGCCATCGTCTGTTTCCTAGTCACAGAGTTCTGCCTCTTGTGTATCTTTCTGTGAGCCAGTTCACAGCAATAATGTGTTGAAAAACTCTATTCAAAAAGAATAGAGTCTTGTTTTCACCTCATTTACTGAGTTCAGTCTTAAGGAAGAATTCCAACAGCCAGAAGGAAGGATATCCTTTTCTGGGGATGAAAGATAGGAAAGGAGAAGAGAGAGATCTTTCCATTTTATCAGCGCAAGCTGAGGTGTGAGGGAAAGGTCAATAGTTGCAAATAGTTGAACTGAAAGCGAATGTTAAGTCAAAGATGTATGTAGAGTTTTGCAAAAATAGATGAGGAAAACTATGTTTATTGTCAATTTTCTGTGAAAGCCTCAAGAAAGCCACAGAAAAAAAAACAATTCAGGAAATTTGCTGTTAAAAGCCTTCTAGTTAAGAAGCTAAGGGAAGTAATAGAAACAATAGCTTGTAGCAACAGATAGCCTCAATACTAGAAAATACTCTATGTATCTTGTCCTGGAGCAGGACAAGTACAGGCAATAAGAAATACTGTGTCCATCCCATGTGCTGTTACTTCTATGCTGTTTTACAATATTACGATATGGCAGGGATCAGTTTCCCAACCATTTGAAGGGTGAATGCTTTACATAAGTTTTCCTTCTGTTTTTGCCTTTGTAGTGATAAGAAAGTGTTTGGTGTGGCTCCAATTCATTTGGAGGAACATCGTGCATCACCATGCTCTGAAAAACACCTTCCATAAGTGATGTATCTATTCCTGGGGTAGATAGGTAGATGGTTATAGAACAGAAACAAGAGTACTGAGAGAAATCCCAGCTTAGTTGCACACTTTGATTTTAGTGGAGCCAGGGCTTCTCATAGCTGTCCACAAAAGTCCCATGTCTCAGAAGATGTGGGGAGCTAATGAAAAGTTGCATCAGAGTTTCTCTGAAATGAGAGACTGTTATACTTCATTTGGTAATCAAAAATAAATGTGGTTTATAGAATTATAAATTCAAGATTGTAATTTCATAAGCTATTCAGTGCATTAAACTTTAATAATTTTGTTCTGTTTTATTTATTAGCTTACATGCTCAAAGATATTGCAAAATTGTGTAAAAGTAAAGATTACGATTACAAATTACATAGATTGCATTTGCAGTAAATGAGTTTGGGTAAGTGGAAACTGGTGAAATTATTGAAATAAAAGCAATGGTAAATGTTTTGTGAAACATCTGCTTTAGTTCCAACTATATTTAAGTAGCACTCAACTAACAGTTCTCCTTTTGTTCTTCTTGCAGCTAATTCCAGCCTTCTTGGAGGTGGAGGAGGTAAGTCTTCCTACCCCTACAATTCTGTGATTCTGTAGTATACTATTTATTCTGATCGTGGAATATATGCTGAGGAAATGTAGTGTTCTGTTGCTTATAAAACCGTCTGTCTTACGCGGGATGGTAAAATTATCAAATGGGAAATTCCATTGAAGTCAGTAACATTTGATACCATCAAAAACCAGAGTCTGTGACTGTTGCTGAATTCATTTTCCTCTCTGGATATGAGCAGGGGTGGCCTGTGTGTGGGACTGAAATATTAGGGAACCAAACTGTGTGTTACTCTATATTGTGGTTAAGTAATTCTATTTTTTAATTTCAGCTACTTCAGGGGAATATTGAATGCCTCTTAATGGTTTAAAAAAAGTTACAAGAATAAAACAAGGTAGAATGTCTTGTTAGTCAGGTAATGTGGCTTTATCTTTGCTCCTCTTTTTCACTTGTTTCCTTGCCCCATTCCTGCTTGAATTATGAAATGGATTTCAGTACAAATTGCTTGTGTACGATGCTACCAACATATCTACTAGTAAGACAGAGGCACAAGTGTGTGTAGCGAGCGTTGTTTCTAAATACGTTTCCTTTTTGAACATCGGTGCTATTTGGCTTTTTGCAATACTGCAGGAGCTAACATGAGTGTTACAATTCAGGAAAAAAACATGCAGTGCTTGATTTCAGTTTTCTGTTACTTACCCTGCCTCCCAGAGGGAAGTAAAAGAGCTCAGTTCTGGAAATTTCACAATGTAGGAGCAGTGCAGGCAGCTACTAATCTTTCTTCCTGGCTGGAGTTAAAAGGACTTGATGATCAGAGCTTACATATGCAAGGGTAAAGGAAAGAGCTCTGCAAAAAAAAAAAAAAAAGACAGAAAATTGCTGTTGCTTGTGAGGCTTTTGTTTTAACAACCTTAACTGAATAAGCAGCCCTTATTTGTGAATCATGAGCATGGGATTGTCACATGAAAAGGTGCTTGACAACTGCACCGAGACATCTAAATAAAATGGTTTGCGCTTCTCAGCTGTATATCTGGATGTTAAATGTATGGAAGCCTTACCTGATAATCCCGTTGGATTAATGTGTTTCTTTTGATTTGAGCTAGTTGCTTGCAGTATACCGATTTTTTTGTCTTTGTTTAAAAGATAATCCTTTAAAAGGTAATCCTTTGCTAGCGAGTCGTGTTCCCATGGAGCGATCAGCGCACCTCCTCTCCACTGCTTACTCCCAGCTGGTAATGTGGAAAAAAAAAATCAATGCAAATGTTCAAATTCCAATCAGGTTCCCAGAGCACTGCAGCTCCTAACAGGATTTGTCTATTGACTTTCACTGGTATTTATTCAGCTGGACTGTACTTCAAAAGTTGATATCTTTTCAGCATGGCGCTTGGTAGCGTGGCCCTCTCTCCATGGCATAGGGGATTTTTCCTGTCGTTTAGGGATATTTTTGCTGCCTTCCCCACTGCTGCTCTGAGCTGGACAGCCACACAGCTGGGGAGCTGATTATGTCAAAGTGTCTGACCTGTGTTTCATGTCTTAACCGTGGGAAGTGAAGGACGTTTGTCCAAAGAAGATGAATCACTTAGGAATCTGAAGTAACTTAACTGAGGGAACATGCCGGCAAGCAGCACCCCACAGATGTGCTGTGGCTGGGCACCCACACGCAGCGCCATGTTGGCCTCTGCTGCTGAACGTGCCGGGGCCAGGCAGAGATTTGTGCAGCTCTGTGCTTCTCCATGATGTCCTGTGTGGACAGTCAAACAAGGGGAAGTTGCTCTGGTTGCAGCAGTGAGCAGTCATGTTGCTTCTTGGCCACAGGTGTAATTCACTTCCTCTGCAGATTAAACATGTGCTCAACTACACAGCGTGTTTTTCCCTCTACCAGCCAAAATAAAGGCTGAAAATCTCTGATTCCTATTTATTTATTGGCAGTTGATGAACTTCTGATGACTGATTCTTGTATTGGGGGTTTAAAAAAAAAAAAAAAAAAAAAAAAAAGGGCTGCTGCAGGAGGTGGGCTCAGGCCTCTGCCCCCGTTCCTGCCTTGGCACCTCTCCTCATGGCAGTGGCGCTGCCTGCTGAGGTGATGGCCGCAGTGGGCAGCTGAGGTCAGCGTGCTGCTGCTCCTTTCTTCCCGTTCTCCCAGTTCCCCTCGTGCCCTGACGTTGCTTTTTGGCTTTTGCCACTTTTCTGAAGTAAGCTTTCACAGCAGTGCCAGAAGCACCTCTGGTGGGGTCAGATTTTGGCGCAGGGTGTGGTCTGCTGGGGAGCTGCAGCTGGCCTGCATCCAGCAGCACTGACCTCTCACAGAGGTCTTCTCACAGAGGAGGTCTCCCCACAGCCAAGCTGCTTCCAAACACTTGCAAACAGCCCCCAGTGCAATCCCGGATCCTGTCATCTCTGGTGGAGGATAATTGCACATCCTGTTGGTTGATGATGGAGGTAAAATACCCAAAGTGGTTGCTTTGTGGCTTAGAGTTCGATTGCTTACTGTTGCACTCCAGAGGGGCTGTGAGCTACTGTGGGGTACGGCAGCCATCTTACCCTTGGTCACTTCCAGTGTAGAGTGGACTCGTTTAGGTTTACTAAATCAGGCTAAAAGCCTAAGAATTTTGCTTAAAAATTACACCTGACTTTGGACAGTAGCCACAGACTGTTTGCAGCCTGCCCTTGAGGTGGCACAGCAGCTGTATTCCTTCAGACCAGAGAAATACAGACACCGTGTTCAGGCTGGACTTGCTGAGGGAGCAGAGTACAGTGACCTACAGCCATCGGAGGCAGGTGAAACCCAGGCCCATGCTACTGGAGCCTGTTGGGGAACAAACCTGCTGTTGGCAGTGTGCACTCCTATGCAGAAGTGATCCCTTCCTTCAGCTGAGAGCATTTGGTTTTAAAATCCCAGGTATTATTATATATTTTTTTTCCCTTTTCCACGAGTAAGTGGTAGCAGTAGTTGGCATGCAATATTGCTGGTGAATTATTAAAACTTTATTATATATGTAAACACCAACATCTTCTTTTGATTGAGGGTACTGAATATTTATGATAATGCATAATACCAGTATAGTTTTTCCATTAATTGGATTCAGATCTCTTCAGTAACGCTGGTTAATTAAATCTCTGTGTCACTGCTGGGGGTATGAATAAGTATCTTAGTTTTACAGAAAAGGAAAATTAGAAATTCCAGCTTGCTCAAGTTGAGGCAAAAGCATTTGTGATTTTTTGAGCTGCTGTTAAGCTGTTCTGTGTTTTAAACTTTTCCAGACTCAAACACGAAATAGTTGGAAATCATTGTTTGTAAGCCCTGATCTAACCCAAATTACTCAATACTTGTGGTTAAAACAGCTTCTGGAGGAGATCTTATGAGGAATCCAGTGGGCACCATTGTTGATAAACATGGCACACTTGCTTGTAAGTCCTGGTTATTTTGGGTGGCTGCTCATCATCATTCCCATGTCACCTTGGAGCCACATCAAGGCATCGGTGTGCTTTGATTTCACAGAGCCTAAGTAACGATTTGTTCTTGCATTCCACATTTGAATGATGTCTTTTCATTTTTATGGCTATTTGGAATGAAGAGATAAAAGTACAAAAGATACCAGAAACAATTTTTCACAGAACTGTTTAATCATAAAATTGAGAAACTCACAATAGAGTTTTAGAAGAATCTTTGGTTAAATATAGATGTCGAAAGTTTCTTTCTGCTTTTCAAATTGCTCTGAAGTCTCCCAGATTTTAGTGTGAGTTTGGCGAGAAGTCTTTTTCCTTTTTCTTTCTTCACTGTTTTAAATAATTGATTTTTAATTAGGAGGCATATTTCACTGTCAGGACTAGATTTATCACACATTCAGCATCTCACTGCTCCTAATAACTTACACAGAGCATTGTGGCTTATTTGTGCATCATGTATTATTTGTTCCATTGCGTTGAACAGTGCAAAGGTGAAAATTATTAAGAAAGTTACTTGCATCGGGAGGCAAAATACTTTGAGAGATGGGTACCCTTTTAAAAAATGTATTCTGGCTGTTCAGAAATTGAGATGCTTTACTTTGCAAGGCAGTTATTACTCTACTTGCAGGTCTGGGGCTTTGCGAAGGAATGGAAGGATGTGATCTCATGCACTGTGTTAGAGCAAAGTGAGCAAGAGCTGAATTTCCCCTCCCCCTGACTGTTTTGGATAGTCTGGGGTTTGGAGTTTTGTGCCCCTTTTCCAATTACCTCATTTTCAGTTATTTTCCTTGGGGTTCATTTTTCCTTTATTTCATTTGCTGACTGTAATCAAGTTCTTGCTGCATGCTAATTTCTGGATTGGCTTGCTTTCCTTGAGCTTAAATTGAGGGTATATATAAAACAGCAAGCTAGGGAATTTTTTTCCTTGCAAGGTTTTGGTGCCTATGTTAGAGCTGGGAAAGGAAGCATCCCCGTTTAATTTGTCGTATGATAAATACAATTTTTGTCAGCTATTTGTACTTCAGAATGGTAACTTGGACTTTAAAAACTGAGATGATGCAGGTTATACTCACAGTCTTTTGGAAGCATTGTTTGGACCCAATTTAAATTGGTTGCCCCAAAAGATCTGTCTCCTTTTCTGGTTGTCTCTGTTTCGGGGCCAGTGTAAGTTTTTCTGGGCCTTTTACTAGCATGGAAAAAATTAATTGCTATGTCGTCATAAGCATGTTAGTATATCTTAAATGTAGACCAGACCTACCTCTGCAGGCTTCCAAGACATTTGGAGGCAAATCATTTTAAGCAGCTGTTATGGCTTGGGGAACTTATGTTCAAGAACTTTGTTTGGAACTGGGTTTCCTTGCATAGGATCAATTAGATTCCACTTTGAATTTGGTTCCTCTATTTGTCTTTACCTCTGCATTAGATTAGGAAAGTGGCAGGAAAAAAAATCTGTTTTCTCCTGCTGGAAAGAAATGACCACAGCCTGACTTCTGCTATGGAAAATGGGTTTAACTGAAGGAAAATGAGCTATTCTGTGTCCTTTTACCGAGCCTGAGCACAAAAATCACATGAAGGAGGAGATGGACTTTGCGCGAGGCTCTGTGTGCAGCTTCAAAATGCAAGCAGCTGCTGAAGGAATTTAATTACGTGTTCTTCCTCATCTGAATAGAGATTGAATGAAAAGGGAAGAGCGATACAGACCTGATTTTTCAATTTTATTTTTTCTCAGCAGCAAGCTGGTATCTGGGCAGATGGCTGTCACTGCTTTCAGGGCTCACTTGGGTCCCTGCATTGTACCATTTGGGACCAAGTTGGTGGTGGAGCATCCATCTTCAAACATGGGAATGGCGGGTGTTTAGCAAAGCCATATTGGTTATGGCTACTGCTGTGCAAAGAGGGGATAGTCAGTGCTTCAGAGGGGAGCGCTACGAAGGCACCCTGTCTGTTTGCTAATTGATTGTTCAAAAAGCCAATGACAACTAATGATAAATACCATTTTTTGACACCCCTCTTGGACAGGGATAAAGTTTTCATTCTCACAGCCATGACTTAGGGACACTGCTACTCATTTCGGCCATCTTCTGATAGCTAAATCTCTGGGGAAAAAAAAAAGAAGAAAAAGGTTTTTTTTTTACCATTTGAATGCTGTTACTGCTTGTAATCTGACATCAAGTTATGTAGCAAATGAATGTTCGTTTGCTTGAGAACTGAACGTTGTCCAAGGGAAAATGGGAGGCAGGGATGAGACAACTTGCAAAGCTCCCCATAGTCGTATAAAAGGAGAATACTTTGAATAGACTAGTTCTGTGCTGGCCCATGCAATAACAGTGAAAAGACAAGCCTGTTCCTTCCTGATCTGCGTTGCTCTCTGTTTTGAATTTCACAGGGTTTGGGCTTGATATTTACATAATTCAAATGCAAGTAAAGCAAAGGTTTAAATCCAAAGTTCATATTTGTACTTGACGTGCGCATAATGTGAGTGTATCCCTTGAGAGGAGAGGAGTTTGAGAAAGGAGCACTGACAGGATTCTTTCATCAAGAAAATAAGCGTTATTATTTTGTATTTTTTTTATGTCAGTCTGTTGGCATTTTCTTGTATCTTGTCAAATACATTTGTCAGATTGAGGTGTGCTTGCAACAAATGGCTTCACGGAACAAATGTGCTTCATTTTGAATTCCTGCTAGCTTCAAAAGCTTTCAGTTGCTTTGTGTGCTGTGTCGTCATATCTTAGGTGTGTAGAAAATAGCCACAAAGGTACAAAGATTTTCCTAGGGAATAATGATTGAGTAGAAGAACTGATAATAATTTAAGGAAAATGGCCATTTGCCTTTGTTGCTAATTAGTCCTTTTCTGCTAGAAGATTGCTCCTGCAATTCTGTGGGGTTGTCAAGTGTTTTATCTCTCTTTACTATTTGCATGCAGTTCTTTTTCATCTCGGTAAATAGGGTGGGTATGAGCGGGTTGTGTCCACAAGTTCCCCTGCTGCCACAGTACATCAGCCAATTAAAATGTTTATATTGATGCATTTATGTATTTCTGTACAGTTGTAATGTGAGTTACATTGTTATCCTGGTAGCTCAGGTTAGAGTGTAGCCCCTTCAAGGTCTTTGGTTCACCCCCAAATCTTGTTATTTATGAGCTTTTTGTTGGATCAGATCAAAGCAAAGAGATTTCTCTGTAATTCTACCTCTTTTATAGAATTTGCTCATTGTGTAAGCTAGGCCTTTGGTTACAGGTCAGTTACTCTTGAAACACTTTATGTACATAAGCATGTTTTTTGCTTTCAGTTATTGCAGTGGGTTCTTACGTACGAGATTTAGTTCAACTTTAATTAAAATTAGTGACTTCTCGTTCTCTACTGCACCTAGAGATACAATAATGATAACTGTATAAATAAATGGACATCGTTTATTTCAGAAGACTTTTAACACACACTGCTGTGATTGTATTTGAAGTGTGTGCTCTAATTTCAAATTTCCTTTTTTTTTTGTTATTTAAACATGGTATCTATTTTGGTCCTTGGCTTGAAAGGGTGCTAATTTCCTTTCTCCAGTCATTTTATAGATGGTTATAGTTATGGGTAATAGTCGTAAGCAGGAAGTCTTTGGATTGATAAGTATTTTTTACTTGCATGCTGCCTAATTGTATCCTGTAAATTACAGTTTCTCAGCAGTTATTTTAAAAGAAAAAAAAATGTGTTTTGCTGTTTACAGGAACTGATCAGATATATGAGCAAGTGATAAGTCTCAGGCATGTTCTGGTAGCTCCGCATAAATATCTTTCCTTTCTTTAGTTATGCCGACTTAAAAAAGTCATTTTGGGTAAGTTTACTGCTCTTGTCAGTGGAAAAAGAACATGACTGTGTGTTTTCTGTCAGGAAAATAATTTGACCTGCAGTTTGTCCAGATCGTGGTTATTTTTGTCCTCAGCCTTCAGGAGTGCTGCTGCGTTGCTTTGGTCAGGCACTGGGAGATAATGCTTCATTATTCACCCAGCACTTACGAAGTGCTGCATCCACAGCACTCAGCTCTGGATCTCCCATAGCCTGTCACGTTTTGCCTCCCTTCTTTTCCTTTTCTTTGAAGCAAATTGCACTGCTGTCTACCTGAGGTGGAAGAATGAGCATACGCAGTTTCACATGTATGTTTTGCTTATGACTTTCAAATGTACATACTTGTATGCATACGTGGCTATATACACTTGTGACCAAATGCAGTAGTCTTTTCAGAGGCTCAGGCTTAGTGTGTTTGCACAAGCACGTGTAGAAATAAATAAAAAAGCTATGGCATTCATTTTGTTAGGCCAGGAAAAAGCCTTTGGTTCATGGTCACTGAAAATTTCAGGCACTCTTGATAAAAATCCAAGCCGAAAAGGCAGGCAGTTATATAAGGAACATATTTCTTTATTTTTTCCATTTGTTTCATACTGTAGGACAGGGCTACAAATCAGGATGGGAGATCACAAAGCTCCTCGAATCCACAGATTTCACGTGATGTGTAAGTCAACTCACAGTAGGTTTGTCAAGTGGATTGCATGTATGTTCCAACAGTGTTAAACACTTCCTTCTATGCAGAGAAATACATATGTCACCTATGCAGAGCACAACTGTTTTTAAATGTAATAGAGTGCACTCCGATATCTCAGGATCATTCTGTAGAGGCTCTCCCCCTTGTAGCTGCAGGTGCAAAGCACAGCTCCCAGGATGAGAATGGAGAAAATGGGAGTGCTGGAACCAACGCACGTAGGTAGCTCTGTGTTACAGTGAAAATGGAATAAATCAAGCGTTTGAGTAATTCTGCATGCCAGTCTACAGAAGACAGTTGATAAAATTAAGCAGTTAGTCGGTTTCCTTAAAGAAAAATCTGTAAATTGGGACGTTTGTCAAGGATGTTCTGTTTCGTGGCTGACAGTCTGAGCAGCATCCCTTTTGCTGAGGTAGGAATGAGGTGAGTGCTGCTGTGAAGACAGGATTTGTTAGGCTCACATAGGAGTTGGAGGGGTTTTAGATCTGTTTTTCAGATGTAATGTCTAAGAGCTGTTGTTCCCAGCCTGTGATAGAAGGGCTGTTTTATTGAACAGGAAGAAAACGCAAACTGCAATTTAAATCATTAAAAGCCACATTTATTTATTTTTATGGCTGATATTAAAACAAATAGAACAGGGGAAATGAAGGAGTGAGGGATGTACTTGACTGGGGGGCATAGAGGCTCTTCAAGAATATCAGACACTTGCTGAAACTTTTGCACTGGGACAGGGCAACAGCCGAAGTACAAAATAGAGATCTTCAGAGTTCCTTGGCAGTATCTCCATGTGCCGAGCTACATCAACCTTATCTAAATAATGCAGATGTGAGCAGCAAGGCATGGAAAATTGCAACAGCCATGTATTGATCCTGGCTGGTTGCTCGTTTTACAACGTGTGCTTGTCCAGTAAAATGAGAATATGGGCACTGCACAGCAGTAGCACCTGCCCAACGTGTGTCCATGGGTGACCTGGGCTCGGAGGAGATGGACTCTGGGAACTGAAAGTTGAAGACTTGACACCTTGACTTCCATAATTGAAAGGATAATTTATTTTTTCTTGCTTCTGATGAAAGCAGTTACTTGTTAATCATTGTGTTTTCAAGTTAATCTGGACTAAAACCCCAGACTAAACGAGAGGCAAGCAAAAATGAAATGTCAAAATGACAGAAATTATAGAGTTTATAACTTCTTGCCACGTAGGAGGAAGGATTATGAAATCAGTGTCTCACTCACACTGCAGTTACAAGTTCCTGCTCTTTCCAGAGAGTTTCTCTTTTCCTTTAATAGCCGGCCTGTGCTGATCATGTTTTTCCAAAGTTTCTTTGTTCTGTGCAAAACACAGATTATAATGTGTAGCTTTTCAAAAGCCAGGAAAATCTCCAGCAGAGCATCTGGCAAGATGGCTGAGTTTTGGAAGGATTTGTCCCTCGTATCTGTGTGTGTGCCTGTCCATGCAGCTCTCTGTATCCAGTTTTGAGAACCGTCTGTCAAGCAGACAATGTTAATGGAAAGATTTTTTGACTTAAAAGTAGGAAAAAAAAACAAATGCTGTGATTGCTGATGATGGATTAAAGCTCTTACATTTGTGGAACTTGTTAAAAACCTGCAAGTACAAGTTTGTGTGCAGTTCCTCATCTTTTCTAAGTGGTAGGTTGGACGGTAACACAGATTCCAGTTGCTCATTCTCATTCTTTGCCATACAAGAGGCTACAAAGTAGAGTGCGGCTATGATTTAAGAAACAAATCAAAATAACATTTAAAAAAAAAACAGCAGAAGTAGGGAAACAATAAACTGAGGTGTGAAATAACTACAGACAGATACTGCTGAGAATGGCTTTGCTAGGACAGAAAATGCATGATGAGCCCCATCCATCTGAGCATTGTTATTGCAGCATTTGAATGCTCCACAAAGATTTGCTAAATCTCTGCAAACAGAGATGTAACGTTTCCTCTCTTTAACAGCTTAGAAAACGAGACAAGGAAACAGTATGCTTTTGCCAAAGAGACCAGTAGGTCCAAACAGAAAAGAGCAAAAATCCGATCTCTGAAGGCAGCGTGTAACTCACTGGGGTTTCATGGTGTCTGTGTGAGTTTTGCAATTTGGATTAAATTTGGATTAATTAAAATTCCTATTTGGAAGGAAAAGGAACTGTAACTTTATTGCCAGTTTCGTGGGTAGAAATGGGACGATATGTGGAAAAAGTGAAAACCTACTCTATGGAGAGCAACTTTCCGATTGGTTGTACAGCAGATTCCCTGGGGAGTGGCAGAAGGGCCAGCGACTGGAAAGGAGATTTTGATACTCAGCTGCTTCTACGCAAATGAAGATAAGAGCTGGATATGGCAAAAATGTGATGTAGTAGAAGCTGCCACTGTTAATGATTCTAGAGTAAATAGCAATTTGCTGTACTGACTGAGGGCTTTTCTGTGTTAAACTTGTATTCTGAATTTGGACAATACTAATAACAAAGCAGTTCAAAATCATTTTGATGACAAAAAAATCCCAAACCCGCTGGAAATACAAGAAATACTGTTTTATTATCTACCAAATCTGCTATGCCAACAGCAGAATAGCGTCAGTGGATCTTCTATTAAAAAAACTAGCTTATACTTACGTATATACTTACTAGCTTATACTTATGTGTTAAAAGGAGTTTTTCTTTCATTTACAAAGTTGTCTTAGTGACATCTTCTCCTTGTTCTTATGTAAACGCTCTGTAATCTGCAGAGTTTAGAATTCAGGATTCTTTTAAAGCCAATTCACCTTATCTTTTTTTTTTTTTTTTTTTTTTTTTTTTTGCCATTTGGACTGATGGAGCTGCAGTGTTGTAGTTTTGGCTACATACACAGTAGCAAAGAACAAAATATTTTTTGTCACACTTTTACTGTTACAGTTCAGTCTGTTCCTTTTACATTATTAGTTTGTTTCTCTGGCCTTTATAGAGGCATCTGTTTTAATTTTTATTGAGCGAGACTACAGCTTAGCAAACTCATGTAAGCTTCACAAATCATTCACAAATGTGAATGATTAGATCAGTTATGTCTTGGCTGAGTGATCTATGAGTGCATTATATGCACAGAATGTTACAAGGATGTTATTAAGGTGTAAAACCAAGTACTTAAAGTTAGGAAGTGCCAATATTAAAGCTGCCTGCAGGCTTGAAGTCTCTATGCATTATGTATTTAAAATATTGCCTCTAACTATACAAATGCACTGTTTTTGTATGGCTGGAACCTCATAGCAGTCATGGGCTTCATTCAGAGTGTAATCCTGTGTGTTATTTGTAGTATTCTTGAACCCTAGTCTGCAAACCAGTGCTAGTTATGGTACTTATGAGTTTGGCACATGATTTCGTAAGTAAATCTGATATTCATAGGTAATTTATCTTCCCCAAACCACTGGTGTTATCTTTACCAAGGAGAGAAAAAAAAGAGATAAAGATCAGAATTCTAATTCTAAGGTCAAAGCTATGAACCAGGGGCTAATTTATACAACCCTCTACGGCTGTCTGCAGCTCTCTGAAACCTGCTGTGTGAGGTGGGGTTGGTTTCTTTTCCCAGGTAACAGTGAGAGGATGAGAGGAAGTGGCCGTAAGTTGCACCAGGGGAGGTTCAGGCTGGCTGTTAGGAACAGTTCCTTGTCCCAAAGAGCGGTGAGGCAGTGGCACAGCTGCCCAGGGAGCGGTGGGGTCACCGGGAGGAGTCCCAGAGCCGTGGGGATGTGGCACTGAGGGACGTGGGCAGTGGCACGGTGGGCTGGGGTTGGACTTGGTCGTCTTGGAGGTCGTTTCCAGCCTTAATGATATGATGATAATTTCTATATAGAAATCCAAGTCCTTACATTTCAAGTAGTAGGTCAGGTAAATTCTAAGTGATTCTGCGCATTAGAATCTAAATAGCATAATCCAACTAATCCAACACTGAAATTCATCAGACTTGAACAGCCACTTTGAGACTCCCACCTTCTTCCCCACTACCTGCATTTCGCAGTTTACCGTTCCCTTGATTACATCCATTCAAAAGTATATTGGCCTAAATTTGCGTAATAAAAGACATTGGTTTTAGGGAGGCTTTTTTTGTTTGGACCATTTCAGACTGTTGTCTTAAAAAGGTTTGCTTTGACTTGAGTAAAGAGTAGGGAGCTGATTGAGAGTGAAGTGATGGGTATGGAAACAAGTGCAGAGGGAAGAGATGAGTGATAACTTCCCTCACTGCTGGGTACAATGTAACGTGAACCACTGTTTTCAAACATTTGAAGTGTGGACAACGAGTGTCCCTTTTTTACCTAAATGTTCCCTTCTAAAAATTATTCTCCTTGTCTAGGCAGTCACAGTTTCTCTCTCTGCCTGGCTCGCCATCCAATTTCTGTACTGGGAAACGGTGTTTTTTTCCCCAGGATCATTTCCCAGATTCTCTCTCCCTCTTTGAATCAGCACCCTGTCCTTGCCGGCTTCTTGTGCCGCATCCGAATCACAGCTTTGGTCACCAAGCCCCTCTCATCTCAAATCCTGCCACCCATCTCTGGTAGCAGGTAGCACCCCTTCTTCCTTTCGACAGTTTGTACGGGGATGAAAAGCAGTAAATCATCAAGCCATTCATTATTTAGACAAATGAAAGGGAACTGCCAACTTCAGAACTGCTGTGAGTGAAGTAATAAACGATGCAAGCCTACACTTCCAGTTGTCGTCGTTTTCTGTATTTTAATCACAAATTTGATTTAAAATGATTAGCCCCACCTGGCTGCGCTACGGTGGTCGTCCTTTCTGATGTTGTGTTTCTTGTCGGCAGTATTGTTGGTGTGAGGGGATAAAACCCCCCGGTGTTGCTACTTCCTTTGTATTTCTCCACCCTGGATGATTTGGCAATGATTTCTCCACAGGGATTATTTGTTCAAGGGTGGGACCTCTGCTCAGTCCAGATACATCCCAGCTGTGGTGGAATTTAGCCTCTTCTCTGGGCTTACAAGCAATTAGCAGCTCAGCCAGGGCTGCCTGCCCTCACTGCAAACAAAAGCTTCAGCAGAGAACTTCTCCCAGGAAGTGACAGCAGGACAAAGAATTGGCAGATTTATCAGACAATTATTTCGAGTCACTTTTTGTAGAATAGAAAAGTGGCATGACCTCACCGTGGGCCGAGATGAGGCCTCTCCTGTGTGTAAGTTTGCATGTAGACAGCTAGTGGAACGTGTGTCAAAAGAATGGATATTCCTAATAGCAGCAGGTACAGATAGCAGTCATGAGTGCATTCTGAAGGAAATTTGCTCTGATGACAGGTTAGTTTTTCACCAGGAGCTGGGAAATTGCAAATATACCATTATTCAAATAGGAAATATCAGCAAATAGGGTATACTAAGCAAACACTGTACAGTTCATATGCGATATTATTATAATCTTCCCTCTTGAGAGTTGATTCAGCAGGAGCAGTTGGATGTTTTTAAACATAAATAATGCGGATGTTTAGAGGAATCTGTTTCATTATTAAGGAAAAATGTACCAGCGGGCATCAAATATTAAAGATGATTCTCTCTATTTCCAGAATTAATTCCCAAATTTGATGCTATAAAATTTTAACAGTTGTATGAGACATCTCTGAAGCCCCTTAATTATGTCACATTATTACGGTGTACGTGAAGCCATAGTACCCTTGGTTGCCATAGTTCCTCATTTAATGAAGAAAAAAATGTTTCATGGCTGCACAGCTGGGTAACCTTATATATCTAGAGGTTTTTTTTTTTTAAGAAATGATCATATGCTCCATACTGTTTTAATGTGGATTTTCCTTCAAAAAACCTGTAAAACTGCATGTCTTGTTTTTTATTTTTTGACTACACGGTAAAGATCAGACCACGGTTTTGCACAGTTTTGCCTGGTTCTTCTCTGGGTTTGTGTAATGAAAGGAAGTTTTGGCTTTTCCCCCCCTTCTTTTCCTCTTGCAATAGCAAGCTTTGAGTATTGCAGCACAGTGAAGGCACAGAGACCGTGCTGCTGGGTGTGACAGGTTTACCAGCAAGCACATGGTTGTACATTTTAACAAATATCCGAGTCCTTATTAATTATGTGCTTTTCTTTCATTTGTGTTCTTTAAAACCTAATTCTTACTGAACAAGTTGTATCCTGTCTCTTCTGAAACTGCTATCAAATAGCAGTTTAAATATTATCCAGCTTTAGATGCCAGCTTTAGTTAAATATCTGCCTTGTCAGGGGAGACACTATGAGGAAGACTTGTTTAGCTTCACCATTTGTGTTAGTGTTTAAATAACATCACAGGCGTGAAATATCCAGGAAGGCTGCTAGAGTCTCCAGGAGCTTCTTAGATCAAATTAATGCCCTAATACTCAGGGAATATTTACAGTTGAATAATTGAGGAAAGTTGATTAAATATACAAAGCATTTAGATACCCGTTTGAGCTCACATTAATTCCTGGCAAATTAAAGCCTCCTGGCATTTAGTGAATTACAGACTTACAGCAGTAGGTTTGGGCCTTACAGCAGTGTGCACATTTCATGGGAAACACAATATTTGGGTGGATGATGGTTCATGTATCTGCTTATATGTAGTCAACTACTGAGTCTGATCTCTTGTGATTGCTGAAACAATTGAGCTGCTGGTCTTAAAGCGTGCAGGAAGAGGGATCTGATGGCATTTGTACATTTGTGGATACCATTTCCCCAGCTAAGATGGTAGAAGACAACTTGTTCATGTTTTACTGTAACCGTGGGGATCATTGCTTTCCCTTGTGTGAATCTGCCAACAGCCATCACAAGTGCTGATCTTTAGCAGGTCTGGATAAGGGTATCTCAGCTATCCTTGTACATTGCTATCTATGCCATTATGCGATTGGAACATTTCTACATTTTTTTTCCTGGATTCCAGGTGTTTTTTATGGTTGTTTTTTTTTTTCTTTAGGCTGTTTGTTTGTTTACAGCTTCAAGCCAGAAGTTAAAGTATCCTTGTTGACTTAAGAAATAATAGATAAATAAATGGGGAAAAAAAATGAAAAGCGGTTCTTTCACAACATCTCACCTGTGAGGAAAGCAGGTTCCTGTGAAGCAGCCCACAAGGCTAATGATGAAGGACCAGGACACATAAGAAGGACTCATTAAGATATTCCAGGCTGCCCAGCCTGGTTTTGTTTTTGTAGAGCAAAACGTCTGTAAGGTACACCTCCCAGATTTCTGCTGAGAGAGAAGAGATGACAGCAGTGCTCTGCCTCCGCCTCTGTGGGTAAATCTTCCCTGGATGTCACTGCCCTGAAATTGCAAAAGGGTGCAAATCACTGTATCCTCCTCCTCTGTGGGAATAAATCAGACATGAGAGTTGTAGACTTGGCAATTCAGCATTTCCATTTGTAGAACACTGACATACTAATGATGGTAATTTTGCATTTGTTATTACATGCCTAATCTAATTAAGTTTTTCTTAGGGTACAATTGTTGTTTTCTGTATTTAATTATGTAAGCACCAGGTGCAAATGTTAACAGTAGCTGGATCCAGGAGGAAGCCTTTTATCTTTGTGTTATGCAAGACCCTCGTCTGTATCTTTAATTTTGCACTTAAAAAATGCCTGTAGTTGATTCTTCCAAGGAGTTATATTAGCATTTCTGATTGACATGTATAGGAAACGTTAATGAGGACTAAATGTTTATATTACTTGTAGTTTCAATATGTTTAGAACCATTGTGAGTGCTACATTTTTGGTTTCAGGTGCTGCAGTAGTTGAGAATCCTTTTGCCGGCTCTGCTGCTGGTTTTGAGGGTTGGCAGACTTCCCACACTCCAGGACAGATCTGCTCCCCTCTGTCTGAAAAGGTCTGAACGACGTAGGGGTCTGTTGTCTGAACCTGAATTTCATGGAGTGCTGATAAAGCTGCCAGCCTGGCTGTGAGCTTTGTGCCACCATTGCATCGGCGCTTGTTCAAACATTGAAAGGGGCTTTTCAATAGAATTCTTTGCTGGAATAATAAACTCCAGTATTATTTTTAAAACTCAAGGAGCTGAGCTTTGACATGATGTAAAAGGCTGCTCTGAGGCAAAGTGACTCTCAGTAAGTTTTGAAATTATGTTAATTTTTAAACGCAGAGAGCAGGAATTGCAGTAAAGATTTCCACCTAGAGATGGGTAATTGTTTTAGTCCGTTAAGTAAAAATAAGTACAGCCTGTATTTTCTAGTTTCAAGTCATTTATTAGTAATCTATATTTGCATAAATTCAGCATTAAGTATAAGAGAAAAATTAGATTGAATAGTTAATGTGGTTGTTCTAAAGTTCAGTGTAGCTGTAAAGCGTTTCCCCCTCTAACAAATGAAAATTGTCTAACTGGTGAATTGTACATTTTGCATAATGATATTTTTGTATAACACAGAAACCTGTACACACGACAAGGTGAAGCCCGATGCCAGCATACTATTTGCTTTTAGTAATCTCCTGTGGATTACTTCCAAGTAGGATGTTAAGTGCTTCGTGGAGCACAGGTCAGTA
The DNA here is from genome assembly GCF_951394365.1 of Tetrao urogallus. Taxonomy (NCBI): domain Eukaryota; kingdom Metazoa; phylum Chordata; class Aves; order Galliformes; family Phasianidae; genus Tetrao; species Tetrao urogallus. Next base: position 4,928,002 of record NC_136814.1, read on the forward strand.
GCAGTGACCTGGAATATGTTACCTTTCATTGAGGATCCGCCCAGCACCCTGTGCCTGATGGTCAGTTTTGATCTTGCAGTGACGTATGGCTTTATGTTTGAGCTTTGAACCATCTTCAGTACAGAAACCTTGAAGTTCACATTTGTATTGGTGGGAGATGGACAGCATCCACTGCTTTTATTCAGTGTCCAGGTAAACAAGGAAGCCACATCTGCTGGTTGCTTTGAATTAAGCTTTCCTGTGTTAATGGTGGATATTTCCCCATCCCTGCCATTGTTCACCAGACCTCAGTTTTTTCATGTTTGGTTTATTTCTTACCCTTCGAGCTTCTAATTCAAACTCCACTCCTTTGATGGTTTATCACAAAATTTGTTCAGAGGCTTCCATTTTTAAGGTAGTCTTTTAACAACTACTGATTATGCACTGCATCAAAGAAAAGTGGTTGAAAACTTTAAAACCACAAATAAAATATACATCAAGTTATAGTGATGAATGCTAACGTACAGCTTCTTCAGGAAGAGCCCTTTAGGGAAAGAAGACCGTGTTTCAGGTGATAAGAAAAAATAGTAAACTGGAGTTGTGAGGATGGCAGCTAGGGTTAGTGATCTGGTTTTACTAAAAATGAATTAAAAATATTAAAGGAAATCTGTTTAGTATTAGTTCATAAAATTCTGCACATTAGAATCATTGTTATTTTTTTTCTGGCAGTGAGGCCCACAAATGAATGGGAATAGTTTCTTGTCACTTGGTGCCAATACTTTTGGCTTTTGGAGTGATTTTCTCATTATTGCTGCTCCGTCTCCCCCCCTGAAGTACAATTATTTACTTGGGTGATAATAAACAGGCTGCAATATATTAGCAGCTGATAGCTGTTTCCATGTAGAGCTGCTTGGAGAAAAAAAAAAAAAAGACTATCTTGCAAAAAATATGTTGACCTCATTAGGTGCAAAAGTGTCTCAAATGGCCCTTGAGCAATGCTTTAGCTTCTCCAGCTTCTCAGCATGAAAACATGTCTGAGTAAGTTGTATTATTTCAGGACAGTGAACAGCTTGCTTCAGATCCAGCAACTGTGTTTATTCCTTAGTTTTGGCTTTTCTTCCAAATGGAGAGTGTCACTCTGCACTGTTTACATTTAGATCTCAAAACAATTAAGCTGAAACAGCTTCATAAGATTTGGAGCTGGCTTTCTCTCAGGGAAAGCTTAACATTTAGTTTCCAGAGTCACTCAGTAAATAGACTTCTTTTTTCGAGCTGGTGTGATTGCATGTGCGTTCATCTTTCTGAAGAGCTTTGAATGGTGTTGGTTTTGAATTGTGCAAATTGGCAAGGAAACTTAGCCATCATTTCTACGTAGTGCTTTAATTATCATTACGAGAAGAACAGCTAACTGATTTATTGTATCTTTGAGGATAATTTATCTTTGGGAGATTCCCAAATTATCTTCAAGGATCTCACTCAACTAACTTGTACATGAAAAAGTAAAGTAGAAAGCACTAAAAACTTGTTGCCCTTTGAATACAGGATCAGGTAGTGACAAAATTCAGTGATTTCCCTCGTTGCATTTTCCTGTGTCCTGCATTATATCCATCTGTGAAATACACAAACCTTTCTAGTCTGAATGGACCTTGACTTGTATGAATTGTGTTGTACTAAGTCACAGAAATACTGCAGTGTGTAACTTCTAAGAGACCTCGTGTTGCTGAGTTTTTAGGGGGCCATTTATTCTTCCATTCCTTCCCCATTTTTGTGTCTCGTGGTCTTACTCCTATACTGACCTGATACATGTTTCCAAGTGGGTAATCCGGTAGTTCTTTGCTCCACTTTGTAGTAACTGGCATTTATTTCTCAGCACACAATGCTTTCAAAGTAGGTGTCCCCTCTGGCAAGCTACTGAAGTAATAAGCTTTGCAGCCTTTTATGTAGTTATGACCTCAGCTTTCTGATTTCTGCATCCTGACTCAGCTTCCTCCAAGTGGAACGAAAAGGGATGCCAGAGGTGTCTGTATGCCACTGCTTCTTCCCTTCTTGCCATTCCTTAGCAAAGGGCAAGGAACAGAATGTGTTTTGCAGTAGATGCGCTACAAGGGTCGTGCGTATGTGGGACTGAACAGAAGAGTTGTTAGACAGCTACTTTTACAGCTGTCTGCCATAGTGATTCACCATCCAGGACTGTATGAAGACCTGAAGCAGCAACATCTGAGTAAGACGAGAGCGTTTTCGTTTTTCTCCTACTTGTTTGCTGGAGAGCAAAACAGGTGTGAAGCAGAGCAAATAAGAGCTCAGTAGACTGAAAAAGACCCTGGGAAGTGTACAGATGCAGGAAGGGAAATGTGTACTGAGGATTTGGTGAGTATGCTGCTTGTAACGGAAGCGGTGAGGATAATCAGACGTAGGGCTGAGAAAATGGCACTCCCTTGCTCAGGACCAGTACTGTTGCCTCCAGTGTTCCCTGTGCTCCTGCTTCCTTCCCCCAGTAGCAACGCTGCAGATCAGCGTCATTCCTCCACTAGTTCTGCAAACAGTGCAGCTGCACTTAAGGGGTTTGCTACCAGCAGGAGTTGAGAGGGCACCAGGCAGGATTTAGCTGCTGTTGCACATACAGTTCAGAATAATTTGCCGCTCCTTTGATGGCTCTTGATGAGTTTTATTCAGTTCCAGTCTAATCAAGTTAATAATGTTTTAGCACATCGCCTTTCTGCAGACTTTTTTTTGCAGCAGGCAAGTGTAATCTCTCTCAAAAAGAGAAAAATAATTCCCCTTTCATCTTTCTAGGGAAAACTTTACTTTATTCATGTGTAGTGACCTGCTCAACATTTGATAGCTAGTGTGTCACTGAAAGTTCCTCATTATGGTCCCAGCTTGCCGGCCACCTGGAGTGCTTCATTATTAATGTGAACTTCAGGTTAAATTTTTAGATCTGTGCAGGTGCATTTGCACTGTTCGTTCCAGGCTGGTGACACATGCCTTGCGAAGGGACAGCGTGCGTGAGGCTGAGTGTGTCTGAAGATATACGGAGCAGTTATTATTTTGACACCAGCCATATGAGGAGTGTAAGGACTGAGGCTGACACTCTGCGTTGATTATAATCTAACTTTTGCTTTCCTTGGCAATCATTCTTTGATATATTGGCACTTAATCTCAGTGCCTGGAGAAAAGTACAGAAGTCAGAGGGGAAAGGATAAAGGGGAAGCCACACTCTAGTTTAAGTCAGTAGCACAGAAAGAGCTTAGTTCTTATTCCAGACATGAACTAATCTTCGGATGTAGATGATAGTTACATGGCAACCAGACACTGCAGAGCCCTCCAGATTGCTACTGGTTGTCTTGCAAGATGTGAGTAATCGTGTCGCTGCAGCTAGGATGCTGTTACAATGATGTGTAGGAAGAATCTTGCATCTCCTTGATGGAAGCTTCGTTTTGACTTTTATTTTTTTAATTTAAATTTTTATTTTTGTAATAGTTGCTTAAGCCACCTTCACCAGCCAGCCATCTGTGCGTCCTGCCATCAGACAGTGACTACTGAATAAAATCTCTGATCTTAACTTGCTTGGTTTGTAGTCTAAATAGATAAAACACAACAGACATCAGCGTATGATGTAGCACACAACAGAGCTATGCTTGTAGGCTTATTCATTGTTCTCCCTGAGGTTGCTTTTTTTTTTTTCTGTGTGTGTGTGGAGACTGTTTTTTTCTCTTCCTCTCTCTTCCTCTCTCTTCCTCTCTCTTTCTCTCTCTTTCACGCAGGAACTTCTTTTGGAACCTTTCCTGTTTTGTTTTCGTTCAAATACACATAGAAGTTGTAGAAGTAGGATGAGAGGTTGTTCAGTAGGAAGAGTGGAGCTGGAAGAACAAAGGGAGATGGACTGAAAAAGAAGGGGAAAAGAATAGCTACAAGTGTGTTAAAGGGAGTGGGAAGATGGGAAATCTCTTTGTGGGACTGAGAGCGTTGGGAAACGTGGGCAAGCATAAATTGGACAGGAAAGGCATCTCCTGAAATGTGGTGTTTTTTTTTCTTTACAGAAAGCCTTAATTCAGTAAGATAGCCCCAGCTATGCTGGCTAAGGACCAGATCTTGACACACTCTGAGACAGAATTTATCTGCTTAAAACAAGTAATAAAATACATTAATGCTTTTCTTATATGAAGAGCTAATATACCAAAAGGTATTTCCTCAAGAGGTTCATATTTCAAACAGAGATCTTTCTTAAATGCTGAAGGATTAAGGGTTTTAAAATATTATAAAATTCCATATAGTTTGCGTAGCTGACATCTTCTTAGTGATTTTACCCTTCCTTAAACCGACTGTCTACTGATACATATATTTTTTCCTTTGTATGTGTGAAGGCTAGTGCCCTGTGTTGCTAATAGGTTATTGTAACACCTACTTTAGTTCAGTTAAAAATAACATACGGTCTGCAAGTGTGAATGTGAATAGACTCCAGGGTAAAATTTGGTTTTAGTGACTAAGGTAGCTGTGATAGTCTGCTCTGAACTGAAAAAAAGGATAGAAAATCGGTGGATCTGGGGACACTTCTACCATCACACACTAGAATTTCATAGAAATAACCATATTTGAAAACTAAAATGTTGTGCATAAAACTAATGCATACAGTCCCTCTGTCTGGTTAACATTGACAGAGGTGACAAATGGGAGTCTTTTTAACTCACGATTCTGCTCCTCAATCACAGATTTCAAATCTCCTTGGTAGAATTTTGAGGTGGTAAATTGCTGTTTAAGGGATGAAAGAAGTCAAAGTCATTGAATAGTTTAAAATGTATTAAATATAGGAATAAAGAGTATTCTTTATCTATCTTTTTTTCTCCTGCACTTCAACATTTTCATGGGAAAACATCCACGAACTTTTATGCTGTCTTTGAAATGTGGCTGGTGAACGTCCCATGTGAAATAAATTATTTTTATTATATTTTGCAAAAGTACATATTTAATAGTGAAATGCTTTGCTTATGTTCTTTTATAACTCTAATGTATCATACAGGTCCAGAGGTCTTTAATTTATTATTAAGATAGGACTTTAATGACAAAATAATGCCTCTGATGTATCTGTGACTTTGGGATTAGATATTAAAAAGGTATTATATCTTTCAACTCTTCCTTATGTGATGTGACATTACTGCCCCAGACATTTTTTACTGCATGAGCAATCAACATAAAGGAAAACTAGACAGCATTCATGTTAGGACAAGAAGCAGTGTAACTTTCAATAAGGTGACTTCAGAAAACTGACACAGATATTTCACTGGAGACATTCTGGTTTGACCTCTACCTCACCATGCTTTTTTCTTTCCTTTTTTTTTTTTTTGTCAGATTAAACAGAGGAGAAGGAGTTTGTGAAAACCCTCAAGAAAAGTGGCAGTTCCTTGTAGAATGCAGTTCTTTCTAATTTCCATATATTTCTGTGTAGAAGAATGGCTCTCTGAGAGCACATTAGCCTTCAACCTTGGCAGGTGTAGAAGTAAATCTGCAGTATTGTGATTGAAATGTTATACCTGCTTATTCTAAAACTGACATGATAGGTGACAAATGACAAAGGCATTACTGGGTCAGGTGAAGACTTTGTCATAATCTCTTTTCCCCCACCTTTTAGCTGTTGCAGCAAAGAGAATCCTGTTTCAAGGATTATTAACACCACCTGCTACAAAATTCCTTTGGGAAGGACAAGAGCACTTTGCATTCAAACACTGACTTTGAAACATGTAGGGAAATGGCACAATCTCTGCAGATACGGTAATGGCTGGTTTGGTTTTGTTAAATCTCTCCCGTATAAAAGTGAAATGAAATCTTTAAGTGCCTGTTATTCACAGGATTTAGACGTGCAATCTGCTACAGTGAATTCTGCAGCAAGATTTAACAGATCTCCAGGTCCGCCACTTAAGGCTTGCCCCTTAATTCTGCATCCCAAAGAGAAAGTTCTGTCTCCATTATGTAGGATTTTGTACTCATCTTTCTTTTCCAGCACCATTTCATGTTTTTGTGAGCTTTTCCTTGCGTCTGATTCCTGATAAGGCAGATTCTTCTCTCAGAGCTGCCTGTGGAAAAATTATTTCTCCCTTTTGTAGACTATTTTCATCCTACTTCTCTTCTGGGTCTCCTATGCACTCTCTAGGAAGGAATGCCACCCCTCCCTTGCTGGCTGTGGGGTATGTGGCTCAGCTGCTGCAAGGGCTGCACGCTGGGGAGCGGAGAGATATCTGCCAAGAAGGCCGAGTACCAGGTTTGGTCCCAGGTCGTTTGCCTTTCCTATGTTGGCTTTTGGGCTTTTTCAAAAAGCAGTCGAGGGAAAGGTGTGACTCCTTTTAATTGGCAAGTGGCATTGCCATGGTCCCTTTCCTGCTGGAACTGCCTGAAGCAGAACTGGCAAAGAAGAACAGGAGAAGCCCTGGGCTCTTTTCATCTCAACCTCTGATTGCAGATCCCCATGGAACCAGGGAGTGAATCTGTCTCTTTGTATTTTTGAGTGAAGTGAGTGCTGATTGATTTGTCAAGTGATTACATGCTCAGGTGAGATACTGGAATGTACAGTTTGATTCCTATGCAGTACTGCAGCAATGCCTAGGAGATGCTTCATAAAGTAAGTATACAATAAAGATTTTAGTCACTGTGGAAGAATTTGTACATAGAAATCACCTTTGTGCATCTCTTTTAGAACCTTCTTCAGCATCATATCCTTTTGTTTGTTTTCTTTTTGGAGAATTTTCTGACCTTGTACTTGCAAATAGAAAATACCAGAGTTTAGACATTTGCCAGAAGGACTTCTTTCTAAATAAAAATACTGAAGTGCACTGAAGTTAATTGTCTTTTGAGGGTATATCTGCCCTCTCTACGCTCAGAGACGATAATATACACCTAAACCATAAGGAGGTTTCAACTCATCAGCAGAGGCTTTCAGCTTTGTTTGGCTGGCACGTTTATAGCATGGAAGATATTACTCCTGTGAATATGAATCCTAGGAGATCTCTCCACATAAATCCACTCCCTGTCTTTTTCTCTCTCAAAATAACCCTCTGAAGAACTCCAGCTGAGCAATGCATTTTGTTCTTGGATGCCCATTTCATGCTACCTTCCCCTGTCTGCTGCTTCACTCATCATAGAGTGTAGCAGAAGTGCTGAGACATGGCCTGAAGCAGTGATGGAGCTCCTGGTGGGAAGGCAGGGCCAACCCAGAGGTTCTCAGGTGTATGCAGTGCACCTGAATGACCAGCAGGGCTGGAGCCAGGATGTACCCCTGCTCAGACTTCCTTGAACGGTTGGCAATGGAGGTGAGGGTATCTCCCTGGAGATCCCTGCCTAAGGTGAGCCTTCTAAAGTTATGCAGTTTTTGTTTCCTTCTTTCTTTCCTTTTTTTTTTTTTTTTGTTTTGCATCCATGTCAGCTGTATTTGGACTTGTTCTCCTTTGCTGCACCTAGGATTGTGCTACTTTGCTGTACTTTCCATCATAGTATAGCATTACATAGTGTTACAGTCAGACTTCCAGTGCTGGGGGTTCCATGTGCTCCGTGAAGATGAAGTTGCTTTTAACAACTTAAAACTTTGAGGCCTAAAAAGGGTGGCAATCTGAAGAGTTTTTAGGCAATACCTAGATGCTATTCACTACTGTTATTGATTGCCGATGGGATTTGGATGTGTAATTCTTGTAGTTTTCTGTATGTGAGTGTAGGGGAACTGCTGGATCAGGGCCTGAACCTCTGATTGACCACCTGAGGTGAGCCATGAAAGCACAGGTGAAGGCAATTCAGCTGTGATTGGAAGGGGAGGAGCCTGGCTGCACCTCTCCTAGACCCCACTTAAGAGCAGACTGCCACTGCAGAAGGTTCTCCCTGGAGATTGCTCCTCGTGGAGTTTCTTGTGAGCCTACAACGCTGGTGAGCGCTTTCCGTTTATCTCTGATCATCTTTTCCAGTGTGGTAATCTGCTAGCCTAACTTCTCTGTATTATCTGTGTTTATTGATCATCCAGTACTTTGCAGCATCTGTGTACTTACTTGATCTTACAGTGAGGTGTAAGATATGACTTATTTCTTTCATTTTAATCAGAAGAGGACAAGAGAAATTGAGAGGGAATCACTACGCTATGGAGTGTATGTATTAATTTGTGGTTTCTGAGCTAATCTTGGAGTCTATCTTAGAAATCAAGAAGTTAGTGCTGTTTGAAGCAGTTCTGTATCCGTAGTGTAATCCGTAGTGGTTAAATTCACTAAGCAGCAACTCTTTGCTTTTGTGAAAGTAAAGAGTGGGAATATTTTCTTCCGTATTGCACATCAGTTACGCGTTCCCAAGAAGTGACTGTCTGGTTAACACCACTGCTTAACGGACAGAAATAATGGTTTTATAGATTTTACTGTCATCAAGCCCCTAGTGGGGAAAAAAAAAATGACCAAAACAAGAGGAGTATAAGTTTTTAGGAATATTCAGAGGAACTCAAATTTTATTCGTTTCAGGTGGTGGCTTTGAGTTGATTGTGAGCTCTACCAAAGTTCTTTCCTTTGCAATCTGGGCATCTGAAGCAGGAAAATGATTATTGGTCTTTGTTTGGCAGTTGGTCAGAGATATGATTGGGTGTTACTAGATGGCAAGTTCTTGTTCTTTAAAGGGAGTAAAGTCCTCAACTAAGAAAGATGGGGATTGATAAAGCAAAAGCAGGCCGGATATTAAACATGAGCTTGAGTTTGTTCCCTTTATTTAAACATCAGTGAAAAGGGGGATTGTGTTGGTGTAAATTAAAAACATTGCTGCTAAGCTGCAGTGAGTCTGAATCTCTCCATTGTCTGCAAGCAGTAGAGACCTGAGGCTTAGGTTGTTGCTCCTGCTTCTCTTTCTGTTGGGGGTGTGTGTGTCTGTCCAGCTGTTTGTGTGTATGCTTATATAACACGGGAATGAAGATACTTGTACACGTACTTGGCAGACTGAGTCCACTTTTCATGCTTTCAGTTTTTAACAGCTGTAATAGCTGCAAAGTGATGTTTATGTATTTGTGGTCCTGGATGAAAGATGGGTTGTGCACCTTTGAAAAATATTTGAGAACTGTTGGGTTTTAAGTAACTAAAAATGGCAAAATTCCGGTACTTGAAATAAATGAAAAACACAGTTCCACTAAAAACTTGAGGAGTGTTTGGAGGTGATAGATGGCTGCTGAAGTGATTGACAGGCCTCTCAGCATGGGCTTTCTTTTTGAAGGAGGAAGGTTTCAGAACAATGCAGCTTTTGGGATGGGACCTTTTTGTTTGTTTATTCCATCTCTGGAAGCCAAATTCTGTGTGTTTCTGAGAGGTCAGAAGACTGCTTTAAATTGTTCTCAGGGCAAAATTAAATTGGTTCTCAGTGGGTTATCTTCTCTGTGCTGCTGTGGGCCTCACTGACAAAGGAGAATCGTGTTCTGTTCTACTTGGATTTTGTAGCAATCTTGCTTAGTACCTCTAAAGATACCGGTGATAATATAAAACACCAAGATTCTTTCCAGATGCGCATGGTGGTGCCCGTATGTCAAAGTCCATTATTTAGGAGGCAGTAATAATCCATAGATGAATACTAGGGGATCCTAAAGAGTTAGGAAATACTAAATTGCTCCTTGGATAGGGTAGGAAAAGAGGAGGTCTCTGCATGGCCTGGGAGGAAATGGGGTTCTTATGAGAAGAAAGGCATGAATAAGATGAAAGGGAGGATGTGTGTTGTTTGAATGCTGTCTAGGCTGTTGCTTGATCCTGGAGTGAAAGAGGGGGACTTTTGGAGAGGAAACCATGAGACAATACAGGCTTTCTGGGCACAGGATCATCAGCTCGTGTCTGAGATGGTCTCTGAAATATACTGCAGAAAGTGTTTTTAAAATTTCTTTCAAAGATCTCTGCTATGATACAGCAATCAATATTTTCCTTTCCTTTTGTTGACAAACCATTCGAGACTCTGTTGCTGCAATGAAGATAAGCCCATAGCAGGAGTCTTACAGCGGGCTAAAATGGGGTACGCGTTAAGAAATCTGTAGCTCTTCAGTGACTTTGGGAAACAATATGAAGCATGATTATAAGTTAAGCAAAAACATTCTCTGTCAATCAGTTGCTGTGCTATGCACTGGCTGTGTGCTAAATAGGTAACTTCCTTTGCACAGCATAGTAAATTTCTTTTAAGGACTACAGAGCATCAAGAAGGTGGTGGTCAGATCTTCATTGCCCATCTGAGATGTGCAGTTAAAAGTAGCCCTTGATGCTCTGTGTTGGGAACATAACTAATTCTTAACCCCAGACAGATATTCTGATGGCTGAATCAAACGCGGAATTTGCACAGGTTATGTTTTTAATTAGCACTGTGCATCTATTCTCATACTTCAGCATATGATGTTTTGTGATATATACAGCGAGCTGTTGGAATAATCTAATATAAATTGTAAAATGTAAAGAGTACTGATGCTCACCTGATTTTCTTTGGCACATGCTTGTGTCTCTTCCATCAGTGTTGTGCATAACAAAGAGCGACTCATTCCCCATTTCATTAATGCACCTCAGATTTTATTTGAAGTTCCTGTCTCATACATGTAATAAGTGAGAAGGAAATGAGACTTTGGGGTTGATAATGTAAACACACACCATTTCTGTGGTTTAACTGAAATGAAATGAACTCTTTGTTTTGTAAAAACATAATTACTGCTCTACTTTCTGTGCATTCAGACTCTAATTTTGTCCTGGTTAAGAATGTAGTGCCTCCATTATTTCAGGCATCACATTTTATGCAGCATAGGGTTTCATACTGTAAACATGGAGATGTTTAATTCTCTGCTGACTTTTGCACATTATAAGAGAGGGCTTCATGTTCGTTCATTGATATGTTGTTAATAGGGAGAATTAAATTCTTGGGACTTCGAATTTCACGTGTTCTCACGATGCGTAGCGCTTGTGCAAAGTGAACTGGGAATGAAATAACTTACTTGTGGCACAGAGATCTGCATATCGGTGCACAGGTTTCCCCAGTTATGAGCACGTCTCCAGTTTGCAGTTCTTTTGTCCCAAATTATTTTCCCAACCTCCCAACTAGAAGTTCTACCAAGTTCTTATTTCTGTCTATTTTCCCCTCCCCTGCCCCCAAGCTGTTTTGATTCAGTCCTTAGATTAAATAGTCCAGGCATGCTCTTGAAAGTACTGAATTTTCTTGGCTCAATCTTCTTCTTTTATTTCCTTATTTATATGTAATTCCAGGAGAGTAATATTTAAACTCTGTTGAAGTTATTAACTAAGATGTGCTTCTTTTCTTTAAATTCTTATTTGTAGTATTCATTTCACCCTTCTTTGCTTTACAGTTTCCAGAATTGAAAAGGAGTTCTATCTCTGTTGTGCAAATCTTGAATGAATACTTCATTAGTGTCAGCTTTGACTGCTATCTGTTTATGTTATCATACAAAACTGTAATTCCAGAATTACTCTCTCATGCTGTTATCCCTCTTCTTTTGGATGCTTCTATGGGTTGGGTTAGATAGCTAAAGAGCTGTTCACTCAACCATGTGCTTATCAGCCTCGCTTTATTTTTTATTTTTATATTTTTATGTTGAAAAAGACTAGAATATTTCTTCTAGTTCAACTCTAATAAAATGGCCTGGACATAATCAGTGAGCAGTGTATTTAGGTTAGCTTCACAATCCTAACAGAAAAGTATTTGAAATGTGTTTGTCATCTTTAGAATATGGAGAACATATGCAGTAATTATCTTTGGTCTCTCAGTGGCAATTAAGAATTTTTTTTACTTTGCCAAATCTGTAAAGTAGGGCGCAGTAAATAAAATACCTACATCATCAGAACGTCGTGTAGGTATTTAAAAGAAAAAGTGGTAATGCAATTCTACATAGTTTGTGTTTTTGCTTGGGATTGCTCTGGATGTATACGCTGTATTGCTTCCAAGTGTGGTTTCCCCAGTGCAAGAGAGCTGGGGCTGTTGGGTGTGGAGAAGTGGAGGCTTGGGAGGATGTGACCAATGTTTGTGAGTACCTGAAGGGAGGGTGCGAAGAGCAAGGCTTTTGTCAGTGGCACCCAGGCTGAGATGGGGAGGATGCAAACTGGAACACAAGAGGTTCTGTCTGACAGTCAGGAAGCACTTTTGTGTTCTGCAGGTGACGGAGGAGGTTGCCTAGAAAGGCTGTGGGGTATCCATTGGTGGAGGCGCTCAGAAGCTGGATGGCTGGATGTGGTCTGGGCAAAGACCTCCAGAGGTCCCTTCCAACGTAAATCATTCTCTGATTCTGTGATATGGTAGGGAATAACTACTTTGTACTCAGTGTTTGTTACAAATGTGTTCAGTATGGAGAGAATTTAGAAATGACTGTAGTTTTGGGCCCACCAGCTCATAACTAGATTTAGATACTATTTAAAAATGCCACCGCCTGATAGCACCACATGAAAGCTCAGTATGTGCTTGAAGGTTTTCCTGTAGTCTGCAGGACCTAAGAACCTTCAGACATCTTGCAGGTACAAAGGATTTTGTGAAAATTGACCCCAGATTTTTGAAGGCACAGAAGACTGAGCAATTAAAATGAAATACTTTTCTCATGCTGGAAAGAGGATTTAAGATGCCTTTTAACAGCACTTATTTCCCTGGTTGCTTCATTCATGACACACGTTTTTAGAGAGCAGAGGCCAGGGAAAGATGTCAAAACCAAATTTATTTAAACTGTGATCTTTGCAGAAAGCTTAAACAGATTTGGATCTCTGTGAAAGAGAATAATGTCCAATTGTTTTCCATGTCTGGTGGCTATATGAAAAGAAACTTTTTAAAGTTTCAGAGGTGCTATTTTAAGAGGAAGATCTCAGCTATACAGCAGTTAAATATTGAACAGGCAAAAACACTGCTTAAACTAAACATCAGATTAAGCTTTGGAATGGGTGTCGTGGATATTTAAGTAGCATCAGAGAGGAGGACATGTGGAACTGTATGACTTAGTGAGGTCTGCTCTGAGTTACTATGAATCGTTTGTGTAAATATCTATTTATGTCAGTATATCAAGAGGATCTGTCTTTTTTTTTGGGTAGAAGATGAGTGGTTTCTGAGGAATCCTTTGTGTGTGTGTGTGTTTTTAAGTTATCTGCTGCCTTGGGCATCTAAGCACAGGAATTGCCAGGCTATACAATTAAGCTTTACTGCTGTCAAATAAGGGAGAGACATTCAGAGATTGCCTGGACTACATTGACCATTTAAAGTGTAATCTGCTCTGAATGCTTCTTCTAGAACAGCCCTCTACAGCCACACACACCTTCAGGATGCTCTTTCAGTGAAGTAGGATAAAATACCTGGACGCCTACCAAACCTGTTCTCATAGAATACCAGTTAGATGTTTTATTCTTTGTAAAATAGTCTGAAATTTTAGCTGCAAAATGTATTGATAATCACTGAAGGCATTTGAGACTACGAAGACATAACCTTATTCATTTTAGCAGTGTGTAGGAGCAGAGAAACATTTCTTGACTCTCTTCTGAAGCTGTCTGCTGCGGGTGCTTCAGTGGCTGGTATCTCGGTCATCGTTTTAAAGATACATATAATTAGCAATTGTAGTTTCGATGTGCATACACATTTTTGTGGAATTGAAATTGTTTTATTTCATTGCATATTAGAACCATTTTGCATAGTCCTCTGGTAAGCATTAAGGGCTAAAACATGCATATAATAACAGATGTTTTGATAATAGAGAGACTATAACTTTGCTAATAACTTAATTATCAGTTAATAGATAGCCACTTGCATTAAAATTGCTTTGGGGAGGTTCTTTAATTATCATCAGTTCTCTTGAAATGAAAGAGAAATGACTATTATTAGCCATATGCTGGGATTATGAGGTTGTAACAGTTTTGAATTTACATTTGGAAGCATAGGTGTCTTGTTATGGGTGGAAAGGCAGAAATCAAACCCTTTCAAATGCTCCTCTAAAATCCCTTCCTCTTGTCTCGTGTCAGTGAGTGGCTGATGTGCTCCAAAGTTGATTAACTAGTGACAAATCCGGCTTCTGTTATTCTTTTCTCGTGCATTAGAATTGATATGCCAAAGATGCACTTATGCCAAGAAACAGAAGGCCTGGAAACTTCTTTATTTTTCCTCGTGTCCGTTCTCCCTGGCACCTCTTCACCTTTTAATCTTGCAATCGATTTTTTTTTTTTTTTTTGTCTCAAATCTTAGTAAGAAACATTGCCTTTACTGTATTTGCTGGAAGTTTCTGGTATCTCTTATAAACATTCTTTGCTTTTTAACCAAGAAGTAAGGGCTAATTAACAGCTGAGCAATGTCTTGCAGTATTTGTGGAATGTGAAATATGAATTACAAGGAATTTGGTCATAAAATACCACCGAGTAGCATTTTAAACAGTCAGGATGGATGTTGTTTTCTCAGAAACAAGTTTTACTGCAGTGTTATCTGGAATATTGCTTTTCCACCTTTCTATACAGTTATCTGTGAAAAATGGAAGAGAAAAAATTGAGTTTTCTAATTAAAAATGAGAAAGCATTGTGTATTAGAGGATTTGAATGCTCTGTATCCATCACAACAATCTGCACACCACAAAAAATCATTTCTCCCTGGTAATATCACTTTTAGAGATGACTAATTTCCAGGGTGGCCCATCTGAAGAGATGAGAAATTATGCAGTCTCTAAACATTGATCCTTTGCGTACAAATATATGTGCTTTTTCTACTACGTTGTCAGGAAGACTTGACTGATGATGTGCAATATTAGATCACTGTGTACAGAGAAGAGACATTAGCTTCTTAGTCATCAGGATTACATAAATGCTGTCTGGGTGCTTAGCGTGCTGTGTGTCCCACACAAGAATTCAGAGGTCACACACCTTGCTCTTGGTTCCACTGTGCCACTTGAGGATTTTTTTTTTTACATTGTAGAGCTATTCTCTAGAACAGTCTTTTCTTTTGCTTTTGTATGAAGTGAACGTGTTTCCATAGGTAAAATCGTTGAAGCAAGTATTTCTTCTGTGTGTACAACAGCGTTAGAAACTTCAGCCCTAACTTAGAAGTCTGTGTTTTAGAATATGAAGGTGGTTTAAATGTCCCTGAGCTTCCTTTGTGTCAGTGGGTGATGCATCCTCAAAGCTAGGCCAGGCACCCAGTTTGTTTTAAAGGCTGTCAGATGCTTAAGCCTTTCAACAATTCGGAGCTCAATGAGCTGGAAGATTCAGGGTTTCATTACTAAACCACAGATTGCACCCATGGTTTTTGAGACTGAAAGCTTTATGCCGGAGGCACATGTGAAAGGTAACTGTGGCAGGCTAGAGAACTTCAATTCCAAATAAAATGATACCACAGTTTATGCTGTTACTCACTCGCAGTGTCAAATGTCATTAATCTTTTTGTCAGTATTAGAGGTTTAGGAAAGCACCCAATTACAAAGTGCTTCCTGCTGCTCTTTAAGGAGGGTGATGGTGGCCGGGTGGGTGAAGGGGATGCTCGTGTGGTTCTGTCACTGGTGGTGGTTATATGTAGTACAGCGTTGATGTTCCAACTAGTAACAGTTCTTTTACTATTTCAAGTTTTTAGTTCATAACAAATATTCATAATTTAAGTGAGGGGACAAATAAATACTCGAATGACAGCATTTCTTTATAACTGAGCGTTCTCCATCTTTTGTATCTAAAAGGCCTTTTTATTGCAGTTGATCTGCAAAGTGCAAAATGCCTTGCTGAAATGAACAGAACGCAGATACACGTCAGGAGAGGGCTAGAGATAGATGAACTCAATAACTGAGAAAAAATACTTAAAAATCATCATGAGATCAAAATGAAAGGGCATATAAAAAGAGCTTGGGTCAGCTTTTAAAATGTAATATTCTTTGGCTAAGATCCCACTCCTTCATGCTTCGATTTAATCTGTCAGGGCAAAGGGCAAAGGTTCGCATGATTGCTGGGGAGGGTACAAGATGCATGACAGAGCAATTTGCTGAGTTTCTCTGGATGAGTGTAGACAAAGCTGGCATGTCTTTGCTCTTTGTCTCTCTGACAGTAGCCTCTAACATAGTCCTTATTGTTCACTTTTTGGGTCACTGAAAGGCATTTATAAGGTATTTGTGATGCAGAAAGCACATGAAACTGTTTTCTAATTTGTCTTAATTGCTTGTCTTGCTAAATGGTTAATTCGCATTTGTATGTGCTCAGCAGTTTAGAAAAAGGTGTTTGTTCATATATGAAATCTCTGTAATTGCCAAAAGTCATTAGAGGTGTTGGTGGATGATCCGTGTTAGACCACCTAAAAGCTTTTATTCTCACATTTCCCACTTTAAGTGCTTGATTATGATTTTTATAATTTGTAGTGCTTAACTGAATCTATACTTGGTCCTTCCAAGTACATCCTTGGAGGTGTTTGGTCATTCCAAATTACGCTTATTGATTTCCTCTGAGTGCGACCCCCTTCTACTGCTGTTGCAGACTGAAGTTGGCCTTCAAGTAACGCAGCAGAATGCGTTTCATTTCCACTCTGCCAACTTTGAAGTAAACAAAGGGAATCTTGTAAGTGTAGCTGCGTATCTAAAAACTTTCTTACTACAAAACATAAATTGGAAGAATCCCAAAGGTAATCTTTTGCTGTGAATCTGTGCTACTATTATACAAAATTTCTAAAGCCAATGGAAGACCGCTGGTTAGCTTTTCAGCTTTACGGGTTGAGGCACGGATCCCACAATTGACCGTTACCAAATAGAGAAATTTTCCAACCAGATGCAACGGTCTGTTTCAGAAATTTGTTATAGATTGGGAGTCAAAGTCCATAAAAAATATTTCTGATTTAAGCAATTGAATGCCTTTGTACAGTGTGCACAAATAGGTTAGAGGCTTCATGTGTCTTGCTTCATTTAATTCAACTTTATTCTGTTATAACTAAAAGAGAGGAAATGTATTGCAAGCATAAGTTTTCCACTAGCAGAACTAATGCAGTCTTTTTTTATACCTCTTGCGTATGATAGTAATGTTTGGTAAGTCAGTCGCAGTAACAAGAAATGCCTTCTTGGATCAAGGTTAATTTTGTTAGAGAATGGCAAGCCTGCTGATAGCCATGAAAAGAGAGGAAAAGACTTTACAATGATTTTGGGCAGTTAATAGCAGCCTGCTTCAATCTATATGCAGATTCATTCTCATTGCATTTTTGAGCAAAAGATGGAAATGACTAATGAGACTACAGTAGGTCATTTTATGGTCTGAATTTGTGTCATCGTAGTAAATAATGAGTGCTGCATATTTAATGGAAATGATTAAATGCATGAAGACATTCTGGATCTGATCACTGCTTACCGACAGCTATGTAGTCACGTATACAGAACGTCAGTTTGTCAGTGCTTCTGACTTCAGGGAAGAAACATTATGTGTTTCTTTATCTTAGAATCCTCCTCATTTGCTTTATAGCTGCCTATTACTCTTCCAGTTGTTATGCTTTTGGCAGCTGCTTTGGGTCTGGGTTAATGTCCAGATGCAGAAATGACTTCTTGCCCACTCTTGGACCTTTCATTGAATTGTGTAGTTCCTGCATTTAAATCCTTTGGGCTTTTCCTAGTTTTCAGCTGTGTGTTTGAGGCCCTCTACCTGCAGAGCTATCACTAAGCTTCCGTGTTTGAAAAGGACCAAAGTAACCATTTAGTTTCAATCCCCCTGCTATGTGCGGGGTCACCAACCACCAGACCAGGCTGTCCTGTCTAGATCTATGTATATGTATTAGATCTGTATTCCTATTTGCATTAAATCTTTTCATCTGAAAATGAAAGAAGTAGCAGGACTTGGTTTGAACTAACTTTTAGGATCAGACTTATTTTTGCTTCCTGGATGATGAGAAGAAAGAAGTAGAGGGGCCGGAGAAATTATGTTCTTGAGGGTGATACAGTACCTCCTTAACCTTTTTGGTTAGTTACAGCACTTTGTCTGCAACTGTCAATTTTGGCAATCTGTTGTTGGCTTATTGTATGGATATGAGCTGAAAAGGTGCCTCCCTGTTTTCTTGTAAATAAATTTGAGAGTTCCTAAAGAAAATAAAAATCTATGTACCGAAAGATGTATATAGGAACTTAATTTTTGACAATGAAGGTTGTCTTCTGTGGCTGCACACTATTAACTGACCCGGCTTTGGTTAATTGACTGGACACACAAAATGTTGATGCATCAGGCAAATTAATCTGGAAACTCACATTAGTTACGCTTCACATTTATACACGTATAGTTCGTCTTGCTGTTGTGCGTCACTTTACATTTTTCTTACAGTAATTGAACTTAAGTAGGAGCTGATGTACCAGACCTGCTAGCAGTGTGATTTAGGCTAGCCAATAAGTCAGACTTCCCTCTGACACCAGAGAAAAGGCACAATGTGTTCCAGGTGATGATAAAAGCAGATCTACTGTTAAGACTTGAACTGAATGTTGGGCCGTTTTTAGAGTAGTGTGCACTCAAAATTTTGCTTCAAAATGAAGAATAAATGAATGACTTGGAAGTGAACGACACAAAAAACTCATGGAATTGGTACTGCCAGGAAAAGAAAGGAAGCTATGCCTGGTAAATAAAGTGGCTTTTGATAAGCACAACTTTCAAACTAGTTGGCTGTAGAGGCATCGTTTCAATTTCACGTGACTGCTGTATTCTGGAAGTGTTGTTGAGAAGGTCGGATTGAGTCCCAGGAGCTTGTCAGGCTCAGGTAAGTAAAAGCTGTGTGACAGAACAGGAAACAGCACAGGGTGGAGAGAGGAAAAGGAGAGAAATGATGTCTGGAAAGGTCAGAGAGATTCTCACAAGTACCGGTGGCCAGTTTTTCCATTGATTTGTCTGTTTTCTGTTTTAAAAGTGTTTGATTTATGGTGTTGTGGAAATAATACCAGTTTTATTATAATCTGTTCTAAAGATTAATTATTAAAGCCCATTATTAAGGTTAATATATTCTTAACTTTATCTTTAACTTACAAAGGTCATAAATATATCCAAAGAAGGGCAAGACCACTATCTAGAAAGCAGATGTGAGAGCCAAGAGCTTTGGATCTCTTCCAAGTGCCTGTGCTGGGCTCTGGACTGGCTGTATGCAGAACAGCAGCAAGCAGTGCCTCTGTGGGGGCAGTTTGGAGTAGAAGCAGCACCTCTCCAGTGCTTCACCTAGACGAGGTTCCCTGCTCTGCTGTGTGTGAGATGCAAGTCTGTCTTGCTCTAACCTAGGAGATGTGCTCCTCTCCCTGTGATCTCTCGTTTTGTTTTGTTCAGGGAATTGTCAGGTAGAAACAAACCGAGCAGATCAGAACTTGCTTCCTCCATCCCAGTCTGTGAAATGTGCCACACAAAGGCAGCGTTGGATCGGAAGGAAAGCAAAACCTGGTCACTGTCATTTTCAGCTTCTGTTACAAACAATGCTAAAGGTTGGAAAATCCTTTTAGCATACAAATTAACTTGCACTATTTATATTTTTTCATATGTAAAACCAAGTTTTGTCTAGTTGAAAAAAAAGATTTTATCTCCAGATAGCTCACATTTCTCTTAAGCGTAATGGTAGTCAGCAATACAAGGTACAAGGAAGTCACTGCTACATCTCCCAATATTTTCGTGGGTTGTTTTTACTTTACCTTGATTCCTATCTGAGTTTATTTTTGCACTTTTAAACTGTTTCCTTCCTGTTACCCGTAGACGTTCACTAATTAAAAGCTTCTGTAGAGTAATATAAATTAAGTATAGAGGAAGAAATTAAGAGCAAGCAAGCAATTATTTATTACTAGCTTGTTATCAGTCTGGGAGTAGTTGGTTTAGATGGCTGAGTGAAGTTGAAGAAACAAAACAAAGCACAAAACCCGACAATCTGTAGAAGCGGAGAAGGATATTGGATAAAGCTGGAATAATACTTGAGATAAAAAGCCTTGTGTGATTTGGACAGGTGACCGGATCACTTACAGTGTGTTACCTGCCTTTCTGCCTTACAGCTATCGAGATGACTGAATCTAAGTTACATCAAAATATTCTTTTAATTTTTTTTCTGTTCAAGTGGTATAAAGAGGCAGCATTCTGACAGCATGTGGTAACTACGCTGCTTTTTTCTCCTTATCAAGATGAAGACTTCACTTTGTAGTCTGAGTTATTGCTTCTGACCTAGCTCCTCCTCTGCTCTGCAGCACTGGAAGCATGCTGATGGAGGGGAGAAACATAATAAAGTAGATCTCGGCGACAGTAATTCCGAAGCCATTGACACAAATTATTGCTGTTGTAGATAGAGCTGTGGCAGGCTGGAATTGTGTTTGCGTGCCTTCCAAGTTTCTTCACTCTTCTCTGCAGTTGGGCAGAACATGATCTGAAGACCCCAAGGGCCGTGTTAAAGCATCACTTAGCAAAATTATTCCACTTTTTTTTTTTTTTGTAGTATTAGTGCCAGTGATGTATATTTAATTTCTTCCTTCTGGATAGCAGTGATTATGCCAAGAATAGTAATCTTGGAATTTCTCATGATCAGCTAAATGATGGTTTCATGTCTGTATTTTCATACTGTTTCTTAAAAAATGTGGAATGGTATATCTGGCAGTCCTACAACAATTTTTTCTTGTTGGACAGTAGAAAAAATAAAGTTCTTTGCATTCTCTAGTGCATGTGCCAGAGAGGATAACCAATAATGAGAGAGATACCTGGCAAGGATGCAAAAGATGTACTAATTACTTTTGATGGGGAAATTAGATTTTAATTTATTTAATGTCTTCATCTGATATATTCAAGACACTTACTATTAGTCATGATAGGGAGAATCAAGGGCAGCTGCAACCATCTATCACAGAGTGGGCTGAGATCAGTAACACTTAACTCTTCATATTACTTGAATGAGCAACGCTGGCACTTCTCATCATTTTTTCAGGGCTTTTTCCATTCCAGTATTTGAAAAGTTTGGCTGGATTGGTAAGCTCGCAAATGCCCATAACCATTTATTACCTAACATCTATGCTCTCTACTCTACTGGGGCACTAATGATACTGATATTTAGCATTGCCAAAGGACTTATCATCGTATCTCAAAGGACGGCATGCAGACAGATTGGTAATGTTAATCCCAGTATACAGATAAGAAAGCCAAGCAAAATAATTTTGGTACATCTTGAATGGTGAGATGTTTGGGGAGGTAGCCTTAGAATCATCAATTTTATTTCCTATCTGTTCTTCCAGCAGCTGCACTGCACAGAGATGTCTGTATTTCCCCCAGCTGTGACAGAACAGGGATGGATGGATGGATGAAAGAAATGCAAAACCAGAACAGTGTATTTGCTGATACCGGCCTGGGCTGTTGGGTGTGGGTTGGAAGTCAGTAGGAAGCTGCATTGGGCTGGGGGGGAAGTTCCATGTGCTCTCTGCTCCGTGTGATGTGGGTTTAGGAAGGAGGAATGGCTGAAATGAAATAGGATCGGAAGAGAGATTGACTTGGCGGGAGCCTGTAAGACCAGTTGCATGGGAAGCTCTCAGAAGCTGGATATGTTCCTGGTATCTCCATTCCCACCATTTTATATTCCAGCTTTTCTGATCCTCAGCTGTGTGTTCAAAATGCCTGCTTTCATCCATCCATCCTTCTTCAGTGTCAGTGTTTTATTAGTCTACCATGAACTTCATTACTATTTCCTTGGTTCTTTGTTTCTGTATGTTCTTTTAATTTGGCTTTCTGATTATGTTCTTTCTTACATCATCTTCATTGGCTTACTTTGGTCTTCATTGGCTACATTTGGTCTTCATTTGGTCTACATTGGCTTCCTTGCAAAGCCCCTTCCAGCTGTAGGGAAGGAGCTCAGAGCTTGCTTGGTAGATACTGACCATCGTATTCCCTCTGCTAGCACGTTGTATTAGCAGACCCTTGTCTGTACATCAGCTCCTAAGAGCTGGGATTGACTGCTGTATGTTGAGCGTTTGGCAAACGTGGCTGTCATTTCAAAAAAGGTTTCATCCAGCAGTGCATGTTTGAGTATTCGCAACTCTGTAGCCTGCAAGCAGCTGCAGAATTCAACCCTGTGCTGTGCCAAGCCTTCCCCCAAAGGTTGAAAACGCTGTCAGCTCTCCCTGACTTGAGGGCAGGCAGCAGGTTAGACTCGCCTGCATTGGATCGCTTTGCTGTGACAACTTATTTCAATAAGTTTAAAGTCAAATCAAGTATTGTATGTTTGAAGAACCTCAGCCATAACTTTCTGAATGTGTTTTTAATAGCTTAGGTTCCCAAAGAGGATCCTCATCTCTTATGTATGTACTGAGTTTTTAAAAGTACGTGTGCATGTGTGGTTATACACACGCAGTCACTGAATTGCTTTCAACTTTTTGTCTATTCATTACATAAACCAAACATGGATTTTTAAAGCGTGCCTGGGGCATTCCAAGTTCTTATTTGACATATTGAACAATGGAAAATATTCTAAATATGGTATTTCATAAAGTCAGTAATAGCTTTAAGATAAGCTTTATTTCTGTCTGTAATTTAATAATAATTCTATGTTAATACAGGATTTAAGTAAAGAATATAGGGGCAGAATTGCCTGACCTTGATTTTTTTTTTTTTTTTTTTTTTTTGAACTGTATCACTTGCTTGGACACATTATTCATTTGCTATGGTCAAAAAGAAAAGAATCTGGAATTGTTTTCATAGCCAAAGGAAAATATGTGAGCAGTAATAAGAAGACTGGCCATGTCAAAATCTGGAATCATTCTTCAAATTTGCTTTGAAAATTAAGCTTTTAACACCAAGCAACTGGCTCTCTCAAATATCTTGTTTCAAGGAAAATACATCAAGCAATAAATTGCAGTATCAAATGGCCACTGTAACTAAATCTTGTTCTTCCTTCAGTGGCCTCAGGACAATTGGTCGAAAGCCTCCTTTAAAGAAAAAGGCTATAATTACTGTTTCAATTGTTTGCTTTGCCTCTGATGTAGAAAATGTGCTTCCTTCTCCTTTGTCCTTCTCGTGGCTTTTTTAGCCCTATCTTTCAGTGCATAACTGCTGTTTATGTCTAGGTTGATGCTCTGTGAGGTTTGAAGACTGTTGGAATCTGAAATGTAAATGAACTGTTTTGTATGCAGGAAACTCTTTAAAAATGGGATTGAAATGTATTAATTACAAAATTTCAGTTTTTGCTCAGTGAAACGTGTGCAGAAATTGACTTATTTTTTTTTCACCTAACAAGTGATCTGCTGATTACACTTTCAATATTAAAAAGCACAAACTACTTCACAAATTTTAGAAGTCCTGTGAAGCTTAAACCCATTTTGGATTCCTTTGGTTTTACTGAAAAATAATGCTCCGTGTTTTTAAAGGAATGTGAGGGTCCTGGCAGATCTAAGGAAAGCTGCTTCTGCACAGTTGCTGATAGTTATAATCTGCAATAGAGAAGAGGCTGTTTTATGAATGTTGAGAAAAGATCAACGCTAACACCTAACAGATGGGTTGGATCAGAAGAGCATTTGCTAACAATACTCGATCTTAAAGACCTGCTGATACCTTGTGGAAAAGATTGAAAAACAGTTCAGAATAGATTAAAGACGAAGGCTTCTAATGACACGTGTTTCACAACTGTATATATTGACTTAATGGACTAATTAAGCAGATCTCATTCTCTGAATTGGTTGTTGCACATGGCAGTTTATTTGGTTGTGGCGTCTCTTATGGGAGTGTAAGTTTTGACTTCAACTTTATGACCCTAAATAGACTTCTGCTGTCATTGGATTTTTTTTTTAATATGCACATTCAGAAAGTTTTGAGACAAGTTGTTTGATTTACATATTTAATTAAGTGAATTTAAAGGGAAAGCACACTGTGAGAACACCATTGCATTTGGGCTGAAACTTCCTGGCATTTCACTCTGATATTGCTCTGCAAGAAAGGGAGCAACGCTAAAACAGTTTGAAATTGAAGGTGAATGGGAATTGAAAGACAGAAGTGGAAGTTTATTTTGCTGAAGTGTACGAGTGTCATGGATTTGTGGGTGTGTTAAATCATTCATATTCCTGTACTCTCTGTAAAGGGAAACTTCCTGTAATATGTATTATTTTGCAAACCCGTTTGAAAGTTTCTGTCAGCACAGGGTCTCTTTAATTGTTGTAGGTCTGTGATTCCCTTTGAAGACAAATATGAGCTTGGTAGTGTCTTAAGTATATTAATCTTTTGTAGCAGGAGCTGAAGAACAGGTCAGTGGTGATTCAAGATGAAGGGTCTTGCATCAGATTCTATCAGTACGAATCAAAGTTCTTACCCACTTCTGTTGTGCCAAAGGAAAAATGCTTAAAACCTTGACAGCAGTGTTTATAAGTAGAGCTAGAAAGGAACACGTTTAAGATGGCTTGATCTTTTACATGCAACCATCCTCTTATTGTCTGCAATCTTACTTATTGTTTAAAATGTTCACTGCTGGGTGTTTGCCAGGCTTGCTCATTTTTCATATTTTTCTGATAAAATGGCTTTCCAGTTGCCAAGAATAAGACAAGAATTTTTCCTTTCCTTAAATAGCTCTGGTACCCCTGAGTTTTAGAGAGCAAGTATGATATTTGGCAACAGGATGAGCAATTCCTCCCCTTCCGATAGGATTTTTTGGACTGGGGCAAGTTCTAATAGGTGCATGTACAGATGTCTTAACAAATGCATTTGGTAAAGAATGCATCCATGTGGAACATTGTTTTTTGCAATTATGTTTCCATGCATTTCATAAATGCAAATAACAGTGCTATTTCATTAGTATGAAAATAAGCTGAGGAACGTTATTAAGCACACAGATAATTCCATGACAAATGTCACAAATCCTAGCAGGATACTCTTATAATTTGGTTTCCATAGTTGGTCTTGAGCAGCGTATGTTACTTTTGTGCAGCAAAAAGTAAACTGAAAAGTAAACAAGAAGTGACCTCATGCTGACTTGAAAGAATTCAAATCTTGTGTAGTTAATGTTGTCCATTCTTGGTACTGAGTCAGGCAGTTCTGTTTGAGGTAAAGCAGCCACCCACGTAGTTTAACACAACTGAATTAAGAGTATATGCATAAAAGTCAAACTGGCATTTCCTAACTCTCAGAGTTTATCCATTGCTCTTAATCTATTTCTTAAAATGGAATTTTGATGTAAAAGGAAAATGTTTTCTGCATAGCCGGTGATACCTCTATCAAGCTGCGTGCTGAGAAGGCCCATCTGTGGAAAAAGCGTGGAGTAATTTCCCTTTGTTACACACCTTCAGCTGTTTTGCCCCATTTATAACTTCACTCTATTTGTTCTGCTTACACACTGTATGCCAAAGGAATTTGCAAGTGTTCTGTGCAAGCCTGCCTACGGACCTCTTGCTAATCTCCACATCAAGGATTTGCAAGTGTTTCACAGCGTGGACCACGCTTTAACAGTAAGATAGGCTGTAGAAGCTGTGCATTCCTCCTCTGACTCAAGGTACAGCCTTTCTGCTTTACCAGTACTTCAGCAGTTGCTCAGAAGGAAAATAAATATTTCAAGAGTATTCAGTGTCTCTTAATGCAGTTCAACAGCTGAAGAGGACCCACTACTATATGATAATGATAATATAATGATAATAGCAAGCTTATCTGTAAACCTGTTTGCTAAGCATTGATGATCCATAGATGACAGTATGAGAATCTGTGCCAGAACTGATATTTTCCCCACAAAAACTGCAAATTTCAGATAATGAGCTAAGAGTACATTTCCTAACTTGTCTAAAATAGTTATATGCATCAATGCTTAACAGGAACTTTTTCATCATCACAAAATCTGTCTCTGGGAAAGAAATGTTCTCTTAATTCCCAAAGGTTAAAGATGCTGTTTGAATGGCAGACTTAGAGCCAAATGCTGCCTCCCTGTTTAAGAAGCTTTGGTAAATAGTGCTGAATGCTGCCTCTCGTTTAAGTCTGGAAAAATTAAAGTATCATTGAGTTTCTATTCAGCAAATCAAAACTTCTGATAACGGAGCCCACAGCAGCATGAAAACGCCCTTTATTTTTAGTAGAGAAGCTGTAACCAGAGAACTCCATCACAGGCCCATGTTACTGCTTCAGGGTACGGATAATAGGCTGAGATGGAGAAAAATTGCCCTTCCATGTAAATGGCAATTCTATTTTGAAAACACCTACGAAGACGAGAAATGTGGTCAGACTTATCCCTGGCACTTGCTTAAGTAGCTCAGTTATAAACATTTATGCGCTAGCATTTATGCACTAAACGTTTATGTACTAACCTCAGGTTGCATATTACTTAGTCTTTAGGCTTTGTTTTGATCTTTTGCTGTTGGAAATGTGTTCATATTTCTGCTTGCTTACCACCTCTGAGGATGGCCCTGTACCTCAATCCTGTGTGCTTCCCGTGATGTTCGTCCCTGTCCTTGCAGGATGCCCGCACAGGGCACGTCCCCATCGGCAGTAAGGCCTACAGTGAGTTTGAAGTAGGGGTCCCTTCCATGGAAATTTGGAAGAGGCAAGCGTTTACTGAGGGTGTGAGTGGAAACCTCCCCTAGAGTAACGTGTGCTTTTCTGGATGATCTCCACTGCAGGCAGAGGAAGCAAAGGACTGAAAAATTTCCTCCTCGGCTGGGAGTCTCTGTGGGAGAAGGAGCAAGTCCTCGTGCCCCAGGCAAGCTGCAGCAGCTGTGCTCTCGCCCCAGTTGTGACAGGGAAGGTTAAGGTGAAGAAGCCATAATTTCTTGATAAATCTATTCAGTGATTTTCTTGGAAGTGGCTTTCCATTATCCTTTTCCTTCTGCAGAGAAGCACTTCTCACAATTTAGAAGCAATAAATGCTTCTGTGTTTTTTTTTTTGTTTTTTTTTTTGGGGTGGCGAAGAGGGAGTTTGTGTTGGTTTTCGTGCTTTTTCTTTTTAATCCTTGGAGATTCTAGCTTTGAAGATGAGACTGCTTAGGTCATCCCTTCCATCTCCTGGCACGATTGGGGTTGCCCACAAAAGCTGTCATAACTTTTTGTTCAATTTAGTGCTCCACTTCCCCCCAGAGACCAGACTTCAGACGGTGGTCTGATGCATCTCACTGTCAGCTGCTTGGTGAGACGTGCCGTATGAATGCCTGGATATTTTAATGCATGCTGTCAGCTTATGATTCATATTTTAAATAAAGATATTACTTTACCTGTGTGAGTAATAACAATTAAAAGAAAAACAACCAAAAAACCCAACCCTTCTTAATAATTTGTTTTGGTGTGTCTTGTTAGAACAGTTTCCCGAACCTGAACAGATTACTGAAGCCAGGACCATTTTTATTCTATTTCCTTCAGAGATTTTGTAGCACTTGAACTGCACAATTTGTTTGCGAAGGTTTGTGTCTCTTAAATAAAAATCTAGCAGCCATCTGTAAGATGAACCTCCCCCTCTCTGTTGGTAGCTGTTTTTGACACAAGTTTAAACACAAATACCTTTTCTGTTTAAAACGTTCCAGATGAAAACTTACCCCCCCAAAATGTAATTTATATACTCGTAAGTAAATTAGCTCATCCTGTTTCAGAAGCTGTTCCAACAGTTAGTTATTTAGGCTCATTTTGAACCTTGTTTCTGTCTGGACTTCTGCACTCAGGTCTTAACCACTGGAGCTTTGCTTTGTTTGCTGTATCAAAGAGGTTTTTTTGGATGTTGGATATCTCTACGTGTGTTGTAGAGGATGGGTGTGAAGATGGCATGCTCTGTCTCTGTATAAATATTGTGTCCTTTGGGAAAATGGCTTAACCAGATTATGACCTGTTTCTCTGCTTAGGCTTCAGATGTGGTGGTTTCCAGATGGCAGTGCCTTGGTTGACTCGTGCTTAGGCTGATGGGTGCTGTGTTTTATACAGGCTGGGAATCCTGCTCCAAGGTCTTGATATGTGAAAAGATACTGGAAAAGTACCTGGTATTTATGTGAACTTTAAAATATTTAAACTCTGCTTAGGGGATGAGGGTCTGCAGTGTGATTTCCAGATGCGCATTCATAGTGCTTGATTTGATGTTTTTATCACCATCTTGTGGTCAGGCCCCTAAGGAGTCCCTAAATGGCCATCGTTTTGGTGTTAAGTGATGTTTGGTTAAATCCTGACACGTCAGTATCGTGTAGGCAGGGTGTTGCCTAATGCTGCACCCTTTGCACCTCGCAGATACAGATCCTCAGCAAACAGCAGCATATGATCTCATAAAAAATGCATGTACTCATGGGAGGGTACAAAACTAAGTGATAAAAACGGGCAAAAGATACCAGAAAAACATGAAGGCATAAAGTGGACTCTCCTGATGCCCTGTATTGTAGGGACAGAAAATGCGAGACAAGAACACTTTGCCCGGCTCCCAAATGAAGCGAGGAGTGACACCTCACGCCGGGTTTGTCACATAACTCTTAGAGAAGATGAATTACAACATAACTGAACTGTACCCCCTGCTGCTGCTTCTGTGTCCAAGACAAAAGACTGTTGTTACGAAAGAAAGAAGTCATCTTGGGTTTTGATTTTTTTTTTTTTAATAACCTCTCTTTTTCTTGTTGTTTTTATGGAAACAAAGGAGGATGGCTACAAACTGATCTGCTGGCAGCGTTCGTAGAGACTGATACTCTTGCACGTGTGTAGCTTCTTTGCCCCGGTTTCCAAGGCAGAACGGCTCCTTCGACTAAGATGTATGGGCAAAGCAGAAAGCTTATGTTGGAAAGAACTTAATGTCCTATATCTTGGCATTCTAGTAGCACTTTTTTTCAGTTGTTTTTGTAAGGCTTCTTGCTCTTCAGTTACAAACATCTATTGCAATTTCAAAAAAGGATGCTGAGCTTCACTGCAGACCTTTTTAGGTTTGGAGAATGTGTGATTAGTTTGAATTTCTGTCCTGGAGAACTTGTTCTTATTTCTTAGGTAGTCTGTCTCATTCCTGTGCTATTGACTTCCTGTAAATTGTATGTGTGGTGTTTTTTTTTTTTTTTTTTTTTTTTTTTGCTATTGAATTACCCTAGATATTTATGACTTCTTTTTGTACAGGGTAGCTGAAGACCAACTCTTAGTAGTAATGTTGAAGTTAAATCGCATTTTTCAGAACAACTGTAAACAATCCTATAAATACAGTCTTGCCATCCGAAGGCTAGCAGGGCTGCACTCCTGGCTGCTAAGATGCAGTCACAGCATTACAGTCCCACCTGGTAGTAACTTTAGGTGCACATATGTACATTTGTTCTGTTTATGTCATGTAATGAACTGAAGCAATACTGCAGGCAGTTAATGAGTTTAGCTCTGACTTACACATATGATATTTGCAGAATTCCTCTGCCTGTCTTGGCTTTTAGATATTACTGTGCTGCACTGCTACTGACATTGTTCCTCTTAACAATGGGTGGTGATTGCTATTTATTTAAAGCAGGGTTTACATAAATTTTTGCTGGGACTAACGTTCTTTACAGTGTCTTTGTTCAACCTGAAAGATGTGATTTCGTATTAATATTTCTGTCCTGAAAGATGGTACAGTGTATTTCATTTTTCTCATACTATTGATCTTCCATTGTAATTTGGGCTTTTGAGGTGAATGCGGCAACTATTGTTGTGGTCCTTCTCCTAGGTCTGCCTCTCTTTTTCCTCTTGCAGTGGTGAGGCTGCTTTTTGTAATTCCTCCTCCTTTCCCCCAGTTTCCAAGGCAGAACAGCGCCTTGGACAAAGAGATGTATGGGGAAGGCAGAAAGCTTGTGTTGGAAGCTACATTCCTATCAGGTTTCCATTTTCCTAGTGGCTGGGAACCTTACCCACTGGCCAAGCTTTGGCATGAAGTCGTCCTTCACATTAGAAACGCAGCCCTCCTCCAGTCCTCATTGTGGATATCCTGGCTGATGGCAAATGGTGCGTGCTGATGCTCCTGTGCAGTAAAGCAAAAGACACTCGCAAGAAACAAGTATTTTCTGGAATGGGAAGAAAAAAAATTTGCAGAAATAAAAGTACTTTTTAGGATGGCAAGATGACCACAGAATAATTTAGGGTAAGGAAATTAGATTATAGCAGTGGAAGGGAAAGGTGAAGTTGATGCAAGAGCCTGAACTGGCCAGAGATGGGAAGGAGATCTGCCGAACAGCAGAGCCTCTAGACTTAAAAATAGCCGCATTGTGTTTCAGTGTGAACTGTAATACCTCACATTTTAAACAGAGAGAACTTGAAGTGATTAGGCAGGACAGAAGAAAAATAAAAAGAGCTTATAGACAATCCCCCCCTTTGTCCTGGCAGGCAGCTTCCTGCCTTCAGACTCTGTTTCCGCCTGCTCAGTGCCCTCTGATAGCAGCAGGGTGATGGGAAGGAGCTTTTGGAGAGCCTCATGCTGCACAGCCCCTCCTGCCTGCTGCAGTGGGGAGGGGTCCGTCCGTCCGTCCTGTTCCCTTTGGAGCCTCTTTGGGGCCACGAGCTGGACCTTTAAACTGAGAGGCAGAAACAAAACAAAATCGTGTGTCTCAAATGTGGTTCCTTTCACATGGAAGAAAAGATGTGATTTTTGGGGGCTGTAAAACTGCTTTTGGATTGTGACGGTTTGTCAGACTTGTTCTGCAGTTGGATTGTTCTCAAGTTTTGGAGTAGGTACTAAAAATTCTGGCAAAATTGACTTCTTGTAACATGATTGTGGTCTCTCTCTTACTCTGTTCAATCTGCCACTCCTGTCTCCAGCTGGGGATACGTGTGACTTGTGGTCACTGGTCACTGCTCTCTGATTGCAGTGTTAGGCAGCTCTTGTTGGGCATCAGTCATAACCAAGAGCTGCTGGAGCTGGAAGTCTGGCACAGGCTGCCAGTTCCCCTGAAGAGAACACACCAAAGTGGTGGTTTGCACTTTGCTCTGTGCTCTGGATGTTAAGAGTAGCACGCATATTTGTACCACACTGCAGCATTGCTACAGCAGCACAAGTTGGCTGCTAAAGTAAGTCCAAATCTTAATTGTGGCTTTTTGTTTGCCTGGTTGCCTGTTTGCAGCTCCCTTTTATCACGAGAAATTCTCCAGAAAGAGCCTTCTGCAAACCTAGTGCTGCTTTCCTGTCCCGGCTGCCAACTTTTCAGTGTTTTTAAGCTACCCGGCGTAATTTTGAGTGAATCCAGTGTTATGAATTCTAGTTTTTGCATCTAATGTCTATTCTTCATATGTGCATGACATGCCAAATGACTGTGTACAACTGCAGTGTTTCTTGACCGTGTCCTTGGCTTGTGTATGTTATGGGGCAGCGTAATTTCTCCTTTACTCAATAATTATTTGCCTTTGCTTATTTTACAGTTTGAAGTCACATGAAGGTAATCCTTACTGAAATGGATTTTACTTTTCTGGAGAGATGCAAATTCATTACTTAGCTGCTAATTTCTGTGTCTGCTTCCTTTGTTACATTCTGCAGTCAGTGCTGAGTTTTCCCTCAAAGCATGCAGTGGACATCGTATGGATGACGTCCAGGTTCAACTTTGAGTACTGTGCTTCTTGAGGGCTGCTAGAAAGCATGGCTGTACTGTTAGATTTCATGGGTGCAGCGCTCCTGAAGTGCTATTAATGTGACCCAAGGACTTGTGCATGTGAGTCAGGGGTGGAAGGGCTGTAAAAGGAAGTGAGAGGATTTTGGACATTTCCACTTACTGTAAATTTAGCGATTGTCATAGACTAGCTTCTGGCCTCACAGAGCTTTTTATAGTCTGTTATGGTTTAAGACTCTACCATACAGCATCTCATAATCATACCCATCACTGATCCAAAGCTTGATGATTGTTATATGCAATATGTTTTGACTTCTTACAGATTTTCATTATTCCTAAATCACCTACATTTTACAATGAGCTGTAGGGTTGTGAGACGGAATATTCAGGCACTAATCTAAAGTTTGAATTGTAAACTAGATTGATGATTTGTTTAGGAAGCGGCAAAGAGAACATTACCTCCAGAAAAAATGGCACTTGTGGTCTCTTGGCAGCACTCTTGTGTGGCTCTTGTGCTTTTGTACTTACACAACTGCATCTGAAAGTACACACTGGGTTTTTTCAGCACTGTGCCTTTTCTTTAGAGCTTCTTGGTGTAAATTATCTCTCCAGATGTTCAGACAACAAGAGGAAGTGTATTTAAGCAGAAATTAATGCAGCGCTTGGTTATTAAGCATTTAATTCTCAACAGTGGGCTGTTACAACAAGGTTTGTTTTTCAGGATGATATTGGTAAGAATTGACTGATTAGAGGGTTAATTTACACCTCAAAATGGGAGGAGTAGGAGACCTGGAATGAGGAAAAGCAGTTAAAAGAAATGAAAATACTGTAAGTAATACGGGAGTTATGCGAGGTAGCTTTTAGTACCTGATGTTGAATAGGACTTCTCTACTTCTGCCAGTGGTGTTATTAGGCCTGTCTCCAATTTGCAGACAAAACTAAACTGCCTGTGCCTGCTTGTCCCTGTGAGCCGTGTGTGAGCAGGCACAGGTGGCTGTGTGAGCCTGGGCAGCAGCTCGTGGGACTGGGATGTTGAGCTGCTATTCGTAGGGCTGCGTCTGTGTTCTGGCAGTGACTTTGTGCAACTTTCTGCTCGGGAGAGGAGTGCCTCACAAATCAATAGCAAATTGTTGCAGGACTGCAACACAACCGGTTCACTTGAATGCCATTATGATAACCTCTTCACGCTGTTGTAGGAGCATGTTATTTTCAAGAGAGGCGCGGGGTGATGTGCAGCGATGTGTCTTTGGGGCATACGTGCCCTTTCTGTGCTCTTACTGCGAGGCCAGGCGGCGGTGTCATGCTAATGGGGTGTGTGCTGCTCCACCATCCCTGAATCATCAGGACCCCGTGGCTCACTAGATCTTTATGGCGTTTTATATGAGGCTTAGTCTGTGACATTGTTCCCTAGTGGTAGAAGCAGAGTGAGACAGATGGCAAAAGCCATTCTTCTGCCGGCAAAGCTGAGGAGAGGCAGGGAAATAGAATGAGGAAGTGTCAATAGAATGACAGGGAAAGCAGAAAGATGGCAAATGAAAGCGTGCGTGAAATGTAGCAGGAAAAATCAGTGCTTTGTCTCTTGGCTGATGCTCCCTGTTGATTTCAGATCTCTATTGCGAGTAGTTTTTCTCATTCGTGTGAGTGGGGGCATGTGATCTCCTGATAATATGCACTTGGCTTGTATTTCTTTCTGGCCTTTTCAAGGTACAGTTCCCCGCACATAGGGATACTGTGCCCTGATGTGTATAGGTTGCTTCAGCATCAACCTGCAGTTTTCCAGGGGCAGTGAAATATCCTTGTCAGAAATGGGGAGCAATCAGGAACAGCATTGCACGAGAGTCAATTTCAATAAAAGAATCCAGGTATGGACCACCTGTATACATACATGTTAAGGAAAAAAAAGCCCCCGGTGAGTCCTTAAAATCTCCTTAATAAGGTTCATCGCTTAGTCTTTTTAATTTGTGTACAAGTAATTTTAAGTGGTGCTTTTGGCAAGCTTGAGCTGGCGTTTAATGTGTTCTGACTGTTGGTTGCAACACTGTGCTGGTTAGAGCTAGTTGTACCCAAGTGGTATAATCCTAGAATTTTGTGAAGAGGAAAGCAGCAATTCATGGTGTAAAAATGGTACGTTGAATGGTTGAAATACTTAAAAAATATTTCTAAATGTTCCTGTCAAAGAAAAAAGCCTACCTCACTGGAGTCAGAAAAGCAAAATGCTGAGAGGGACATAAGGATCTGGAAATGCTGCATTGCGCTGGAAAGTCTGCTGTGGTTCCAACTAATGGTTTTTATCTACAGTATCCATATGAATGATTAGCACATGACTCGTCTTGTGCAATCTAATTTTATTAGATCTGATATGCATTCCTGAATGTCGTTTCTTCTCTCTTGATTTCCTCAAATCCAAATATTAATGGAAACTATTTCTGTCCTCTTCTTCCATCCTGCCCTGCCAGTGACTGCTTAAAAACAAATCAAGCTTTTCTAGCACATGTGGCTTTCTGCAGATCAGCTATGCTCCCTGAAGCAGTGATTACTTTACCAGATCAGTTTTCTTGGAAAGATTTCCAAACAGTGATCTAATAAATCTGGTATGTTAAAATACTTAAGCATTCAGCAAGTGTTTGGCGAGACAGAAGGATGTTCTTGGAGTCAATATCCAAGGAATACAGAACACGTAGTGTCTCACTGTGCTGATACTCATTTAATGTTTTGCTGCTTGCAGGTTTTTTTCCCCTCATTCTTATTTTTTTTCCCTGGTCTGCGGTCGTATTTCCTGAGGTGCAAGTGTGTACACTGAGCAGGTCAGCATTCAGGAGTGGTTTTCTCCAACTGAACCCTCTCTGTGCTTGTTTGGTCAGTGAGAATTTGTACTAATAGATTTACTTTAACTGCATGTTCGGCTGATTGACTCTGTCATCGCCTGATAGTTTTTGGGAGACTTGGGGGATTTGGGAAGGCCAGCTGAATCAAGGAATAGCCCGCTAGTGAGCATGATCTTAGTTCTTCCTCCTCCCTTCCTGACTGAAATTGGTTGTTTCCAAAGTGGTTGATAGACTAAGGAGGTAAAAATCTTAATGAGACATTCAGTAGTTTCACTGGGAGGGCTCTTCAGTGAACAGATGGAGACCTAAGGAAGACCTAGATGCCTGGAAGAGACTCTTTTTTTATCTTTTCCCTGGATTTTCTGTATGTATGAACTTAACCATTTATGTTACAGAGTATATATATTCAGGTATACACACAACGTAATGCACACACATGTGTATATGAATATGATTTGGACTCTTGAAATAAATGCGATTGCATTTTCTTGTTCCTGCTGCAGTGGCTAAGGAGTTGGCCCATTTCCTTAGAAAACCCCTAGTTTTTTCTTCTTGTTCCAATGAAAAGTGTTTTCTCCCCTAGCACATGCTGCCAATTTGTAAAAAGTAAGGGTGAGCCCAGTAAGCAGAGGATGCAGTTGCTTTCCAGGCAGGAAGGCTTCTCATCTGTTGCTTTGTTCTGTCAAGTCCTTGTTTTGCTGGGAAGTTCTTGTATCCTGCTGCTTTGCTGCCTCTGATGTCTGATAAGGTTTTAAAATGGTTCTTTTTTTTATTGCTGTAGCTCCAGGTGGCTCTAATTAATGACTATGGCACTACTGTTCTCTCTCAGTGCCAATGTGGAACAATAAAAGACCATCCCTGCCCTGAAGAACTCACTGTGTAAGTGGAGGACAAGAGACAACAAGCAGATGTAGAAAGCAGGCCTGTAAAGCCCAGCACAATGGATGATGAACTTGGGGTTAGGCAGTAGTCAAAGGGAAGCAGCTACCATGGCACTGCCAAGGATTTCTTGCTGCCAGCAGCTGGAAGTAGCGCCTTGGTGAGGCAGACTGCTTGGTTTGTATGTGATCCTTATCCAGGATGGAAGCCAGATTGAAGGCCTAATACCGATAATACTAAGACCACGTATATCTTGGATGTTCGTGTTGTTCATTCAAGAAAGAAGGGAGGGTATTTTCTCTGTGTCTGCAAATGCAACAGAGGAGAGAAGGGATTTGTGTGAGGAGTGCTGTGTGCCAATAGGCAATAGCAAGAATAATTGGTGCTGCAGATAGCAGCACTTGCACTTGCTTGACAGGAGCCTTGCTGTCTGCGAGGTTTTTGGTTTCTTGCCGAATGATGGAAACAAAAGCAAGCTTTTGTCTCTTAAGATTTTCTTCTTTTTGTCTCCTGTGAAAGTATAGGACTTACCTGCTTCAGGGATTAGAAGTGGGAACTTCGCAGGTGCAGACTCTTTGAGTAATGGAAGACCATGGGTAGCCAACACCACTTCTTGCCTATGCACAGACCTCAGGCTTTCTCTGCAACTGAGTTATTTCTCTTTCCTGTACCCTCACGTGATGCTGTTGCTTGGACTCCAGACATGTCTGACTTTACTTTGTTTTCAGATGTAGGATTTGAGGTCAACACGCATCTTCCTTTGGTGTCCTTTCCCGTGCTATGCTGATGCATCCAGTCCTCTCATTTTCACACAACATAAAGGAGCACCGTGCCTGCTTCTCACTGCCTGGCAATTCAATCTGTCCTTATTTTTGGTGTGAGAAAGGGTTTATGTCAACAGCAGAGAGGGAAGCTTTTCATCAGAGCACCAGTAAAAGCGGTGTGAAACTTATCTGTACTTAATGTGGTATTCAGTCAAATGTTGAACAGGCATCATATCCACTCTTTTTTAAGCTAATTGTACCAGGTCTTCCTGTATGAGTAAATACAAGCACTGGACTGTAAGCAGATTTTGGAAGTAGGATGAAATATGGTTGTCTAAAAAAACACTTGATGACTTTATTCTGTTTAAATACAGTCCTTAATTGTTTAAGGACTAAAAATGAATAATTTTAGCTAGCATATGAGCACTGTTTTAAAACATTTGGTTTACTCTGTCATCTATAACCCTTTTTACAGCGTCTCCTTTGATTATGTAGTGAACTCAATTTTCAGATATAGATTTTCAGGATATTAGTCTGGACTATCAGCTTTTCTTATGCCTGCTGTCCAGAAGTTTTGAAAGCATTGTTGATTTAGGATGCTTGAAGATGTTCTTTCCTGATCTCCAGCATCAAAGAGTGTTAACATTGTGCTTTTGTAGTAAGTATCCAAGTTAAAGCATCATAACGTGATGAAGTAGCTAACAGTGGATCAAGCTGCCTTGACTTTTTGTAAAAAGACACAAATTGCAAAATAGATAAAAATTGATTATTGAATGAAAAAGTAGAAAGGAAGAGAGAAACTCCGTTTACAAAAATTAAGTACTGCCTTCAGACAGTAATATCTATCTACGCATAAAGAGTAGTGACCTGTGTCTCTCATACAGAAAAGGAGATTGCAATTAAGGTTTTATTACAGAGCTTTAGTTCTGAATGATTTTCTGCTGGGTTACAAAAAAGGTGCAGTGAAATATTGCAGAACACAAAAACCAAGTGGAGGAGCGTTAATAAATAGTCATGATCAATTGCTGCTTGCTATTGAGGTAAAAATCTACTGTAATAAGTGAAGAGTTTCTAAACTATTTCCCTTCTCACCCTCTGTTCTAGAAGAAATTAAGTAACATTGAGAATTGAGACATTTAATAGTAAAATAAACAAACAAACAACAACTCAGGTGATTAATCCATTCAGTTCTGACTGACATTTACACAGCTAATTGTGTAGTGATGCTGCTGCTTTAATAGACCTGAATATTAATGGAAGATTTGGTTAAGGTTGAAAGTTGTTTGTTTAGAAATATTATTGGAGAAATAAGAATGCTTCATCAACTTCAGATTTTCACCGCACGTTTTATGACACATCATGGAACTTAAGTGCTTTTATGACTTGTAAAAATTGCTTCAATATTTGACATTCTGTGCTTCAAGGAATCCTGATTGGCAGTTGATTAGCCTTTTGCTCAAGTCATTATCTTCTTTAGCGAAATTAGTTGGCTAGAAAATTGCATTGTAATTCATCAAGGGGAAAGCAACATTTCAAAAGCTCTTGAGAGGATGGTCCTTTTTATTTAGTATACAATGTAAATTATTTCCCTAGCATGATCATCTAAAACATACTATTCATTATGTTATAGCAGTGTGTATTAAATTATTGTTTGTTTGCTTTTCAGTCCTTCAGTGAAAGTAGGTGATACCTGCCTTTAAATCGGCTCCTGGCTGATACAGGATGTGTATACAGGGAGGAGTTTGGCCTTGAATCAGAAAAGCACTGAAATGTGCATTTAAAAACTAACCCCAATATGTGGAAAATTGCTCTCGTTGTGTTTAATGAAAAGCTAGCATTCAGATCTTTTTAATTTGAAAGGAAAACTTTTTGCAAAAACTACGTCAATGAATAATGTGTAAATGTTCAGAGTAAGGTGAAGAAAATATACTTGCAGGAAGAGCATCAATTAGGTAAAGCCAACAGTGCACTGTTAAAGAAGGGAAAGGACAATGGTTTTGAACAGTCTTCCTCTTTACCTGAATGGAAAACATGGTACCTGAAACACATCTTTTACTGAGTGTTTGTGTGAGGAGCTTGGGGTGTCATCTGCTCCAAGCAGTGGCTGTTTGTAACCCAACGCCTTCATGGAGCCAACCTGTCTCCTCCTGCTTCCCAAGAGTCCACAGCCTCTTTATTTGCTTCCTTTCTGAGGCTGTTGGATTAGAGCAGGTTGCTGGGGTGCTGGGGCAGGCAGTGGAGGTCCTTCCCTTTTTCCTTTTTTCTGTTTGTCCTTCACACTCCAACTATTTTCTAAGTTTGCATTTGATGAGAAGAGAGATTTTTATTTGTTTATTTTTTTTTTTTTTGACAAACCAACTTACTGAGATTCTGGCACAATTAATGACTTGTAGGTTTTTTGTCTTCCCCGCTTTCATAGCATGCACGTTATTAGATGTTTTAAAGCAACATCAGAGCTTCTGGATGAATTAAATATGTATGTAATGGAATACAGCCACAATGGGTGCTATATAACATTAGCTGTTGTGCAGTTATTATCCAGCAGAACTTAATTCCCAGCTTGTTAGTAACATGTTCCTACACAGAAAGGTGAAAACCATTTTATCGTTGCTCTTAGTGTTCCTCCTGTAAGATGAATGTCTGGAAGAAAACACACACGTCAGATGAAATAAGAACATTTTTTGTATGTGATTTAATACCAATTAACTCACTGGGCATCCCCTAAGAACTTAATTAAGGTGATGTTTTTGCATGTAGCTTTGTTCCAGTATTGACAGACATGTCTGCCCAAGATTGTTTCATGATTCATCTCACCAATGTAGAACACTGCATTCCCTCACAACTGGTGTCCTGTAACTTTGCTTCTGTGTTGGAATAGGCGCGTTCTTGCTTTAAACTTTTCCATCTTACTTCACTGCACCACTGTCACTGCTGCTGTATGCTACTGTTGTACTGTCTGATAGATGAATAGCAAGGATCATTTGGCAGAAACAGCTCAAATCAAATGTTCTTTCTTGGAAGAGGTCTCAAATACTTTCACAAAGTTGCCTCCCCTGTTGAAAAGCCAATGTTTTATGCACTTTCTTTTGTAATGTACAATAAGAAACTTGGATTCCTCACTTGGTAATGGAACATACCTATGTTATGTGCTGTACAAAGTATGTCAGCGGGAGTAATTAAAATTAATTAATGCTTCTGGTAAAAGCCTAATTGTCCCCTTAAGGTATAGAGCACTGGACTGGAAGATGTTGTTTAAGACATTTCAACAAAGTAAACAAAACAAATTTCTTGAGAAGAAAGACTGCTTTGAAATTGGATCTGTGTGATGGCAGCTTACCTATCAAGCTCACCGGTCACTCACTGTCCCAGCAAGAGGAGTTGTGGCCCCTTTGGGAGCACTGCCAGTGCCCTGCACCAGCACACAGCTGTCCCTCGGAGGTCATGCCCTGACCCTGCAGCATGATGGATCCCTTTTCATGCATAAAAAACACAGCGTGGAGGAACTGGTCGTGTCTGTTCTTCCCACCCCCAGATGTGATGTTGTGATCTACTTACTGGGAATAATGTCAGAACCTTTAATTATTTACAGAAGTCATAGTGGCAACCGGTGTAATGAAGATGATAGTCTGCGTATCTGTACTTCTTCTATCTGAGGAATGTAAAGTACTTTACAAACATTAGTTAAGCAAGTAATATCTTTGCATCACTGCTAGTAAGTGGCCCTACTGGAATAATCAGGTTGCTATTAACTGAAGATTCTCTCCTCTCTGTTCATATTTAACATGCTGAAATAATTGCCGTATGTACTTTGTGCTCTTATTTCCCCTGTTCCTTTCACTTTAATCCTATCGGAGAAAGGCACAGGTTCTGGAGGAAAGGACTTAATTTTTAAGGGGTGTTTATTCTCCAAATGCAAAAAGAAAGCAAGTAAGTTGCTAGGTGGAAGAGTTTATGAGTTTGGTTTCCAGAGTCAGGCTCTCCAAGGCAGCATCTCGATGTGTGTTGCAGAGTAGCTGGAGAACACGATGCTGCCTTGGATGTTTGTAGAATTGCCAGAACGCCTTTTAGACAGAGGGGGAAATGTAATTTTAAAAAGTGTTTGGCAGTAGCGATAGGCTAACGTGTATAGTTCTAAAGCTTCTTGGCAATGTTGTGCAACTCTTCTGTCTAGGAAAAATATAAAAGTTGCAGACAGCTTTTCTCTAACCTGACAGGGTACAGTAAAATACGGCACTCGCAGCTCAAGAGGTGCTATCTTTCCAAATGCTGCCAACATGTATTGATGTTCCACGACGCGGTGCTGCTTTATTAAACTCTAAATGAGAAACAACGATGGGATCTACATGTTTCCTGTCTCATTATCCAGAAGTACCCCTATTCTTCTTCTAGGAGAAACCATATTCCAACCATTTTCTGTTGTAGAATACTCACTTCAGGCTGAGAAACTTTGTCTCATTTACTTGCATTGATGATCCCATACAGGGATCATAAGCATGGGATGATCAGAATAGCTCCATTCTGCCACAGGAGTGTTTTTTCTTTGCTGATTTCCATCAATGGACATTCTGTCTGCTTTGGTGCTGATAGGTCAGGAAGTCACCTGAAGGCAGGGGGTGCCTTCTGGGGCTGCGGAGATCTGCTTTCCTCCAAACAGAGAAGTAATGCTGGTTCTTCCACAGCGTATTTCTGTTCTCTTTCTCTGACGGAGATCATAGTAACATCATAACGCCAAGTGTGCATGAACAGAGGGATGTGGAGCATCTTCTAGATTGTGACTTCACTTAATTTACTTTGTTCTCTTTCCTACTGGGATTTTCAAAATCTGTCCTAAATTTTCTGCAGTTCTCCAATCTTCTGAGTTGAATTAAGGGCGTTTGGTAATCTTCTGTTCAGTTCCCATTCTTTAACGGGGTCTTTGTTCTTGATGAAAGATAGTTACGTATTGCGTAGCAAAAAAATTTGTACAAGGGTTAAGGTTATACTTAAAATTTGTAGTACTTCAGCTTGTTAAAATGGACTATAAGCATAACAATCTCTGAGACATCAGGAAAAGAAATCAAATGTCTTGTTTTCTAATCTTACACACTCTAAATTACTTTTACAATGAGCTTTAAACAGTGCTGTGTTAGGTCAGCTATGTTTCTTGGAAATACGTCTGTGTCCCTGATTGTAATAACATCTACACATCTTCTGGTTTTCTTCCCCCCCCCCCCCTCCCCTTGTAGCTTTCTTTTTGAGCATTATAAAAGAATTAAACTTATGCTCTTGGGAACTGTTAATTGTTTTGACTTACTGAAGCACTCTGTATGACCAGATCACCTTTATCATTTCCTTAATAACTGTCACTTTATTTTCTAATGTTGAATAATTGAAAGTAACAGAGAGAAAACGCATCTGTTTAACAACGCAGTTTGGTTGTTTATATTCTTGTAAGACAGGAGGCTGTATGTATGAGAGATGTTGGCCGCACAGGTATTTAGGAACAGTTTGTTTTTGGAAAAGGGATATATTTGACAAAAGCTGAGGTGTTTTCCTGTGCCAAGGAAAAGGACGTGCTGCAGTTAACTTGATGCTTCTGTGTGTTGACCCATGCATTTGAGTGTTCAGGAGAGACTGCTGCAAAATCCTCATTTTCAAACGCATCTTTCAGATATCCACATTTACCTTCTGTAATGTAGTGCGTGGTATTGCATCCAATTTTAAGGCTTTTGAAAAAACATGCCTTTTTTATTTTGTAAAGCAGTTGTTGCTTCACTTTGGAGCAGATTTTGTTGTGATGTGTAGTGAAGCAGCATCCAGCATGGTGTAACTAAATGGAGCGCAAGAACTGGGGAAACA
The DNA here is from genome assembly GCF_951394365.1 of Tetrao urogallus. Taxonomy (NCBI): domain Eukaryota; kingdom Metazoa; phylum Chordata; class Aves; order Galliformes; family Phasianidae; genus Tetrao; species Tetrao urogallus. The sequence continues at coordinate 4,969,662 of NC_136814.1, forward strand.
GTAAGTACCACAATCACACCTACCATAGCAGAGATGGGAGCCGAGCCTCAAATGCCTAATTGGCTGTACTGATGACTGTCCATGCAGGCGTTACTTTTGAGTGCATTTTAGTGATGCTTCAGTTCTAACTTTTTCTGACTAAGCTCAAGATCAGAATCATAGAATGGCTTGGGTTGGAAGGGACCTCAAGGATCATAAATCTCCAACCCCACTGCCAAAGGCAGGGCCTCCAGCCTCCACCAGACCAGGCTGCCCAGGACCCCATCCAACCTTGCCTTGGACGCCTCCAGGGATGGGGCATCCACAAGCTCTCTGGGCAATATGTTTGTGTAGTGCCATTAATGAATATGCTACACTGATTGCAGCATGGTTGGTTTTCTTCTTGCTTGAGGAGCTTTGCATATTGCAAAAAGTGGCTCCCCTTCCTGTCTGCTGCATCATGGGAAACATTTATATTGTCTTTGAAAAGAAGTTAGGAATGAATTGATGGCAATAAGCACAGTGATGCTTCCTTCTGGGGTCTTCTGCTCACCCCAACATTTACCCCTAAGCTAAGTTTTAGATATGAATCTCTGCTTCCTTTTACTTACTTGTACCCATTTCACTTTTTTGTAATATAATTGTAATGTTAATCTCATATAGTTTAAGCATATCCTGAGGTCAGTAAGAAGAAATACATTTTTGAAGGAAGGGATAGGCTGTTTTGGAGCTATTCTGCAGTGATTTCTTAATTCGTCAGAGGATTCTGCAGGTTGCCGTGGTCAAGGGGAAGCCTTACAGATTGATGCAGCCTGAAGGGCCAACCATATCCTGGTCTGCATCAAAAGAGAGGTGGCAGCAGGGCGAAGCAGGTGATTGTCCCCCTCTACTTTGCTCTTGTGAGGCCCCACCTGCAGTACTGCATCCAGGCCTGGGGCCCACAGCACAAGAAGAGTGCAGAGCTGTTGGAGCGGGTGCAGAAGAGGGCACAAAGATACTCAGAGCTGGAGCACCTTTCCTATGAAGAAAGACTGTGGGAGGTGGGCTCGTTCAACCTGGAGAAGGGAAGACCTCATTGTGTTCTTCCAGCTCTTAAAAGCAGCTGGTAATCAGGAAGGGAATCGACCTTTTATGTGGCTAGATAGACAGGACAAGGGGGAATAGTTTTAAACTTAAAGGGAAGATTGGGAATGGGTTTCAGGAGGAAGTGCTTTCAGTGATGCACTGGCATTGCTGTCCAGACAAACTGTGGATATGCCATCCCTGGAGGTGCTCAAGGCCGGGTTGGATGGGGTCCTGGGCGGCACTATCCAGTGCCCCTGTCCAAGGCAAGAGATTGGAGTTGGATGCTGCTATAGGCTTCTTCCAACAGGAGTTGTTCTATAATTTTATGATGACTGGTAGTGAAGCAGGCTGGTTGGCCACTTGGATGAAAAGACTAGTTATGGCCAAATTTCAGACTAAATGTGTTGTAGAGTTACCAAAGATGATTAGGTTTTTTAGAAGAAATGCTGCTTAAATGTGGCCCCATATTTGCAGAGAAAAAGTTTACCTCTTGATTTCTGGGAATTAAAACTTAATTAGGCCAGGTTTCTCTGGTATCTCTGAATAATTATATTCTCCTCTAAAACCCACAGGTTTATGAATAATAGAAGGGAAGGATTGAACATGGCTATCTGAGCTTTTTTTCTTTTCAGTTTTTATTCTGTGCTTTCCTGGGGTAGCTATTTGAAGTATAAAGAGGATGTCAATAGTTTCGTAATGATCAACTCCATAGCACCTAAACAAGCTGCAAATGCTGTCTCATAGAGCTATTTTGTTGCCTTCACGCTTGCAACACTAACTCATCTCCCATTTGATAGTGGATCTGCTGAACACGGGGAAAAAAAAAGGCTGAATGACTTCTCAGTCAATATTCAACCCATAAATGCAATGGGTGGAAGTTCAAGCCTGATGATCGCTGAGTCATCTTGTCAGTCACATCCATGATCTGTGCTGTATTTCATAAACGTTGTGACCACAGGTGCACATGCTTCACTTACTCATTCACAGATGGGCAGACTGTTAAAGGGAATCCTGGGCTCCTTGAAGCCAAAGACAGTTTTGTCAGGGATTTCTTGTCAAACTGGAAAGGAAACGCGTGGTATTATCCCTTTGCTCATTGCTTCTACCCCATTCTGTATGATCAGGCTGCATATTTTAAAGCGCTCATGTTCTGGTTTCTTTGTGCTGTCAGCTTGCTGCCTGTTTCCTACTGTTCATTAATTCTCATGTGTTATTTGATGCCCTGGTTGTTTGCAGATGTGTTTGACAGAGGGTTGCAGATTTCAAAATAAGTAGATCTTCCTGCACATTTCTGAAAATTGAGGTCCAGAGAGAACCTCATGCATGTCTTCAGGTAGGGAAATTCGTGGAGGTTCAGCCATTATATGTTTTTTTTTTTAGCATCAAATGCCTGGCTGGTATTTCAGATTGAGTGTAGTGCTTTGACTCTTACCTGGACAGCAACAAAAAAAAAGAACAAGCTGAGGGCACAGGGGAACTGAGTTTAGACTATGAGGGGGGGAGACTGGATTGGTGGGAGTTGCTGGAAACATACGAGGTTCTGGAAAGTATTGAAAGTGCCATGCAGTGCCTTACCCTCAGTTTCCCATCTCTATTTCCTTATTTGATATTGGTCTCCTTTGCAAAGTACATAAAATACTCTAATAAAAAAGCTGTGCAGAGCCTTGAGGAGTTGTTTTGATGTTATGAAAGCTCTTGCATTCAAATTATGTCTGGTCTGTAAAACATTGCTCAATGAGATTTCTATTCAAAACAAGTATTCCTGTAATATCTGTATCTGTGCTGACATGCACATAAGAATGGAGAACGATAATTATATTGGTATTTGACAGACAATTTTCTATTAATTTTAAGCAAAAAATCAAATAGGCAGTGTATTTCATTGGAGCCATGGAGCCTCTCAGAAGGTTGTGAGAGTCTCTCTCACCCTTTTGCTTCAGTCGGGCCAGCAAGCAATGAGATCCCACTGGATTTTATACAGTAATATTTTAAAAAATATTTGTATTGGTTTGTTTATATGAATACTTTCATCGGGCAAATAGATTTGTTCAGGCAAAACAATACTTAAACTCTGGTATTGCGTGCCACTGTTAACTAATTAAAATCATGTTGTGCAATAGGTCAATAGATCAACAAGTTTCCCTTCTAATTAGAAGAGGTAGTTACAAAAAAACATTTCTGCTTGCAAAGGAAGTGTAGAATTAAGAAAAATAAAAGGATAGAGAATCCAGGTCTTGGTACTTTGTTGAAATCTGTGTTAAGAGAGCCAGCCTCTTTTTTTTTTTTTTTTTTTTTTTTTTTTTTTTTTTTTTAACTTTTTTTTGAATCATTCTATGTTACATATTGAGATACTTGAGGCTTTAAATTACCCTTCATTAAGAACCTTTGCATTCATCCCTCTCCCTACAGTGCCTGCCCATATTATGCATACTTGGTTGTGCAGATAACAGCTAATAGTCTGGCCTCCACAACGGAGGTCTGACTGAAGTATTTAGATCTGCTTTATACTTGTCAGGTTAAACTTTCATCCTGCTTAGCATTTAAGCTACACCTATTTTTTGTGGTTCTTGCTATCACCACAAATAGGTGCCTGGCCAGGCTGAATGGTGTCATCTTGGGACTGTTTTCGTGTGAGCCTTTTGTGCCAATTATTGTTTAGCTTTAATTCTTCCACCTTAAGAACTGAAAAACATTTATTTTCAATAACATGTAGGTGTTGGGTGTTGTTTCACCCTGGAGCATAAACATAATTAGTAAAAAAATAAATAACAATAAAAAGATTTTAGATGGCAGAATAGTTTCTCAACTTTTTCTATAGATTTTCTTCACTTCAAAAGGCAGATCTATTTCATCCACACGTTTGTTTAATAGAAGGCTGACTATGGCTGACCTCCAGAGTCCCATCCAGCCAAAGTTATTCTCCTATTCTGTGCAAGGATATATGCTGAAAATGAAATACATGAGTAGTATTAATAAGTCTAAAATGTCTCCTTTCTGATGTAAAAGATGCCATCTTTCCGTAGGACCGTGATGAGCTTGTCTTTGCAGTCTGATTTAGGAAACACTGATACACACGAAATACTTGTGCTGTAGGATTATAAATTAGCTGTAGTTCTTCTGGAGACTCTCACAAAGTGTTTCACCTGCACAGTCATGTATTTTGCTGATTCAATTAGATCAGAGGTGTGCGTATTTCACGAGTACTTAGCATATAACATTTTTATGTCTGATATTGTAAAGGGAGAGGGGATTACTTTTCTCAGCTGCCTTCCCATCAGAAGTAAGTATGGCATGAAATCATTTGTGTAAGTCATCTCGATGCTCTGGAAGAGCTTCTCCATCATTCCCCTGGTCTCGTTGCTTCCAGACGCCGCATCCTTAACATCACTGCAAGCAGAACATATTAGTCATACTAAGGCTTGTTTATGCCTGTACCCTAGGGTGACTGTTGAATGTTTTTCTTCTGCCGTTGCTCGGTTGTTTGTTAGTGCCTGTTTACAACTAAGACCTTAAGGAATGAATATCCAATCATGTTGACTTCTGTGCATGGCTAGGGCACTGTCTGGGTTTGCTGTGAGTTGTTGCTTGAATCTCCTGAATTTCGATTCATGCACATTGTTCGAGCTCAGTAAAGAAACGATTACCTTCTCATAAAGCAGAAATTTGCTTTATTGCAGTTTAAGAATTGAGGCTTTCCCCATTTATTTGCAAGTACTCGTGCACTGCTAAAAATCCACAAAAATTCAAATGTTTGTTTTGGAATTGTTTTTTCTTAATAGGAATTTTCCAAGTAAAAATGTTTGAAGGGTGCATTGACGAAGGTGTTTCACTTGGAGCCTACAGTATGCTTTTGATGAAAATCCCGACTGCCTTCACCGCTGTTATTCAGCATCGCTGGGTAGCTTGGTACACATAGGCTAGGCTTTGTTGGAGTCAAAGTAGGCTGGAAGATGTGAACCCTAATGCATTCTGCTGGAAAGCTGGCATTCAGCCCATGGGTCACAGAATCATGAAGGGTGGAAAAGACCCACAAGGTCATCCAGTCCAACCATCCATCCAATAGCTCTCACTGACCCATGTCCCTCAACACAACGTTCAAACGTTCCTTGAACACCTCCACCACTAGACTAGAGCTAGCCCCACCAAAGGTAGCCCCAATTTCTCTAAGTAAACAACACAAAAACCTCACCACCACCAGTAAACATCACGAAACGTGCACAGTGCTTACACTACAGGGTCTCAGCATCAGCTGTTTTACTCTACAGATGCGTTCTTATTGGTCTTCTGTGCTTGCTAATGAAGAAGAAACCTAAGTGCTAGATCTGATTGAAAAATACGTGGGCTTAATGTAGCCTTTGTGTTGGGTGGCAGTTGGCAAGTAGGAAATGTCTCTCCATGCTTCCTTGCTGAATTCACCTTGGCTTCTTCTCACAATTCCATCTATGACTTCTTATTTGCAAGTTTGCCTTTGAACAATAGGAAAGTATGTAAACACAGCTGTTGTTAAAAGTAGACTTTTTGACCGTAGGTGGAATAATAATTTGAAGTTGAAATTTATTTGTGTTTGTCAGAAACTGCTCAGAATTATTATTTTTTAATACAGAGGTCCTGTATCTAAAGGATGTCCTCTGCAGGGTCTGTCACTGGTACAGTAGGAGCTTTGATACAGCCAGCACTGTATGCCTTCTCAACTTTATTCATTGGCAGATTATAATGATCATTTGTTTCTAAAGGTATCAAGCTGTATTTTACATGTGAACCACAGAGAGCTAAGAAAAAAAGTCATTTTAATGAAATAATTTTAATAAAATTGACGTAACTCAGAAATGAATCAACTTCCTGCTGTTTTGATTTCTCTGTGAACTTTCTAAACTTGGACTTTCCGTATTCTCTGTAAAATGCTAGAAATGCACTCCTTTTTCACCCTTTAATGCAAAGTGGAAAGGAAAATGTGGATACTTTAGTATAACACGGCATCATAGGATTTACAGTGCTCGGTCTTTCTACTTATGATCAAATGTATTTTTGTCCAAACCACTTTTCTATATTGCACATGCGCACGCTTGACTGTGTGCTGCGGCTTTAATGGGCTAACGTTGAGTTGCTTTTGCCTTTTTGAAGTTGTCTTTCGGCGCTCTTGCATTGTTTTGCTCAAACCATGGAGAACTTGAGATACTGTTGCTCAGAATTACCTCTTAAAAATTCTGCTAAAGAATTGCACAGCCGTGGAGCATTGCTATGGGATTGATGCTGTTTACTCTTTAATTACTGTAAACTGCAGCTCACAGTGCTGGCACTGGGGCTTGTTTGTTACATGCGATGATCACTTTATAAATGTCAATAAAATCGAGACAAAAACCTCTAGTACAACTGGAAGTAACAACTCAGTATTTTCCTCATTAGCTTTGGCAGCCAAGTAGTCTTCCAAGGCAGTACGCAATAAAGCACCAGCCAACTGAGTCCCACACTGTGGCTATAATTACATATTTTTCCTTGCTAATCAGTAGCATATTTCTGTGTACACTATTATATTTTAATGGTTTTGTTGCAACACCAATTTCACTACAACATTCTCTTGAAGAAAATGGCACGTAATGATTTTGTATTTACTACAAGAAGATATTAAACTAAATAATACATAATGATGCTACACAGATTAACCAGCTCTTTAGTTCTTCAGTTCCTTATCTCTCCTTTAGTAGTGTTTTAGGGCAAACATAAAGTTATTTAGAAGGGAATTACCAGAATTACCGAACTGGTAGATACAGCCAGCTGAGTGGGATGTCTTGTTTCTTACTCAAAAACTATTAGATGATAATTTAAGCTGTGCTTACTACTTTAATTTCTCTTCCCGCAACTCACGGAACATAAGGAGGGCTGCAGCCAGCTCAGATAAGTAATAAGTTCATTAACTGCAGCCTTACCTTTCCTGTAGGTTAAAAAAAGCTGTGTGGGACTTGATTAAACAGCCTGTTGGGGTATGGCCCCGCGGAGGGCAGGGTGGTGAGCGGCACATAGAGGTTCGCTGTGCGACTTCTGGATTCGCAGCCTTCGATTAACTCGAAAGGTCACTTGCTATTATTAGGCTTTGTGTCCTTCTCCTTTTTTCTTCTTAAATTGTTTTTGTTCAAAGTGATAGCGCTGCAAAACAAAACTAGTACAGTGGGAGGCATTTCTTTATCCAGCTCTTTCCATTATCTTGTTGCTGCTTCTAATCTTAAATATGTTATTTAAAAAAAAAAAAGTTGTTACTCTTTCTCTTTTTTAACTGTGCCCATGCAGTCATTGAAATTCCATTTGATCATTATGAATATATTTGTATATTTTGGCTTAGTACAATGCTTTTCCATTTACCTTGGAAACAGCTTGACTGACAGAGACAAAGGAATGGGGGCTTAACCCCTTTACTCTCTGTGCCATGAATTAGGTGTGAAAGTTCTACTGATGCTTCTAACATTTCTTTAATAGATTTGTCAGATTCTGCGATGGAATCTGGCACGTAAATGACAGTAAATAGTTTTTCTTCTATATTTTGTTGCATGAGTCTGTCAGGATATGACATTGTTTTTACAGGGGAAATTGTACTTAGACTGTGTGACACTTCTAGCATGTTGCTGGAAAATAGTTGGTAATTCAGTGTTTCTGAATTCTGATTGTGTGTCCTAGATCTTCTTTGGCAGGCATTTATCTTAGATGTGTTGCACATACAATTTTCCATCCCTTCTCAACAAAGAAGTGAAGTATTTGAGACTCTTCAGTCCCACTTGTCATGCTTGTGTTAAAACGCTGGCTGCGAGAATCTTTTTCAGACCTCATTTTCCAGTTAATCTAGTGTTTACCTTTTGCTTCCCTTGTATTTATTCCATTTGAACACATTGTAATGTGTTCAATTGGATTTACCTATTGCTAGGCAATTGTTATATAATTAATACTGTTAATTAATCTAGCTTCAAACACCACTTTAAATTGAGAGGATTCTGTGATTGCGGACTGAGAAGCATCTCAACCAGTGGTTCAGGTTAAAAGTAAATTAGCACAAGTGAAAACCGTCCAGGAAATAAGAAAACCAGCTACTGCTCAGTAAATAATTCACACTATTCCTATAGCTAGTTAAGCCTTACTGCAAGCAAGAGGATATTCCTTTGTTGCTACTTAGTCCTGCTCCTTTATCTGTTCCTGCTGCTGCCCTAAATCTGTGTTCATATGAGCCCTGTGTTTTGGTTGTTTGTATGTTATTGTGGCTAACTTTCAAGCCAACTCCTTTATTTTCCTGTGTATCTGTATCTAAAAATAAAAGCAAAAATCTAGTCTAAGAGGACTTTGTAATAATCCATGCAAAAGAGGCATCTTAAGTTTGCTGTTAATATTATTTTCTTATTTAGAGCGGAACTATCTGTGCTTTATAAAAGCTGAAGTTGGTAATGTGACTGTCAGTGTTGGTCGCTTCGAACACTGTTTCAGTGCTTGCTCTGTACATATATATTTTTTTTTCACTGAATTCGGTCTATCTCAAGGACTTTGTCCTTTTGGAAAGGTCTATGTGAAGGCTGTGTAACCTGTGCAAAAACGGCTACCTGCTGAGACAACAGAATGCCTCACTGATGAAGGGACGTCTGTGAAACTAGATTTTACTAAGGAGCCGCTGCCTTCTGTGACTTAACTTTTTCTATAGGAGCTTCTTCTTCTCCTCTCTTGTGGCTTATGCATTGCCTAAACCTGCCTGGAGATTCACTGTGATGCTAAATAGTTGAGCTGACCTCTATGGGTTAGAGAGGGGAAGGGAAAAGATAGCTATTGAGAAGTTCATTAAAAACTGTTTAAAGCATAATATTTGAAATCCTGGGTCATAAAAGCTTTTCCTCTGCAGACCTGCACAGCCTTCTCTTGCAGTTTTCTCAGGGATGTGTTGCTGTTCACCCCGCATCAAGTGTTGCTTTGGTCTCCTCAGGTTCAGTGTCTTCTCCCAGCAGTGTAACGCTCTTGGTGCACCCCCATAGCTAAAGAGAAATCCCCATGACAGTGTCTGGTTTAATTACTTTTAGTTAGAAGCTGTAACTTAATACAGAAGCTTTCAGGCTCTCGAATTAAAAAGGCATATGTGATAGTGCCTTTCCTTCCATACTCTGTGTGAAGAGGAGGTCTTGGATCTCATCCTCTAGCTTTCAGTGTGGAAAAAAGTAGTTATACTGAGGTATTGTTGTATTTACAGTGTGCCTGTGCAACTCTTAGGAAAGACGTGCCAGGAGCCTGTTGGACTGTGAGAATGCACACAGTTAGAAGGCTCCCATTGACACAGTCATTGTACAGTTATTACACGGTCGCCTGTTCTCTCTAAATCCTTGACCCATGCCTGACAACTGTTAGCTGATCATAGTGAATAAATTTGTATAATCACTGTGTGATTACTGCCTAATAACTGTACTCTGAGTATGCAAATACCTACTGCAGTTTAATGTAAGTCATCTGCCATGAGTGGCCCATAGTATTTTTGAAACATCTGCAAGTAATGAAGCATGCCACTGCAGCCTCCTTGTCTGTGGGCATTATCAATGGGCAAAAAAGCAAGCAGAAAACTTCTTCAGATATTTCACAGTTTTTTTTTTTTTTTCTGCTTTCATTCATTTCTTCTAGGCTAGCTGCGTGCTTGCACATAGAACAACCAGTATTATTTATTTCTTTGCTAATGATTCTGTCCTCGTTACATGGAGGACTGCATAAAGATGGAAGATTCAAATGCATGTCTGAGCCTGAGATGCTCACAAAACGTTCACTGAAGAAGCCATAAAGGAAAGCATATCAGGGGTGTGTAGAAAAGACATCCTGCTACATTTGCAAGCAGCCAGTACAGCAGAGTTTAAGAATGTTTTGTGGAAGCACTGGTAACTGCTTTTTCTGCTCTTAACCTCTGTTTTTTAAGCATTTGCCTTTGGCCTTTGTGTGAAATAGGGTGCTGAGATGGGGATGGAGTGTCTCTCCAGTATCTTTTTGTACAAGGCTTGTTTCGTTTACATGCAGCATCGTAACACCAGTAAACGACTTTTTTCTTTTCTTTCTAACATGAGTTTCATTGTCCTTCCAGGAGCGTTTTTGATCTTTTTATCTCCTTGTTTCTTTAGCGCTCCTCAGAGTTTAGCTTTATGTTTCAGAACAGTGAGGCAGGAAAAATAGACTGTGCAGTTCTATGCACTAGACAGAGACTGATATCCCAGCAGCAGTGTAGTGTCATCAATAGCTTAATGGCATCATGACAAGAAAGAGCTGCAGTGAGATTTTAAAAACAACAGCGTGGTTATTTGCTGTGAGTTTGTGCTTGAAAGAAGGAAGCACTGAGGTGTGTACTGAGGAAGGACAGCGTGGAGGGGCTGAAGGAGGCTGTGAGCTTTGTTGCAGGTGGGCATTGACTTTCTGTTTGACTTCAAATAAGTGTTAAGCGGAGCCTAACTTGCAAGGGATCATGATAGAAGGAAAAAAGGAGTTCTGATGACATCTCCCCAACCGTTTACCTGATTTAATTTCAAGGTGTTGCTGAGTTACATACATTCTGTATGTTAGAATCATAATATCATAGAATGGCTTGGGTTGGAAAGGGACCTTAAAGATCATCTAGTTCTAACCTGCCTGCTGTGTGCAGAGTTGCCAGCTGCTAGATCAAGTATTAGATCATGTTGCCCCATCCAACCCAGGCTTGAACACCTCCAGGGATGTGGGGCATCCACAGCTTCTCCGGGCAGCCTGACATCCAATTCAAGTCCCTGCCTCTTTTACTTTAAAACTGTTCTTTCTTGACTATCTACCCATGTAAGAAGCCTCTCTCCCTCCTACTTATAAGCTTCTCTCAAGTCCTGGAAGGTTGCAGTGAGGTCTCCCCAGGTTCTCCAGGCTGAACCAGCCCACCTCCTTCAGCCTTTCTTCATAGGAGAGGTGCTCCAGCCCTCTAAGCGTCTTTGTGCCCTCCTCTGGACCTGCTCCAACATCTCAGCATCCCTCTTGTGCTGGGGGCCCAGTCCTGGATGCAGTACTGCAGATGGGCGTGCATGAGCAGGGAGACACATCCCCTTCCTCTCCCTGCTGCCGCCCCTCTGCTGATGCAGCCCAGGATGTTGGTGGCTGTCTAAACTGAAGGTGCATGTTTAGCTATCAGAATTGTGTGTACATCTCCAGAATAGACAGAGCAACACAAACTTACACGCTCAGTTTCCTGTCTCTGGGGGGGGTGGGGGTACACATCCTCTTTCCCTATCCCTGTCTCACTTCTTTTTCTCTACACAGTCCTATTCTTAAGCAGTTCCATGTTTTTAGTTTTTAATAACGTGTATCTGTAGTAATTGCACACCAGCATGAGTGGAAATGCAGGAATTAAGCAGTGAGGTGTAGTTAGGGCTTTGTGACTCAGTGGAAGGGAAGTACTGGCACTGCCCTATTGGCTGAGGAAGGGATTTTGGAGTCTCCAGCCTTATTTCTTCAGGATGATACCACATTTAAAAAAAAAAAAATCCTGCAGCTTTTAAAGGTAAAAGATGTCGATTCCAGAAGTTGGAATCAAGTGCAGATGAACGCAAACTGAAGCGGTTGAATAACATAGAATAACCTGAAATTTCACCAGACTTCAGCTTCTCACTGAATAAACAATAACATGCAGTCTTTCTGCTTACTGCAGGGAAGTTCTTCAGAATTATCTGTCTCGGTTCCATTTGTAGAAGACTATGGTGTGGCAGGTGTCTCAACATTACCACAATTAAAAGGAAGTGAGCGGTTCTTTCACACATGCCTTAATGTCAGGATTTTGGACTGGGAAAAATTGGAAAACCACTGTTGGAGGCTTTCCTAGTTCTTTTTTTACTGCCAAAAGTGTGACATTCACACAGGTTTCTCAGACCCGTGTTTCTCAGAGCCCTTATGCTGCTTGAGTGGGCTGACAGAAGTGTGAATCCTATTGACATTATAACTCTGCAGAATACAAGCGGAGCTCTCAGAGACCGAGAAAGATGATGTCCTAAGTACGAGATGAAATGAGAGCAATATTTATTGCTTAGTTGGGAGGAATTTAGTAATCGTTAGTGTGATAGCACAACGTCTACTTGGCTTTTTGCGTACTTTTGATTTGAGTTTCTGACATCCCAAGTTTTTTGGCTATGCCAAAGAAGAAAAGGTTTGTCAGAAAATGCAAGCTTACTACTGTTACTTCTTCAAAATAAGAATGGTTGGCGGTATGCAATAAATACAGCACGTGCTTCGTGTTTAACAGAGTTGAGTTTTATTTTAAACCCCTGAGTGAGTTTTATTTTGAATATTGATTTCCTGATTTCCATGTGTCTTGTCATTCTCTAGCAAGGACTTTGGGTAGGACCTTGCAGCTGCTTTTGTTATCTTTTGATGTGAACTCCATCCAAGCTAAGGACAGCATTTTCATAAAGCATTGAGTTGTGTTTAAAATGTAATTTCTGTCTCTCTTCACCAGAGCAGGCAAAAACTTAGTTTTTAGTGGTAAATCTGAAGTATTCCATCTAAACTATATTCCAAAATGTAAGTTTCCTGGGGACGATATTGCAGCAATGCTTACAGATGCCACTGTTTCAAGTAGGCTTGATGCTTGCTGTTGGTACAGCAGTAAGGGTTCTAATGGCCATGATTATTATTATGTTAAACTCCCTCTGTGTTGTGATTTAGTGATTGGCGCTGAGTGCACCTGCAGCTTTAATTCTGGCTGTGTTAAGGCCCTTCATACAATTTCAAATGTTGATTTTGAAGTGAAGACAGACACCCAACCAATAGCTTAAGCTTTGGGATTTTAAGATCTCAGTTGTGTCTTGTTTTAACTCAGAAGTGGGCACTAAGAATGTCTGAAAACAGAAGTATTTCAGGAACTATATATTCAGAATGTCTGTGGTGGGACAGGAACTTAATTCAGTGAAACAGCCATCTCAAAATACATGGTTCATCTGTGGTTTTTGTTTTTCGAATGGAGAATTTTAAGGCAAAGTCAGATGTTGCTTTTAATTCTTTTGGATCCTGGCTAGAAAGTACTGTCTAAATGCTAAGTATTTAAAATTAATTATGTTGGAGGCCTATAAACCAGCGCATTGATTAAAAATCTTCAGCTCATTAAACTCCCCAGCAGCACAGGCCATCTCTGTAATACAAACTGCCGCTTCTAGTGGCGGCGGCCGACTGGCATCTGTGTTGTAATCTTTGTAAGATCCCACCTTCGTTCATTACACCAGCATCTGCTGTGTCTCGCTGGGCGGATTTGTTTCCCCCCGACAGCAGTCGGCGAGGTGCAGTTGTGCCTTTGAGTCCAGTGAACTTTCTAGAGGCGCTTGAGCGCTTCTGCAGGGTTGGTGTTGTTGCCATGTTTTTGCAGTGAGCTGTTCTGAAAGGCCCACAGGTAGTTGGGGAGCGTGTAGCAGAGGCCTGCTGCAGGCAGGGCGCACTGGGTTCTTCTTGCGTGTCCCTAGCAATATATCTGCTAAAATGATATTTCTGTTTGGTTTTTGTTTTCCTTTCTCACTCCTGGTATCTGCCATGTGCAAGAATGGCAAGGCGTCATCCATAAATTGTGCACGGTTTACTTGCAAAATAAGTAAATCTCCTGAATTTTCTGGTGGAAAACCAGGGATAAAGGTCTTGAAGGTCTTGAGAACAGGAATTACTATGAAAAAAGAGCATGTTTTCATGAGTTTTCAGAGTTTCTCAAAATACAAGTCTGCATATGTTGTTTACACCACAGCTTCAATTTATCCAGACTCAGATGCAAGGTCACAAAAGAAGTTAGGGCTTATTATTACCAGGGGGATTTTGTATTATTTGCTGTGGTGTTTGATTACCTTACCCTATTTTATTACCATCTGCACCGCAAGATTGGTTTTGCTGAGGTCTTTTTTTTTTTTTTTTTTCAAGCAGCATCCCACGATACCCTTAATTCTCTGTTTCCTTTGCTTTTGCTTCATTTGCAATTTTAAGAGATTTTCTATAAGAAATAGATTTATTCTATGTTGTAAATTAGCTACTTTTTACTATGTAACTTTAACCCTTTAATTCTGGAGAACAAACACACATGCTTTACAAGAAATTAAATAAGACATAACATAACTGTTAGCATCTTTTAGTGATGTAGAAAGACGTCAAAGATTCCAGTATTTTTAAGAACTCGCTGGTTTTATAGTATGCTCATTTTGCCAGGGAGTTTTATTTTGAAACTTGATTATTTCCATGTATCTTAAGCGGTTATTTTGAGGTGACTTCTTTGTGCATCCAGTGCCATTGATTGCAGCATTTTGGAAGGAGTTTTTCTTCATTAAGGGCTTCTGCTGAATTGTTGGGAGAACAAAGTGCTGTCCCCAGTGGCTCCTAAAACTTATGGATGCGTGCAATGTGATTGCTAATACTATTTTTAATGAAAAAAGTTGCAATAGGTTTGTAATAGCTTTATGCAAGCATGAACTGCTTGAAGTATACAGTTAAATCTCAAACCCCTTGAGCTGTTCTTCATCCCTCAAAATATCATTCCTATAAATGTGTCAAGATCTGGGAAAGAACCCTTCCATGTGCTTCTCCAGCCAAGGCAGGGTGAAATGGTGCTCTCAGTTTTTGCCAGGACTTAAAAATACCAAAGGTTTGGCATGCAGGCCAGAGGTGGGGCTTCTTGTCAGTTAGAACTGATAGTTTTGTTTGTGGGGTTTTCCCACGCCTTTCCTTGTAGTTGTGAAATGACAGCTCGCTTGTGAATATAAATGACCCGATGTGTATATATATGATTTCCATACGTCTGGACGGGAATGCAAGCTGTAGAAAATAGCCTAACTGAACAGAGTGATAGCTTCTGAGTTCAAGGGCATTTCTCTTTGGTTGTAGAAAATGGTGATACTGCATAATTTCTTACCTCTGTCACAAGATGCAAGTCAGATTTGAGCATAAGTGAAGTGCCTGGGTTTTTATTGCTAGTTGTGCACAGTAATTCCAGGAAAGGAACAGTGGGTTGTGGTTTAATGTTTCCCAAATCTGTTTTGAAAAACGCAGAGGAGCACATATACATCAAACTGATGGTACAGATGAAGTATTTGAAACCAATATGTCAAACGTTGTTCTCTTTCTTACAAAAGTAATTGGACAGCATTTACATTATCATGTAAATCTCTTCCTCCTTATTACGCGATAACATTATATCTTTGGCCATCGTTTTCCCCCTCTTGAGATTGTTTCCATTATCTGCAATTTCCATGAAGTTATCCTGTTAGCAGTGCTTAGCTTCCATGTATGCCTACATTGCTAGTCATCTCACACGTTCAGCAACCAAAGGTATCTCACGTGAATGTTTTGTGCCTTCCCACTGTGTCTTTTTGAATTAATACAGCTAAGGCATGTTTTAGCAGAGGCTGAAGCATCGCATTTAGATTTGCTCATCTACTCTATCTTTGCCAATTCTTTTTTTTCTTTTTTTTCTTGTTTTTCTTTACGTTATGCAGAGTACTCAAATTTGGTAAGATGTTTCACTTCTTGGGTTGTTGCTAGAAGAATTATCAGAGTTGTGTTACATGCTGGATATATGATTGGACGTACAGAATGTTTCTAGCATGATTTATTGAGTTATCATACTATATGCATATGTAGATCGAAGGTCATCTCTGCGAAAGTATTTAATAAGTCATGATAGAAGAAATATATTATTTAGACAATGGTAATTCTATTTATATATCTTTAAAAGAAATCATTCTTCTGTGGAGTCACTGAAGTATATCAAATGCTAATGTCTGAGTTTCCATCTACGCCTGTCCACAGTATTCAATCATTTTCTGTTAAGCCATCTTTATGAGAGAAGCATGAACTTCTACTTGTTTGTTTTTGGCAGATGTCTTCCATTTTCCTTGTCATATGTCAAAATTGGCTATGATGGAATTGATTTGCCTCAGTTAAGAATTCAATTTTTTTTCAATTACCTTTTCATCCTGCTGGAGGTTGCTTCAATCAGAAAGGCTGCGTGTGGAGCTGTGGAGAGCCAAGCAGTGATGGGCCATCTGTACCTCAGCTGTGTGCTCGCTGAGAGCCTGCTTCTTCCCTCCTGAGGTTGTTTATAGATGGGGAGCCGGAGTTGCCTCTCTGTTGGCCATCACAGCTGATCTGGCACATGGTTTATTAACCTACTGGGTTTGCTAATGTACTGTGGGTTTGGACGAGGTAAATCTATGCTTCTGCTTCTCCATGGGAGGCGGCGACTCCTTTCTGCATGTTCTTTTGCTTGGCTGTGCTCTGAGCTGGACCTGGTTTAAACCGAATGTGCTTTGGGGTAAAAGAAGTTGGTTTATCGAGACGATTTGGTTGAGAGGGTGTCTGAACGAGTAACTGTATAGACACAGGGCAGGTGAGGGTGCCCAGCAGCTCAGGAAAAGAAATAGCTCGGGGTTGGAAATGCTTCATCCACTGCTGAGGGTTGTGGACTGTGTGCACTTGAGTTCTTGTCCGGTGCTTCTGAGGTGAAAGACTTTTTCCTTCATTGAGGACTGCAGCTTAAGTGCAGTGCTAAGCATTAATGCTGTTTTTATGTTAATGTCTCAGGAAATGTTAATGTTGGTAAGGATTGTGGTGGCACTGCTTATAAAAATATAGTTGAGGTTTCAACGCATTCTGGTTTACTTATCCTGTTTGGTTTGGAAAAGCATTTCGTAATTAAGCTAAAATAATTAAATATGATGTTATGGGCATGGGAGAGATTTCCAGCATTCTTTATTTTTTTCCCTGGAGGTTACAAAATATAATTCTTGCATTAGCATCTCGCAGTCTGTTGAGCTGAGCTGTTGGGTACATGAAGAAGGAAAACTCAGCTGAGGTAGAATAATAAGACTTGGCATCGTGGCTTAGGTGGCACGGGTGAGGGAGCTCCTGAAGTTCCCTGCAGCCTGGCTGGCAGTGAGCAGTCAGATGGCCAAGCCTTGTGCTGTGCTGCCAGTCTTCGTGCCTCTACGGGGAATGGCACGCAGGCAATCCTGAGAGTCGGTGCGTTTCCTGAAATCCCATCTGAACTTGGCTTTTCAGACCCTTTCTTGCTTTAATTGTTTCAAAAGTGCTGTTGGGAATTGGTGTAGCTTCGAACTGGTTAAATATGAAATAAAATATTGAACAACACAAAAATAGAATCTATCTTTCTTGTATAAGCAAGAATTTGTTTAGCCTTTATTCTTCAGCTTTGTAACTTTTCTGTATTGAATTGTAATTCATGCAACGCTTATTTCTTGTAGTGGAACTTCATGGCTGCTGCTGACTTAGGGCCTTCATGTAGCTACTGTGTCAGGGCACACAGCATTTCCTTTTTTTTGTTTGTTTCCTTTTTCTTTAACTTTTCTTCCATAATTACAGTAAATGATTTCTTTGATTGCATGTTGAGTGGGCAGAAATGCTGTGCCAGCAGCCTTTTTTTTTTGCCTTTGCTACTGCTACTATTCTTTTGCTGCTTCCCAAGGGTAAAAAGATCTATGCACTCAACTAATTTTCTTGCATACTTAGCTGCAATTGCAACCTTTAGTAATTATTATTTAATTAACTCCAGAATATTGCACGGATCATGCAAAACAAGAAAAAGGAAAGAATAAAGGTCAAAAGAAAGTACTTTTGTAAATTTTGAGTTCGTGAACCCATAAGCGTTATTTCATGGAGTTTTTGTTTAAGGCCTTGACAGGACATTGACATTAACTGGCCTGCATAGTTCTAGAAGAATCAGAGCTGTGTAGAGAGAAAGAGTTTGGTATTTATCTGGGAATCATTGTTATTGTCATAATAGAAAGAGGGAATTTATTTGAGCCTTGAATAAAACCACTTTCTACTATGGAAATTTTAATTTCCATTGACTGTTTCTGGCAGAAAAAATGTTTGTACTTGGATGTCTGCTTGTAGATCAGTAGATCTGTACCTGAGCAGTAAATGGTGGTGGCCATGCATTTATTTGAATGCTAGTCACACACAGTTTGAATGCACAAAAAATGTTTTTTTAATAAATAAATGGTTCTGGGTTTGCTTTTGCAGTGGACGGCTGTATACACAGAGCTGCTGGGCCCTGCTTACTTGCTGAATGCCGCAACCTGAGTGGCTGTGAGACTGGACAAGCAAAAATTACGTGTGGATATGACCTACCAGCAAAATGTAAGTCATCTCCTCTTAGCAGCGTTTTGTTTTACGCACGTGGAGCTGGTATGCATGCTTTATTTCCCTGTAGTCTAATTCAACAAGGTATTCATTTTACAAGGTTAGCAGAGGGACTTAATTAAGCATGTTCTGTAATAATGTCTTTCCCTCAAAGCAATTCAGGCTTTTCTAAACGATTATTTCACCTATGTTATCCGATGGAAACTCACATGTCTCTAAAATATAAAACATCTTCCGTGTTTATTTTTCTTGCGAGCTAAAACGTATCCTTTCATATGCATAATAAAGGATTTGAAATGCTTCATGAAGTATGAACAAAATATACATTATCATATTTAAGATCCATGGAGACAGGTTTTGGAAATGTTGCACGTTTCATATTCTTCATGCAGATTTGTTGATTGTGAATACTTTGATAGCTGAGGAGATCAAAGTGATGTATTGTGTTTTTCAGCTGCTATGTTGAGGCTGATTGGCAATTACTGTGACGGCATCTGTCACACTTTAGCTTTTGGTGGAGTGCAGATCAATGTTGAAATGCTTTTGCACGTTGAAAGTGCAATTGACAAAATTCTCATCTTATTTAAAATAGGAAGAAGGCTATTTGACCTTGTCGCATAGTTGTCGAGCTGGTCTTGGAAAAAAATAATGTGTTGACATCATGTTGGTTGGCCAGCCTGTTGTGTAAGAGTCAAATGTAGGGAATCTCTTTAAGAATATTAAGATATGATGATACAAATATCAAGAAAAGTGTACAACTAGTATTCAAACTTACTTTAATGTGCTCAGCACTTGTAATATGGCTCATTAAAGTATTTCAGATCTGCTCCCTTAATTTGTTTTAGGCTGTTCCCACGTAAAATCAAATGCATAGTGCAGAAACAAGTATCTTTTTAGGTTCCTGTGGCTCTTAACACTTTACAGAGAAAAGAGTCTGGTTCCAGTTGTTTGTTGGCACCTTCTGTGGTGATGATGATAACGATGATAACTGGCAGTTATTCCCTTGACAGTGATAATTGCTATATGTAGGAAAAATTTCATGTGTTTTATATGTAAATTTACCAGGTGGTTAATTTATTTAACATGGTTAATATTAATTATTTATGAAAGGTTTATTTGCCTTCAGATTGGGAAATCTGAGCAAATCCCATGTGATGCCTACTTTGGGGTTTTCTATGTGATCAAAATCATGACCAGATTCCTCTAAAAAAAATGATAAGGTTGTTGGGTAACATTGTCTCTGTTGTGAATTTTTGAGGTCTAATTCTTGTACTCTAAGAAAAAAGACAGAAAGAAGGAAGGAAAAAATCTTGGGAGTCACAGGAAAGTGACTCGTGTGTGGGTACTTAATTCCTCCCATGTATTTCAATGAGAGAAAATAAATGTACCAAAGCAATGAGCACTGAACTGTGTTTGAAAAACATAGGGTCGTGTCTGAGACATGGCCTCCCTCTAAATTTTATAGGAGTTTAATAGGTCTTGCTTAAGTTAGGTTTGTGGAATTGGATTATGATTGAAGGCTATAAGGAATTTTTGAATTTGTTCTTCATATAAGAAAACAAAATAATGAGAAAACCTTGTATCACTTGTGGTTTGAAATAAAACCTGTAACTACCTGTAGAGAAAAGCCAATATTCTGCTTAATTGATATTCTTTGAAATCAAGTTGCATCAAAGGCACGTCTATTTATATATGATCATGCATCAACATGAAATGGGGAAAGGATGCATTAACTGGCAAACAGGCAAAAGGAGGGAAATAGGCAGTTTTTGTGCAGTCTGACAATTAGTTACTCTTGGCTTAGGCTGTTTCCTTAAAATGTATTTGTGTTCATCAACTGCTTTCTTTTGCTTTTCCTTTTAGAAGCTTTTGATTATGGGTCATTAAATTATTGTACCATGTAAACTCTGAAAGGGATCAAACAAGCTGAACTCTGTTCTCACATTTTAGAGGGTTTTAGAGCCACCTAATTTCTTTTGCCTCTCTGTGTCGCTTTATTGTACCAGTATGACAATGTAAATGTATTTTACATCTGATTTTTGCAATGAAGCAGCGATGTGACAGGATGTCCTGACTCTCCCATCCAGGTGTTCTGTGAAGCAGTTGTGCAAGTCAGCAATTTGTTTGAAGCCATAAGTGAATGGATAAATGCCAGCTTTTGAGTTTGCTTTTCACCTAGTTGCGTGCGTGAGACCTACAATAATCAATGAACAGTTTAGGGTAATGATTTTTTTTGTTGTTTCTGGTCTTCATGGGATTGTAATTAGATGAGTAACGATTTTGAATGTGAAATATAGTTCTTACTGTGGTGAACTGTTATTTTTTGTTGTTTAGCAGAGTTGTAGATGTTCCAGTCATACTTCCTACCCCTGGGATTTTCCCATCTCTAGTTCTCACCTCTAGTTTCTGAAATCAGCAGAGCTGCTCTAGGGCCGAGCAGTCTACCCATGCAATGTGTGATGCAGGACTTGGGCTTAAACTGCAAACTCAGTGTTAAAGAAGGTCTAGGATTCTAAGGTCATGCAACATATTGTGTAGATTTACGGGTAACGTGGAGGAAGCTGGAATTAAGTTGGCTTTTTAAGGAAAAGGAAATCGATAGTTGATAAATAAAAAGTACTGTGGCTCTCAACTTTATAAACAATTGTATCTTTATTGTATAATTAGCTGCATTGACTTAAATAAGAACAGGTGTGATAACTGCTTTTTCACAAGTGAAAAATGGAGAAAAAATGCCTAAGCAAAGTGCAAAGATGTATGGCAGAAGCCGGTCTTCTGTGTTTTGTTCTAGTAGTTACATCTGTCACATCAGTCTCTGGAGTACACAAGTAACAGTAAGTGCTTAGGGAGAAAATACATGAAGTCGTGTTTTTTTCCCCCTCATCTTTTCATCTTAGTAATGTGAACAGACAAAGACTGATGTGTCTGAAGCCTAGAGATGTTGCTTTATGGGCTTTTCAAGATATATTTTTGGAAGCCAAAGAATACACTGGAAATAGAGGTGAAATCAAAATTAGTTTTCTAATTACCAGTTAATGTAACACTCAATACAGTGTTACAGAAGTCAGTATAATCACCATCTACCTTCTGTACTGCAAAAGCCTACTCAGAGACCCTCAAATGCCAAACAAGTTATTTGTTGAACACACAATTTGGTTCATGTAATTTGTTGTTGTCTTTCAGTAGACACCTATTTGTACTCCCAACTTTCTATTGTGCATTGGAGTTGCAAATGCATCACTTTTTGATCAGATATATTCCTTTAATGCTTTTCTGAAGGAATAACCAGTTACTTAACTTTTGTGCCTCATATTGTTATTCCTGTTGAAAGAAAATTTTATTCTAGAATTTGTACAACTGGTCTTCAAACAGTGAACAGTGCTTTTACCCCATTATGCTTTAAACAGCAGATGAGAAGTGTCTGTTTAAAGCTCTGCTAATGCCAGTTCTCCTTGTTTGATTGATGGTCTCAGTTGGTCTCCGTTGGTTCAGAAAATGGTCTGAATGAGAATTGTGTTTATAGCTGGAGCCAAGGGTGCACAACAGCCTCATGGCTTGTTATCTGCTTGTAGAGGTCCTCCATAAAAAAGTGCCCGTCAGAACACATTAAAAAATAGAGTCCTGTTATACAAGGGTTTTAATGGCTTTGAAACCAACTGGAGGCATGGTGACATCTGAAATAAGGAAGTGATACACTAAGTTTGGCAGGAAAGGAGTCTCCGAATGAACTTTTTCCTACTGTTAATATTTCTAATAATCATTTCTTTCTTTTTATGAAAATATGCTTGATAATAAAACCCCCAAACCTGGGGAAAATAAAATCTTAGGGTCTCTAGAATGCGGTAGAGCCAACCATTGGTAAATTAAATCTGAAAGTGTGACTTGGAGTGAAAGGAAACACCTTGCTGGAAATGCTACACAGTCTCTAATGTATTGTTTCCGTTGTTAATAAAGCTGTAAAATTTAGAACAGTTCTTTCTGTTTTGATGTTGCGAGTGCTACAAGCAATGTTGTCTAGGAAATGCTGTATAGACTTCTGGTCTATCTGGAGTAATAATGTGCATGTGCTCTCAAAGACAGTTCCTGCTGTGAAATAAGTAGCTAGTGGAAGTGCTAGTATTAAACACAGTAGGAAGAATCAGCCTTTCAATTTGTTTAATCAGATTAAAAAGTAGAGATTAAAAAACGGAGATTAAAAAGAGTGCTACTACTAGATCCATAATTTTTGGTATTTAAAAGATTTAGAAGAACATTTGGAGTGTGTTATTTTAATGTGAGGCTGTAAAGGTGGAGAACTTAAAACTCTATATTTGCTTGGAGACTGCTTACAGATCTGTAATTAAAAGGTCGATTAGGCAGAAATGGAACTCCAAAGACTGTATTCCACTACTCCAAAGCTGATCAGTTGAAAAATGGAGAGTAATATTTAAGCATATTATCCAAATTCCCCGGACTCCTCAAAGAACTTTGCTCCTTTTCTTACTTTCGAAATCTTGGTTTGATTTAATATTTATAATTTACTTCAAGGGTGTGCAAAGCTGAGATGCTTTCTTTTGTGTTAATTTTTTTTTTTTTATTTGCACAATTGCTGTTCGTTTTACCCACTTTATTTTTCTTTTCATGAGAGATTTGGGGGAATTGAAAAGAATGTGAGTTGAAAAGGACTGCATTAAAGGTGACCAATATGTGTCCAAAAGAGGATTGTTTGGAGAAGACCAACTTGGCTATTATTTCTCTCTTGGTCAGAGTTCTCAGCCTCCACCTGCCACAGCTTTTAAACAGTTCATTGAAAAGAAATATGCTACCAGACACACAACTAGGTAGAAGTTTGATGAAATTTCAGGTGAAGAAGACCACTGAGAATCAGAGGGTGATACAGTCATTAATATGATTGACGATCTGTAATGGTAGGGAGGAGTGTCTTCATACTCCTTGCCTTTGCACAGCAGCATCACATAATTGTCAACGTTCTGCCTAAATGGAGTGAGACAATGAAAAAAGGTTTAGCCCAAAACAGCTCTAGATGTGTATTTTCTGAATCAGTTGTTTGATGCTCTTTGTAATACTTTTTAAGTCTTCGTCGTTAATTAAACATTTAGAATTAATTTGAAGACGGCGAAGGAAAGTATTATTAATCAAAGGCTGAGACCCCTCGTGCTTGAGTGATGTTCTTATTTAGATTTCAGTGAGAAAGGAATTTATTGTTAACAAAACCACTTGCGATGTGTTCTGTGTCTGATTTTCAAAGTTTGTTTTGTTTTGTTTTTAGAAAGTCGGTATTATGCATTTTATAATGATTTTGAAAGTAAGTGCAGTGATGCATTTACTGTGTTTTAATGTGGTGCAATTGGCTTCAGTCATCTTAATGACCTGCGATAGTTTCCATTTACAAAAGGATACACTGGGTGTGCTATGAATGTGTTGGAAGGGAAATGTCCATGATTACTTCAATGCTAGAAACTTTTTGGATTTTAGAGCTGATTTAATGTCGTAATGTAGAGCTTGATGGCTTGTCCCTCTCTTCTGCATGTACACAATAAGAGCAAAATCAAGACTCATGGGGAATGTATTTATCACCTTCAACTACTCAAGTTCAAACATCTCCTCCAAACCTTTCATTGGTTTGGGAATGGGAAAAGGGACAAGTGCTTCAGCTACTAGTTGAAAAGGGCTGATATGAATCAGCAAGAATCTTCCATCATGACACTATACAGTCTTTGTCCTCGTATGTGAGGACAAAGCTCATGTACAGTTCCTAGCTCATGTACAGTTTTTAGTGGGTAGGTTCTTTAAAGATGAATCAGTGAATGGGCTGGTGTGTATTTGTTAGTGCTCTGTGCGGCATCTTGCTGTGGTTAACTTACAGCACGTGCTGCTGGAAGTCCTCGTTTCAGATCAGCTTGTTCAGTTAATTGATGTATGTGTTGTGGCTAACGGAAGTGTTTTACTATTGATCTTTACTACTAAATCTGAATTGTGTTCTTCACTGCATGCTTCAGACCTGTCACCAAACGCTGAACGCCACTGGTATCTCATGTATATGAATATGATGCAATGGCAGGCAGCAGAAGCCTGATGCCACTTGTTTTCCTCTCTGGCCTTGTTTCTGTAATTCTGGACAGGAATAGTTTCTGTAAGGGTCCAATTCTTGGTCTTGCTGAAAGCAGTTGCAGAACAGAACTTGCAGCATCACTTGGCAATGTCGGCAGCCCATCCTTCTTTATAGCACACGTCCCCAAAGCCAGTGTTCCCAGTGCTGAGTTCATCCCAGGGAGACCCCAGTGACGACAAAGGCAGGTGCTTGCAAGTTGAAAATACTCTCTTAATGCCTAATTTGTGTGTAAGGAGCTATTTAGATTTCTCTTCATTAGTTAAAAACAATTTTCACTCCAATATGCCTTAGCACTCAGCTGGCTGGTAGTCATTGCTCAGACATTTTGGGGCTGACACATTTTATTTCCTCCATATTTGAACATAGGCTGATTCGTTTACTCAAATTATAATAAAAAAATCAAATGGGTATCAGAAAAATAAACAAATTTTCTGATAGTTAGAGTCAGCTTACAAGGAAGAAGGGTTATAATGGGTTATAATGGAGATGTTTATGCTCCTTTAACTGCAGTGCTTGCTGCTGTTCCTGCTGTAATATGTTCCCTCAGTAGCCAAAGCATACACTCGGTACTTGAAAAATTAATCTTTGATGCATGAGATTTTGTCTGCCTGAATTTTGCTTGTCCCATTTTAAATGGTGATAGAAATTGCTTACTGTAGTAAAACACAACATTAACCTCATAGTGTGCTGGCACTTTGTGATTTATGCTGGGTTAGTCTCTGAAAAATATGCAGCCTGTCTCCCAAACCTGGGCTCAGCTTATAAAATATGTTGGCGTGGGCTCGGGCCTTGAATTGGAGCACTAACTGCTGATCCTCCATCTCCCTGGAGTGGAAAAAAGTTTAAAATGGTTGCCTCTCCGAGGTCATTAACTTCGTATCATTTATTGAGATTAATAATTACTGTATTATTGTAGCTGGGATGTTTTAAAATGAGGGTGGCCTAGTTTTGTTTCTTACAAGTAAACTGTAGGACTCCTCCTTGTGCCGAGTCTGCATATTTTTTGGCCCAAACTGTGACACGGTATTTGCAAGAGAAGCACTCAGATAGTTGAGAACAAATAAGGACACAACTCTTTCAGTTCTCCTCTTTTGAAATAAAGTGGGGAAAAAAAAATAGATGTGAAAAGGTGCTGCAATTTTTTTTTTCCCATGAATTTTTGCTTCTTTTGCTCTCAGACCTCACTGTTCGCTTGGAATCTAGAGCTGCTATTTTTATTTTTATTATTTTTTTTTTTTTCTGAATGTATTTTGAATTAATATTACTGAGGAAAAGTTCATCTGTTTCGAGAGGAGTTGTTTACCTATAATCTAATTCCTTTTGGTCAGTCTAAAGTTTCAGAAGGTCCTTGTTTCAACCAGCAAAGAAGAGGAATCCTGAGGCTGTTTTGCACAAACGAAGCACGCAGATCAAACCATGCTTTAGTATCCATTAGTTTGTCAAAATTGAGGTCAATGTTTTGAAACATTTCTCTTCAGGAAGAAGACATCAGGTGTGAGGCTGCAGGGCATAAATAATGTTTTAATTGCTGCAGGGAAGAGTCTAAACACTGATTAACCAGATAGTCAGTGAAAGGAAAGGAGAGAAGAGAATAAGAAAAGAAAGGAAAAGAAAAAAAGAGAAGAAAAGGAAAGAGAGAAAAAAAGAACGAAAGGAAAGAAAAAAGAAAAGGTATCATTTTACTGATGTAGATACTGCTTCACTACAGAGGGAAATATGCCTTAATCTAGGATGTTTTGTATTTGAGTATGCATATCTGAGTCACAAGGGTTTTCTCCTGCAGCGCGATGAATTTAAGCAAAATTTAGGTCCCTGAGTTTTTTAAAGCATTTGACAGTATCTCTTTTTGTTCTACAGTGTCTTCAAATAGGGAAACACAATGATACTTCTGTATGTTTCCAGAGATCCATGTCTGCATATCTATGAATAAGTCTGTATTTTCTGTGTGCTTGCACTGTCAGTGTTGTAGAATATTTACAGCATTCTGTGGCTTGCAAATATTACAGTCCTAGGACCAGATTTATGAGGAAAGTGTATTAACTGTATTTACAGCACGGTGCTTGCGGTGTGAACTTTCCTTATAGCTGCTTCTGCCCACATGCTGGTTTGTAGGTGAGTGTAATTTGTATAATATAATTTACGCAGTAAGAAGCCAGAAGAAAATGTTAATTAAACAATTGTCACCCGCTTTGAATTATATCTTCTTGCGTATTCCTATTGACTATTTGTCATGTTGAAATCTCTGCTCTGGCCTCCTCAGCAAGGGAGTTATGCTGGATTCCCTTTTACCTGGGACACAGCAATCTGAACTCTGTTATGTTTTCTAGTGACGTATGAGAGATGGACAGAGAAATGCCCAACCGTATTTCTGTTGTGGTGTTGCAGAAAGGAGTGTGTGATCTATCACTGCACACTGCTCAGTATGCCTCTTATTTAGTTCTCCTACCAAGTAAAAATACTTGGTAGGTTTCCAAGGTCTTTCCAAGCTTATAAATAAATAAATGCATAAATGAAGAAATGCTTTGCAACACTAAAAATAACCCCTTTGATATCTAATTATATTTATGTCTGTCTGGATCGCATTTATCTTTTTGTAACTTCCTTAATATGCTTTCAGTATAATTTTATACAACGTTCATGTTAGCATTAAAACATGTGGGTTGCTTTTAAGAAAGTCAGAATACAGTAAGAATGTTGTGTAATTTCTCACAGCCTGCAAGCTATAAACAGCAGGTCATCAAGACTGAACTGTTTGAAGCACCCATGAACACAAAGGAGGAAACATTTTCTCATTGAAGCCGTGTTGTAACAGCCACGTTTTTCATTTTTAATTCCCTCTGCAGAACGGGGGGGGACTCTGAAGATGTTGCATGAAGCAGAGAGGGAAATCCCCACGAGACATTGAGAGGTGTCACGGATAGCAAAATGATGTAACATCATGTGCTCTGAAAGCCTGCTGTTTTCAAAATCGCCATTCATTCACGTAACAGATTGCATTTTTTGTCAGGTGTAGTCTTGGCAGAGGCATAATCTCGTTCAAAACAACTTTTTCCCAAAATGGAGAAGAATTTTTTCTGGGGAAGACTGTTCATTTAAAATTAATTTGTTGTAATACAGCCCTGTTCATGAGAAGTTGAAAGTGAAGTGAACACGAAATTGACTGGGGAGCCACGAATGTTGTTGGATTTCTTTCAGTTTAGAGAGTGAACATAAAGGCACAAAGCAAGTCATTTTAAATCAGAATCTTACATTTGGCAATGTAAGACAACTTCAGAAAAGGAATTTGGCTTTGAAGGATTTGCCAGAAATTTAAAAAAAAAAATAAAAAAATAAAAATAAAACCATCTCTCCATTGCTGCCCCTTTACTGTGTGATTTTTGCAGGCCATAAAACTCCCCCTCTTCTTCTGATTTCTTGTTAAAGGATCTGCGTTGCTTAGGGACCATGCATAAATGGAGACTGCATTTGACACAAGAATCAGTTTTAGGCAAGGCTGGTAGATCCCTCAGGATAGCAAAAACAAACAAAACCAGCAGTGACGAGAAAAACAAAACAGAACAACAGCAAAAAACCCACCACATTAGGTGAAGATCTTTGCAGTGGTTATGGTGAAAATGATTCCCATGTTATTCTTGCCTTCCTCACCAGCTGATGCCCAGGAGTTGTATTAGCGGCAGTGCGGTACGGCCTGGTGAGGGAGGGTCAGCCTGTGCCGGGGAGTCGCAGGGAATCCACGTCTTGTTTGGTCAGCTGCTGTGCCACTGAGCCAACCCAGGAGTTAACAAGGTGGAAGTAAAGGAGGCTTGCAGACAAGTTTCAGCCCCTGGGGAGTTTTAGGGCATCAGAGAAGAGGCAGAAGATCTGTGTCAGGGGTCTGTGATCTTGAAGGATGCTCGCACATCCTATTGCAGCTGTGAGTCCAGCAGGACTCTGTCAGTGTGGAACTTTTAATTAAACAGCTGGGATATCTGAGTTTTTCTCCATCTTAACGAGAAAAAAAAAAAATACAACTCTACATTCCCCTGACACTTTTTGTCAAATGAATGCATTTTGTAGTGCTTCAGGACCTCTGACATCCTGGACAGGTTTCATCGTATTCTTTCCCTGTCATAGTGCTGTTAATTTTAGACAATGTTTTATTTAGCTTCTCCACCAGATGGTTTTATCAAAAAGAGCAGTTCATGGGTCAGGGAATCTCGTGTTCATGTGTAGAGAATGTGTCTGAAAATATAGGGAGACTGTCTTGGTCTTTTCCTTTTAAGAGACCTGATGATTGTGACTAAGAAACCAGGATCACATAAATGAGTAAATCCCCTGTGTGGCAGGCACAGTATGTTCAGAAAGGAACTTTTCTGAGGTGGGATGAGGTTTCCAATTGTGCAGCAGAGAGCTCGGGGGGCTTTGGCCTTTCCACACGCAGCAGTGCTGCTCGGTGCCGTGTCCTGTGCTGCAGGAAGACATCTGTGCTGCTGTTGCTTTTCTTCTCCCAGACCACTCATAGCTGTGCTCGTGCCTGCAGGGTTGCAGACCAGAAGCACCTGTTTAAAAATAACATAAAAATAACAGCAAAACCCTGTGTGTAACCCGCAGTGAGCAGATGGGGAGACATGACTGCAAAGGGCAATGGAAAGTCTCCAAATTTGATTGATTATCATTGATGACAGAGGAAAATATCTTGTTCTTTTTTATTTATATATATTTAATATTCTGTGCTTAAAAAAAATATTCTTTGTTATGAAAGTATAAGTGCATTTCAGGTAATCCATTGAACAAGTATGGTAATGATTTTCTGTCACTGAGCTCAGGGTTGGATTTGAAGCAGGAACGTGTAAGCAAAAGGCTCTGTAACCCATTAACAAATCTAGCTCCTTATAAGAACCTTGCTTTATTAAATAGGTAGAGATTTGTATTAGTTGCAGGTTGTTATGTCACTGTTTCCTTTTTTTCTTACTTGTTCAGGAGGTGACTTGGAAGGCATCAAACAAGGAGAGCTGTGGGCAGGGCTTGTTACTCTGCACTGTGCTCTACAACAAATGTTGTCACCTGTCCCTGGTGCCACTTTTGGCCATGTGTGGTACGTGTGGTTCCTCTGTTCCCACCATTTCATCACTTCTCTGTGCCAAATGTATCTCCCTGCCCACAGCAGAGGAATTTAATGCGTTTCTCTGATACCGAGCTTTGAATTTAACCATTAGCTCCAGGCTATCCTTAGTACAAACCTGTGTGAAAGCTCATTTGGATTACTGTGTATTCTGTTGCAGAAATTGTAGTGGAGGTGTGCTGTTAATATTTGGAAAACAATGTATTTACTTAGCAATGTTTAAAACATGAAAGTGGCCCTATTTGCTTACAGTAGGTAGATGCTCAACAGCAGGAGCTGTGATTTGGCTCTGAGCCCAGCATCCATTATATCATGCACCTTTAGCCTCCAAATTGATAAAATGGCAAGCGTACAATTAACAGATTTAACAGAGTCTCTTATCTAAATGCTGTGCTGGCAAGTATATTATCCCCACCCCTGTTTTCATACTTCTTCCAACATCCCCCTTCCAGAACTTTCTTGATCCAGCATTGTTATTAGCGTTCTCTCCAGGTTGTTGGTGTGCCTGTTCAGAGACTGATAGAATATCTTCCATCAGTTTAGTGTTTTCCCTGCCATCCTTTATTCTTTCCCAGCTGTTGTTTCTTTTCCCTTCATTGTCCATTTTGCTTCCATTTGATGTGAACTTTTGATTTTAGTGTCTCCCTGTATTTCTTCATGGCACATAATGAAAGAAGCGCTTCCTCTGAGCACGAGGTTGGGTCTAAATCTTGGACTTTGTTGAAGTCAAACTGATTTGAATTAAGATCGAGAGTGTATTGCTATCAACTGTATGAGAAACATGAGCTTGGGCTATGGAGAGATAAAAATAACTGTCAAATCCAAAGCAAACAGAAAGAAAACTGTTCTCATTCATCAGGTGTCTGTGCAAGTAGGCTATAGCGTTTCCTGCTGATCTGGAAGTGTTCTCAGCAAAATGTTAATTCACGCTACAGTTAGTTCACAATGCAGCTTCGATAAGTGTAACCAAAGGTCCTTAATTTTTCATCTTGGTTATGCGCCTTGTTTTAATATATCTATTAGAAATGTCATTGACATTCCTTTTTTTCTGCATGAGGAGATGCAGTGGAAAGAGACAAAGTACTTGATATGTGCAATGCTTTTTTCTATGGGTACAGGGAATATCTCTTAATTTTTAACATCACAGCTGTTAAACCATTGGTAGTTGTATCATCGATCAAACCATGAATATTTTGAAGTGCATTTTTTCTGCTTCTTCCTTCCTATCAGATGTTGAGAAATGACCGATTGCAATTTCTCCAAGTTGCAGGCACTAGTTGGTGCTTGCCTTCTGATCAAATGAAGTCTTAAAATGTAATGATTTATAGCAGGCCAGGCTATGATTAAGAGCACGGAGTTTTAACTTGTGAATACTTGACCATATAAAAGCCATAATCAACAGGAGTAGATGGCTTGTGATGATTTGCTGGATGAGAAATCCCTTCTTTATTAAGGCATTTGTTCACGAGATGAGTTTTGTCTGCAACCAGTCTCACGAATGCCCACTGTCTATGAAATTATCAGTTGCATTTTGAAGAACAACACGTGCCTGTCTGATGCTTGAGGTCTCCATGGAGAAAAAAGTGTACGTTCAACTGGTGTTGTGAATAAGTGTTTCTTTACCTTGCGTACTGCAGCGTCACTCATGCTAGTTATCCTGTTGAAAGTGTCTCAAAACTTTGGTACAAATCAAAACAAATGCTTTTTTGCCTTTTTCAGTGGTCATTGTTTTTGAAAGCTGGAGAGACTTCTTTGATTCTTAGCTTTTAGTCTGAAACAGCATGCATTTCTTCAAACATAAATGTACAAAGGAAAGGATCTCACAATCCCTGCTTATACAGAGTCCTCTAATTTTAAAGACTAAAGGTATTCATTTGAGGGTAGTTCCAAGTAAAAAGAAAGTCTCTTGTGGCAGAGTGGATGTCTGCAGGTGTTCTAATCTGCAGTATTGCGGTCTGGGAGATTTCACCTTCATGTTTAGGGAGTTCATTTGGGCTAATCAGGATTGGCAACTCTGTGTAAATGAGATTGGAAATGAAGCTTGGGAACAGAATTTATTTTAAAGAAAGTATTTGGATTAAAGAGACGGTGATGTATTTATCTTTCCATTTTCCTCTTCAAGCTGAACATGCTTTAATGTTTTTGTATTTTGTTGAATTACATTAAAAATATAAAAATGTAGAGGGCAATGAGGTGGATCATCAATAGGTCTAGTTTTTTTTTTCCCCCCGAATATATCACTCTTATGTCATTTACTGGGATCTGCATTGCAAGCATGACTGTAACGTACAGAGAATTCAATCTTAACAAGCTGAGAAAGAGAAGAGTAAATGGGTTTTTCTTCACTTTGATTTGTTTTCTTGAGAGCAACTTTCCGAAGGAAGGAATGTGAGATTATGGGTCCTATTTAGGCAGCTTTCATTGTAAGAGCAGCCAGAGATGCTGTTAAACTGTTTCCCCCTGACGTCCTGCTGAAATCCACTGAAGTCAGCTGGAAAACTGACAGCACCCTGCCCTTCAGGAGTGTCTGCCTTATCCTTTTGTTTCTGGAGACCAGTGGGATTTACTAAATCCTTTGAGGAATAAATGGGATATACTTTATACGTACAGATTTTTATCTATTTCCTTTTCTTTCTTTATTTACTACTTTTCTATTGACATTACATCAACATGCAAGGTCAGTGAAGCGGGCATGGGCTTTCTCTGTTACCACACATGCTGGCAATGCTGCTCTGCTCTCACAAGCACTCCCCATTTTCTTTCTTCAAGTTTCTACTTGATTAGTGAACGTTTGCATTGCTCTTTTGCCCAGTTCCTGACAATTCCCTGAGGAGCTGTTTTCACTTTCTGTGGAGCATTTCCATTTTATCTTTGTAAGAGAGAAGTTCTGCCGTCTATTCTTTTTTCTGCCCTAATAGGATTGATTTCAGAGTTACCTACACAACCGTGCCTGCATTCCTGCATAAGGATAAACCTTGGAAATACGTAGAACAATGACCTTTACGTATCTGGAGATTAACTAAACTGGAGAACAATAAAACTTAGCGAAGCGGGAAACTACAAATGATGTGGAATGATTTTTGAAGCTTATGTCGGTTTTGTTGGAGCTTTAATTTTACCTTCCTATACTTTTCAGATTACTTGACAATAGTGAGCTAATAGTAGGGTATACTTTTTCCACTTAAAGAAAGGAATGGAACGCTTCCAGAGTAGCGAGTCTCTTGCTGGAGATGAAGGATGCTTGTTGTTGTTTGAGACTTCCAAGACCAAGAAATTTCAGTTTGCTCTCTGAAGTCATGCCAGGCACCCAAAACAAAGTGGTGGCAGGAAATTTGCACTTGGGAAGCTTATTTAGGAGCTTCACTTACAGGTTTTTTTGTGGCATTTAAAAGCAAAGGCTTAGGTGGCAATCCTTAGTTATGTAAGCAGGGATTGGTTTTCTTTCCCAAGCTTGTTCTCTCTGTGTTTCAATGCTTACTGTAGAGTTAAAATGCTGTATGAGTAGATTATTTTGACGCTGTGGACAGCACTACAATTACGTGTGCTCCTGGAGCATGCAGTCGTGATCTTCAAGTAAGGGAAATCTTTGCAGAAGGAATTTTGAAATACATAAAGGAGCACAGGCCTTTACGCTGCGTAGCGATTCCTGTCATTCAAATAATTTTCCAGGTTTTTTTTCCTAACTTTGAGAGGCTTTTTCAGACATGATTGATGTATGCAATTCCCAAGAAAGGAAAAAAAAAAAATAACGTTCCGGAATGAAACGTCCTCCTTCTGGACAAAGCAAACAAAATTAAGATTGAAGTTGCTGTGTTTTTCAGAGACGAAATTTGAAGGCATTTGTTTACAGATTGAGCTGTCACTTTTAAGACTGCTTCCTACAGTAGAATGTTGGAGGTTACCATTCAGATTGTCAACGTGGAATAAACAGTCAAAATAAATTAAAAATGCCCTATGTGAATTGTTGACCTGAGGAATTTGAAAGAAAATAGTGTTATTGAGATATGTTATTTTCTCAGCAGGGAAGCAAACTTGCTTTCCCAAGAGTTATCTGTCACTTCCTAAATACCGCATTCAAAACTGTGCATGTGTTTTCATTTGTTTGTGAAAGGCACAGGAGTGGGAAGTCTCCATTCATCCCTCTTGCTCTCAACACAATATCTAATAAGGTTGACAGGGCTTGTAATTTGTTTGCTGCTTCTATTCTTTTGTTTCTTTTTCTTTGAGCCACAAAAGAGCCATATTCCAACTCCTGTCACTTTTTGTTTGTTAAATTCACTTGAAGCGAACCTACATTTAATTCTCAAATCTTCTGCTTTGAATTAGAAGGTGGTTGGCACTTACATGAATAGATTTTAAGGATGAAAATAATAAGCTTCAGTAGCTTAAAGCTTTATTGCCTGAATCTATTACTAGCTACTAATTCTAAGCACTCTAGTGCTGATTTAGGATCTCAGTAGATGCCTTTTCAGGGAGACTACAGAACGAATGTGTGGGTGCTGGTACATGGGAAAGTCTGGCCTCCAGTAATTACTTAGGTTAAAAAAGGCACCGTGGAGCCTGAAGAGTCTTGCTTAAAAGGTGCCCAGCGTTGAAAGCTCAGATCAGCAATCAATGATTGTTATAAATAAATTGCTGCTACTTAATGCAGTGCATTGCTTGATGAAAGATACTGCTGTCAAACCTCCATGTGTACAATTGTATGTCCTGGGAGTGTCACCATAGCTGTAAAAACTTTAATTAAGGACTTAAAGTGTTAAGTTGTGAGGGCAGAGAAGAATTTAGAACTTGGACAACATTTGGAGTTTAAGCCAAAACGTTCCCTCTTAGCTCCAAGCCATTTTCAGTGTTTGAATTAAGTGAGACATAAAAAGAGAAGGAATAGCTGGACAGTGAGCTGCTGCCTGAGAATTTCAAGGAGGAATTTGTGTTGTTGGACGTGTGAGTTTTCTTACAGAGGGTTTGTCTTATAAAATGAGTGGTGAAGTGGATGAAAATGTGGGTATATTGAAGCTCAGCACAGTAAACTATCATCAAATGATCAAGATTATTTGCCCCGTGTAACGCTTCTCTGGCTGTGGTGGTTTTCTGAACACCTGATCCTGTAAAGCCCTGGTATCTTTGGAGCACTGCTAAAAACCTCAACTTGCTTTGCAGATTCCTGGCACTTTCAGGAGCGGAATGGGGCAAGAATGTACCAAACTTGTTGGAACAGAGCGATCTATGAGTGCATGGAAAAAAAATCTTCTCTCCATACCATGACTGGAGAATAGGGTGTGTCCAATGAAGTTTGGGATGGGAAAGATTGTTTCCCGGAGGCAATCGTAGTCCTCCTGTTGCTGCCTCTCCCCAGAGTGAGCTCAGAGGCGTGTAGGAGGAGAGCCATTCATTTTGAGTTGGGATGCTGTCAGAGCTCGCTCCTGTGAGCAGCTGGAGGGCTCTGCTGAGGAGCTGAGCTCCTGCGCTGTGCTCAAGTCCTGCCCTGCAGTAGGCACTGCTTGCGCTGGGCGCAGTGGTGTGCTGTTGGGTCTTTTCTAGGAGAGCAGCAAAGTAGTTTTTTGGATTTCGTTTTGCCCCATTCCAATGGGAGTAATGAAATAATGTGGCAAGTTAAATACTGGAAAGGTTTAGGCCCGTTTATGCATTCTTTTTGCCTTCCCTTATTTTTGATTCTTCAAGGCTCAAGCTTAAAAAAAATAAATAAAAAAAGAAAAAAAGAAAACACAAAAAAACCCAACTTTTTTTCTTCTCAAGAGAAGGTACATTTTTCCCCAGCAGGTCATTAGTTATGAAATAGCTAACTTTGTCTTTTAATTTAAAATGCTAGTAGATCAAACTTCCGGTCATTTGTCTTAATGCTTATTTTCATGTTTAATATCTGAGCCAATGGTTTAAAACAGCCAAGCCACTTCATCATTCTTTCAGCATTGAGGGAAAGCGAGTCCAGCTTTCAGGTTTCTGCACCGCCGTGCTCCAGCTCTGAGCTGCATGACTGGCTTCTAACCAAGGGCTTGGTGAAGCATGGCAGATCACGGGGCACTGGAGATAACAGCATCCCACATTATAACATTGCCCTTTGTTTTCCTTTCATGCTTTCACAGAGCAGTGGAATTTTTTTCCCTAGTGTTTACAGAGGGGATCAGTGATTAAATTCTGGAAAATAAAATGATTTTCTTGAAAGGCGTAAGTGCTCAAATCTAATACCAAAGCAGCAGGTGAACTATAATAGTGAAGCTGGTTTTAATGCGTGAAGTGGAGAATGCGTAATTGAAACAGTATGATGATGAAAAGGCATTATGTGAAGCTGTCAGAAGTCATTACAATATACTAATTAACACACTTTGCACTCTTAGCTTACGCTGTTACGTGCTAATATTTCTTCCTTTTTTTTTTTCTTTCCCTTTTGTAGTCTTTAACCTTTTCTGCAGATATTTGAAGGAAGGTAGTGGTATTTCCTGTATTTTGCTGTTGTAGATGCTTTTGTTGGAAGAACCTGTCTCCTTCATTGTATGGATTTTCCCCTTGACAGCAATTTAATGTGTATCCTTGGGCTTTTGTTTTGCTTTCCTAATGAATATAAGGAAACACAGGTTATATTTCAACCTA
Organism: Tetrao urogallus; assembly: GCF_951394365.1. Taxonomy (NCBI): domain Eukaryota; kingdom Metazoa; phylum Chordata; class Aves; order Galliformes; family Phasianidae; genus Tetrao; species Tetrao urogallus. The sequence continues at coordinate 5,005,655 of NC_136814.1, forward strand.
TGTGGATAACGTCAGATTGTAAAGGGAAGGCTATAGTTGATGTATGTGAGCGATACCTTCCTTTGCTTGGGGCTTTTCCACCATATGTCACGAGTCTCGCGTGTTTCTAGAGACAGAGTACATCTTGCCTCAGTTAATATTCTTTGAAATGAGGAAACAAAAATTTAAAAATGGAGAATGCACCACATGTTGAAGTAAATCTTGGAAGAGAATGAATGTGGTAAAATCAGGCGTCAGCCTTGAGATGGGTTTCAGCTGGGATCCGTTCTTTCCTTCCCAGTGTTTCTAGAGTAATTCTGCTCCTATCTGAGACCAATCGTGGAAACCTTTAGTTCAACAAGATGAAAAGCTCCAAGCACAAGATTCTGTTTATGGAAACCGTTGTGCAATCCCTTACTGCCACAGCTCTGCTCAGTCCAAAGGACATGCCCACGTACGCATCCCTGCTGAAAGTAACAGTTAATGCCTTAGGTGCCTCTCCAGAGCACTGAACACGTACAATTTCTAACACAGTGCTGTGTGGTAAGTGTTGGCAAACAATTCACTTCGTGATGGAAGTCAACTGAGATTAATTGCTTTTTGATATTAGGCAACAGCAGCCTGGAGAGGGACGAACTGTCCTGTTGCTGCAGTGGCAGGCTCGTCATGCTCAGGCTAGTTCCTCACTAATTCAGCAGTCTGGATGATCCCAGAATACACTCCCTTATCAGTGAGCAGCGAGCAGTTACCAGCTAGGATCAAGGTTTGGGTGCAGAGGGCGAGTCTGGGGGTGCTCCTGCTGTCCTCTAGGGAAAAGGAACCCAGCTGTCCCTCAGGGAATGAGTGGAGAAGGTGAGGCTCACCTTCTTGTGCTCAGCCTCGCTGGGGGTCGCTTCCGCTTAAGGGCACCACTGTAAGTGAGGATCTTCCATAGGCTGCAGTGCTGTAATCTGTTCCTGAATTTTGACTGCAGTTGTGAAATCATGTTTCCTCCTCCATATGCTTTTGCATAATCATGTGAGAAATCTCCAGATACGCATCAGTCCTGCTGCTGCTGCTTCAGGACTTTACAATTTCTCAAGATCTCGGGGGTAAGGTGGGACCTTCCAGCTGAGAACCTATACTTCACCGAGTCTAACAAAATTGTTTCATGTAGGTGAAGTTTTGCAAAAGCACACAGAAGAAGTATTAGCATCTTGTGAACAGCCTTTCTGCATCCCACGCCTTCTCTTCTGTGAAAGAAGGAGATGAAGAACACTTTCAGAAAAGGCTTTTGCTTTTGGCATTTATCTTGTGTCTCCACAATAGCTCTTACCTGCATTTGCTCTCTCAGTTTTCAGAAGTACTTGGGCTTTAAGATATGTGAAAAAATTTACTTAGATCCTCCTCTCCCATTTTAATGAGACCAGATTGATTTTTATAGGAAGGTATTCCTGCAGTTTTAATTAGGAAGCTCTTTGGTGCTCTGAATAACACGTATAATCTGAATTATACCTATAAATTATAACTGTTGGAATGTTTATCTTTTAAAGTTAACATCTGCTTGATTTGCTCAAGTTTCCTGTTTAATAAAAGATTTATTTCTCATTAGGTCATTTCTGATGGATTGATTTTCCTTTCTTTTGTTAAGGCTTGCCATTCAGTTATTATTGGCTGCTGTGCAATGGTTTGAAGATTCACTCAGTAAGCGGAACATTCATTGTCAGTAGTTTTCCATATTCATTGCATTATGTCAGTTATTTCCTACTTCAGTGGCTGAGTCAGAACGTAGCAGGGTTTACCTGGGAAAACTGGATTCTCTTTCTTCTTGTTAATACTGTGCCTACCTAACTTGGTATAGATTCAAATAAAAAAAAAATAATAAAAAGGACTTTTATGTTAAATTATGTTTTATGTTGATTTAACATAAAAGCAAGACGAAACTTGCTTGATGACAAATTAACTTCTTGAACGTGCTTTTAGTGCAGGAGTTATTTTTCTGTGTGGCCACTTGTGTAAGGTGATTTATTCCTTTTTCTTTTTTTTGGTAGAAAAGAAACTACTTAACACTAACACTAGAAGAAGATTTGCACTTATATAACAAATCTATTAGGCCGTCAAAAAGAGCTTTCTAAATCTTGCTCTGTATTACTTTCACTGGCACAGTCAGATATTTATAGTAAAAGCAATTACGTTTGGTGATGGTTGTGGTGATGGGGACAGACAGGATGGAAAGTGGTTATAAAATTCCAGTTCTCACAAATAGTAGATGTCAAACAAAATGTAAAATCTGAAGGTGTCATGTAAGCCCCGTTCTCAGATCCGTTGTTTGGGAGACACGAGTTTTACTGACAGCATATGACAGGAAGCTTACATTTTTCAGGGTGGGCTGAAATGTGTCTGAATCCGATGGCAATCAATCTCAGCCATTCACTGCTCTGCTTTTCACATTTTGATGCAACTAGGATGAAAGGAAAGAATCTCTAAAGAAGCACAAACGAAATAATTGGAACCTAATCACATTTAATTATTAGGCATGTGTTTAATTTTAGGCATATAAATAGGCCTGATGAAGGGAAGAGGACATCCTCTTTTCATTGCCTAATGCAACTTCTACAAATGCGAGCTCTTCTAGTAGTGGGGTTTTTCTGATGTTTTTGCAGAAAGATCCTTAGAGCGTTATGCAGAATGTTGTTAAATGTGGTTTAACTCTTATGCTTCTCTGGAAAAAGTAATCTGAAAATAGCCATAGGAAAATTGTAAGTGTGACCGTATTTTGGTGGCTCACCTAAGGTTTATATCCAAGTTTGCAACTGCTTGCTCTTTGATTTTTATTTAAGTACATATGTGCGGAATGCTGTCTTCTAGCTTCCATCTTTTAGAATAACCTTGCCTTCATTAAATAAAGACTAAAATATCATCAGTTGTACTGTTCATTTTTTTTCTAGGACTTCCATAGGACTGTATTTTCCTATTTTTATTTCTTCTCTATTGAACTCTTGCTCTCAGAAAGATCTATGCTTTGGGGGTATGACAAGCATGGACCTTGATCCCGCAAAGCTGACTGTAGAAAGACAGAAGCAATGATTATTGCTGGTGCTGTCAACCATGTGAAGTAAACACCATTATAAACGAAGATTCCAGAGTCAGAGCTGCCAATAGATGGACAATTCCATCAACTCTTGGTTTTGAAAAACTGAAAAAATGTTTTGCTTTTGAACTCCTGCTGAATTGATTTTGTCAGCTCGCCTATCCCTTCCCTTGAACGAGAGGCTGGCTAAGAGCAGTCCACGTAGAGAAGTGGGTTTTACAGATGCGTGATCGCCTTCTTTTCAGCTGGCATGCTCTGATTTGAACAAGGGAGTTCAAGAGTAGATGTCCCGAGTTCCTGCAGTTTAAGCTCAGCAAACAAAGTCCTTGTGACGGCATCTGTAACAGCATCCCTTCTGCACAGCTTACAAGTAGTCATCCATCACTCTGCGCAGGAAACATCCTGCTGTGCCTTCGGAGACTTTTGAGAATGTGCAAGATACTGATAACACTGGGATACTTTATTACTTTTGCCTGCCATCTTTTGACAGCGCTTTCTCTAATCTGTGCACTCTTCATGACTGTCCACTTAGCCTTTTGGATAATCTGGTGCTCTCTGTGCACATATTAAGTGGTGGAGTTTTCTCCACTTCAACATGCATTGGACTGTATTTCTTTTTTGAAATGCTGCACGTTGTTTTCAGCCGTATGTTGGGCGTGTATCTGTAAAGATGGGCTCGTTTAATGAATGTGCTTCTGGAAAGCTGGTTGGTAGGAGAACAAGAAATGCCTCAGCAGTTGTTGAGGTTGCTGAACTTCCTTATTAGTGTGGTGCTAATTTATATGTATAACCTTCCCCACCCCTAATGCCAAAAATACCAAACACAAAGCAAAAACCACCTCCCAGAAATACACAGAAAAAAGAAAGGGTACCTTTTCAATCCTGTGAATATGTTTCTAATGATGACTTAAATCCATGGGTAACCTAAAAAAAAAAAAAAAAAAAAAAAAAAGTGACCAGTTTCCCAGCAGCTGTTTGCATCTGTGTGCTCATCACAGGAAGGGAATTCAGAATTCAGAACTGAGGGCAGCCAGTGACCAGTGGGCTTTTGTTGGCATTCTTTTTGAGAGGGCGAGTGACAGCATCACGCTGTCCTTTGCTGTGTGAGCACGGTGCACAGGACCTGGTGCTGGTGTGAAGGCACAGCTCAGCCACACCTCGCTGCTGGTTTGCTTCATTAGTTCAGCTGTGTGATACCAGCAGCATGAGATGTAACAATTTCTTTCTGCATTTCATGAGTTTGTCTCTTTCATACATTTTTTTTCCCCACTGCAGAAGGGAACATATGCTCCTCGCTACCTGCATTAATGAGCCTTTGATGCCATTGCTAAATTAGCAGGTGGGGGGGAAACTAAGCCTTGATTTCCATTAATGACTGCATGCAGTATTATTTGTTACTCATTTTAAGAAAGCATTTTAAATCTTTTTTTTTCTTCAGATTAGATACTTATTACTTCTTTTGTACAATAGCTTTTGTGGTACAAGGTCTCTGAAAATACGCATAAGGTTTTCTTCTAGTCCTGTACTGACACGTGGAGAATGTCATAAATGTAGCTTTCTGCTTTCAAGTAGTCACGTTGAGGTGTTTGATTGCCAGTTACATTATTAAAAGAACATTGACGCTTTCATAGGAAGAAATATTGCAATCAAACAAACTTGTGGTCATAGAGGGTAAGTTTTAAATGTCTTTCTGTGGCACTAACTGGATATTTGTACGTGGATTCATTCTGTTCACAGAATGTTTTATTAGAGGTGTTTTGCATTTGACATTAGACTTCGTTCTGCTTTTGCCTTTAGAGATGCGTAGCATAAGTTTTCACTTTTGAAAGTTCATCTGCACTGACATTCTCATTCTTAATTCATTATGAGCCCCTTTGGCAGAGAAGCTGAGGTATGCTTTGTGGTCCTGAATTTGTCTGTCACTGGTGTAACTGTAGAGCCTTGAAAGCTCCAAAGGACTGAGTTTCAAAGCGCATGCCAAGCCAAAAGGTTGTCTAAAATCATGTGTCCCAGCACCTAACCCCATCACCTTAGTGTTTTTCAGTTGTTCATAGTCATATGCTTTTCAGTCTTATTCAATAACAGGTTTGCAGACCTCTGACACCTCTATTTAAAATGAACTGACAGCTTTCCAAAAACAGCTGGTGGAGGGCATTTTTAACTGTTCGTTGTGAAATGGATTGCTTAAAAAAAATCCACAAAAAACCCCAACCTACATGGTTTAGCATTTCATGATTTTTTTCTCTAAGTTCAAACTAATGTTCACTGATCTGGTTTTTTTTTTTTTTTTTTTTTTAATGTTGATTTTGCTTATATCTGATATGTGCTTTTTACCTTCCTTTCGTGAGAAGTATGCAACCAACAGTCTTGGCACGGTTTTTTTTGGCTTTATGAGTTAATTGTATAATTTACTGAATTGCTTTTGTGATGTTAGCTGCTCTCCTTTCTTCAGATGCTGCATCTTTGAGTTTTCTTAAGAATTCAAAGCGACCACGTGGTTGGTTGAAATCAGAATAGTTTTTACAATTCAAGCATAGCAAATTGAAATCTATCTTGAGGCTTTCCATTGAAATACTGTAGTTGTTACGGGAAGTTAGATCACTTATTTATAAATCCATCAATTTCTCATTAATATTCCTAGTTTAGCCTAACAACAGAGAATAGAGGGAAAGTCAGGGCTTTTCTGATGTCAGCTGACAAAGGCCATATTGTTTTTTAAACAAGGAAACAATGGCTTTAATTAAAAGCTGATGCACACGCTCTCACATTCCTAAAAGCAAATTCTAAATCTAGTTTACATGAAGTATTCAAATATTTCCCTATTCTGATCGTTGGCATTTTTTAGTGGTTTATGCGAGGCTGTGTGTCTGACAAATCAGAAGGATTAAATCTTCAGTGATGGCACTAACCATTTTCTAAAGGAGAAACATTCAATCTGATGGCTGTGATCTCCAACCACCACTATCACTCTATTGATAGCTCCCCAACTACGTCGATTTGCTTTCCAACTTTGATCCCTGACTCTTCTGCCGAGTTCCCCCAGGGCAACATTCCACTTCCCCAACCATCTCGTATGTAAATTGTTTTCAAATGAGTGAATTAATCAACATTGGAGAACCTTAATTGAAAATACAACTGATGATGCATGCCAGTTCATTCAAGTTAGAAATATATTTTAATTTTCGTGTTCCCCAGAGAAATTAGCTTCTTACTTCAACGTCTCAAGCCTTCACAATTACAAACAGATTTTAACCTGAAAAAGGCCATTGTCAAAGATCAACTTTTAACTTCCCTCTGTTAAGCCCCCCAGAAACATCTAAGATACATTCATTAGAAAATGCAGAGACAGCAGGAAAGTCGGGAAGAAGATCCCACCAGGAGATAAAATGACTAATTCTGTTTGAATTTGTGGCCTTGGATACTGAACCTTTGAATGCCGACTTGGACATAATCCAGGAAGAGTTTTCAGGTGCTATAAAGAATCGCTTCTGTAGTGCTGCTTTTTGGAAACCAATTATGGCAAATGAAAAAGTCATGAAAATAGACCATATATTTCTGACAGAGGAAAAGTGGATCTGTAGGAGAAGTGCTCAGTCAACAGTGACCTCTTCACCTGTGTGTTGTGCTGCTTATCCCTGTTCATTTACACCTTTGGGCCGGGATGCGCGGTCTTTTGATGCTTCAGTTTCCAGTTGGAAAGGAGCTGCACTTTTTTGAGCCTGGCTTCAAATAACGACCTAGCAAGACTGGTGAAAGCAAATGACAAAGTTAATAAGTCCTTTTTTTTTTTTTTTTCTTTGGTCCTTTCCTGCTTTTAAAGAGGGGAAAAAACAATCGTCTGTGTCAGCATGAATCAGTCCCTGCCTCTGTGTAATGCAGTTCGATTTTTGTGCTTGAAATTAGCCTTTGCATCTTGCTCCCAACAAGTGGGCTTATTATTTATTGTGTGCAAGCTATATACACAATGCAGATTGATCAAACACCTATGATAGGTATTACATCGTTCTGACTTATTTTCATTGGAATATCTTGCTGAAAAAAGAAATATCTGAGTGGAAGCTGTGAGAAGGGCTGTTGGGTTGCTAACACAGACAAAAAACATGCAACTTTTTAGGTCAAGTGTTTGACTTTCTTTTCTGTACAGTTGCAGCTCTAGGTCACTTCTATTACAATTGTTACTGTCGACTTACCATAATTTCTTCCCCCACCTCTCTCAGTATATTAAATGAATAAAGTGTTTCATGTGACTTGAACAGCTGTACTAGGAAGGAGGCTTTTTTCCAACTATTCTTATTTTTAAATTGAAGAGCTTATTAAAAAAGAAGTACTTCAGTAAGTTAAATTTCTTAATCCTGCACATCCTTGGAGCCCTAATCACTTCCAGATGGAGCAATTCATACTTCTAAGAGAGCACTAATTTGAAAGTGAATCGGGGTTTTGGGTATATGCATCTTAGAGCACCCTTGTACAGTGCAGAATGCCGAAGCCCTTAAAAATTAAGCAATCTAGTTTTGAAAATAAGTACTTTATTTTTAAACTTTATTTAAGTAGTTGCTGTTAAAAATAGATTTTGTTTCCTGATGCTGTTCCTGTGGTAGTCGTGCACATTTTTTTTGAAGCTGCAGTAAACACAGAAGGCAGCAGAGTGGGAAAGGTAGTTCAGTGATACCCCATAACCTGACTTCTGGAAGGGTAACACATGTCGGTGAAGGAGAGAAATCTTTGCAGGTTCTCTTTGAGGTTTTTCACCCTAACATTTGCTATGTTACTTGCTATAGCATTGCTGAGTCTTGTTTTACTCCCCACACATCAGTGTAAAATTACGGTGTCATCACTTGCCACTTGGCCGCCTGGGCAACTTTCTTATGACAGCAGCAATTTTTCAGGTGGTGAGGATCAAGTGAATTGTGGTGTGTTCACTGGGACATTGATACCACAGTAACATCAAGTCAGTTCCAACATTTCTTACCTTGTGACTTATTCTGTTTCCATGGCGACCACCTGGTTGGCCAAAAGCAGATGCCAAATTATTTCCAGTCCCAAATCCCATCCTCTTGCTATCCCTAGAGATGATGCAAACTACTGACACTTAAATGTACCACAGACATCTTGTCAGTTCAGTGTTGTGAGCAGCTGTGTCATAGCTTGTAAGAGTTAAGGAGGAAAAGCTCCAGCAAAGTGTTTGTGGTTTTCAGCCCAAGAGCGCTGCTTTTCAGTACTTTGTAACAAGCAGTGTGGTTGCTTTGTCCTGTAGTGAAAGACTTTATTAAAACAAAAACCTTCTGTTTAGACAATAAAAAACCATGAGTTTTACCATGTTTTGTGATTGTTTTTGCTTATTTATTTACTTTGAAGACAGGCAGAGGGAGCTGAACTTGTTCTGGTTGGAGAAGAGAAGGCTCTGAGGAGACCTCACTGCAGCCTTCCAGTATTGAAAGGAGGAGGGGAATCAACTTTTTACTTGGATGTAGATAGTGTAGGACAAGGGGGGATGGTTTTAAGCTTAAGGAGGGATGGTTTAGGTTGAATATCAGAGGGAAGTTCTTTTCTGTGAGAGTGGTGAGGTGCTGGAACAGCTGTCCAGAGAGGTGATGGATGCCCCGTCCCTGGAGGTGTTCGAGGCCAGGTTGGATGAGGTCCTGGGCAGCCTGGGCTGGTATTAAATGGGGAGGTTGGTGCCCTGCCTGTGGCAGGGGGGTTGGAATTTGAGGTCCCTTCCAACCCAAGCCATTCTATGATTCTGTGATTCTATGATTTTGAAGTCACTTTTGAAACCCGAAACGCACACAGTTACTTCATTGAGTTCTATCTGTGTTTTCTCATTACCCACAGCCTCAGTAATTTTATTGTTACAAGTGGCTAGGTTTCAGTTACCTGGAAATTTACTTGCTATATTTTCTTCTCACGGATTTTAATATAAAAACTATTTCTACACAGGAATGGGTCAAAATATAGTGCACGCATTTTTCAGTATACTTAGGAAGAAGTTTCTCTGTGATTAAAGGCTAAAGATGATTTTTACTATGACGTACCTTTGTTAAGTTGTGGGAATTACATATTCTAATGATAATGAATGTTAGTAAAATTTGTTGAAAGCTGCTGTTCCTGTTATTACTGTGTAGTTATAACAAATTCTGTGTATAGTTGGTGATATGTACTTTTTGCTCGTTCCGAATTTGTTAAATGTAACCTGAGCAAAATAGGCAAGATTTGTGATAATTCTCTTACTACAATAATTGAGATAAGGAAAATCAGTGAAGGGAAGGAGCAGAATTGCAAATTATTGTCCTTCGAGGAAAGACCAGCACATAATGGTAACAAACTTACGGTGTTATATTTGACAATCTCAGATTATTGGAAATACCCCTCATTATTGGATTATTCCTGAAAGCTGTTTTCTTTCAGAGGCTTATATTAACACTCAAGTAGGTGCCACAATATGTGTTTACCAAACATACCTATAAAGGCTGACATTGTAAAGTCATTTGAAGTAATAACAGTTTTTTTCTGGAGCAAATCCTACTTGGGGGACACAGCATTTTATAGCTGAGTCTGGCTCAGTTCAGAATTTACAGGCTTGAAAATTTGCTACTGCTCATTTTATGAAAGCTAGATTACAAATGAAAGCCTGTGCATTCAAGTGATACGCAGAGCCCAGGCCTGCCTTGCCAACTGGTCAGCTGCCAGTTATAAATTATACTGTAGGTATTTTTGTGTGGAATATGGATAACATACTGCAATTTCTGTATTTAATTTATTAAAGTACAGTGCAAAGCAATATGCAGTCAGCATTTGCGTTCTTTAGCTGCACATTAGGCATATGCTTTTGTTCTAAATGTAATCAAAATTATGGTATCTCAGATACCACTTAGTGAAATCTGTTGGCAAATGCAACAGTTTTTATTGTGATGACTGTATTTTCACATGTCTTAAACCGATCTGACATTGCTGTAGGTGCTGAGTTTTGAGGCAGTTTCCTCTTGTTTGCGGTGCGGTGCACAGCTGCTTTGTGGAAGAGGTAATGTGCTAACAGCGGTGGTGCCCCCAGCTTTCAGGTCTGTACTAATTACACAGCGAAAAAAATCAGTCTTGATGCTAACAGCCCTCGTGTTTCCAGCACCTGCTCCAGAGGAGGCCATGGTAAGTGCACAGGTAGTCCCATCCCTCAGGCTGAAGTGCCTCGGTGTATTTTGGCAGCAGTTTTCTTGTGCTGAGAGGAACATCCCACCGGGAACAGTCAGCATATTTTCTCTCGGAAGATCATTACAGCATATGATGTGTGGCTTAATCTAGTTTAAAAATAAATAAATAAATGGCATGCAAATTGTCCATTTGGATTCAGTACAGGTTGAGGGAGTAGAAGATAATTGCGTGATGCCAGGCCTTGTTTCTTTATAAATTAGCTGATAGTTGATGCAAAGTTATCTTTGAAGATTCAAATACCAATTAAAGTAATAGCAATATAATCAGTCATTACAGCATACTTTATATTAATGACCTGAGTAGCTTAGATCTTCTTTTTATCTTTGACCACACCCCCACATATTTCATTTCCAGCCGAGATGGCAAATGGCTCTCAAAATGGCCTTGATTTTTTTAGGGCCAGAATCATTTCTTTTTTTTTATCTGTCCATAAGAAAATTTGAGTTTTATGAGAATCTTTTATGCACTTTGGTAATTGTCGTTGTCTGATTGTGGCTTCCCATAAAGCAGGATTTGTTTCACTTTTCACTTTCCTTTAAACTTTATTTGATATTCCATTAGAGAGGGTATGAGTCCTATCCAAAGAACTGTTACTCTGTGGTCCTGACACACAATAAAAAAGAAGACATACATTTTGCAGTCAGGGCAAATTTTGGGTTCTGAGCCAAAATCTGTGGGCTTCTCTGGATAGTGAATTAAAACCCCAAATATTTTCATAGCTATAACCTTGAGCAGTTGTTTTGGGATAGATACCAATAAATATAATGGGTCCCCTGGGAAGAGACAGAGCATTTTCAGATTTATGAAGGGGAAAAAATCAATAGTCTCCCTGAGGCTATATAAGTCATGAGTATTACCAGTAGTTTTATGCAAAGTTGACAATATCATGAAATATAAACCCTTGGTTTGGAATTTTACCAGAAATTAAAGTGGCATTAAAAAGAAAAGTAAATGTTTTGGCATACGTATTAAGAAGGTGGTTTGTATTTCTTATCATTTCACACTGTAAATTCCTTTCAAAGGCAGTTCAGAAAAGATTTAGGAAGAGTTTGGATCTCAGTCCATGTCTGTTCTCTGAATTATTTCTTTTTTTTTTTTTCCTTTCTCTGATTAAATGTGTCTCTGGGGAATAGTCATTCTGTAAATGACAAGTTACTGTTCTTTAGCAAACTGGATGTAATGGAATTAGGAATTGATGCTGGTTTTGAAAAGATTGCACATGCTTTTTGATTATGGTAGCATTTAATTGCCAATGTTTGTGTGCAAACACAATAGTTGTGTTAGATCACCTGTTTGTTTCCCCCAGGGCCCCGGGATGATCATCCTCTGCTCTTACTGCTTTGTTTTTCAATTTTTGTTTTTATTTTTGACTCTACAGAGGGAGAAGGGTGAGAAATTGCACTCAACTTAATGAGAGAGAAGGAAAAACAGTTATTTACAGAACAAAGAGAGGTTGAATGCATGGGTGGTGTGAATTGCACTTCCGGTCAGGAATTGCACTGCTTCCATAACGCTGACCTGTATGCAGGAATGGAGTAGATGGAAAGGAATTCTGTATCAAAGCGTTCTGCATCAGCACCCTGCTATCACTACCCCATCAGTATTTCTAAAGGAATAATTTTTCCAGAATACATTGTAATGTATACAATGCGTCCACAGAGTAGCACTGCCATCCTGCTAGCTGCTTGGTGCTTTGAGATGAGTCACGGTGCACGTGGGATGCTGTTTGAAGGGGTGCAGATTGCGTTGTGGAGCTTTCAGGTTCACTTTGCCTCACTGTATTTCCTTTGCTGATCCTATAGACAAAAAATAACGGGGATGTTTTAGTAAATTGAGGAGTAGTGGTGTTACAGTTCTACCCCAAAAGAGTGTTGTTGCTACTGAACGAGTGAGAAGCTTGAAGTACATGAAAGGTTTTTTTTCACTCTTTGTCTTTGTGAAACACTGTTGAAGGAGATACTTATGGGCTGGACGAGAATCCTGCTTACTCCTTGTTCGCTATGATAATGGAGGTATAAATAAGGAGACCTATGTAATCTATACTGGCATCTGTGCAAGAGACTGCTGGTCGGGGCTGTGGGCTGTTGCCCAACCCTGCAGCTGACTCCTCCTGCGCAGGTCCATTCATGTGGCTGCCTCCTCCCGGAGCCGCCCTCCCAAGCAGCCTTTGAGGTGGGCAGATGGGCTGATAGCAGGCGTCCCAGCCCCCGTGGTCCCAGCCAGCTGTGCTGTGCACCAGGCCAGCTGCATGTTCTAAGAAGGGCGATCCTGAGCTCTGGGTGCAGTCCTCTTTTGGCTGTCTGTGCTTTGCAGGGCCGGTTGCTTCCACTGCCAACCATGAAGCTCGTCCGTCTTTGTAGCCTTTGCTTTACGTAGGGAAAAAGGGCTAAAGTTTAGCACTGGTCACCACTGGAGTTGTTCATGGTCAGGGACATGGGCTGGGCTCTGCTGTAAACATGGTACCTGCATGTACTTAAAGGGAAAAAAGGGGAAGTTTTTAGCTGCTTGGGACATGCACAAAGTTTGGATATGCGTGAGTGGAAATAAATCAAAACATGCAGCTCTCCAAAGTAAACAGATATGACTGTGAATATACACAGGGAAGAGATCAGTTGAGCTTTACACAGTCATTTTTCAAGTTAAACATGCTTTAATGTAAGCCATAAATTTCATCATATGAATATTTTTATGAGCTGCATTTCATCCATTTATTACTCAGGAGTTCCAGATAGTGACAACAGGTAAATACCGTGCCAGCTCGGCTGCGTGTTGAGACACCGGGCGCCTTCCCTCTCTTGCATGTTGTTTAAGCAAGGGTAACAAATTACCTGTTATTTCAGACATGATTTGGTGAGCTTTTTATTTGACTGTGCAGCTGCCAAGATTTCTTGCATATATTCAGGCCATGGGTTTCTGACTTTAGGTCCAAGCTGAAGGTTTTGAGCATTCAATGTGGGGGTGATGGCAGCTTCAATGTTTAAACATCTTTGGGGGCAGATCTTACTTTTAGTTAGGATCTTGACTCTTGGCTTGTAAATTAAAATAACAATTTCTAAATCTGTGATACGGTGGTACTCATGAAGCAATTAAATACACTGGAACTAATGCAAGTAATACACATTAGAATAATTTTTGAGAGATTTTAGACAGATTACTGTGCTTATGCCATAGATATGCACCTGTGTTATTTGAAAAAATAATGTTGATTGACTAAGAGCCCTTTCAGAGGCAGGGTTGTGAAAGAGAGCTCTGCCATAGCTTGCCTCGGGCAAACATTCTCAACTCTCTAAAACTGTGCAGGTGAGTGCATGGAGCCTCCTGCAGAGCCTGGGTAGGTTTAGACCCAGAGTGATGCTGCCTGCCTGTGGGTGCTTAACGGGTGGCCAGGGTTCAGCTGTCAGCAGGTGTGAACTAAGCAGGGACACTTTTCCCTTCCTCCCTCCCTCCTGAAGAGGGGCAGCTGAACTGCTCGTTTAGGCACAGTTGTGAAGTGTCGGACTGCAGGGTGGGATAAAGGCCACCCATGTTTAAGGAAGAATGCAGTATCCTTTCTGATACAGACCCCACCTTGATAAGATGTCTTATGTGTAGCAAAGGCAGAGTTGAAAGGCAGATTCTAATATATGTGTAATTTATTATCAGCTGTACCAATTATTTATAAACAAACATACAGTGTATTTAGAAGGTAGTTTTAGTACTTTTCCTAAACATACCTAAGAAGTAAGGCTCTCCTTGAGAAGTTTTACTGCAGAGAAGTCCATCATGGCATGCTCCAAGCTTCCTAAATTTGCTTTTCCTATTTCAGTCTTATTGGTATTTTCATCACTAACTTAAAATTGCTCAAGGAAGGCAAGACCTTGCAGCCATGAAATGCAGTACTGACGCAGTCATTGCCTTTGTGAGTGCTGTACCATGGCAACCCTGTCTGAGGCCTGTACCAAAGCACTGCGATTTGGAGTTTGGTAGGTGAAGGAATGGCTCCAGTATTAGCAGACCTTAATCTGCAAATGCTATGGTGCTTTGAATAAGAGCTGACCTTGTTTGCAATGCACAGCACCACCTCCATAGCTGTATAGTGGCTTTCTTGTACTTTTGTTTTCCAGTGTAATGATATCTCTCACCTGTATATTGATGACAAAATTGCCATGTTTCTAGAAAAGAAATTACACTGTATCGTATAATCTTTTTCCCTGTCTTCACCCAGAAAGAGATTATATTTCCATTAGAACATCATGGAAGCAGGAAGCTGATGCATTCTGTAAATCTGGCAATAAATCCCTCTTCCTCTCCCCTCAATATCCCCAGTGCTTCTCTCGCTCTTTTTTTTTGTTTGTTTTTATAATTGTTATTCATTTCTTTGCACAGGGAAATCCGCTGTTGGTTTGGGCCATCACAACTTTTTATGCCTTCAACCAGCGTTGTGCTGCTTAAATATTTTGTCATACCAATTCAAATAAAAATTATATGCTGAATTGGAAATGCTCTATGGTTCTTACAGTGGATAAAATATGTTAATTTGTGTAAATGCTCTTCTGAGAGCAGATGCTCACACTGAAAGCACGCTTATCTTAAAAGCTGCGTGTCTTTCATTCTGGCCTTCTTCTGTATGCACAGTTTGTTTTTTTTTAATACATCTTAATATTTGAGAAGAGTTTTTATAGGGGACATTCAAAGCTAAGTGAAAAAAAAACTCCTAGTTTTTTCATAAATATTCATGGTTTCATAGAAAATCATGTAACTGAATCGTTGGTTTTTTTTTGAGTTTTTGTGTGCTCCTCCCCATTCCCCCTTTTTCTTTATGCTTCGTTTCATTGCTATAGATTAGCAAATTAAGAATGCTAGGTTGGCTGAGCCATTATATGCTTGACATCAAGTCTGGTATGTGAAGTGTTAGGCTGCTCACTTTTGTTACAGAACTTTTATGTATCTTAATAATGTGTGATAACACAGAAAAGTGCATTAAGCAGCATTAATACGACCCACTATTTACTTTCAAGGTTTGCAGTGCAATCTGAAGTATTTATTTGTGTCATATTTGTCAGCTTATAAATAGAAGTGCATAGTTGCATTTGACATCAAGAACCAAAATATTGCATTACGTGTTAACTGTGGTGGAAAATTTTGCAGGAGACTTTGTTTTGTTCTGTTTAGTTTTTGAGGTATTATTGTGCTAACTATTATAAAATGTTGTACTTCAGAATTCAACTGCTGTGAAACTGATGGTCATTCCATTAAAGATGGGCGACAGCTTGGCTCCCAGTCCCAGATATGGAAATGGATGATTATGTATGATTATAATTCCCAGATATGGAAACTTCTGATTCGGGGGAAGTTGCTTTTGTTTTATCAGGTTTGATAATTCCGATCATGGCATAGAGGTCATCTTTCTCTTACCATTTTAGTACACCGTCTCATAATAGAAAGTGTCTGGAAGAAATGATGCTAGATAAAGCAAGAATAAACATCTGCTAAAAACAGCTGGACCGTATCACTGCAAATACTGATCTGTAAGAAAAACACAGTGCGATATATGCAGCAAAATACACTGATATATTTTCCTTACAAGAAAATGCGGGCATATTTAATGTTATCAACATTAAAAATTCATCTGTCATTAAATATTCATTGTAAAGTTTTCAAGTCTACACCTGTGGTAAATCGGTACCTTGTATAATACATAAAAGATGGACTGTGTAGGGTGATAAGAGTAATGAATTTCACATTTCCTGCTACGAAACCCACAGAGCCTGGTGCCAGCTGATCATAAATAAATGCCCAGTCAACAGCAGTGTCAGTCCCTGTAACGAGAACATCAGGGTAAATAAATCAAATGTTATTTAGGACATTTTTCTCAGTAGGAAAGAAATACACAAGTGCTTTCCGGATGTTATTCACTGCTGATTATTCACTGCACACTTTTATTCCATCTTATTCACTGAATTTCAATGCGTTAGATATTTAAAATTCAGTCAAATTTTGGAGAGAGGGTAAAAAAATGGCAAAGGAGAAGGATATGCACATCTCGTTGGAGAAGTAGGTCTATAAAGCAGAACACCAGCAGCTCGCTGTTATAACAGAGACCTGTAGCCCTTTTTCCGTGGTCAGTAGCTGAGTCAAAAAGACAGCTTTGTGTATATTACAAAGACACATTTTCATACACCCAAGGCCCATCAGTGGCTATCTGTGGGGCCGAGGCATGGGGAGTGGCTTCTGAAGTCCCAGCTTTGCCTGCTGCTGCTCACCATCAAATCCGTTGCCTTGGAAAACCGTTCAGCAGAAAGCTGTTCTATCTTTTTGCTGCACCTCCTCACATTTTTAACGTCATGCCTTGGAAAGCTAATTACAGGGTCTGCAAAAGGAGGTTTTGAGTTCAGACAGTTTGTTGCCTTTCCTTTTTTTTGAGTATGGCCTCGGGAATGGAAAAATCAGTGGTTTGTCTGTGGTTTAGGACCAAAAGGAGAAGTTTTTTAAAACTGAGCTGTAGTGAAAGGGGAATATAAAAATATACTCTGTGTGTATGGAAAAGAATGTACTTGTATGCTTATGTAGAGATATACTGACCTGAAATGAAGATGGTGGAAGTCATCCCTAAAAGCAAGTCATTTTTAAAAAGTAAAAGCTTTCTTATGGACATGAGGCATAAGCTTTCCATCCTCTGGGCTTGTGGTGTTGTGTCCTGCTGCCACAGCATTTAGCGATCAAAACCAAAACGATCCAGGTATTTTCTTATGTTGCAGAAGAGTCACAGTGGAGCAGAAGGCTGTTGTTAAATCTGAAGTTTGGTTGTGCATATATATGCATTTCCTTACTGGTTCTGTTTCACAGGAGTCTTGTTTAGTGCCTTGGGGAGGTGTAAGATTTCTCTTTTTTTTGTTACTGTGGCTGAAGGTAGCAGGGAGCCTAGAGAGCTTCCAAGGGAAGTTACATATATAACAAGTTGTACCAATGATAGCTATGTCATCAACTCTGCTCTCTTTCAACAAATAGACCAGACTGTATAATCAGTGTATGTAAGCTTATGAATTGCCTCCTTCTACTATCTTTCAAGTGCTTTTGGTTAGAAAAGTTCCATGGGACTTTACATAAAATACAGCATTTCTAAGGCAGTTAGTGCTCTGCTGCAGTGCTACCAAATGAAAGGGTGCTGAAATACCTTCACATTGTCCTCTTGGCTGCTTAAATGGTGGCTTTCAGCTTGCAGAAATATGTAAACCGTGCCGTGGCAGAATGCTGGCTCCTCTTCCTTGTCGTTCTGATTGTGTGCAGTATGCATTCGTCAGACAAAGATAGTAAAGATAACATGACCTGGCTCATTGTGGAAGCCAGACCTATAACCTTTTCTAATGTTGAAAATGACAAGCCTCTAGAAGCTATCAGTGTACATTACAGTACGTACATAACCTCTATCTTCTTTCTGTTTGTTTGGACTCGCTGTTTCCTGCTAGTTGGAAGCATATATTATTGCATCAGCCCTATTTGAGTTGAGAGCAGGAAAGAACCATTTTCCCAAAGCCAGCAGATCTTTGCAATGGAGTAGATGCAGGTTATGACCTCCCACAGCCTGTTGTAATCAGCACAAGTGCTGCCTCGGTTGCACCATTTTTGCTGTATGCCAGAATAAAATAATCATAATAGTAACTTCCAGTACAAGGCTTGAATACTACAGCGACCCTAAGGCTGATGGCACAGCTTATCTCCGTATTTCAGCTATGTTGATTGTGCAGATCAATGTAAAATTAGATTGTAAGGTAAAAGGTAAAATTACCTATCTTTACATATCATTAAAAATTAGATGAGTAAAACGGTCAGTCTTTACTGTTTAAATAGAACTTCATCAGTAAATAAATGCTAGCAAATTGTAGGCATGTGGGAATTCTGAACTTGAAACTCATTGCAGTCATTCTTTCAAAAATCATCCCCTTCTATTTACTTGAGTGCTGATGAATTAGACTGATATTCACTGCTTCCGTAGCAATATGTCCTTTCTACATTGATTATTTCTGAATGTGGAGTAAAAAAATATCTGGTTGTCTGCTCAGTCTTGGCAGTGGTGAATAAAACCAAATATCAGCCGACCTAGTTGAAAAACTACTTAAGAAATTAAGAAATGTCTCTAGATCAGGAGCTTCTGGGTTTAATGTAATGTTTTGGTGCTCTGTGAATGGAAATACATTTCAAGGTTTGAATCAATGGCTAGGCAGTATCATGACTTCTGGAGGCTGCAGTTTCTGCTGCGTATGGCTGAAGTGATGCTTTGTAAGAAGGAAGGCCAACAGTCAATAATTAGCTACAGAGTTGTGGAAGTAGATGGAAGAACCAAAAGTATTCAGCGAGTAAATGGATGTTCAAAAAGATAGTTGGAACCAGAAGGGGTTGAATGAGAAGGAAGTGCAATTTAATTTGTGCTGCTCACGTATTTCAGGATACTGGTTGTGTAGCCAAGGTACGATTGCTGGAAGTATATAAAGTGGTGAGGAGATGAAGGGGAAAGGGGATATAAAATGACCTGAAAAAAATAGTGTTGTTTCATTCTGTTTTAGTATGGTGCATGTAAAATTAATAGACGAAAAGGAAATCATGATAGAACAAGTCGTACATAAGTTAACACATTTAAAAGACTTGATCCAGTTGGTTTAATGTGTTTAAGAGCTCAGTGTATATCCTGATGCGTCTCAGATGAGACGCTCATTGATGTGTGCTAAAAGAAAATAGATGAAAGACTCTCAAATTTTCGAGGCAGGTATTATTTTTTTTAGCTGTGAAATCTGACTGTCAATGCATAAAGATTCCCTGTTAAGTGGAAAAGGAACAAGGGAAAATGGAGATAAAATCTCTTCCATCAAACTACTGTATCAAAGCACGTAAGGCAAGTCTCCCTTTCACTGTTATTTAGTGAATGTCAGCGTTTGGTGCTGAGGGGAGACCTTGGTCCACAGAATGTCGTCACCCTTTCTTTTTGCCAGTAGTCTGCTGTAGTTTTTGAGGGAGAAGGGGTGGGGGTAAGATTGACCGCACCAGTAGATGCTTGATGCTGCTGTGAATAGCTGCAGAACAAACGTGGCAGTGCGTGACACTCGGGCAGTAAATGGCCAGTGCTCCAGAGAGCTGTGATATCCCCCGTAATGCTGTCATTCCCTTCACACATTTTAACCCCTTTATGCCATGACTTGTGGTTTCCTAACACAAGTGTTGACAGTAGAGCAGCTGTCATCTGCTGGCTGTCTGCTACCAGCCTGTGAAGCAGCGGTGTAACTGGAAACAATGGCAGCGAGTTCTATTGCTTGGAGGAACCAATCCTAACTTCTGCACCTGGTGAATTAGCATTGACAGTGTGTTGTAAGAGTTAAGGAATTTTACATTTTTACAAGTATCATACTTGTGTGGCTGCTTTCTAAATCTTAGACCTCTTAAAAACCAACCTTGATTTTTAGATCATTAAGAATTGTTTGCTTTTTACTGATTAGAAAATAATAATACAGAAATACTTGAATGTATTTTGCGCTCACTTTATTCTGTGTTGTACAGAGAGAGGGGTGTAGCCATCCCCTTAATTTACTAAGGTGATTAATTTTCTGGCCAATATTGACATCTTTACCCACAGTCTCCATCCAGATGATCTTCGTATGTAGGTTAGATATGAGGTGACACGACAGAGAATAAGAAAACATTAGGCCTGGGAAAGGGAGAAGGCGTTTGCATAAAGTAAATGAAGCTCTTTGATTACACTTAGTTACACAAGATAATGGGTTAGTGTGGTCATTTCTTTGGGGAAGGATTTTATTTTTTGTTTATGAATAAAGAGCAGAAGACTAATGCTATGTCTCAAACTTTTCAAACTGAAAGGGAGGATTTGGCCTAATACAGTTTGATAGAAGCATCTACTAAAATGATTCGGAAGGCTTTTTCTGAATTCCTTTGATCATGTAGCTTTCAAAACATAATCAACCTGCTCTTTGGTTCTAAAGTAGGGCACTATCAAAGAGCATACGCTGTGTTGAGTCCCTACAGTCAACCAACCACAGTACTTATCTTCCCTTGGAAAGATGCAGCATGGGCCAGCACAGTTTGAATCAGGTTTTCTGGCCTGCTTATTACATCCTTAATGTGCTACATTAAGAGAGAAGACACACCCCTGCACTCCTGGGAGGCTAATGCCACTAGCTCTGGGGCATCCCACTGCTGTGAGAAATGCAGTGCCACCTGCATGGAAAATGACGTTGGTGTTTTCTGTACACCAGGATCTCCGTTTTAGCTGCCTTTTGCATATCACTGTGGTTCGCTGTGTTTAAAGCTCTGTTCTCCAACTGGCTCTATGTGCCTCTGCACGGCCGAGCTCTCTGTAGACCTAACCAAGCCTTGGTGTAACAGCTCTGTTTCCCTTGCTGCCTCCTGGGTTGTGTCCAGCCTCTTGAGAAAGAGGTGTTTATGCTGCTTATCGCAGATAGCAGTGAACTTTTGCTTAGGCAACTAGTTTGCTGCTTGTGTATTGTGCAGTTGGAAATCATAGCCATCTGCAGTAATGACCTCTGTGTCTTGGATGTTTAATTCATGCATTAAATAGAGAGCTTTTCTGTGCTTGCTTCAGGTTTGTGATCTTACCACATGAAAGAGATTCTTTGCACTTGAGATCCCGTGGGCATTGATCCACAGTCTTTATCTGTGCACGTAGCTGCTCTAAGAGTACACAGGAGTTGGAAAGCTTGTCCCTTAGTACAATCCAGAATAGCAGGTATGTTTGTGTTCATGGTGGATATGTTTGTCTGATTGCCTGGGTGAGATAGTCGGTTTGTAGATAGAGTCAGTATCCAACATTCAGGCTTGTTTGCCAGAGATAGCTGATCCTGCCTGTCTCCAAAGTAATTGGAATGCTTTTCATTTCTTTTCAGCATGTAGGAATTTGGGATTTCTGGAATGCTGGGCTTAATTCTGGGAGTAA
Organism: Tetrao urogallus; assembly: GCF_951394365.1. Classification (NCBI taxonomy): domain Eukaryota; kingdom Metazoa; phylum Chordata; class Aves; order Galliformes; family Phasianidae; genus Tetrao; species Tetrao urogallus. The sequence goes on from NC_136814.1 coordinate 5,026,843, forward strand.
TCCAAAGCAAGTTCTCTGATCTATAAGACAGAGCATGCATGGAAGTGGCTCAGATCTATGTGATTTGGAAAGTGTCACAGCTATTTTGATTAGTAAAATGGGGACCACTGTGGTGGGGGTATTTAGGCAAATTTCAGGAACTACAAATACACGTGTATTTGTGCTCGCTACTTTACCATTTGTTGCTTCACAATTAAAACTCAAGTGTTAACCAAACACATTAGCCAAGCCATACCTGTACAGTACTTGTCTGTTGGTGCATTCTTGGCTCTGCTGGTTGTGAACCTTGATGCCTTTTCACCCCTGAGGTCGAGATGCCTCAGCATGACAGTAGCTGTCATCTCTTCCCCACGCTCCCTCGACTGTCACTTGCATGTATATATATATGTGTGTATATATAACTACAGGTTTTCCATGCATTGGGACCACTCTGGCTGAAGGGATTGTGCCCACTCTTTGAAGAACTGTCCTGTTTGAGCATGTTGAGGGAATTGCTGCCTCCTGAATCCTGATTCATTCAGATGAGTGTTACTTGTTTGCAGTGTGGATCAAAGTTTTCCTCTGGGTATTGCAGACTGCTTACAATTATCTTACTATTAGTCTTACTGTTTCTTTTTTTCAACTCTGCCAGACACTGGTATGACAAAATATTTCAGTTTTTACCCTATGACAAGCCCTCTTGTGGCATGTTGAGGGCAAACAAGATGTGTTCCACAAATTGGCCTTACGCAGCAGTTCAATTGAGATGGGCCTGTAATGAAATGCACTTCATGTCACCTACATCAAGATAGCATTATAAAGGAATTTAGCTGCACTGTCAGATCCTTCTTAATTGCAGGGATATCACTTGGGACTCTTCTTCTTGAAGACAACCCACGCATTTTCTTTGAGATCCAATCATGAGATCCTGAGCTGAGGAGACACCCGTAGGTAGCTGAGCAGAAGCCTTTGTAGTCTTCTTGTCTGTCTAAAGTCATCAGAGCTGTGAACTTTTATCGAAAGCATTTTGCATGTGTTTATTTTGTAATTGCATGTTTTCCTAGATTAAAGCATAAAAAAAGAATCTTGTGTATGGTCAGAACAAAACCATGCCAACCGCAAATTACTCAGTGTACCAAGCATCTTCATTAAAAAAGCTTGAGCCTCTGAAATGCGGAGAGACACTGCAGCGCCTATCTGCGATTGAACAAAATGCAGCCCAATTTTTACCCAAGCTGTGAAGAAATCCTGTCATTTCTGCTTTCTTAGCTCACTGCAGTGGGAAAGAATTGATTCTCAAAAGCATTGTTTTATCTTATTTGTCAGATGTAGCCACATTCTGCCACAATTTAACCCCGTAATGGGGGCTAAATTTCAAAAGAGTTGTTTGTTATTGCTAAGTGTAACACTGCTTTAAAAGAGGCAGATGTTAAATATGTGGCAACGGCACAGCTTGTATATATTATGGTCAGATGATCTCTTAGGTCTTTTCCAACCTTGGTGATTCTATGATTCTGTATCTCCTCGTGGACTTTTTCTCTGTCCGGGACTGTAGCATGAGTTGTAGAAATCTAGGGCTAAAGCATCAGAATTCAGAATATGTTATTGCTTTCTTATTGTCAAGTTCAATTGAAAGTTCTATTCATTTCCCTTCTTTAGGATAAAATGTGAGAGTCCTTACTGAGGACTGAAGAAGCATGGAAGAAGCACTGTCCTGGTGTGTTAATCACCAAGTCTTACTGAAATGTTGCATGAGGACTTTGGAGATTTCCTGCCATCCTCTGCATAACAAACTATTACAAACAGACTGCTTCTTGTGAAAAAGAATACGTGTGTAAAAAAGTAGAATGATGATCGAGTAAATTGTATGCACTGCCATTTATAGTGGTCATTCACTAATCAGTTCTGTGTATGAAGACAGCATTTAGGAAATCCACTCTCTGTAATGGTTTTTCACAGCATCATTGCGCCAGTGATCCTGTGACACCCTAAGGCATGCAGGCAGTATGTCTTATACACTAAATATTTCCTTTGCTTTATAAAGAAATCTAACCTGCTCAGCGTTTGCATGTCATTACCTGGCTCACAGCTGTTTATGAGCCGTGCTGCTGTCTCAGCACTGGGAACAAACAGGTTTCAGCATGCATGTGAATGACACGGGTTTGTTCCTGTCTGTTTTGCAAGCCAGAATTGTGGAAGTATCTCCCATTCTTGGCCTGACTGTTCTTCTTGTAGCAAGCCTCATTTTCCCAGGCAGATAGCTGTTATGTACTAATAAGCCTGCAAAAAATAAAAAATGTGTTGCATATTTTCTAGTTCAAAAGCTACTTCTCGTGGCAGAGCCAGGTATGACAATGTGAAGCCATCTGAGATGGCCTGCTATGCTCTTTGCTTGTTCCCACCCAGAATACGCATCTGCTGTTCTCTTATATTACTTGAGTTGGCCGAGACCTGAATATTAAAACAAAGATTTGGATTGATACACTTTTTGATATAAAGTGATTCTCCTGCCTTAATGAGCCAATGCTGGGGGCTTCATCAGAAGTAGAGCATAAAAAACTAGAAATTAAATATATGTAGGTCATCACAAAAGTAATGCCTCCTATTTATTTCCATGGAAACTACGACAGCTACAAAGAGCACAATAACAGTATTTGATGGACTAAATTCTCAGCTACTGAACACTATTTTTCAGCATAGTCAGCATCATTACAATGCATTTTTGCTAGCAGTGAACAGAAGCCTGCATGCTATGCTCATAAAGATCTGCACCAGCAGAGCTGACCTGCTGTTTCACAGCTGCTGTGATGGTGTTGTTTCCAGGAAAGTGTTGCCCGCCTAGTCTATTTTTCATTGGCCCAGACAGAAGTCAGGAGGCACCAAATCCGGACTATGTGGTGTACGTGGTAAGACAGTCCAGCCAAGATTGGCAGTGTGCTCCTTGGTCTTCAGACTGGTACGAGGCCTGGTGTTATTACTGTGTTGCAGCAGGAGGACTGTCTTCTTTGCCGGCCTGACTCTGGAAGTTTGAGCCTTCATCAGTCACCACGATGATGATGTCAGTTGATGGTTTGTCCAGGTTTGTCATGTATATGGCCTTCCTTCAGAATGAAGTAGTTCCAATCTGCAAAGCCACGAGCTGGGACTCTGTGCCATACATGCATTCATCATGTTTTCATATACACCGATTTCCTTGTGTAGAGAGAATTCTCTGAGAAGGTTGTGTTCAGAGGCTCACAGGTGTTCTCTGTGATGTGTAATCTGTTTGATTGCTTATCACCAGGGACCTCAGCTTCTTGCCTTTTCTGGGTCTTTGTTTCCTGGGGCAATGTGAATGGGGTAGAATGGTCCTTGGGTCCTCTCCACAATGTTTTGAGTCTTTTCAGGACCCAGCTGGATAATGGAAGGTAATGAAATTAAATAATGAAAGATAAGCAATGACTTTTTTTCTGCTTAATCACAAAATAAATCCTGTGTGTGCATTCCACGTGTGCACATCCCTGCTATTGTAAATCTGAGTACTTTGTCTTTGAGACCTTTTGCCAAGCTCTGGGATGGAAAACAGCAGCGCAATGACAAATCCTTTGTCAACTGAATGTAATTCTTTAGTCATCTATTTTGAAAATAAATTTTCCAGCAGAGAATTTCTGAATGTTTATTATATTTTCTAGAAATGCTTTGCCCAGTGCTGTTCAAAAACCAAATGTTCAGTGGAATCGAAAGCACAGTGTGTGTCTGTGCTGTGGTTTCTGAGAAAAAAATTCTGGTTTTACTTTTGTGGTTTTTGGAAACCTACATTGTTTTATGGTTTACGGTCTCACATTTTAAATCTTTACAATTTAGGATTATTTTTTTTTTAATTTTTAAACTGTGGTAGAATAGAAATTTAAAACTTCAGTAACTGGGTGATGCGGTTCTTATTTTGCCAGCAACTTGAAAGAGTGAAATCATCTTTAGCAGGAAAAAATGTTGGTTAGGGTTTTTTGTTTGTTTGTTTGTTACGAGAAGGAAGCATGAAGCTTCATATATGGCGTTTTGTGAGGTATTAGTATTAGCCAAATTAGTCCTATATGTGAGCTTTGAAAAACAGGATGTATTCCTTTTTCAGCAGTCAAGGCGAATTTACCTGTGGTCTAATAACCCTTTGCTGACTTGGAATACAGACACAGTTATACTCTGTTTAGTGAGTCCAGTTCAGAGGAGCATCCGTTCGCACAGGGCAGCTCAGCCAGACAAAAGAGAAGAGGTTCACCTGGCTCCTAGAGCTAAAACTATCTCCCAAATCTCTGTAACTTTCAAAGATGTTAGTTCATAATTGTTACGTCTGTATGCAATGTACCACAGTACTTCTAGCACCAGGATTTGTGTAGCCTACAGTCATAGAATCATGGAATCATAGAATCACCAAGGTTGGAAAAGACCTAAGAGATCATCCAGTCCAACCGTTCACCTATTCCCAATAGCTCCCACTAAACCATGTCCCTCAGCACAACATCCAGCCTTTCCTTGAACACCCCCAGGCTCGGTGACTCCACCACCTCCCTGGGCAGTCCATTCCAGTGCCTGACCACCCTTTCTGAAAAGTAATACTTCCTCATGTCCAGCCTGAATCTCCCCTGCCGTAACTTGAAGCCATTCCCCCTGGTCCTATCACTAATGACACGAGAGAAGAGGCCGACCCCCAGCTCACTACAACCTCCCTTCAGGAAGTTATAGAGAGCAATAAGGTCTCCCCTGAGCCTCCTCTTCTCCAGGCTGAACATTCCCAGCTCCTTCAGCCTCTCCTCATATGGCCTGTGCTCCAGACCCCTCACCAGCTTTGTTGCCCTCCTTTGAACACGTTCCAGGGCCTCAATATCTTTCTTGCAGTGAGGGGCCCAAAACTGGACACAGTACTCGAGGTGCGGCCTCACCAGTGCTGAATATAGGGGAACAATCACCTCTCTGCTCCTGCTTGCAACACTGTTTTTGATGCAAGCCAGGATGCTTGCATCAAAAGTCAAAGTGCAACAGTCAAAGTGCAACAGCTTGAAAAACAAGTGTGATGTTTATTAGGTCTAATTGTGCATACTTTTCAAAAACTGGCGTAAGGGACAAATGTTTTCACACTTCTGATGTTCAAACGCTGTGCACTGTCTTCACACCAATTATGCCTCCCTGTCCTGTGACATGCCTTTCTCTTTGGTTTTCAGTCTTCTCTTTTAATTTCCTTTCTGGAAGTGAAGTGGATACTCTGCTTAAAGATTTTGTCAAGCATTGGATTTTTCTGTATTTATCCTAATCTACTGTGAGTTAAATAACATACAGATGCTTTTGGAATTAATGTGCCTTAACTTCCTTCTCGAGCCCCTAATTTAAATTACATTCACTTCTATACAGAGTTCTCTATACAGAGAACAAGTAGGAAAGAAGAATTTCAAATGAGTAGGAATTTTTCAAAGCATTTATACTGCTGAGGTTCACTTATTATTCACTGTACAAATTATAGTTATGTCTTGGATCATTAACTGTTGTGTTATTTATAACTAAAACACTTAGATTTTTTTTCTGTTATAGGGTACTGGAGTTATTTGCTTTCTCATGCAAGAAACATCTTTCTGTTTTCTGATTTTCATAACGGATTTGTATTGTAATATCCACATTGAAAATGTTTCTGTTTAGATTCGTATCTCTTCTGAATAGAATAAAGGATAAGGATGTGATTGTATCATATTTATTTATGCCATGAATACTTTAAGCAAGGAAGGAAGAATAATAGTTTAAAAAAAGCCAGCAAAGTGATTCTGGAAAACTTCGTAGTGAAATTTAGGTGGCATTTTAAGATGTTGAATCTGAGTATTAAGGATTTTCCTCAGTTCTTCAAATGAGTGTTTCTATTCTATCTCACAGCCAGTGACTTAAAAAAAATACACGTGCACTCTTGACGTGTGATCATAACAAACCCCAGTGGTCCTTTGAGTGTAATGAGTTTCTGTATGGTGGTTTCTCTATAACATTCTTCACTGACTGTTTTCTCTTTTGAGAGGGCAGGTGAAATTTAACTGTGGAAGCAGAAGTGAGTGAACGCTGTTGGTGGCTGTGGTTGCCACGAAGAGGGGTTCTTAGGAACAGATGGTGTCTGCTGGCTGTGGAAGAAAAGCCTTTCGTTTGAGGGTATGAAAAGGCACCTCCCAGCTTTGTGGTTGAGTGTAAATAGGGGGCAGAGCTGTCCTGTGCAATGAGTGGGAAATGTCAAACTACCAGTGAGCGGGAATGAGGAATTCACAAACTGTGGTTTCCAAGTGGAGAAAGATGGATGAAGTCCTTGTTTTTACTGTATTAGTCTAAGAGTAGAATTGGAAGAAAGGAGAAGGAAATACAACTGAATACAAGAAGAAAAAGATATTGATAGAAGATTTCACTTAAAATTCAGCTGGTAGATTTCAGATGAAAAGCTAGGGAAATGTTGGAGGAAAGGCTATCTGAACATTAAGGACGTACTTGTCTGTTAGCCATTCTAACAAACAATGTAAAAGAAAGGAGGCAACAACAGATACAGGAAACATTAAAATGAATGGTGTCACTACTGAGCTGATATTGATGAAGATGGCGGTTAGCTAGCGTAGGCTGTGAAGAGTATAAAATTCTGCTAGTGACCAGGAAACCTTTTCCTTCTTTAAAGTATCCAAAATTTTTCCTTAGAAGACTGCTCTTCCAAGCTAGACATGAACATTTGAAGATTACAGCACACTCAGAGTAATAGAAAACAGTTCTGCAGTATTTCCGAATGAAATAACACCCTCGGTTTGGATATGCAGTGGTGTGACAGTGGCTGAAGGGAATTGGGCACAGTCAGTGGGAGGGGAAAGGATGCAATAGTAAAACCTTTTGAATGGATAATGCCCAGAGACCGTGGAAACGTGTATTGAAACGTAGCACAACCAAACCAAACCAGCAGATGAGCTCAGATGGCAGGATAGCTTGGCACTCCCAAAGACATGGTGTTGGAAATACAAGTTAGAAACCATGCAGTTATGAACTAGATTAAAACTTGAAATCATCTTGCCTTCAGTTTGAAGACCTCCTGCAGGAGGGACATTCCCTTCTTTTTTCTTTGAAGGATAGAGATCTTTTTCTGTGCCATTGACGAAATGAAGTCTCTTATTAATAAAGCACTTACAAACAAATGGGACTAGCCGTGGATTCAAGGGGACCATGGGAAATACTGCCTGTGTAGCATTTGCTGAAGCTGATATGAAGTGATCCATTTCAACTGCTGGTTTCCAGGTGATGTTTTAATGCTAGCTGGTGACAACTCTATACTTAATTTATTATGATTATCATTTTTAAAAATGATTCTTAATACTAAATGAGAAAATATGAAAGTAACTTATTTGGACCACACAGATGCGGTGAATGTATTTTTTAATAGCAACACTAAATAAAGTGGCAGCACTGGGAGGTTAAGAATTATAAAAGAAACGTTCTTATTGGGTAGTTGATGGACTAAGACACAAAATTTAATAATATTTCATCTAATCGTACAAACTTAACAAGAAAAACTCGTGTTCAAGTCTAGAAGGCATTGTTTTTGGAAAAAACATGTATTTTCACACCTCATTGTCTTGTTACATGGACAGCTTACAGTTATTTTCATATAACAGGAATATTGTATAATGTATAAATATCAAATATTTCCCTATTAAAATGGTCTAGTTACCTTTTGGCATCTAGAAAAGGAATGGTAAAAGAACTTAAATAGCTGTTTGATATTCATTTATGCAGTGCTGAAAAGCCATATAGAAAGTCTAGGAAGAAATTATTTAGAATCGCATAAAAATAAGTATGATTTGTTATTACAAGAAAATTGCTGTAATATAATACTCATTCCACACTCCATTTGATACAATTTCAGTACTGTTCTCTCTTAGTTCCATTACTTCATGGTTAAGAGGGTTCCCAAGCTAAGCCTAGCAGAAGTTGGGTGTGTCTGTGTTTTTCCAGCAGTCCTGAGCTTGTCACATTCTCATGCCATTGCAGAAATAGGTGCTTAACTTTTTTTTTTTCCTGTCCCTAACACTTAGAGAAGCTTGTAATGTCTTGCATCAGGTAGTTTGGCTGTAGTAGTTTGTATCTTTTATTTAACCAACTAGCTTCTGGCCTGCAACAATGAACAATAAATCTATTCATCTATAATGTACATATTGATCTAAAAATCTGAATCCATGAAGATATTAACTTTATGCACTGAGAGTGAATGGCGCTTGTCAATACAACAGGGCCAGTTCCCATCTCAGAGATGGTAGCAGCCTCTCAGGTGGAAATACTGGGCGAAATGAAATGCATTTATCTGATTCCTTACAATACTCAACAAGGTTTATTCAGGACCCCCATGGGGCAGAATTGCTCCAGCAGAAATCTCTGTTTTAGGGAAAGGCAGTGTAATCTGTGAAGAGAGCATGGCTGGGGGAGGATGCTGCGGGAAGCAGATTGACACTGAAGTGATTCCTCAACCTTTCTGTTTTTTAATCAGGTTTTTGCCTTTTTTTTTCTGGGGGAGAAAAGAGACTGAGTGAGGTGGTCGTGGTGTTGTATGAAGGTTACATAATAGATTTTTTCCAATTTCCTAGTCTCTTCCTGTTACCCTTCCTCTGACCATCTTTCAAGAATTGCATGTATGCAACTGTGGCAGGAAGGGTGGGATTCTGTCTCCCCGAGGGTCTTAGCCGTCTATTCATGATGCAAAGATTATTTTATTTCTCTTCTTTGCAAGTACATTTGTTCATGATGATTTCTGTATCTGGAGTGTTTACTTTAATGTGGAAAATAGTTTTTAGCACTGAAACCAGTAAATACTACATTTCCCAACAGTATAACTGGAGAGATTAAAAGGAAAACAAACCAGCATACGTTGTGGGACCAAGGTTCTCTTACCTCTAATCATTATTCTACCATCAGGTCTGTTCATTTCCAGAAAACACAGTTTCTTTCTTCGAGGCTGCAGCTGGAAGATATTCATGTATCCAGGTGGCTTATGGGTATTACCATGACTCTGGAGAAGAATTAATGTTTATGTGCAGTTCCATTTTCTTGTTTCCTGATCTGTGTTTGCATAACTTACGGCATAGCATAGGAGCATTGACAGTGAACTTTGCTTGAAGCCCTCCTTCATTTTTCTGCAGCAACACAGTGACCAGCAGAGCCTTGAAAACACTAATGCTATTTCAGAAGTCTGATAGATGTTCGCTGTTTTATGCATTATATAGACTTTTCCTCCAAAACCAGGTTTTCATCATTAGTGCTTGGCATCACTGATAGCTTGTCGGAGGAAAAGAAGAGTGCAATGTGGACGTGATAAATGAAGTTGAAAGTGCATGTTGTTACCTCAGAAGGTTTAGAAGCAGTATTGCCTGGGTAGATTACACTGTGGATACCAGCATTTTACATGTTATAGTAATAAATGCAGATTCTTCATCTTTATCTCTGTTGCACACACTGACATCTGCCATGGGTGTTATATTTGCTTGCTGAAAAAGAGCTTTTTCCGGCACTCTCGATGGCGTACAACATGATGCTGAAATGAGACTTTTCTGCATTAGCCACAATTACTGATGACTCCTGCAGAACTTTTTTTTTTTGTGTCTACTCATTCAGAAATTTAGCATGTTTTCCTGCAGCACATTGTAATTCAGATCACTGCAGGAAAATTGAAGCTCAACATTTGCAGATAGACTCTGTTTCACTGAATTTGATGGATGTGGGTATAGATTCTCTGTACACTGAATGGGTTGCAGGTAAAAGCAAGTATTCTGTCTTGCACTGAAAGTGATGAATGTGAGACTTGAATGCCTGGATATTGAAAGCACACATTGCTTGAATGGACAGGTATGCCATACCACACTTCTGATCTCTGCTGCAGACTTGTCCACACCAGTAATTTTCTTTGATGCCTGCTGTGTGCTAGATTGCAAGTCTGGTAGAAGGGGAATTCAGTCTGGATCTAAAACCCAGGATTTCTTGGCTACTAATTGAGACTATATGGGAAACACCAAGTATTTTTAAAAAAATAAAGGGAGGGGGGATGCTTCATCCTCTCTTTAGTTTGTCAGAGTCTGATATAAGAATTACAGGTTGTTTATTGGCATTCAGAGTTAATTTTCTTGAATGAACTGACTTTCTTGAACTGCCTCACAGTTATGCAGGATTCCTGCTATTCTTTTCTCACTTGCTTTCTGGCCATGTTGAGTGTGAATGGAGCATTACTGATTGTTTGTGGTCCAGGAGCTGCTTCAGTTTCTTACAGCTTGACAGTCTGGAACTGAGTAGTCTTCCTTGGAAAATGCTGGCTTAATCTCTCTCACATCAAGAAGAGGCTGGATAACTTGAAGTTGTGTGATCTGATGGACTAAAAAAATGACAATTTCGGTCTCCAACGTGGGCACATTTTTGTAGGATTTTCAGAGTTATGCAAGCCATTTCTTTCATAGAATCATAGAATGGCTTGGGTTGGAAGGGATCTTAAAAATCACCTAGTTGCAATCCCCCTGCTGTGGACAAGGTTGCAGCCCACCAGCTCAGGCTGCCCAGGGCCCATCCAACCTGGCCTTGGGCACCATTAGGGTTGGAGCATCCACAGCTCTCTGGGCAGCAGTGCCATGGCCTCGCTGCCCTCTGAGCAAATAATTTCTCCCCCACGTCTTCCTTCTTTTAGTGTAAAGCCATCCCCTCTGGTTCTGTCACTATAAGTCTGTGTAAGAAGTCAGTCTCTCTCCTGTTTAAGCTCCCCTCAAGTACTGGAAGGTCGCAGTAAGGTCTTCCCACCGCCTTCTCTTCTCCAAGCTGAACAAATCCAACTCCCTCCACCTTTCTTCATAGCAGAGGTGCTCCACACCTCTATGCATCTTCATGGCCTTCCTCTGACCTGCTCCAACGCCTCCACATCCTTCTTGTGCTGGGGTCCAGGCCTGCATGCAGTACTGCAGATGGGGCACACAGGAGCAGAGCAGAGAGGAACATCCCCTCCCATGCCCTGCTGCAGCCCCTCTGTTGACGCAGCTCAGGATACTGTTGGCCTTTCTGGCTGCTGTTGCGAAACATGTAAGCATAATTACTGTGAGGCCATTGTTAATTTTTGAAAGCAAGCATATTACTGCAGCTATTTGGAAAGATGAGCCTGATCTAGAATCAATGGCCATAGCTTTTAAGAAGAGTTTTAATTGCTGTTAAAATTCAAAAAGGAACAGAAGGACTAGTGCTAAAGGGATGTATAAGCAGGGAATGGCAGTCTTTGAAGAAACATTCAACTTGTCAAAAACTGTACTATATATCCTTTTCTATGGCCAGCTTAAGGGTTTTCACGTGGTCTCTTCATACTTGTGCCAGCCAAATGTCACACCCCTTTAAAGGTACAAATGGCCGAAACAGGAGACTGGTGTTAATGGGAAGTTTGAAGAAGAAAAAAAAAGGTTGTTGATTCAGAAGAGAAAAAGGAGCTGCAAAAGCTTAGCTAATCTGAAACAGAGTCTCAGTTTTATTAAGAGGAGTAGATTGCAATTCTTGGTGACACGCCTGTGCTTCTTTTCCGACTTGTTTCTGCAATCATTTCTAGTAAAATACTAAAAAAATTACTTTTGAGGCCCTCAGGGGGTGGCAGGGGACTGCTGGAATTTACAGTGTTGATTAATAGAGTATGAACTGTCGTATCTGAAAGGCAGCTGTCCGAAAAATGCTGGAAAGATCTCCCTGATAGAGTGCAGATACACATGAGCTGCTTGAAATGTTTACTATAATAATAATCAAGTAAGGCTTAGTGCCATGTACAGTGTAGTCCTGTGTTGTAAAGTGACTGCATTTCTTCACTTATTCTTGACAAAGTGTATGATCACACATCCCTACAGTGCATAGTATGGAATGAATACATTTCATGACAGTCTTAACAAACCTTGCTTCCTTCTGCCATTATAACACCACTTCTTATGTTCTCAGTTCCCTTTCGTTTTAGGAATGTAAAGTGTTTTCTGAGCAGCATTCAGATTTATATGCCTGTGAAATGGGCTGGAAACATCAGGGGTTTTGCAGAAGAGGACAAGGCTTGGAATAGCCCATGCCTGGGAAGCACGCAAGGATAAGAAGTGATAAGAAATATCTCTTCCTGATGTATGGGAGGGAAAGAAAAGGTAATTTTGCTGCTTGCATTCCAAGAGCTGACATAGCTGCTTTGCCACGTGGTTGCCATCCTAGCAGCTTAGTCTCTACACTATCAAATTCTTCAGAAACTGCACTGACAAAGAATGTTTCTCTGGAAGCAAAAAGCCTCTTCCTGACAAACTGTTGCATTCATTTTACCTGATCCTCATCCTGGCCAGATGGTTCCAATTTTGCTTTCTTTTTTGGTTCATAGGTGATAAAGTGAAAAAGGCACAGAAAGTTTGTTTCAGGTACAAATCCAAAACACGTCTCTCTGCTTTTTCTGTTCTTGTCTTCAGAATTTGGTTTCTCTGTTCTGCATTTTGATGCAACGCATGTCACTGTACTTTTTAAATTTAGATAAGCCAGTGTTTACAACCCGACTTGTACTGGGTGTGTGCAAAATGATGAAGTTCTGCCAACTCTTCCTTAGTTTACTGATCCCATAATTTTTCAGTGCATAACCTCTGAAGCCTAAACAGCGAGATAAGATACAGTGGTTTCCTATTGATTTCTTCACCAGAAGTCTCACAGTGCAGTGTGTGTCATTACTTGTGGCATTCAATGTAAACTTCAACACGAAAAACACACCAGCCTTCCTTTCCTACTCAGCTTTCTGTAGGTACGGAGCAGGCAAACGTATTCAAGAAAAATAATTTCTGACAGAAATCTGGCATAGATTCTTGCTGTGAGAAATTAAAGTTTTGTTTTTATTTTACTATAAAGAAAGAAAAAAATAATATCAAACTTAACAGGTTGGTGGGGTTTTTTTTTCTTTTTTTTTTTTTTTTTTTTTTCCAAAAGCAGTCAGTAGAAATTGATGTTGCATTTAATTGTTTTAATGACTTAGTTTGTGTTTGTGGGGAACACGCGCTATTGCTAGTAACTACCAGGTAAAGTGAGATTTGGGGAACTCATTTTTCTACCAAACTCATGTTTGGTAGAACGGTGGACATACTTCAGTGAAACTGCTCTAATGGTGCACACAGAGATAGCTTTGATTGCCAGAGTAGAAGCACAGGACAGACTGTAGAAGGTCTACTTTCATCTGTTGTTTACGGATTGTTATTTTGAAGCAAAATACCTGAGCGTTTGAGCACATCAGGAACAAGCTTTTGCCTTAAATGTTACCTCTGTTAAATGTTAAGCACATTTTAATAACTTTAGTAGCTTACTGGCTTATTTATTTTCTTCAGATTTTGTGTAGATTTATTTTAAATGCATTTTGATGTAACTCTTATTCACACCAAAACTAAAAAAAAACCACAAAACACAACACCAAACCCAAACTGAAAATCTGTTTGACAAGTTTGTATGTCAGAAAACAGAAGTAGAATCTTAAAATCATATTTCCAGTAACGTTCAAGCCATAGCAGCTAAATACAGTTCCCTCGCTCTTTGCTTCTGAAACTTTCAAGCTGTTTCATGACACTCCTCACAGTCTGCATTTTATGCCCATACACAGTTTGATAAGAGGGAAAATTGCAAAACTGGATGAGATGAATTTTGCCTTGATTGACCTTGGGTTCTTAATTGCTTGTTACTGAAGGAATGTTCCTTTGAAGTACAAAAGCAGTGACTGCATTTAAACACTTGGACTGCACGAGTGAGAAAACAACCTCTTGGATATTTTTCATTGAAGAAGTTGATCTGTAAATGATAATCAAAGAGCGGGCTATTGAAGAGTTTTTTCTCCTTTTGTTCTTTTAAATACTTTCTGCATTCCTTAGGCTGCGCTTTGGCATTTGGAGATGAATGCCATCTCATATGGTGACAATAAGGCCAATTCAGTGCCCTTCTGCAGGACATTAGGCTGTATGTCCTGCTACACGTAAGGGATTAATTACATAGCTGTGAATAGCATATTTGAGACAGAAAGGTCACTGTCAGCGTTTTGTGTGCTTATGCTAACCAGTTATGTTAGGAGAGTAAAATGATGCATTAAGCATAATTGAATGTGAATTTGAGATGCTTAAATGTAGAACCAGTTATTGCTAGTTAATTGACGCGGTGTTGTTTTCTGTAAATGCTTCACTTCATACTTTGTTAATGACAGTATTTCCATATCTTTGACGTGGTACTTGTTTTCTTAGCGGTTTGACTGAAAGTCGTCTTATCAAGTGGCCATTCATTCCAATTTAGTTGTGTTTCTAATTACTTGGTATCTGTCTGTATTATCCAACTATTTCCATTCCAAAGAAGAAAATATATATATTTGGAAGAGTACTGTATTTGAAATCCCTTTTGGAAGGAGGTCTTACTTCAGTTCTACCATTTAATAATGGAAAGGCAAGATTAAGAGTCAAGCAAAGGGGAGAGAGAGATGGGGTCTCAGTCAACCCCTACATTCAAAGGGTTTGTATCTTTGCCGTGGATACCACACTGACACGTTCTCTTCCTTTCCCTTCTCCGCTGTCATGTGCTGCACTCAGAACAAGGGGGAGCAAAGCCGGGGCAAACTGAAGCCTTGCAGGATTTGTTTCTCTCCCCTGGGCTGAGAGTAGTGCACATGTGGGTAAATCTCTCCTGCCTGCTCTGCCCTACTGCTGCGGCTGCCCCTGCAGCTTGTTACCTGCTTACTAACCTTATGACAAGAGGTTCACCAGGAAAGGAAAAAGCTTTTTCGTGGCCCCATTTACATCGGGCTTCTTATGTACATGCCCTTTGATGCACCCCATGATGCCTGTCTGAAGCTGCTTCTGTACTTCTCTTCGGGCAGATGGGCTGCAAATCATCCCCCCTCTTGGATACCCACTCTGCATTACAAATGGGATGCTTTCTGTTTGATTACTGCTGATGTAAGTTGAGTGCCACGGTTCTGGGTGCTGTAAAACTGGGTAGTAAATGGCAGTCTTTGTGACAAAGAACTTTCAGTCCAGATTTTTTTTGTGGTTTAGCAATGAGGCAATGGACTGCTAATGCACAAATTGTTCAGGCACATGGGAAATACTAAAACACTACTCTCATGTTTTCTGTGCTCCATTTACTGTATCACTGTGTCATGCTGGTGAGTTCATCACCAGCTCCTCTCCTGTTTCTGTGCTTTTCTAACTGATACAGCTTTGTGTGTGTACTTTTCTTTGCAATAATTTCATATTTATAGCGTATTCCTTTTGGTTTTGTTTTTCTAAAAAATGAAGGGAGCAGAAATCCTGGCTGTTGTGGGGAAGGTTGTTTGCCTCAGTTTGTAATAAGTGGAGATGAAGATATTTATTAGGTGTATTCAGCTTTTCAGCTGGCTTTTTCTCACGACGACAGGTTATCACTTTAGAACTGTAGGGTAGGACTTTAATTGCATTCATTATATTTGGTGGAAGATTGGCTAGGCTAGCCTCTAAGGATTGAAGCTGTTTATCTGGGTATGAGGAATCGCTTGGTAATCTGCCAGTGCACTCCTGTTGTAGGGGGAGGCTCTTCTGTCAAACTGAAGAGCCACACCAACAGATTTTCTGTGCAGCTATCTTTGGTGCATGAAATCATTAACATAGGACACCTGCATCTCAAAACGCTTGGATTACCTGGTCTGCGTTGGATACATTTGCTGATATATTAAACATTTGTACTTTAATCCTGGAGGTCATGTTAACATTCTTTCTTATCATACTGCAAATACAATAACAGAGGTTGTTTGGGATTTTCTTTGCGTGGTTTTCCTCTTCAGTTGATAAATGAGTGTCTTGACAAGGACAGCTCATTCTGTGCATAGTAACTGGTAGCTCTTTTTGCTTGTAAAACAGGAGCCACTTATGTAGAGCTGTTTGAAATCTTCTGGAACTTTAAGGGCTACCCACAAATGTAGCCTCAATTGGAATAACTCCATAACACAGAAAGTGCCACAGAAGATGCACTGATCTTCTTTTGTGCAAGGGAAAACGAGCAGTTAAAAACAGCCTACTGAAGAAAAAAAACCCCAACTTATTTGTATAATTAAGTAATAGCTAAATTAGTAATTATAACGATGACTACTATTTAATATTTAATTTTCTTATAACTGTATCTGTTGTGTTCTCAGTATGGGAACTCCACAGTCTTGCAAACCATATGGATGGTTTAGTTATTTTTAAAACTTAAAATGCCTTTTTAGCAAAGATACGTGATGTTTGATATTAAACAATGGCACACTCAGTTAATTAACCTGAACCTGTTTTATTGAAGATTGTTGATAGACAAGAAGCTCAAACCGTTCTACATAGAAACTTGCTCTCACAGGAGACTCAGCAGTGCAAAGTGAGTCTCTTGCCAGCAGAAGGCATCCTGGAAAAATACATTTCATTTATGAGTTTGTGCTGTGTCTTTGAGGCACCGTGTAAAATTAACTTTGATCCCTAGGCAAGATCTAAAGCGTTTGTAACAGTTCACTTAAAAGGGTGGGGAAGAAGAACACCGTGTTAACTAGAGAGACGACACATTGCCTGAGGCGGTCTGCGTTTCTCTTGGCTCTAGGAGGAATTTGCTGTCTCCTGAAGGTCTGATTTCTCATAAGTTTTGCTGTTGTTTTTTTCTTTTTTCTCTTTTAAACAATGGCTGTAATTTTCTCTGATATTTTATGAGTGCCAGTTGCCAAAACATCAGAATAAAAATAGCCCATGTTTCTGGGTAAGGTGAATCGTCTGCTAGCCTGGCTCACCTTCGGTTGAAGTCTGGTGTTTGATCTGGGGAGCTCTGGGATCCCTAACAGAAAAGCAATCCAATTTTAAAACAAGAGAGGTGGTGGGTTTCACAAGTGCTTTTCATTGAATAAAATGATAATCAAAGCAAATTTTGGCAGCAATCAAGTAGTTAAGCATTCATGTGTCTGACAGAAAGCAGAGCAACAGCTGTCTGCCCCAACAGCAGCATCCTCATCAGTTTGCTTAGGGCCTCAGCTCTACATGGTTGTTCACGGGCAATGATTTACAGTCTCCTCCAGAATAAGGGGATGACAAAAGATCCTAATCTGTGAGCAAATAAGTTTTTCACCAAAAATGGACAATTTTTTGACATACAAGTGTGACGTGTAAAGGTGCAGTAGAGCTCTGTATTGAAAAGGTAGTCTAAGGACGTTCATTTCAGAGCATGCAGCTAACAGGAGCACTGATGCTGTTTTGAAAATCACCATGGGAATGTCTAGAAATAATAACCATTTCTGCACAAATTAAAATATAAATGAACTCGCACATAAATACTGTCATCAACTTTAATATTGAAAATGCTACTGAACTTTAATGTGTTTTTCTGTCCACTTAGACAGAAATTCTGTCCTGTTTCATTCTGAGACATAACATAGGGCCCATGTTTCTGCTTTGCCTCTATGTAGGAATGGATCCAAAGCCCACAGACTTCTTTCTTACAGAGTTGGGAAATTTGAGTCCGATATCCATCTTATTTTAGTGCTTTTTAATAAGGATGACTTGGGGTGAAATTTGCTTTCTTGCACATAATAGAAGAACTTTTAATTTGGAATTTAGTGTTTTTTCTCAGCTTTGTTTTCCTTGGCACCTTCCATTTCTCATGAGGTGAGCCTGGGGTTGGAGGAGTGTGGGAAAAGGTCCTCGTGCCACTGCCTGATGCCTCCAAAGGCTTACTGTGGGTGGAACAGAGGGATGAGGCACGCCGGTAAAGCTGGGCATGTCTGTGGTCACAAATTTTGCACGTCACTCCTTGATGGAAAAAATAAAATCTTCTTCTGATAAGAACTGGAGAAGAGTAGGAGGATGAAGGGGATATTGAAGGGAAAGAGGGAGCGAGGAGTAGATGTAGCTTTTTTTCTATGTGATTCTGCAGCATTTGAAGTCTGACACCTGAGATATCTCTTCCCACTTTCAGATGATGGAATGAGCCCTTTCCATCTCTGCTGCACTCCTCTATTTGTGCTACACACCCCTGCTTGCAGACATTGCAGCTTGCTGTGGCTGCTTTGGTGCTCTCTATGTGCTCATGTATTTGCCTAATAGCGTGTGCCTTCCTTTAGGAATGGTCCGTTGCATGGGATGATTAAGCCAGCAGGCCAACTTATAAAACTCTGACTTGGGGGTTAAGTATGGTCTCTACGTTCAGCAGATAGACCTAGGTCATTTTTCATGCCACCACAGAGCCCTTATGCTAGCTTAGGTTGCCTATAGTTAGGATCTCAGAGGGAGTTCTGTTTGTTGATCTCTATGAACCAAAAGACCATTAACTGCCAGGGTCAAAGGGTTAATGGAAGAAATGGTCTCTGCTTGCCATTATCTGGAAGCGTTCTGTGGGAACTGGGCAAAGATAACTCTTGCTCCCCTATTCCTGTAGGTGTTTTCTAAAAAGGTGACCTCACTGTTCTGTGACTAAATAAAAGATTAAATGCAAATACAGAGGCCAACAGAAATGAACTTAGTCAAACTGCTAGCAGAGAGCCTTGCTCCATTAAATGACCACTTTGGTAACATCAGGTCAAATTCTTCTTAGACAAGTAAAGGTCATAGAGATTGTATTTCTTAATTTCCTAACTTTGTATGCGCTGCTGTTATCCTTTTGTGCGTAGCAGGAGGAGAGCACTTTCTTTATGCAGTACTCGGGCATACAGCAGAGAGAGGATGGAGAAAGAAGAAAAAATTTCGGCTTAGTGCTGTATCACAGAAACGAGGGTTTCCTTCTCTGCATAGTAAAAACAGGGTAGAAGGTGACAGCAATGCTGGATGCACAGCAGAAGTAAATTCTCAAAGTTAATGTGTAACAGACTTATCAGAGCAGAAGACAAAGTGTAACAGCAGTGGGCAAAATGAAGACTGATGGCTGTGGTCTGAGTGGCCGAGTGCTGAGCACATCGGTAACCTGGGCGGCTGTGGTTAAGGCCGTGGGGTTTTACATTGACAGGCTCCTGTGAATGCTCCTGGTGATTGTGTTTTAAAACTTTCTAAGAAATCTGTGCGTCCTGCTGGCTGTTCACACAACTGGGCTCTTACATAGGCTTGGAGGGATGTGTCGTTTCAGTTACATTTTACTGTGAGGGATTTGGACTTTTTCATGGAGTCGGCATTCAACATGAGTAGCTGCTGTTTTACTGAGCTTTTATTTGGTGTAATTGTACAGCTCATCCTGTAGAGGAAGGAGAGATGTTAGTTATAAACTTTTCATGAGTTAAACATGATGGCCTCAAAATCTTAAGTGATGGTTGTGGCCTTACTCATCTCGTGTTTTGGATTCTCATAAGCAATATGTTGTGATGCTGCAGGTGATGCAGCGGATCCAATGGCTCAAGGTAATTTGGGAACACAGGGAAGGACACTCACTTCATTCAGTTCTGCTGGGAAGATCTCTGAGGTTTACTGACCAAGTATGTATTTTTAAAAGAATGTTTAACATGCTTGAAAAATACTAATGAGCATTAACACCACAAATTGCTTTCTCAAACGTGCACACATAGTTCTTCAAATAGGTATGAATTTGTATGTTGTGCTTCTAAGAAGGATTTCTGTTCAGAAATCTCATGAAGTGGCTCGATGTGCTGTAAATTCTTGTATTAATTATTAGTACCTTTATAATTTCTATTTTGATGCTTGGTGACTCACTTGGAAAAGCAGAAACAAATATAAATCATAAAGGTAGTCCATGATATATTGTATAAAAATGCCACTCACTGATAGAGCAGAAATGAGTAAGGTAGGTGATATTATATCAGAAAATTGCATTAGATACCATGCAAGAAAGATTTGATTCACTCTTTGATGTCCACATTTCATTTGATATCAGTTCTAGGTACCTACAAAACACTTGTGAGGCTGAAAAATAGAGATGTCAAAAGCTAAGAAGAGTAAGGGAAAATTCTAGACCAAAGGTTTGAAAAGTAGAATTGATGCATGAAGTTCATGGCTCTTAGCCCAAAGAATGCCAAGCACTCCTTAATAGAATTTTTAGTGGTCTGACCAACTATCAAGACATTTTGAGTAGCTTCAGCTCAGCTTCAAGCATGCATTTCTTGTTTTTCTCTCTATTGTTTAGAAGCTGGCCTAGAATTGTCTTTGCAGCAATTTGACTAACTTTGACTTTTTTTTTTTTAAGCCTAAAATAGGCTGGAGTAATCGCTGGTGTTCTTGTTTACAGAGTGTACAAAGAACAAGTATCACCTTGGTGCTTCTGTTTGAAACTGCTTTGTGTATATCAGTCTGCAGGGGATTGTGGGCATGGTGAGGCTGGTAGAAGGTAACAAACTGAAAACCAGCGTCACAGCCAGCATCACACATTCTGGCCAAATGCATAGGGGTGTTGCTCAGCACACCACACAGGGGGCTGATGATGGTGCTGGTTACTGCTGTCACCCAACCTCACTAATTTTGACAGGAGAGTGGGGTTTGGATAAAGCAAAGAAAAGCAGAATTGCTCGATTTTAATGCTATCCCAGACAGTCCTGTCCTTTTGCTCTTTGGCTTTAATTATTTTGGGTCATACAATAATCCAGACTTCCAGTTATCTTTTCTTCTCCATTGCAATAGCATGCATTAGTGGATGGGGTTAGGGTTAGAATATCCCCACTGTGGAAAATATTTGGCAAAATTCTGCTAACGTCTTCGTTACAATTCAGTTTTTCCTTTGGTTTCTTTTCAAATCACGCTGTTTCTTTTTCAGTGCATTACTTCCAACATATGCTAGTTCTTAAACTTAGAGGTGACTATTTTATTCCTGCACAATGAGTATGGTGGTGAAAGGGTCATGCCATGCGTGATCAACTTGTGTTAAACTTTGGAGAAAAGCTTTAGGCCATTTTCAGTTGTGATTAAGAGACAAGGAAGAACTTGTAAAATTTAAACAGTGTGACCCTGACTGTGTGGTTTCTTACCTGGCTGCACTGAACTAAAATTTGTGTTGAACCCTAATAAACAATTGTGTATTTTAAAAAAGTTGTCATAAACCCTTCCAACACATTTCTCTTTCATTTACTGTTCTTCTGTTGTTTTATTTGTCACTTCTTGGAGATTTTTAATTCATAATGCTTTTCTTGGTAAGAAATTACAGATAGCTGGTATATAAAAGCATGCAATCTCCATTTGTTTAGTTTATTTGTTAAAGGAGAAACGGACTTGAGATTTTTCTGTCATGTCTATGAATTATTTCTTGTCCAACAGGAATTGCATAAAAATCATATATTGTCTTCCTAGGTAAATACATACTGTTCACTAAGATAAACAATTAACTCACTGTCATTCATTGCAAGAGAAGAGCTAATTTCACATCTCTACACTGGTGATTTCACAAGTGCAATTCACACCAAGTCATACCTGACTATGTAGATTTTAAACATGTTCTCCATTTCCCTATAAAAGATCCTTTCTCTCCTATTTTGGCTTCTGTCATTTTAAGCCAGCAGACATTTTCTTTCTGTAAGGTTGAAGGTTAATTGAACAAAGCATTTCTTCACTCACATTTCAAAGTCTTGATCTGATTTTTCACTTTGTGGAAAGTCTTCGGAATGTCAGATCCCCAAAAAGACTTCGTTCAGGGAACCTAATATTGGACCTAATATTTATCCTACTTCGGGCTTTGGGGAAAGAAAAGATTTTTAGGCCTGTCTCTGAAAATGGCTAATTCTACACACTTCAGTTATACTGGCCACAAGTTTCCTGTAACTTGCCTTCTGTCTCTTAGCGAGTGGGTGACCATTTTGACTGATGTGTAGACAACTGAACCACAAGCATTAAGTCTGTCAGAGGCAGTGGTGTGTGGCCACCAACGAGGGCCTGCTGCTCAAACCAGTGAGAGAAGTGGGGACTGTAAAGGCTGGAGCTGGGGCAGCAGCTGGGAATTTGCATCACTGAGCAGAGCAGAGCGCTGTGCTTTTGCAGCCCCATAAAGCCTCGCAGGGGGAATTATGGCAGGGGGAGGCTGGGCTGCAGCCGCCAACATGGGCTGGAACCTTGGTGCCTGCCAACAGCATGGGGAGAGTGGCGGGGGCTGTGGCAGGGCATCAACCAGGAGTAAGAATATACCATCTCTTAAAATGGTGCTGGGAGGACTGGAAGGCTAGGCAGGGATGGAGAAATTTACAACTACAAGATGGATTCTATCATTCTGTGATAGCTGAGGTGGATTTTATACAAAAAAAATCTGCACGCCTTTTTCCATGAAATGGAAAACTCGAGAACTCGGGAAATTCAGAATTAATCTGTACTGCATTATGGTATTTTTTAACTTCACCTTATGAATAAGCCTTTTCACACAAAGTTGTCGGCTGTTTCTGTAGCAGAATCATACGTTTTGGAAATATTTTTTTATTACCCTTTGTATTTTCACTCTCTGTACCAGGCTAAGTCACAAATATTTTGTAGATGCTGTATTTCGTAGTTGTGAAAGTATCTGACAGGACAACTACTGAAAGTGATGCACTTCTCTAATCTGTGTTTTCTGACATGGATCTTTTATCTTGTCTCTGAAATGGATTTTTTTTGTATTATCTGGTATACTTTTTTGCTGTACATCTTTGGCACCCAATAACCCATACAGAATTTCATTTAAGACAAAATAGTGACTCTAGCAGAAAATAAGTGGAGCTTTCTCCTGTGTAAGTTGTAATTGAGGTTATGGCATGGCATATTGCCTTTGGCAGAATTCTATTACTGAGAAACTGAAACCATGATTTTGAGGCTGCTGCAGTGTAAGCAAAATGAATTAATTATTAGAGACATAGGAAGAATTAGAGGAAAAGAGAAAGGCTTCTTGAGCGAAATACGATGTATTGACTTTCAGAGAAAGACAGGAGCAGAGCAAACAACTTAGTAATGAATAATCCGCTTTCAAGTATCAAATGACTTCTTAGGAGATCTGCAAGTGTTTTATGGATGGTTGTGTTGGCTCTCCTCTCTGATGTATGTCAAATGTTGCTTTGAAAATCTACTTCTGATGCCAAACTCTTAGTGTGGTTTTAGCTGTGGCTTTCTGGTGAGTTAGCGTCGTCAGGTAGGAAGCTGCTGATATTACTGTCTGTAACTTGTTATAAAATACATTTTTAGATTAATTGCAAGATCTCTCACCTCGAGAAAGAAAGCAGTGGAAAAGACAGAACAAAATTTTTTTTTTTTAAATAAATTAGAGGGAAATACCAATAATTAAAGCATCCTAAGTTTATGCTTCGAAGGACATGTAATATAATATTGAATTAAATCTATATAGCTATGTCTGTGCCTCTTAATCATTTTCTGTATCGAGTCACTTTGTCACAAAGGCAGAAAGGAACTTAACTGTAAGTTTCATCACATTAACTGCTCTGAAAGAACGTTTCCTTGTGGTCTTGAGCAGTCTCCATAGGACTTCAGGTCAGTACAGAGAAATAATTGGCCCTGCTTGGATTTTCCTACACACACTGATGTAACTATAGGCATTACTCACCATCTTCTAGAGATGGCAGGGACAGGGCTGAGTAATAGGGGTTATTTGATATATTAATTGTAATTGGACTAATTTGGCATAAACAAAACATTGCAAACTTGGACTTCAATTTCCCTGTCTTGCACTCTCTTACTTTATTGTTTACCTTTTATTTGCTTGTGGAGTTTTACTTTTACAATTTCTCATTGAGCTTTATTATTTTGATCAGGCATCAGTGAAGCCATTATTCATTGTTTTCTGGGGCCGAGGAATGCTGTGAGTTTCTCAGTTCTTGTAAAAAGAGGCTTCTGATCTCCTTTGAATATTCATATGTCTCGTCCTTTTCATGATTCCACTGTGTTCAGCTTTGGTGGTAGAAAGGTGCTGTGTGAGCATCACAGATGGATTTGATCGGTCTCTCTTTACTAAGCAGAAAATTTAGGGATCTCCAGGTGATAGTACAGCACAGAACAGTTTTTATTCATCTCAGTGACATTTTAATATTGTAGGGTATCTCAAGACTGTAATGACTGTGGTGGAGCTGAACGGAGGCAAAAAATGCAAATACAAAATGGCTTGCTGCCAGTCGAGGAGTGGAAATACATGACTGAAATTTATTGCTGAACAAACAAGAAAGTCCTCTGTACTTCTCAGTTTCGTGGTTGTATCTAGGTGGGTTTTTTTTTTTGCTTTTTAGTTAGAAAGCATGCTAAAATAAAGGAGGCTAATGGAACTGCTACGTGCAAAGACTTTTTAATGTCAATACTTGGAGTTTTTGAAAAGCTGACAAGAAGCAACTCGTAGTGTGAGTTGATATCTTTCTCTAAACCGCTTTATTGCTATTTTGTTAACATATTCTTCTTCCACCAACAGTCAAGTCAGCAAGAACCAGTTAAGGAGAATAGTATTTAGTAATTTCAGTCAACTTAAAGCTTCTGCAGTTACAGCCTCATTTTTTTTGTTGTGTGGTAACTGTTTGTATTGCAGTTTGATTGTCCTAGGGCTACTCGCCATTTATCAGTAGTGTTTAAAAAGGTGGATAAGCAGTGGATCTGCTGTCAGTGGAAGAAAAGGTGGTGCAATGCAGGCAGAAAGTGTTGCGCTAGCCGGAGATGCATTTCTCTTGTGCTTGTGGGATTATGTTTTTGTTTGAATTTTGATAGTTGAGGTTCTCAGTGAATGATACGAACGTCCATGATGTTGTGAGGGGTGACCACTGATTGGTTTGAATATAGATTTTGTGTTTGTACTGTGGCTACAATTGTCATAACGGAAAACAAGTCCTGCCGCTGGTAATGGGGAGGTTTAAAAGCAAGCAATAGTATATATATTATTATATATATAATTAAACATTACATCATTAAAGGTGATCTACTAGCTTCAAAAATCAGGTGCCATCTGAGTATCCAGAAGACTTTATACAGCTTGCTTTGGTTTTCATTTTCCTGATTTCTCTTATGTTTTATGCCGCAGACGTTGAGGAGATGAATTCAAGTGCATTAATAATGTGAGATCGTAGCATCAGCTTATTTACAAAGCGGAAATGCTATTGGGTTACAAATTCTGATAAAAGAGGGTGAATCTGCTATCATGCAGTCTTATTCTTCTGCAGCGCAAAGTAATGACTGCTTTTAGTTCAGTGCACTGCCTCTACAGTTAGTGTTTTTATAAGGCGATAAAGGTTTTGCGAGCATATGGTTTGATCACAGATTTGCATGGTACTTATAAGAGTTTGCTGTGGTGCCCTTATCTCCTTGTTCTGCTTGTTGACATTCGTTCTTAAATAGAAGAGAGGAGTATCTCTACATCTCTCATTTATATACAGCTGTAGTTTTCACCTTGTAAGAAAATCTTCTAAGTCTGTCCGCAAATAAGAAGGGACAAATATTATGGTTGGGAATCCTGGATATGTCAAATAACACTGAGGTACTGTGAAATCCAAGTAGCTGTGCAATAGCTAAGATCCATGCCAAGGCAGCTAAGAGGAAAGGAAAAGATGGGAAGAATTATGTCCATAAGTCAAGGACCAAACCAACCAGCCCCATAACTCTATGAGGTCAGAATATGAATTTTGACGAAAGTCAGCTGGGGTTCTGCACTTGAGAAAGATGCCTTCGGAAACATGCGTGGTGTGTAAAGCGTGGGTGCTTCATGCACACACGTAGTATGTTCAAGTTCTGTTTTGACTGAAATTGTTGGAATGATCGAAGAAATAGGGGGGGAAAAAGATCTCTCCAGTTCTTTCACCATTTTCATTAATATGCTTGATATTTTTATAACAGACTCTAGCTTACCTTTCTTTTTGTGATGCTAGCACCCTGAATTGAAAATTATGACATAACTCAAGGATGAGATGGATTGAAGTGCTTTTTATTACTGACTGTTCCCAGGCAAAATGTTTCAAGCAAACAGGGTAATGAAGCTAAATTATGTTATATGGGGTGCTGGCCTCAAAGTGATCTTTCTATTATGCTTCTGATAAAACAAAATTGCATTTGAGTTGTGTGAAATGATAAAACAAATGAATAATTGCAGTGTGTAAAGAATGAAAGAAAAAAAAAAAACAACAACCATGCACCCTGCAGTTTGACTGATTAAATGAATAAAATAGGAGGAAAATCGATAAATCAGAATAGGTGTTTACTGTAAGATATTTGATAAAGGACATCCAGTCTGCTTTAAGGCAGCTGGAAGAAACCGGCTCTAATTGTAAAGAAGCCTGCAGAATTGGTGGGTGCGAGCTGACAGCTCACCAGAGCTCTGTAGTCTTTTGATCCCGAGTGCCTGTGTCACACTCACAGAAACAGAGTTTAACAGTCAAAGTTCTTCATATCCATCTACCAACTTTGAAATAAGAAAGTGATGGACTGGACAGATATGTTCTACCCATTATCAAGTCAGGGGCAAGTGAAAATGCTATCTAAATCCCACAGTGTTCTCCCATCTTCGAGAGATGTTGAAAGGTAGTGTTCCCTTATTTAATAACTCTTAACGGATTTTGGTTTCCTGAGTGTCTCATTGCTTTTAAACTCACAGCCTTAATCTCATCTTCCAGGCTGTTCAGTAGATGATGATCCTTTATCCCAGTTTTTAAAGTCAGTTTTTAGTTTTTGGAGTTATTGTTTTAAAACTCTGCATGCTACTTAAGGTAAGTGTTGTTTGTTGTTTCTTTTTTTCTGTATACTCAATGGTTTCCACATATTGGTTATATCTGTGTGCTCAGTTTCTGGAGCTGTGAGTGGGCTTTAACTGGGACAGGGGAGGTTTAGGTTAGATATGAGGAGGAAGTTTTTCACACAGAGGGTGGTGAGGCACTGGAACAGGCTGCCCAAGGAGGCTGTGGATGCCCCATCCCTGCAGGCATTCAAGGCCAGGCTGGATGTGGCTGTGGGCAGCGTGGTCTGCTGGTTGGTGACCCTGCACATAGCAGGGGGTTGGAACTGGATGAGCATTGTGCTCCTTTTCAACCCAGGGCATTCTATGATTGATTATGTACGATTTAAAGCAAAGCCTACTGGAGTTCTCAGCTTTGAGAAGAGGGCTGGGTCCTTGTGTTCATACAAACATGGGCAGTAAATACAGATTGTCCAAGGGATGCCTTTTCTTTGTTTTGATTTGTCTTTTTTTTTTTTTTTTTTTTTGAAACTCCAGGGTGGCCCCTTTGATCTGCCCTTGAGGTTTATGTTGTGCCCAGGAAGCCGTCAGCACTCTTCTGCTGGATGAGTTTAACATGTGCTTCTCTTGAAAGCCAGGCCCACCATCTGCACAGCAAGCACCCTTTTCTCTTAGTGCCCTGCCACTGCTCGTGTGGTCAGGTATCTCAGTTTTCAAAGGGTGGTGTGCTATTGCATTTCCATCTATTTTACATTATGCATGTTTTTACATCTGCCTTAATGTAATTTGCTGTACGTTTCCTTAATCTGTTTGCTGTAAGAGAGGCAAGCAAGCCTATTAATGTAATTATGGCACTTCTCTTGGGGAAGTAAACCCTGAGAGTTTGAGCTAGTAACTCAGGATCAGGTAGAGCACTGGTACAAAGGTACTGAATTCCTCACCTGGGGGTGTGGAATAGCTTTCCAGCTGGCATTGAATAGCTGGCACAGGAGCCTGCATGACAAATTGCTTTTTAGGCAGCAGTCACACCAGAGGTCATTGTCACACATGTGCCTCCTTCTGATGTGTCCTCTGACTGCGTTCTGTCTGGTGTTCAGGTGGTGTTTGTGCACACTTTCCAGCTTTCTTGGAATACTTCCTTGAAGGTGAATGCAACCTGTGGGTGCCTCGACCTGGCTGCTTTCATGGAGAGTAAAAATGGACAACAAGATAGGATAAACCGATGTTTGTAAAATCTTCGTAACAGATAAGAATGGTTTATTTGAGAAGGATGTCAGACAAGGTAGGATGGGAAAAAACCTCTGAGAAAGGAATGCTAGTTTGAGCTTCATAAAGTGGACTTCAAAAGCTCTTCTTCATAATTATCATCGTCGTTTCAGATTGTCACTGATAAAGATATGAAGTGTTATTTTCTGGCTAAGCATCTAAAAATAATTCCAGTATATGTTTTTGAGATTTTCTTTATGTGAACGTGACTGATGAGGTGATGTGTCCCCAGTTCACCAAAGCCCTGAAAAGCCCTGTTGAACCTATAAGGGAAAATCTCCAGTGTTTTGATGTAAAAATGCATTTTCACTTTTGTTTTTATGCCATTTTCCTGCAAATTGTTGTCTTTTAAAGCTAGCGTTTCTTTGCCTTCACTATTAAGTTGTAGCATTACAGTTGGTGCTTGGGCTGGGTTTGCTGGATGCAGTTGGGAAGAATTTAGTGTTACTAACTGGCTGATCTTGAAGGTCTTTTCCAACCTTGGTGATTCTGTGATTCTGAGCTGCAGCATTGTGCGCTTTCCTTTTCAATTTGCTTGTCTTTAGCAGTTGGAAAATTAGCCACCAGGTCCTGGCAACGTATGTGTGTATATTTACTTTGGTAATTTTGGGACACCCTCTTTGTTAGAGCACAGATCTGTGCCACATAGGCAGAACGTGCCGTACTCAACGAGGCTTTTGAGCCTTTTCTGACTTGGATTTTAGGATGTCATGCCATGGTGACCAGATTGGCTCTTCATTTGCTTTTCAGAGAGAATTTATGGCCCTTGGCCAAATTAAGTTCAAATACTCTCCTGGTGCAACGTGTGCATGGGCGTGGAAGCACAGATACATGTCCTGGCTTTCCTATAATGGGATAATAGAAAGTCTGTAGGGAATGGGACAATAATTTCCCCATTATGAACGGGCCCAGGAAATGAGTTTTCAGTCTCACTAATGTAAATCTTTTCTATGCCCACTCAATTTACTCTTTGCTATGCCTCTCGGTCTGCACTAAGAAATGCTTCTGCACTTGTCTAGACTGATTAAGATTCATATAAATAGACGCTTTCTATATGAAATGTATTTTGGCACTATATTGACATTGAAATATATTACTCTCTTAGCCTTTAACAGTTGAACAAATTTAAATAAAATGATGGTTCATTTTTACAAGGTGATAAAATGAGCATAATTGGCTTAATATCTTAATCTGGCAGCCTGGAATTAGATTGCCCATACCTGTATGCACAAAATTTGATTAGAGAAAATCAGATTTTCCATTCCACTCACTCCTTTTGTGACCTCTGGCTATTCTTTCTTGTTGCCTAGAAGAATTCAGTTCAGACCAGCCAACCCAAAGCAGGTGTTGTTGCACTGCTCCCCTCAATTGCCCTCTTCTGTTTTCCTAATGTGGAATAGCATTTGTTTTCCCTTAATATTCCTGAACAAATTTCCTGTAGAAGTGATGGGAACCTGAAGAGGCTTTTAGTGCTGCTTTGGCAGCTCTCACAATGATTTCCTGGTAGATATATAAAAACGAAAAACAAAAAAACAAACAAAAAAAAAACTGCTGAGATGAGTTTTGAGATTCTAACAGTGGTTAGTTTGGATCTCTGCTGTTTGCTATCAACGTTATTTTGCTCATCAATCTCCTTCCTTCCATCCTGCCTTCCTTTCTTCCAGCCTGTTTGTCACCAGTGTTTCAGAGCAAAGCAAAATGTGTGAGAAACTTGGGCAGAGTTAAAGTTGTAACACGAGGAAGTACTGTACTAGCTCCTCACATAGCTAGAACTTGCAGTAACATCTCTCTGTGCTTCATATAAGTCCAGTGGTGGAAAATAATGAAGGAGATAACAAAGTACATCTTACTGAGCTTTTTGTGTGTGCTCATAAGCCATGGTGATTAAGTATTTTATGTAACTAATTGTTGCTGATTCACATATTAGTACTTTTTAACCTGGGTGAGATACAATTTGGAGATTTTGTTCTGAATATAGAGATTCCACAATAAATACTAGAGATCTAGAGAAAACTGATTGTCTAGAGAAATCTACATAACCTGGCTTGCTGTGTTGTGTCAGAGAGCCTCATTCCTGCTCTCTATAGAAGCTCTTAATGACGGTAATAATTAGGCCAGGTCCAAGAGCAAATGTTCCAGTGCATCCCTTGAACTGTGTTAGCTACTGCTACGTGGAACAGTCAGTGGCCAGCTGAGAATAGCAGCTGGGTCAACATGCATTAATTGCAGAGCTGGGTCCTCATCTGCCCTCCCAGATGACATGCAGGCTGATGGCTGGACTTGGACATGCTGATGCTGAAGGTCTTTCCAACCTCCTTGATTCTGTCATTCTCTGAAGCTGGACTGCTCTAATAAGATGTACTTAAGTTACGATTCCCTCTGAGGGGACAGGCATTACACGAACAAATACTGTAGCTTCATCATAGCAAATGTGAATCGTATGCAGTCTTGAAAAGAAATAAGTTGTGTGCTTTTGAAGAGAACAAAGTCTCATGCACACAGAGACTTCAGAGCAGCTCCACAAAACCCCAGGAGTTTGGTACTTCCTGCAGGTAACGAGCATTGCTTCATCTGTTTTCTGTTTGTTCCAGAGCATTGCCTACACTGCATCCACCTATGTTTTGCACCCCACACCCTCAACCTCTCTCACAAATTTTGCTCTCCATTTAGTAGCTAATCCCAACCCTAAAAGTTTTGGAAGTTTTGAAGTTTCTGTTGAACTGCGCTGTGTTGATGTGCCTCCACGTGTTGCTTTATAACCACTCTTTCTCTCTCATACAATATTAAAGTATTACCCTGGGACTGCCTGGATACATTTGTTATGTATGCCCATGATACAGTGTACTAAATGAATCCTAATTAATTTATTGGCCCGTCAGAGTGACACACTTATATATGACTAATTTAAACGTTGCTATCAGTTTAGAAGCTTAAATGCCATTTGCTATTCCAGGAAAAAAAATGTTTTAAATTCATCACTCAAACTTCAAATTTGATGCAGTCAAGTTTAGCAATTCAGGAGACTAGTTATAAACAGAGCATCGCATTAATAGATCTGGAAGCTTCTAATATTGGAGTGATCAAATTAAGGCATCAGCGCTCACAATTTAGGCTTTTACAGATAGAAATAATGTCAAAGCTGAAGGTTGGCAAAAGTTATTTTTACAGGACGTGTTTGTCAGCCCTTTTTGGCTCAGAGGTGCAGTGCCCTCTCTCCCCGTGTTATGAATGGTGCTGTATTTTCAGCGGCGTGACAAGTATTGTTCAGGAGCTACCTGGGAGCAGTCCCTGTGTGCTGCTCTGTACCCAAGGAAGTCCGCATGAAACCGTCAGCTTATGTTCTGAGATGGGTGAACTGTTTCCTCTTGTTCCAGAACTTCTGCCCATTGCTGTGTTAGTAACTATTTCCATCACTGAAATCAGTGACAGTAAAATGACAAGTAAAAGGCGGTTTTATTTTATAATTTGTTTTCACTTAGTGTTTCACTTAGTGATTTCACTTTGTGAAAACTTTGTGTGCGTGTATCTTCTAATGTGAAACAGGTTTGCAGTGACCATTTCATCCCCAAAACTTCAGTCTAATTTTTAATAAATATTTATACTGTGCTTGTTAACAGATGGCATGGATGACGTGTATGGCGGTGTAACACCTGAAAGTAAATGCAAATGAAATTAGTCTCAGAATTTCAGACATTTCTGAATTCCTTCTTTCAGGTTTGTATTCCTGATATTCCTTCTGCATAAGCGTATATTGAATCTCAGATGCCCTCCTTTTCTGAAATCTTTTAATATACTGTTGAACCATCTATGACTGCAGCTAAAAAAAATGAACCACTTGTTAGCTTGCTTTATGCAAAAAATATCTTAATGAGGAATTAATTGCATGTCTGCACTTTGGCTGCTTCTTGACATGTTTTCTTAGTGAAAAGCTGTCACAGAATGTAAAAGAATCTGGAGTTAGTCAATGAAAATAATTCTGGTGCACAGCAAGAATCCTACATACAGAAAGACCCAAAGATCTTTGTATTTTTTTCCCCCCTCTGGAGGAAGGCATAGAAAACATTGAATAGGTGTTACAGTTGTTATATACATTACAAGGTAAGAAATCGTTTTGTTTGCAGTGTGTGAGCAAAAAGGTGGGAGAAGTTAAATGAAACTGAGCGAGCTAAAGAAACCAAAAGCTGATAGTAAAAAAAAAAAAAAAAGACACCAAAAAACCAAAAACAAACAAACAAACAACAAAAAAATAACGTCTAGAATTTGGTTAGCCATAGCTATAACATATTTGGCTGTCTTTAACAGAATTAAGAGCAAAGAAAGGAGGACTGGGATTAGACCTTGATAGGGTCAATAGCTAGACGTGCAGGGAAAAGCTTCTCAAATTACTCTTTGTTCAGCCTAATGAGTGAAACATGCTTTCCTCTGGGTATGTGTCCTTTGTCACCTGACTATCCCCAAAGATTTCACACCAGCTCCTTTCGTTCCCTGCACCAGGGCTGAGCAGGAAACCCTTCTGGGTCAGAAGGCTTTGGCTTGGGTTAGGCATGATTTGATTGATCAGCCTGTGATGTGATGTGTTTGATCGGCCGGACGCTGCCAGATGAGATGTATAGCTGCAGGCTACAGACTGTCTTTCCCTCAGCAGATGCTCTACCTTGGGTGTTTCTTTAGGTTGAGTCAACTAGTTTTCGCGACACTAAGGGAATACAATTCTCTCTCAGATTTTCATGCCCATTCATTTTAGTTTTGATGGAGTTGGCCAAAAAGTTCAAAAGTCACGTTTTGGTGGTAGAAGAAGGGAAACGTTTATGTCTTGACCAGAGCAGTCACATAAGCTTTCTTGCTTTGTGAAACTAGACCTAAATGAGAAAACCTGTGTTTTGGAAGTAATTTAAATGACTCTGCTCCAGGGTGAAAGACAAACTCAGATTATGTTGACAATGTAGAGAGAACATTTATCTTGAAGCATAATGTTATCCCTTAACTAGGTCCATCTGTGTTTCTTCTATCTGCCTTTGAAACATCTGGTACTGGCCACAGTGGATAAAATGTTACTGAAAAAGTTGAGTCACTGGGATTCTCTTGTCTGGCCACTCTTAGATTACTAAGGTGTTTACCATTTTTTACTTAGTTATCCTTTTCAATGTAAGTTCAGAATGCTCTGCTTCTTTGTCTAAGCGACCTTGTACTTACGATGACTCATTTTCTGTGTGGTCAAGGCATCTTTATTCTTCCAAAAGATGCTAAAGTTCAAACCAAAATGCTCTTTCATTTGAGAGAAG